>NW_008751651.1:1294374-1894374 GCF_000230625.1 Exophiala dermatitidis NIH/UT8656
AGACTCCTACGACCCAGACTCCTACGACCCAGACTCCTACAACCTAGACTCCTACGACCCAGACTCCTAGAGGTTTAAAGCAAGACAGGATATCGCAAATATTATCACGGACACAGCGGTGATGTATGATCAGACGCAGTCATAGGCATGGCAAGTGGGCTACAACGGAGCAGTTATTATGCAGAGATTCCGCAAATCCACGGCGCTGGCGTACATGGCTTAATAAACTTATGCGGCGACATCATGGGTTCACTTCCCTCAGTAGCTTTCAGATGTCTTAATACGATGTCCTTGTGTGGGAGGTGAGCGATCCATGAAAGCGGCGCCGAGTGGGTGAGTGCCCACGTGAGCTCGCCGCCGATTTACCTCGTCTTATGTCGCCAAGACTTGTTCCGCTCCGCAGCAGAGTGCAACATCTGCCTGCGGCGAAAGATGCCCGGCCAGATTCTGTAGTACCTAAGCATCTGTACATCGCCAATCACTAGCAAATCTAACATATCCCCTCGCCGACAACATGCCTGTTGTCAAAGGAGGCGTGTGGACGAACATTGAGGATGAGATCCTCAAAGCGGCCGTCTCCAAATACGGGCTGAATCAATGGGCTCGGGTCTCATCCTTGCTTGCTCGCAAGACTCCGAAACAGTGCAAGGCGAGATGGACGGAATGGCTAGACCCAGGCATCCGGAAGATCGAGTGGTCAAAGGAGGAGGACGAGAAGCTTTTGCATCTCGCAAAGTTGATGCCTACACAATGGCGGACCATTGCCCCGATCGTCGGACGAACTGCTACCCAGTGCTTGGAACGATATCAGAGACTGCTGGATGAGGCGGAGGCCCGGGAAAACGATGAATTAGGACTTGGAGGGCCCGAGGGCGGAGAGACTGCCGCACCCACAGGGGACCAAGTTCGAAAGCTACGGCCTGGAGAGCTTGACCCCGATCCAGAGTCCAAGCCCGCGCGACCTGACACAATCGATCTTGACGAGGATGAAAAGGAAATGCTCAGCGAGGCCAGGGCACGCCTGGCAAATACACAAGGAAAGAAGGCAAAGAGAAAAGCCCGCGAGCGGCAACTGGAAGAGTCGAGACGACTAGCGGTGTTGCAAAAGCGACGAGAACTCAAGAATGCCGGCATCAACATCAAAATCACCACCAGAAAGAAGGGCGAGATGGATTACAATGCCGACATACCTTTCGAAAAGCAGGCAGCGCCTGGTTTTTACGATACCCAAGAGGAAGAGGCGAAAAATGAGCGAGAGCGGGAGATGTTTGATCCACGGAAACAACAACTCGCAAGGAAGAGACAGGGAGAGCCAGAAGACAACCTGGATGCCAAGCGGCAGAAGCAGGACAAGGGCAAGCCCTCTGGCGCTTTGGCCGCCGCCGCAAAAGCTGCACAAACGCAACGGTTACGAGAAGCAGAGCAACAGAGTAAGCGACGAGCGCTGAACCTTCCAGCTCCTCAAGTCAGCGAGAATGAACTGGAGGAGATTGTCAAGATGGGAATGGCGGGTGAAAGGGCAGTTAGGGCTGTGGGAGAAGAGGACGGCGACGACCGAGGTCTTATCTCGAAGTATAACAATATGATTGGAGCCACGCCTATCCGCACGCCCCGAGCACCAGCACAAGAGGACCACATTGCGAATGAGATCAGAAACATCAGGGCTCTCACAGAAACCCAGTCGTCCTTGTTGGGCGGGGAGAACGCGCCACTCCACGAGGGCAGTAGTTCCACCGGGTTTGATGGTATAGCACCTCGGCGCCAGGACATTGTGACGCCAAACCCGATGGCCACTCCATTCCGCCAAGCTGGTCCTGGAGGTCAACTGCCAGGAGCAACGCCGTTGCGCACGCCTAGAGATAATCTGACGATCAACGAAAAGGGTGAGCGGCAGATGGTTGCGCAGACGCCCCGGGATATGCGGCTGGCCGAAAACGCTGTACGAAATTCTCTACGGGCGAAGCTGGCTTCTCTTCCCAAGCCCAAGGAAACCGATTGGGAGCTTGAGCTTGCACCATCAGAGCAACCCGACTCTGCCGTCGAAACTGCCCAGGAGAAGGAGGATCAAGAAGAGATCGATCGACGAGAGCGCGAGGCGCGTGAAGCTGCAGCAGCAGCAGAATTCAAACGGCAGACCCAGGTCTATCAACGGGGTTTACCACGGCCAGCTGCCGTCAACTACACCTCCTTGGCTTCCGAGGCGACTTCGATAACAGATCCCATCCGGCAAATGATAGTTCAAGAAGCCGCAGTTCTCATGGCAAACGACGCTCAAAAGTTCCCTCTTCCGGGATCTCAAGTTATTGGCAAGCCTCCTCAATTGGAGCGGCTTTCGGATGGTTTGCTCGCGAAGGCACGCCAACAACTGGCGGCCGCGTGCAATGATGCTGACCGTCAGACGTATCTTTCCGAGGTGAATGCCATGTATGCTGGTACCAATGATCTTGAGGCTCTCCCTCGGAAATTGGCTGCTGCAGCACCGGAGCAGTACAGCAAAGCCTTTCAGGCTGCGCAAAAGAGTCTTCTTGAAGCGGCCGAGGCCGGCAATAAGCTCGAAAAGAAGCTTTCACTCCATTTAGGCGGGTATCAGGCACGGCAAAAGACGCTTAAGCAGAAGATCAACACAGTTTATGATCAGATCAAGGAGCAGCGCGCTCAATTAGAGGCGTTCAAGACTTTGCAGATTGGTGAGGATGGCGCCCTAGCAAGGAGGCTCGAAAGACTCAGGGACGAGGTCAACTTTGTCAGCAGACGCGAGAGAGAGGCGCAGGAACAATATCGGAGTGTACAAGAGGAGCTTCGGCAGGTGGACGCCAGGGCAGCGGCCACGGTCAACGGGTATGCTGGACATGCTTGAGTCAGTTTCCTCGCCTAACTGCGATATCCGGAGGGAGAGCTTACTTTTGGCGTCTCCGCTGCCCGCAGCACAGCTGAGCGAGCATCACGCCTCGTACATGGTCGAATCCTGTCTTCTGACCACGGGGAGCGGTGCGTGGTAAGAATCCGGGTGATCGGCCGGTTTCATGGATAGTGCACGAAACTGCTTGAGGTGAACGTGTCCTTGTTATCCGTTTTGCTCCGACCATGGCCCCTGGAAGTGGCGCCTATACTGGGGAGAAAATGGTTCGCAGGCCTTCCGTAAGATGCATGAGCTATGTCTCCTTTTCTACATATTCCAAATTGACTTCACAACTTCTACTTTCACCGCACCGCCATTCCGATCCCTTCATTAAATGGTCAATGTAGAATGCCGTGAGGCGCTTGATGGTGTTCTGAGACAGTCCATGCTGAGCAGTAAATGCTGATGCCACTCAACCCTGACGAGGCTGAACGAACAGGGGCTCCTCTCCTGAAAGTGCGCCTGTGGTTTCGTTGACTACGGTGCACCAACCAACACTTGTACGGCGGATGGCCCGCAGTTCAACCGTAAGTGTAGATCCAATGCGGAGATCTTGAAGAAAATGGATGATCACGATATGCATACAGCGTGCTGTATCAATCGGTAAACCAGCATCGACATTTATTTTATTGTACTTGTGGAACCAACCGCTACTCGCTCCCTCAAAGCATTATTCGCATGGTGTATGCTGATGCAGTAGTGAACAATGGCAGCGTCTTCGTCTTCTTCCGGTGCTCAACCCAATGGTGCTTCGGGGGAATTCCAGCAGCGCCAGCACATTACAGATGATTACCACCGATTCCTGTCCACGGCGTCCCTTGCAACGTGCGTCCTCGCCCCGGTCATCATAGCCTTGCCCCCTCGGAAACTCGACCTGTACTCGTTTTCGCTGGCTGGAGCATTCGTCGTGTCAGCGAACTACCAGCTTAAAGAACGGACGGGCCGAGGGATCGTCGAGCGGGCCCGCATGCCACATATTTTTGGAATGCCGGAGCAGGCGAGAGAAATACAGCTCAAGATGCGGGCGCAAGAAGAAAAGCGACTGCTTGAAGAGTCTCCTTCTGCGACGACGCAGAAAAAGAGTGGTTCGTTACTCGAGGAAAAAGCGAAGGAACTGTGGATGGGTGGAGAGACCGAGGGATGGAAAGAGCGCCGGTTGCGGGAAGAGCAGGAGAAACTTGCGAATGGCGAAGGATATGGGTCCATGATCATGGACCAGATCTGGGAGGTGTGGAACTGGGGGAAGGTGAAGGATGAGGACGAAGAAGAGCCTGAGAAAAATGCGGCCAGCAAAGGTGTTGCAGAGAAGCAAAATAAGACTGGGTGACTGGGTAATCATCTGTCTGATTCATTGTGTCCTCCCACAGCCCTTTGAAGCGCAGATGCTTCGGGACCTGATTAAGGACTGGGACAGGCACTCCTCCATGCTTGTTTGCTGCTGTTAAATCGTGGCTAGGTTGTGATTGCAACCGAACACAAGTCAGAGGCAAGGAGCCAGCTCAGCTCTCTGATCTGCTCAAATCTCCGGCTCCCCTGTCGCCTTCTGGTCAGAGCGACAGCCACCATCACCAGCCGGCTCCTGTGCTTGCCTGTGATCTACCGTCACCGAATTGCCGGTGCTGTCGTGAGCCCTGGCCTCACCATCAGCCTCTTCCTGGAAATCCCGCACCTTAATTCCATGCCTCAACAATTCGGCGTGAGCCTCCTCACTCTCCTTCGTTTGCTGCTTCCTCTGCAACCTGTCGCGGTCGCTGAAGATGATTGGAGCACGATATGGCCCAGATGTTGCCCTGCTGCGCTGGAGGAGTGAGCCCACGGCAGGGTCTCTTGTTGACGTGGATGTGGATGTTGACATGTTCTCCGCCGAAAACGTTGATTTGGGAAGGAAAATGGACGAGAGTTTGGACTTTAACTTGTCGTCGCTCATTTCTGTCCATGATCAGCTCTTTGCATCCCGTCGAGATGATTACGAAGCAAACTCACCGAAGTCATGGCACGTAGCGAGGTCTCACTGCCGTGCTTGAAGAGGACGCAGTGTTTGGAGGAGAAAGTGGGTTGCGCCGGGGCACGGTTAGATCTCGAGATGCAGCAGAGTGGTTGGTGAACGGTCAAAAGTCTTTCACCTTCACGCTTTGATGTCACGGTACAACAAGGCCGGGGACACAATGGCAAGGGTCCAAATGCGCTCTTCCTTGTGCAGGTCCCTCTAGCCGTGGAAAACAGACGGCGGTCTGGTATGTTTACGGCTTGGCTGGCGTGTGATACAGAGAGCGGGAGGGCCAGAAGGTATAGGGCAATTGCAGTATCGCACTGCAGTGTGTCAGTGGGTGACACAGCACGAGGTTGCAGCACATCAGACAACCTAGCTTGTCTTGTTCAATCTCGAAGTGAGGATCCAGTGAAGGCGAGGTGAAGGCGAGTCAACAAATTGATTACACACGATTCGACACGAAGGACCATTATTTCGATTGGAGCGCTATGTAGCTCTATCTTTTAGTCTTCTTGCGCTTTTTGCTTGGGTGGCTATTTTGTGTTTCGTTGGCTCGCTTGCCTCCTGGAGCCGGTCCGTCACCATTTGCTGCGAGCTTCTCCATGTGCCTCTGCTTCTGCTTCTTGTTCTTCGGACCTTTACTCGAGCTGTTCGTCGAACCATCGCTCTGTCGCTTTCTCTTCTTGTCCGCCCGAGCCTTTCTACGTTCCTCTTTCGCGCGAGCTCGCTCTTCTACGCCCCGCACAAACGAATCATCCTCTCCCGCAGCCTCTTGATGCTCTTGTCCCGCGCTCGATCTCAGTTTCTTGGATTCTGGGGTATTTTCAGACCCGCCGTCGCCCGCGGTAGGGCCATGTCCCGAGTCGCTGGCTTTCCTCTTCTTGCCCTGCTTTTTTGCTTTGTTTGCGCTGGTGGGGTTCGATTTGTTCTGGAATAACTGGTCGAGCGGAGTGGGATTCGTGTCAACCGTGAAGAGACCGCTTGGATCTACTATAGGCTCAGTTGGTATATGCGGCTGGGGCGCAGGCACGGGGTAAGGCATTGTTGGATTGAAGTTGTCTGCCTTCTTGGGCACGGCTTCTTGCTGTTTCGAGACTTCTCTCTAGAAGGGGTGTATCAGTCCCCGTTCCAATTCTCTAACACAATCGTCTTACCAGAGATTCTGTAGATTCTCGAAAAGTCGCAATCAAGTTCTCGGTAGTTACGAGTCGGGTTTCGACCAGTTTAACGGCGGCACTATCGGCGCAGTGCTTGCGCATCTCCGCCAGCAGAGAAGCATGTGTATCGAGTAGTGACACGAGTGACTGGTGCTGATCGAAGAACTGCGGACGAAATCGATCAGTCACTCTACACAGTCTTGCGCTTGCTCAAGCTCGACCACCAGAACCTACACTTTGCCATAGTTTCTCCTCCGACCCCGTGCCCTCCGCCATATTGGCAAAATATTTCAGAGAGGGGCAAGGAACGTTGCAATACACAAACGGTTTGGATTCACAGCAGTTTGCTTTCCTAACAAAATCTTTATGACGAGGCTGAAATTCTAGTGGGCCGAAAGTGGTGCTAAATTCCAAATGATCCGCCGTACAGAGCTGGATATCAATTACTGCGGAACGACTGCCTCTCATGCCGCAACCAACTTCACACCATGAGCGGTCGATCAACTTTACTGCCTACTGCCCTTGACAAGCTGTCGAGGAGTGTCACGGCCCTCGTGCTGAGGGGCTAATCATCATTGGGAAAAAGGCTTCAGATGGATATTAGTCCTCGAGAATCATTCATTTCTCCAAACTTGACATGCTGCTCGCTGTGACTGCTATATCAGGGACAGGTAGCAGGGCTGGCGCAAGACTCAATGCTGACTTCCTGCTGGCCGGCTAAATTAAAATGTCCCCGGGAGAAGCAGACTATTGCATAGATCTGTTGGAGGATGATACAAGGACGATGTCGACGTTCACAAACGTGGGTGCATTGATATTGTCGTGGGCATGATGAAACCTGCTGTGTTCAACTCCAATAGGTAGGAATGGCAGTGTCTACCAAGAACACAGGGGATATGTGTTGAGCAGGCCTGCAGTGGGAGACAACATGGTACCCGGCCGCTTCTTCGAATGGTTTGTGTTGTTATTCAAGCTGACCCTGTGTTGCCCTTGCCGGTTGTCTGCGAGCTGCTTGTGTTAAGTTCTCGATGCCACGACGTCGCTCCTGCCGCTGAATAGATGGCAGGCCCTGACCAGAAAGGGAATTGTCAATATTTTCGCCTCCGATCTCCTTCTCGTTTCTTTCTCCTCTCTTCATCACAAGTCACTTAGCACCCAGCTACAGCTTTGCTTCAACTCCTCCCGCTGTTAGCCCCTCCTCACCCTTATCATCCATCCTGCACTGCATCTTGGCTTGCTCATTGTACAATCCCATTGCTGCTCTATTCATCGAGTCAACCAAACTTGTACCACAAAGCCGTCAGGGAAGATCGTGGCAACAAGGGCTCATTTGGCAAATTTCACTGCAGGTAAGATCTGTTCGACGGTGCTCTCGTTTGCTGGACCGCCACCATCTCCATGTCCAAGCTTGCTCACTTGAAATCCAGATACCGACGGAACATGTCTGACAAGCCTGCCACCCAGACCGCCTCTAGCACCGCCTATACCGGTTATCCTCAGACTCGAATGCCATACTCTGGAACAGCGTACCCACAGTTCAACGGAGGTAAGAGCTGGAATACTTATCGGGGTAACGCTGCTGAGAGTATAGCAGGAATGAATCTGTCCAACGCCAACCCGCTGGCCAATATGCAGAACCTCAAAGCTACCCTTCCAACGTCGGGCCATGTTGACAGTGAACTCGGCACCGTCAACCGTTCAGGGTACAGCAGCCCCCTCATGGTCCTCCCATCGGGTCAGACAGTTCCACTCGCCAACTTCTATGGCCAGACCCAAACCGCCACAGCAGAGGCCGGTCCGCAGCTGCCCTACATCCCAACTGGCATGTTCCCAAGCTTCCTTGGCAACACCACCATGGGCAGCGCTGGCCTTCCGGCTTATGGCTGGCCTTATGCAATGTCCTCCAACGTTACTGGATTCGATGCTGTCCGCCGCGGCTCATGGTCCTCCAACGAAGAGAATGCACCTACTGGTCAAGGTGTTGCCCTTCAGGGTCAATCAGACTATTACACCGGATTTCCTTACATGCCTGCCGCTGCGGCCAGTCAACATTACATTCCAGGTCCTATTCAGCCAATGAAGTGCCAGGACAACAAGTCTTACGAAATGGTCAACCTCGACGAGCTCGTGTCCCGCGATCCACCGATTCCTCGCGCGGTGCCTGCTCTCTGGACCAATCAAGAAGATTTGAGCCTCGCCAAATGTCTCCAGAACCCAGAGGGCATCACCAATGTCTACATTCGTGGCTTTATGCCAGATACCAGTGACGAGGACCTCGAACGCTGGGCTTCTCGTTTTGGCGAAATCGAGTCCTGCAAGGCCATCATCGAACAAGACACCGGAAAGTGCAAAGGGTATGACCTCCATGCTCCGGATTGAGCCTTTTGCTGACCATGCATAGCTTCGGATTCGTCATGTACTACTCACCAGCTGCCGCGGAGAACTGCATCAGAGGCTTTTTCCATCTGGGCTTCCAAGCCAGCTATGCTCAGGTGGGTGCTGTTACATCTCAGACTATGTGTTCAAGTTTCTGATCAACATAGAAATCTCGCAACTCTCGGCTCAAAGATCTTGAAGATAAGAACTCCACAAACATCTACTGCACCGGGGTTCCCATTGACTGGAATGAGTCGGTATGTTTTACGGAATGGCTGTCTGAGTCGCGACTTGCACTGACGTCCACCAGGACCTGGCCAAACACTTTCTGCCTTATCATGCCGTTTCCACCAAGATCTGTCGTGATGTTCCGTCCGGAGTCAGCAAGGAAGTTGGATTTGCTCGGTATTGATCTTTTGCTACTTATTACTACTACCTTCCCCACTGACCAATTCTAGATTCGAGACTCGTGACATTGCTGAACGTGTCATCAAAGAGTTCCATTCTGTCATGACCGAACATGACGGCGTCAAGCTCTTCCTCCGATTTGCCGACACCAAGGCTCAGAAGCAGCTCAAACAGCAAAGTCAGGAACGGCGCAACTGGCGCAGCCGAGAATACAGCTACTCGGTCGAGCACACCCCTTCCCCGACTTTGACTCGACTTCAGGGCATGAATAACCACATCAGTCCCGGTGGAAGTTACCAGTCCCCTGCTGGAACTAGCAATGCTTTTACCCCAGCGACGTCAGTCTCTCCGGCGTAAGTTTAGCCTTACTGCTAAGCGCATTCCCTGTCCAAGCTGACATTGATTCCTTGCACAGCGAAATGCCCGCCGTCAACAAGAGTGCGACCGCAGTCCGCAGCTCGGCGTGGCCAATGCAAGGTGGACTCCAATCTATCACCAACACGACGACCATTCGAAACACCATCCCGGCCACTCCATCGACTCATCCATACATTGAGGTGCCTCCCAAGGCTGCAGCTATTGTCCCAATCGTTCCCGACATGCGTGACGCCGCAAACAAGACCAAGGCCATCAGCCCAAAGAAAGTCACCATCCAAGTGGAGCCAGCCAGCGGCAAGGAGAACCTCACCAGCACTTCGCAGTCCAGCAAATGAGTCCACCACGCAAGGTCTTCTGAGGCGTCCTCCCGCTTTGAGTTATTCTTGGCGAGTATTACGTTCTTGGTCGGCTGGTCATTCTCATCTTGTTCTTTTTTGTTCATTCTTGCCTTGAGCATGTACAGTCATCCGCTGGAGTATGGCTTTTGATCAACCCCCACAGTGCTATATTTGCGGACTGCCAGCATTGATTCCTTTTATGACAAAACATCTGTACCGGTTGCATGGATGAAGGAACCATATGATAAAGCATTCTGTTGATGTGGCAGGATCGAAAAGCATAGCTGAAGAGTTGATGTTTGGGAGTTTTCATGTGTTAACGAAGCATTTTCTTGCAATGAGTGACCGAGCTCAGCACAGTACTAGTATGCAAAAGCAAAACAAAATGAAGAAGAGTTCTACCATTCTCCGAACAGTCTCTGTTGAGCTCATCTTCTGTTCCGAGTGTTGGCGTTCGGTGAGTAGCTCTAAATGAGAATGTGTGACTTTGCGATTGTCATTCCTACCCCTTGACTGAGGTGTCTATATTTATCATCTTGTTCATTTCTCTGGCTTCCTTCTCTGCGCGGCGAATTTTTCGTGCCATTTCCTCTTCTTTTGGCCAGCCGGATCCGCATCCTGATTTTTGGTCTGACTCTGGGCCTGTTGCCGCTTGGCCCCGGCTGATGGCACTGGCAGTGCTGGCACTGGACGATTGCCGACCTGCTTGGCGAATCCAAGTCTGTCACCATCGCGTGCAGAAAACGAGGACGAGAATTTCAGGACTTGTTCAGACTCGTTATTGTCGTCATCTGCTGTTCCTGACGTTGTTTTTGGCAATTCCATCCCGTACGTTTCCCCGATCGAGCTGATAAGAGACGTGGCGTCATCCGAATCGGGCGCCCATACGTCGGGTAGTAGTTCGGCCCATTGTTTGGTGATTTCGTTCAGAGTGATTGAATTAGTACCACCGCCGCCACCAGTAGTAGTGTTAGTAGTAGTAGGATTACTTGCGAGCTTATCTTTCAGCGACAAAAGAAACCACATGCCCACAGCGTCACGGATAGCGGCTGGATCTAGTTTCAGTTTCTTGTTCCAGGTTGAGCAGGTTGAACTTGAGTCTTCCAGATCCAGATCCAAGGCTGGGTCTGGTTCTGGTCCTGGGTCTAGGTCGGTATCGGATACTGTCAAAGAAGAGGAGGTGGTGTTGGTGTTGGTGTTGGTGTTTGTGATTGTTTGGGTATCGTTGAAATGTCGTAGGATCGCTCTCATCACGGTCACGGCGAGAATGCCGTCTTGGGTTGTGTCTGCTTGGGAGAGCATGTCTTTGAATACTTTTTGGACGTTTTGGTCTTGTTGGTCATGTGGGGTTTGGGATTGTCCAAAGATGGTGGATAGATTGATTCCGGAAATGACACATTGCTGAATGAATGTTTTCCATGCTCGAAGGAGGAGGTGGGTGGTTGGTAGATAGATGGCTGGTGAGGTTAAGGTGTCATGGCCATTTGGTGCTTTTGCCACGCCCACGCTCTCGCTTTCGCCCGAGCTCGGCGGTAAAGGCCACGGCAACTGAAAAGCGAATAGATGTCGAAGGACCCGGAGAATCTGATTCGTCGAAGCGGGGATGTTGTCTAGGACTTGTTGGAGGGTAGTAGCAGTACTTGAGTCGAGGCCGGCAGATGATGCTAGTGATGAGTGTGAGAAGTGGCTGTTGTTGTTGTTGTCGACTTCCCGATCCGGGTCGTCGTAAACAGGTACGATATTTCGAATGTGTGTTTCGATCTCGGCGTCCGAGGGGGTGATTTGGACGAGTTCGAGAATGTTGCGGACTTGAGATAGAGCTGTTATTCCTGGTCGGGCGGTACCGTTTATGTCTGATGAGGCGGCAGGATCATGGCGTGATTGTGGTGATTGTGACGTGTAGTGCTGTACTGGGGCTGAAGCTGTTGGATTTGATGAAGCCGTAGCCGAGGCCATCGTGGCGTCTCCATCGGCGTCGGCGTCGACATCTTTGGGCGCTGCTGTTGAACTCGAGGCTGCTGCCAAAACTGCTGGTGCTGGTTGAGTGTGTGTCTGTGTCTGTGTCCGAGTGATATATACGCTATTACTGGTACTGACTTGCTTGACTGCCCAGACCTTGTCGTCACTGCATAGATGGAGATGTCCCTGTTGAGCAGATGAAGATGAAGATGAAGATTTATCGGGAGCGGAAGGGGAAGTCGAAGGATGCGGGGTGTTGGGGGATGATTTGAATTGTAATCTGTAGATATGAAAGATGTCTTAGCTTCTGGTTGCGGTAATGATAGGAGACCAGCACCAGCAGCAGCACCAACAACAACAACAACAACGATCGTGGTGAATGGCAGTGTGAATTTGGATGCGAGTCCTACTCTTGCAGGCCCACGACACACACCCGTAGTCTTGAACCCAGGAGAAGAGAACCAAAGCAAACAGGGCCGACAGTACAGTTCCACCCCCGTCCTCAAAGACAGCTAGACAGGCATCTAGATACCCAGATGATGGTATCCTCCAGTCCCAAGAAAAAAAAAGGGGAAAAAGGCAATCCCACAACTCAATTCAACTCACCGTGACTTCAGCCCTCTCCCCTTTGAACCTCCCTTTCTCCTCTGTTGGTCAACTCGTTCCCTCTCCGCCTCGATCACAGCGACCAACTCCGCCGGAACCTCCATCAACCTCAGAGACTGATGCGGGACCGTGACTAAGAATTCGACGGGACCAAATCCCCCAGAGTGTTGCGTCGACATCATGGTGTGTTGACCGTCGACCGGCAGGCAGGTCAGTCACTCACTCACTTAGAGCAGTAGAGCAGTTACCCTGGAATTGATCGTGTCTGTTCGATGTGGAAGTCGTCTAGTCCGAGTCGGTCAACTGGTTCCCGGGCCGTCGTTTGTGGTTGAAGGTGCCCAGGGCAGCTGGCAATGATGATTGGCCCGAAGCAAAGCGTTTTCAGACGACAATTATTTAGGTACTGACGCGTTTCTTTTCGATTCACGCGTCGCCGGATCTCCAACAAACACTGCACGACTACTCCTGTATAGGAGAAGGAGTCCATTTTATTGATGCTAAAGGTACGCATCGAGTCGACCATCATCTCCACATTGGCAGCTTCGCAACTTGAAATCAACTGGATTCTTGATACGAGCAATTCTTTTCCTTACTCCCGGGGCCCCCTTCAAGTCGGGCAGAGCAGACTAAAAACCTAACTAACTTGACCTTTTCGTGTCGAAGTGTACTAGTACAACAACAGCAACACCAAAGCCTTCTCCATCCCATGCAGAACTTGAAAGCAAAGCCACTAACTACCAGTAGCACTTCCCTTGTCTGTCCACATCTGTCATTGCACTTTCTGAACCAAAAGCAAAAGCAAACGCCGTGTCCGAGATGCTGATTATCATACTTCGGAAGAGGATCGATCGCTTGCTGTCTATTTTCTTCCGGATCCCTTTCCTTCCCCGTGCTGTCGTCCTGTGAATCCGTATGGCCGCCTCAGCCGAACGGGTGCCATGGTTTTGTTTGTGTTGGTCCGTCGATCAATCAATGCTAAGATCTCCCCAATCATCGTCGGAGTCGTCCTCCGCTTGACCCATTTTCCGCTCGGGTTTGGCTTTTTGTTTCTTCTCATCCGCGGCACCTTCTTTGCCATCAGATTTTTTGCCTGCATCTTGTTTCGTGCCGGCGTCGTCCTTGTTGTGGGTGTTGATCTTTTTGACACCCTCCTTCTTTCTCGTATCTCCTTTTGCTTCTTGTCCGGTAGTATCATCATCACCACCACTACCGCCAATGGCCTTTTTGTCTTCTTCCCACTGTGAATCGACTTGCTGGAATTCCTCGTGGATCTCTTTGGCCCTGGCCGCATTCTCTTTCTCTTGTTTCTCTCGTTCTCGTTTCTCCGCCTCCATCTCCTCCATATGCCTAATATCATCCACAGACGGTTCGTAAAGATGCCAGACGGTGTAATGGGGCAGTCCAATGACCGAAAACCCCATGCGTCGAGCCATCTTGCCAAACCCTTCAGTCTCGGCGTGTCTCTCAAACGAGAATGCCGGAAAGTGGACGCCGGCCCGGAAGACGCGAGCCTTTGCTAGAATCGATACACCGCCAACTCCATCCAGTTCCATTTCAACGTCAGGATCTCCGTATGGGTCTCGAAGGTAGGCCAGATGCGGCCGCCACGTGGCGTATTCGGCGTATCCTTCCACAATGACGGCATCTTCATCTAGAGTCTCGGCGAGGGCGATTGCAGTCTCCGACTCTTGCCAGCTGTTTAGGTCGTATGGTTGTTCCCCGCCCAGCCAGTCAGGTAACGGACGCCAGATGTCTGGACAAAAAGTTAGCAAAAAACAACAAAAAAATTCAGATATTTACTCACTCGGCACAGTAACATCCTTGTCATGTCTCATCAAATCCTCGATAACGGTGTATGGACAAGTCTCGACATCAGCGTCACGCCAATATACCCAACTGTGATACGGTCTCAAAGCGGCACTGAGAAGCCAGTTTCGGGCACGGGCCATGAGTTTTCGTCGGCTCGCCTGGGCGGCAAACCCATGTCGACTCTCGAAATCTTGACTAACGGCCTGCCCAAAGTCCTTGTGGATGACAGAGATTTCCCCGTAGTGTTGGGCAGGATCGGGATCGGCCTGCTGCGCTTCGAGCAATTGTGAAAGCAATTCCGCGGTATTGTCCTTGGAATCCGAGACCAGAAATGCGAGGTCGATCAGGTGGTGCGGATAGGTAAAGTTTCGTAGGTGGGCGAAGAACATGGGCAGATGCGGTGCAGCATCCCTCAGAGGAGTACAGAGCAAGACCCGCTCCTCGCGCTGCCAGCCCACGGAAGATCCCTGAGCATCCGACAGGTCGTAATATCGAAGGGTTTCAATGTCGGAGGTATCTGAGCTTAGGGCGGTGGTTGAAAATAAAGGACCCGGTAGCGCTGAAGGGAAGACGAAATAGACGACCAGTGCAACGATGCCCAGGGCGAACAGGCCCAGTCTCATCAGCCGGGAGCGAGAGTGTAGTGCTTTCTTGCGGGGTTCGAAGCGACGGCCAAACCCGCCGTCCGTCTTTTCATCCTCGACGAGATCGTGCATGCCCCAGATGTACTTGCTTTCTAGATCAGGTCGGTCGCTGTATGGGCCATAGTCGTCGCGTTTCTTGCTGGCGGCATAGCCATTGGTGAAACCGTGGTGTCTATTCATCCCTTCGACGCATTCCCCCTCACAAACGTAGGTTGTGTGACTCTTGTCCAGCAACAGTCTTGTGTCAAGTGTCTCAATACATGAATCGGCTCGGCGGAAGGGGAGGGGTCGATCGAAAGGCTCGTCAGGATTGGAATCCAATTTGGTTGGCAGTTGATGATACAAGGCGGCAGGAGCAGAATTCCAGCTGACTGCGACGCTGGTTCAGTTGAACAACAGTATGTGGATTAAAAAAGTCCTGTCCGGTTATGGAAATGAGGCGGAAGTAAACTGAATGCGAGTGCGGCCGTCAGAGACAGTGACAGTTTGGCGTCTTCTAGGGACTGAATTAGTAGCCGCAGTAGAGCACGGCCACCACCCGGGACGAAATAAGGAAGATGGAAGACGTAGAACAGAAGAGAACAAGAAGAACGCAGGTGTCACTTTCACTTGTCAGAAGCAGTTGCTAGAATCTGTCCTCCGCAAATACATGGATGGCACAGTACGGAAGAGTAACACGGACGCCGTTTAAGTCGTAACACAAGTTTAAAGGGACACGTACAACTACAATTTACGGTTTTGGAGACATTACCCCGCTGCTTCGTCGTAACTTTTTGCCATTCTAAAAATACACACTTGTTTTAGAGCGGCTTAACTCTGCGTCCTTTTAGGACTGCGACAGTGGCAGGAGGGCACTTTATGCTACGGCTGAGCTTTGCAAGGGCACACCTTGTCTCACTTCAGCCTCCTGGTCTCCTACTAGTAGTATATTGCCATATAGGAACTTAGCCTCAGCAATGATGACCGATGTGTTACAGGGGGGACAATGCATTTCAGCTTGGATCAGTCATACGAACAGCAGCCGGACCATTGATCCTCCAACAACTATATACCTCCAGACTTCCCTTCATGACCAACTTCACATGTAGCCGGCCCTCCAACATTACCCTACCACAGAAGATATCCTTCTTGCAGTCTATAACAACAATCTAGAAAGCCTGGTAGCATTCAGCCTCCTTCTAATCTCCGCAACTCATCATCACTAGAGACCAGCGTGCTCCCACCTTGTGTCTCTATCCCACCTTACGTGGTATTTTGACTTCGACAAAACTCGACTACACCGAGTTGTCAGCGCAGGTGAAGACGCCCTTGACGTTGCCATTTCTGTAGTCGAGAATGATGCTGTCGACGGACGCCTGAATTCAAAGTCAGCCAGAGTCGCCCACTTCGCTGTGTCAAAACTTACATATGTGCCCACGCCCAAGAAATAAACGCCGACAACAATGATGAAAATATTCATCAAAAAGCCAATCCATCCTCGAATGCCGCGTTTGCGATAGTAGCCCGGACCCAGGTCGGCTTTGCGCATGCGCAGGTACGCCACGCCCCAGAAGATCCAGCCGAAGAAGCTGTCGAAGAGAGAACTCATGAGAGACAACAGATCGGAGAAGAAGGGGATGACCTCGGCGACGATGAAGGCGACCGCCCATGTCACGGCCAGAATTCCGGCCCAGGAAACCCAGCCAACCACAGTGTGCGAGGACTTGTGAATAGTACCCTCAAACAGTCGGAAGAAGATAAATCGAGCCGAGACCGAGGCATACAGGACGCCGAGGAAGATCAAGGTCGGCACCATGAAAGAGAAGGACACCTTCTTGTAAATGTCGTTGCCGAGAGATCCAAACGCCGGTGCAGTGTTGTATTGTGTTCCAGTGTAGCCGTAGACTGGTGTGAAGAAACCGTCAGCATGTGCCCAGTGGTCCCTGTTTTTAACGGGTAAACTCAAACCTACCGATACCGCCAACCAAACTAAACACGATGATCTCACAGATAGTAACAAGCCAAATGGCCTTGCGGAAATCATACGGGTTCTTCATCTCGGCGATGAAGCTGGGAAGAGTGATCTGGCCAATGAATGTGTAACTGATGTTCAAGAAGGCGTTCATGCCGGAAACGAACGTGGTGCCGGCCAACGGAATGGCCAAGACCAAAGGCTCGCCCCCGACCTTCTGGCCCGCCGCGTTGATGTGGTTGGGATCCGGGTTGTAGCCTGCGGTCCCATGCTTGCCTTCAGCGCCCGCAAATGCCGCAGCAAGGATGACACTAATGAAAGTAAACACGGCTGTGAGCGCGGCCAGTTTCGAGAGAGCATTGAAGGTGCGCGGCATGGAGCAGATCCACGACACGACGGCGCCAATGGCCGCGAAGCCGACGGTACAGACGCTGTGACCTAGACATAATAGTCAGCTTGTGCTTGCTTCGGACCGTGCTAAGACTGCGGTTGACATACCACTCATAGTGTTGAGATAGCGGGAAATGACGAGGACATGAAGACCTTGAATGAAAGTGTTGTTCAGGAGGAACATGCACGCGGTGAACCACCACGCCCACTTGGAGTTCCAGAAGAGCATTTGACCAATATCGCAGACGTCTTTTGTCTCGGGATGGCGCAGACAGAATTCCCTGCGAACACACTCTTAGCGACGAGTTCACTATGATAGTCGAAAATAATGCTTACCAGACAACCAGGGAAGTGTAGAGAACGAATGCCGCTTGGACCACGGTCAGAATAATGCCAGGGACGAGACCCAGCACGGAATACGAGTAAGGGAACGACATGATGGCCAGGCAAATGTACTCGGAGAAGAGCAGCGCGGCTGTCTGTGAGGCGGTTGGTCAGCATGGTTGATGGGCTTGCGAATATCATGTAAACAAACCTTCTGCCAGGAACAAGTTCTATATTTGATGGCATCGTGAGCCTCCAATTCGACCAATTTGCTGTAGTCGTCGACAGCAGAATCCGAGTCGTTGTGAAGAGAAGCCAATCTCTCCGGCGGAGGCCCGATTCTGCTCATTTTGCGACCATGGACGCTGGTGACGGAGCTGCGCCGTCGCTCGAGGTCTGCATTGGGACCTTCGGGCCTGAATGACCCTCCTGCTCCAAAGGGAGCTTCCGGTTTCTCGCGCACATCAACCATGTTTTGCCGCGTGGATGGTTTGAGTTGAGGATGGACTCTTGCGTTTAAGAAGCCGTGTATCGAATCGCTCAACGCCACTTAATTGCGCGAATGGCCCGGACAAAGCAGGCGTAAAACAACGAATCTAGATCGAGACGAACTGCCTTCTGCATGTGACTTTGGGTGAAGATAGACAATGGTAACCACAGTCTTAAGCTGCCGTGGGTTGGATGCGAGGAACAGGTCGGTCAGGAACCAGGGACGCGCAGTAGATAAATTCTTGGATGAAGGCGCAAGAAGGCTTGTTTAATGGAGTGCTGAGAGAGCTTGCCGTGAATTAAGCCTGAAGGGCTAGACCAGGAGCAGGGATGTGGCACGAGAGAGCATAACATGAGATAACAAACTCGAACAGGTGAGATCGCTGGAGCCGCAAGGATGTCGGGCGTGTGAGATATTGGGACCACCGACGGGTGGTTTTTTGGCCATGGTGGAGAAGAAAAGTGCATGGTGACGACAAGCGGGACGGGATGGAGATGGGACGGTGGAAGGAGCTGATGATCCCTGACAGAAGCGATCCATTCAGAGGTCTAGCGAACGCCAATGGACGCCGTGGGATCTGAGCGTCGGGACCCAACATTGGAAGGCGTTTGTCCTTCAATTGGTGTGGTTTGGTTGCTGCTGATGATGCTTTCTTCTTGGTGCTGCTAGTGTGCGCGAACGGCCAGGGCAAACGTCAAACACTTCATTGGCACTGCACACAACTCGGCAGATTCGCTTCCGTCCGTGGGATTCGAGTTGTACTGTAGCATAGAGTCGATAGGAACCGACCTAGAAGCCTCCTGTGCCTCCGAGGTCGTGACGACGGCGATAGTACGGAACATGATGGAGATACTGCTGCCGCAACCTACATTGTAGTTGTACAATCTTGTTGGACGCATCAACACCATCTGCACTCGGTTAGGGCCTCCGACTCGTGGAGAAGAATGTCAGTTTGCTAAAGACTTCGGGAGCGACGTCAAAACTTTCAGGGACTCGCTCCCTCCATCCGCCGCCCGGAGCTGGAGACTCAGGGACAAACAGGGACAAACCTGGAGCCCTCGGCCGCTACGCACCCACTAATGAAATTTTCAGGCCAGCCACAGGCCATGCCTCAGTGGCATCATCTCCAGCGTCACATCAGCGGCTTTCGGGCAGCCCGCGACACTGGAGCGAGGCTAATCCATACGACTGGAGAAGGCAAAGACAGAAGAAAATTCAATGAAGCCGGTTGTCGTCAATAATGTAAGTGATCCATTGTGGCCATCACTTTTGTGTTGGCATTAATAGCAGAAACTCGAACCGGTTTGCCTTAAGGCCGTCGTCTTCCGTCGTCAGATGCTGGCCAAATCTGCGATGCAAAGGTCGCCGAGGCGTTGGATTGCGTGCTTTCCCCAGACAATGTCATCACCGCTGACTTTCCGAGTCTGGTTCGAGGCTCTGTCGAAGTTGTCCTGAGTGTTGTTCTACTGGTTGTCGTAGCGGGTCGTTGCGAGTATTGCGTTATACTAGCACCCGTTTATCTGTCTACAATGTACCCAGATACGTTTGGTTGATCCCTTTCGGTGCAGGTGGTTCGAGCAGTGTCGCGTGAAGTGGGCAATCTGTAGGGCTGCTAGGACGTCACATCCTGGTAGAGTAGATCCAGACGGGAACTTGAAGTAATGGGTGAGATCTAGGTATTCTTGATGCTGCCATCATGCTCAAGCATTGCGCAAACAGCCCTCTCGAAGCTCTGCGCTCGTAAATCAATTTGAAGTTCGACGTCTCTTTCCAAGACTTGTGGCGTCAGCCGAGCTCGCCATCGGCCATCATCCAAAAAGTTTACGAGCACCAAGAACACCAAGAACCTCGAGATGAGCTTGGGTCGCTCGCTTATTGCCCTGTGCCGAAACGCTACTGACACTACATACCATGTATCATATGGACAGGAAATGGTCGACCTTGATATCGGTAGTGGCCCGATGACCACACTGCTCATTTGTCCTCGTCCTCGTCGTTCTCCAGCATCTTCGCATAGTCCTCGGCCGACGCAAAGGTCGGCAGGCCCTTGAGTGTCTTTTTCGTCTTCGCCTTGCCCTCGTCCTCCTTCGCCCCCTTCTTGCCCTTCTTCCTCTTACTCGGCCTCTGGTCTTCCTCCTCGCCGGACTCGAAGCCTGCGAAATCACCACCCTCATCCGCCACATCCTCATCGAGCTCCATGAGGTCGTCCTCGTCCTCATCGAAAATGCCTGCTTCGATGTCCACGCCCTCGCCTTCAGATCCACTGAGGCCTTCGCCCTCGGATTCGCCCATGGCTGATTCGAGGTCAGACAGATCGACGTCCTCATCGCTCTCCACTTCGCCTTCCAGATCGGGGGCGCTGTCCATCATGGCCTTCCATACCTCATCCTCTTCCGCCGACTCGTCATCCTCGTTCTTCTCACGTTTCTTCTGAGCCTTGGTTTTCTTCGTTACCCCTTTACCCAGGCTGGCGAAATACTGGTGGAAAAAGACGTCTTCAGCGGCCACCTCGTCGCTCTTCTTGGACTTGAAGGCATCGCTGTTCACCGGCAACTGCCGTTGGCCGCTCACACCGTTGGCAATAAGGACACCATGAATGTCGGTAGCAGCCATAGGCTGCATGATCGAAGATCCTCGGAGACTGGACGATGATAGTTTCGGGTTGCGGTAAACAAATCTGTCCAAGAAGTGACTGAGCGTATGCAAACTGAGGTCGGGTTTCCCTGGGAGTTTGGCATGCCGCAAAATGTGATCCGCACTAACAGACACGGAGGGATGGAAGTGTGCGAGGAAAGGGAGAAGCTCCCACGCACAACTGTTGTCGGCATTGGCGTGTTCGGGTGCTCGTTTGTGCCCATCGTAGACATTGCTTTGATGTTGCTCTGGTTTTTCGGGTAGATCATTGTTGGCATCCTCATCGACATCGCGGAAAACTTCTACATCGTCATCATGGTCTTCTGGCTGGTCAATCAGTCCAGCAAGAGATGGGAAGGTTGCCTCGAGATCCTGAATCAGGAAGAAGGATCCGCAGATGAATGGTGGCTCGTGCAGGGACAGAACCTGGATTAACCTCTTCACAAAGGCCTTGACGCGTTTCACGTTCAAGTCCGCCTTCAGAGCTCGGTGCAGCAGGTTCAGGTACAGTTGTTGCTTCGAGGCATGGATCAAGCGAGGATCCAGCAAGGACTCGTACAGCACTCGGTAGAATCGGTCATTCGAGGCTCTGTGAGTGCCTGAAAGTCGCTGAATGAGCAAGAGCGCCTGGATGCTCGTGTTGAAGTTGGGCGAATGCGCAATCTTGAACAGCGTTTCCATATGGTCGCTGAACGTTGTCCCGCCTGCTCCCACGTAGGGATAAGCCCGGTTTACGCCGGTCAGAATGGCCGAAGTCAGCTTCTCTTTCAGTTCTTCAGTTTGCGCTTGCCCCGACTTCGGAGTATTCTTGCTCTTTTTTCCAAGGCCCCGAGTTCGTGGTTCTTCTTCCGTCTTTTCCTCTGTTGCGGCGGTGCTGGGTTTGAGTAACTGTGTAAACAAAGCAAAATAAATGTCTAACAGTTTCTGCGCGACTGCCTCCTCCTTCGGACTCAAAACAGTCTGATTGAGTGTAACCACCGCGTAGTATTTACCATGCAGACTTTGGCCAGGGCGGAAGATGAAGTCTGACTCAATCGCGGAGATCACGACCTCCTTCATTGCCGGATGGCTGATCAACAACTGCATCAGTAGATACGACGCTTGGGATGCAATTTTCTTGACCGGGTCGCCGAGCTTGTTGATGAGCAGCCGGAGCAAGTTCGACTCCTGCTCAGGCCGTTCTTTGAGAAGCTCATACACGTAGCTGACGGCCCGGGCTTTGGAGAACTCGATCTCATCATTGCACCACACCTCAAGGATTTTGAGGATTTCGAAATACTGTTCCTTCAGCCAGTCCTCAAAGGCCCATGCCACAAGATGCTTTGGTTCCAGGCCGCGGGGTAGTTTGTCCCCTTGCCTCCATGTCTTAATCTGGCTCAGCACATGAGGGAGGAGGGGTTGGGCACGAAAGGCATAAAGTCTTCTGGACTCTGGCAGGAGAGAACCTTGTGCAAACAAGTCCTTGAGTGCTCGGAGGACATCGATTGCCTGTGAACGACTTCGCTTGCGAGCCACCCCGATCAGAGTCTCCAATGCCCGCATGTTATGGAGGGGTGATTCTTGCACAGCCAGTGTAAGTGCCGAGATCTTGTCAGACAGCGTCCCTGACGTGATGACAGTATTGTAGAACGAGTGAGCCGACGACGACTGTTGTGAATCTTTGAACCGCTGGTTCTCCTCTTCCAGCAGCTTTTTCGCATACTCATAAAGTTGGTCCAACGTGTCCTTGGAGGGTGTATATTTCAAGGGCGCTTCAGTATCGACTTCCGGAGCAGGCAAGTCGAACCAGTCAGGGTTGGGCTCACAAACGAACTGAGTATTTTTGCCGCGCTGTGGCTTCTCTTTCTCCTGCTTCTGTTCTTCCTTCGGAGGTTGACGACTCGAGGGGGCCTCATCGACTTCGTCCACCTCGTCCTCATCCTCATCTTCTTCGTCGTCCATCTCTCCCTGAGCAAGCGCAATCTCTTTCAAGATATTTTTGAGCCCCTTGTCCAATCCTTCCATGTCTACCTTAGACTCGACGTCAGCCTTAGACTTCCGAGACGTCCTTTCTTCCGAAGTTCCTTCCAGCTCAGAATCCGACTGTGCATCCGCAACCAGTTGAATGTCGTCAGCTGTGCCACCTAGTGCCTGTACTTCTTTACGGAAGTCATTCTCCTCCTCCTCCTCATCATCATCATTGATCTTTCCGCCATGTTGGGGTACGCTGTTGCGAGAGGTGTTCTTCTTCTTGTCATCTTCGAGTACCTGGCCGTTGCGATCACGCTTTTTCCCTCGCCCTGGGCCTTCCGTGTTGTGTTTGGATTGCTTCCCGCTTTTGGGAGTCACATCTGTCTTCTTAACATCTTTCTTTCCTTTCTTTCCCTTCTGGTCGATTTCCTGTAACCGAGCCTGGATCTGGTTTCGGAGGTTCTCCATCGAAGGGGCGGAGGAATTCTCAGTGGACTTGCTGACACCGTCCTTGTCAGGCACTGGGGCTGATGAGGCTCCCGAGCGCGATGCGACCTTTGACATGGTGTTATACTATTGCTCGCCTTAAAAAGACGGCGCAATCAGTACTGGAAGGACTGGAACCCGTACGACCAGAGCCAAAACGCTAACAAAAAATTATTGAGACTTCTGACGGATTTAACACCTGCCAAGTTCTTCTATCTCCGTTGCTCGGCCCTTCAACTTCACTATCACTGAAGTATTTGCAACTTTTGGTGGGAGGTTTGCCGTAGCGTGAGCACAACAGTGTGCTTCGTGCCATCCAATTTACATGGAGTATTTTGAGATATCGAGTCCGAGAATGGAGGTGTACAAGCACGATTCGAGAACGATATCTCGTGGTTCAGGGAAAAGCATGGTCACGTGAGCAACCAAGCAAGGCTGAGGTCTACTGTGGACCATACGGTTCACGATGCAGTTTTGATATACTCTCAACTTGAACGTCCAATGCTCGGGTTTCGAAGTTGTCATTTTGGGTGTCTTCCTGTCGCGAGGCGATAGAGCGGTCTTTAAGATGTACATGTAAAGGTCTAAACTACCGAATAACGCGACGAGTGGCTGCAGGAGGAAGGACTCCTACACCCAGATTAACCACTAATGAAGCACCATGGCCTTCGGCGAGCGTCGGCCAAGGGCAGCTATTCTCTCCTCCGCCGACCTTGTCAAAATGTTCGATTGCAGCATACCGACTCACGGCAACGACTGTCCGATTTTTGGGTACCGACAGTGAACGTGCAAAGGCAAGATGCCGTTTCAGATGCTACGCAGCTCCTCATCCGAGCTGGCTATCTACGACAGGCCTATGCCGGCATCTTTCAGATGCTCCCACTTGGGCTCCGTGCCCAGGATAAACTAGAACGACTGATTGACAAACATATGAGGTCGATTAAAGCTTCCAAAGTGTCGTTGTCCTCCATAACATCTCTGGCGTTATGGCAGAAATCCGGACGATGGAAACCGGGGGCCGAGTTCTTCACGTTCAAGGATCGAAAGGACACGGACTGGCTACTGGCACCTACACATGAAGAGGAAATAACCACCTTACTCGCCGACCTGATCCACTCTCCGCAGCAACTGCCCGTCCGGCTGTACCAAGTCACCCGTAAATATCGGGACGAGAAAAGGCCACGAGGCGGGCTTCTTCGAGGTCGGGAATTTCTTATGAAGGACCTATACACTTTTGACTCGACACCTACGCAGGCACATGCAACATATGACGAAACTCGAGGTGCATATCGCAATTTCCTCAACGAGCTCACCGTCCCGTATATCGAAGCGAGGGCAGAGTCGGGTGACATGGGCGGGAATCTCAGTCATGAATATCACTTTCCCAATGCTGCCGGAGAGGATATTGTGATTACCTGCACAGACTGCGATTATGCTCGTAACGAAGAATTCGTTTCGCAAAAGGCATTTCCTCCCCGACCTGTCGAGGGTATCGCAGCGCGGAGCCCGACGTCGACACCGGCAAGCGACTCCAGCATGCTCATCCATCAAGACTTTGTCAGCAAGGACGGGCGTAAACTTGTCCGTGCCATGGCACCAAGAGTTTCCGAGCGGACTACGAATGACAGTTCAGTTTCTCATGTTGCTGTGAACCCGTATGCCGTCAAAGCAGCTGTGGACGGGGTGGTGGAGATTGATTCCGGTTTGCAGCAGCCATTGTCCCACTTCGAAGGGGTGCTGGACACTACTGGTGCGAATGATGATGCAGACAATTGCCCGTCGGTGTATTATCTTCTCGACTTTCGAGTCGAATCCGAATCAGTTTACGACCTGATTGGCCAGGACTTGGAACGATACGCTTCCAAGAATGTCAAGTTCTACATCATCAGTGCTCCTCAGGATGGTAGCGATCGCATCAATCTGCTTAAGCACCGTGCTGGAGATCCTTGTCCGCAGTGTTCGAGCGGCAAGCTCCAGTTGCACAAGGCCATCGAGGTGGGCCATACATTCCACCTAGGTACTCGGTACAGTTCGAAACTAGGACTGAGCATAAGGTCCGCGGATGGCAAGGCTAACGTACCAGTCGAAATGGGCTGTCATGGAATCGGCGTGTCTCGACTGATTGCCGCCGTGGCGTCGTGCCTCGCCGATGACCGTGGCCTCAATTGGCCCAGAGTGATTGCACCGTTCGAGGCGGTTATCCTGGCTGCAAAGCCTGACTCGAAAAGGATTCAGGCGGCGGAGCAGCTCTACGATCAGCTGTCCGCCCCAGGACCTGCTGCCGTTGCCGCCGATGTTCTCCTCGACGACCGCCATGACCAAGGTCTTGGATGGAAATTGAAGGATGCCGACATGATCGGGTATCCTGTGATTGTCGTCCTCGGCAAGGGATTTGACCGGGGCATGGTCGAGGTGCAGTGCCGTCGCCTCAACATCAAGCAGGAGGTGGAATTGGAACGGGTGGTGGAATACGTGCGTGATCGACTCAAAAAGCTCTGAGGACAACCTACAACTACTCTCACATTCAAGTTGTGTTTGTTGAGCTGGATCGGTTGGAGCATAAAAGCAAAAGAAGATACCCTCCTCTTAAGATAGTGTACAAATAAATATCCGCATATTAAGCATCCTCTTCAGATTACCCTTCATCAGTATAACATACAAAGCCTGCATATGAAGAAAGACATGTCTGTACCGTTGGTGACCAGGGAGGCTCCACGGGTTCATTCAGTGCTGCAGTATCAGTGCCCACAGACTCGCAGCGCAGCCTTGCCGACAAGGCTGTGATGTTGGAGTACCTAGAATTTCCCCACCATGTCGCTACGCGCAGTCCTTGATTTGTTCCGGTCCACAACTACAATGTTGTTACAGCGCAACTCACCTTTGTGAACTATCTTATTCTTGACAAACCCGCTGCCACTGATCCCCGGAAAACGTACAGTACTGTCCATATTGACGACTATCGACCAAAGTTGAACCAAACCATCCAAAATGTCCTCCCAACCACCCCAAAACGCAGTCGACATCACAACCCTCTCGGTCCAACAGCTTTCGGCCCTCCAGGCCCGGCTGTCACAGGAGCTCGAACACCTGACCACATCCTACCAGCGTCTACGGGCCGCACAGGCCCGGTTCAAAGATTGCATCCGGAGCATTCAGCAGGGTGTCCAAGGGAAGAGCGGAGGTGAGCAGAACAGCCTTTCTTTTCCCACTGCACCCAAAGAAACTATCCACACATCCTGGATCCTTGTCCCAGAGAAAGATAACCATATTCCTCGCCGGGCTGGTGGCCATGGTCTCTTGCCAACGCAACACAATCACTCAACACATTGCTTGCCCGGTGTCTATCAATCCGCCAAACGAAAATCAATCCACTAACTCACACGAGCAGAAACTCCCCTTCTCATCCCATTGACGACCTCTCTCTACGTCCCAGGCACATTGGCCGCGCCCACGTCCACGGACTCTTCCTCTTCTTCTTCATCTACAGTCCTCGTCGATATCGGAACAGGCTTCTTTGTCGAAAAGACTCCCGAGGACGGGATCAAATTCTATACGGGCAAAGTGGACGATTTGGGCAAGAACCTGTTGGAAATTGAAAAGGCTGTGGGGGGCAAGAATGAGAGTCTAAGGGTAGTTGAAGATGGTGAGTTTTTGTTGACCCTAGTCATAGACTCTCTCGTCCTCTGTCCTCGGTCTCTCCCGGTTTCATCATGTGTCGCCTGTTTTGCTGCGGCGTTGCATTAAATCCAACCCGACCCAACCAAACGGACATATGATAATTGTACGGTCGGCCGACTTACTGACTGTGTTTTCCAGTGCTGAGGCAGAAAATGCTTGCGGAACAGGCTGCCGGGTCGGCACCGACAAACCAGCCGAGCGCCCAGGCGACTGTTGGATAGATATAGATACAGGTACCTAGGTGGTGAAGGTGTGGTTCAGGGTGCTTTGTGAATTTCTTCTTTAGACTGGACTGGGATCAGCCAACACCAGTAGTCTAGGTGGGCTACATACATCCTACCAGGTATTGTACGGTCTCAAAGAGTGGGAACTATGCTTAGCGCGCCTGGTACACTGCTGGCTTACCCCCTTGCATTTTTAGCGGTTGTGAAACTACCTTTGGGGCCGATGTTGGCTTAGAAGCACTTGCATTTTTGGTATCTCTGTTCTCATTCTAGAAACTTTTGCACTCGCGCTCATCAACTAGGAAGGAAAAAAAGAAAACTCATAGCTGGCATTCTTTGCCAGTGGTACCGATTGTACCTTGATAGACGCTAAGGTCTCAATGCACATGCAGAACCGTCTGAAACTGTGACGGATAAGCGCCTCTCCCTTGTCAACTTTACCCTTCCCCATAAGCATGCCAGGTACACAGCACGGCTTCTGGACCATTCCTTGTCTGATTAAGGCCATCGCGGGCGTTGACTGACTGCGCCTCATCCTCACGCCTGTCCGTTCTGACTGATCATGGTGGACGAACTGGCTCCATTGACCATGGTCGCACCATCGCCCTCACTGCTGGTACCTGCACCTGCGGCGATTTGGTTCATAGCTTTGGCCAACAGATCCTGCAGCTCCTCAACCTCGCTGACGAACTTCTTGAACCCGAGAGGCAAAGCTCGGCCATCGTCGACACCGCCTTCAGGGAAGAACGTTGCGACGGATCTGACCCAGGTCACGTCCTCGCCTGCCTGGACATTTGCAAATTCGCCCATCAGGTTGTCCCATTCGGGGTAGTAGTACAAGGCGTGCCACTTGGTCTCGACCGGGTGAGGAGAGTACTGAGTAATTCTGTCATCGTAGACCTCCTTGCGGCGAAGCTCGAAGAATGCGTCGGTGTCCTTGAATCGCCACTTCTTCACTGTGATCTCCGAGACGGTTGTAAGACCCCTCTGTCCTGCAGGATATCTGATGCGACGATGAGGCATGGCTTTGATGCCATCCTTAGGACGGATGAAACTGATGTTGTTTCCAAACTGTGCCATCATCTGGGAGCGAGCTTTGTTCACGTGCATGGGAAAAGCGTCCATTGTGATCTGGTAGTCGGGCCGTTCGAAGTTGAAAACACTGAGTTGAAGGCGAGAGACCATTTGATCGATTTCGACCCAACGACGTCCTAGCATTTCGTATTCGTCGCTGTCGTCGCCGATTGGGTTGATGACGGTTTCCAAGCGAAGAATTGTCTGGCTGTTTGCAGCTGGGAAATCGAAGTATGCGCCATAAGATTCGACCGCATCATGAAACTCCTCCATGCCATCAAGAATGTCGGCTAGTTCGGTAATGTCGCCCTGTCGAACCGGAAGGCTGTTCATACTAAGCTTGCTGCGACCTTTGGTGGCCATGAGGTAGAAGTCTTCGAAGGAGTACGTAGTCGAGCCATCGGACGGCTTCTGGAACAACTTGAACCCTAGCTCTCCAAACACGACCCTCATACGCACGTGTTGTTGGGAGATTCGAAGTCGCTTGATTGCTGCGTCCATTGTCTTCTTCATCTTCTTGCGGTTGTTGATGTTAGTGAGTCGACGTTCCTTCGCCCATTCAGCTTCGTCTGGTGCCGGCTTGCCATGCAGGGTTGGAAGATAGGAGTCGCTCAGGGGGTCCTTGTCTTCGAGTCCAACACGATCCCGGTAGACTGAAAAGTCGGGAAGTTGAACAAGATTGACGCTCGTCAGTTGATCTCGTCGACCAACAAGCTCCTTGATGAGGTTCAACACTCGTTTCATGATGTTCATGATATCCTTCTCATAGTGCGCCCCGATGGTGATGTGCTGAACCCCCTCAGCGTGGAAGCCGATGTAGCAGTTGTAGGTGCTTCTGAGTTGATCTAGAGTATCAGCATGGTGGTTGGCGAACTCTTCGATGTCCAGCTCCCGAGGCCATAGGAAAGCAGCTTCGAATTGATAGTCGATCGAGGCCTGCTTCAAGAGGTCATAGAATGCCTGCTTTTTGCTCTGTCGTTCAACGCGATGCTCTAAGCGACCGTCGACGGCAGTAGATTTGGCAAACCTCGGGTTATTGTCTTTACTCTTGCTGAGTTCTTCCTGCCACTTTTCAAGAGCAGCCTTGGTGTCGATAATCTGCTGTTGTGTGCCCCAAATGAATAGCCTGTCATCTCGTTCTTCTGGCTTCTTGATGTAGGTGCCGAATTTCAACATGATATCTTGTAGCGTGCGCAGCGGGTGTGGTCGACTGGATCGATCCATTCTCAAGGTCTTGGTCTTCTGAGCTCGCCAGTTTGAAGGGAGATGATACTCTGCATCTGGGGGAATGCCGCCCTCATAACGGATCTGTGCGGCACTCTTGTTCACAGGGGGTCTTCCTGATGCGACGTGTCTACCGCTGGGACCACCTCGAACTTGGTGAGCCTCATGGGAATGTTGTTGTGCTGGACGGCCAGAAGTCTCTGCTGCAACGCCAGGTTGACCTCTGGGCACATAGGCTCGGGCTCCACGTGCTCCTGCAGGTTGGGCAAAGCCTCCATCGACAGCTGCGATTCCTTTGTTGATGGCCTCTGAGGGAGCGTATGAGTAGGAAGTTGCTCCAGGCAGGCTGGCTTCCTCCCAGCCTGTGATGACGTTAGACTGGACGCAAAAGCTTTCAGATGTATGCACATACGGTCAAGGTTCAGGCCTTCGCCCTCGTGGCTGTATGATCGGTTAGCTGATGAACCCAGCAGGAGGATTTCGCCCACACTCACTCGCTCATGGTTGCTGTTCCGCGTCTTGCTTCAGGTGACTTTAATGTCCAGTGTCCATACACTTGGACAGTCTAAGAGACCTGAGAGAACGGTGTGACGAACAAGAAGAAAAGAAGAAAAGAGGGAAGAGGAAGAAGGAACTGTGAACGAAACTTTATACCCATAGGTACAGCGTCACGCTAGCGTGTATGCCTCTGCGTGACAAGGCAGCTCACGTCGCTTTGGATCACGTCGCAGGTGACAATAAAACAAAGGACACGGGTTGATGCGACCAAAGTGATATCAAGAGCAGCCTGAACACAGCCAGAAGTGACAAGACAAGGGACACTTCATAGTAATCGAATGTCCTAGACGTCGATCGAAGATTCTAGAGGCTTCGAAGTAGTCCGCCCATTGATCACTTTCGCTGTTGACCCCTGCACGATATTGTAGGTAGTGAATATGGATTGTCCCGTACCAGAAGTGCTTTCACGAGACAGTCCACCCCTGTCTTGAGACGGGTAGATCGACTGAACAGAACAAATGAGTATGTACTTCTGCAACACTGGCTATCTCAGAGCTCGTATCCCACAAAGACGACCTCTTCTTCGGAAGATTCCAGTCAGTTAGATGTTTAGATATAGAAGCTGGTTCATCTCCCTGTGGTATGCTGCGATATGTTGAGGGAACAGAGGAGTGTGAAACTTCGTAAAACGACATCTGCGCTACCGTACCAGGCCATATTTGCACTATGCCTAAGTTGGTTATATTGCAACGCGTACTAAGAAGACGCGTCTTGACGCGTTTTTGGCCATGGATCAAATTTAAGCCCCAGTTACAAATCGATGGGCCGCTAGAAGTAACCAGGCACAATCAAGGGTCTTTCCTCCTTGTGGCCCAGAGTAGATCACATCTGAGGTCTACATCATGCAGAGACAAAAAAGGTATTCCACCAAAGGAGGGCTTGTGCGCGAGAACTCGGATGACGAACTGGGTTACGATGATCATCCCTGGCAATGGATCTACGAATCCGAAGCCGGACCTCAAACGAAGGAGGACGAAGAGCCGCCCACGAAAAAGCGAAAGGCCAACGCCATCAGTCAGACCTCCAAAAAGCGGACTATAATCGGTGCACGTATGGGCTCTTTCGTCGTGCGAATAGGAGATCCTATCTTGTTAAAATCTCCCGAACAAGGGAAAGATTGGGTGGGACTGATATGCTCCTTTTCAGAGACCAACGAGGACGGAGATGATGAGATGTGCGCATACATTCAGTGGTTCTGCACCCCGGAGGAGCTGGCGTTTGGAAAGCGATCTAAAATCCGACCTGATGTTTTGCCCAACGAGTCATACATCACAGCCGATTTCAACATGAACCCTTTGACAGCAATCAATGGTAGAGCCACAGTGTTGTCAAAAGACGCCTTCTTTCGGAGGTATCCTGGTGGTTTGCCACCAAAGTCCAAGTCTGGTGCGAATCGATACTCAAAGACGATTCTGTGCCGGCGTGGGGTCAAGCAGAGAACTCTCCAGTTCACGGAGGATTTCGTCTGGGAGGAAATTTACAAGGGACCAGAGGATCTGTTAGACTTGATTGACTTCGTCAAGGAACAGACCAAGGGCAAGAGAAAGCATCTGCCCAGCAAGGAAGAGGATAAGGAGTACGAGCAGAAGAAAGAGGCAGACAATGAAGAGCCCAGGACGCCACACAAACGGCGGAAAACGACTTCGACCACCGCAACACCCAAATCCACCATGAAAGCATCCAAGTACACTACACCGACTCACAAACGAATCATGATCAAGAAGCCCATCGAGATAACACCTCTGGGAACCCGAGTCCTCTCTCCTTCTCAATACCTGTCCACGCCATACTCACACGCCCGCACGACTCTTCACGTTTCTGCTGTGCCGACGGCCTTGCCTTGCCGGTCCGATGAGTTCAGCACTGTCTATTCGCACCTTTACTCCGCCATTGTGGACGGCTCTGGAACTTGTATCTACATCTCAGGCACACCGGGAACAGGTAAGACTGCCACTGTGCGAGAAGTAGTGGCTTCATTACACCAAGCCGTGCTGAACGAAGAATTGGACGATTTCAACTTTGTCGAGATCAACGGCATGAAGGTCACGGAACCACACCAATCCTACTCTTTACTCTGGGAAGCGTTGAAGGGCGACCGGGTCAGCCCCCATCACGCTTTGAGTTTACTAGAGCAGGAATTCTCGCATCCTTCTCCTCGCCGTATTCCTTGCGTCGTGCTCATGGACGAGCTGGACCAGCTGGTCACCAAGAATCAGAGCGTCATGTACAACTTCTTCAACTGGCCAGCGATGCGGCATTCCCGACTTATTGTCCTGGCAGTCGCCAACACCATGGATCTGCCGGAGCGAACGCTGTCAAACAAAATAAGCTCCCGTCTGGGTTTGACGCGTTTCACATTTTCCGGATACACGCATACACAACTTATGGAAATCATCTCATCTCGTTTGCAGAATGTCCCAGGCAATATAGTAGACCAGGACGCCGTACAATTTGCGAGCCGCAAGGTCGCTGCTGTTTCAGGAGACGCACGTCGGGCACTGGACATCTGCCGCCGGGCCGTCGAGATTGCCGAACAGTCCCAACAAAAGCATGAAGCTGGTCCTACAGGAAATGAAGACGATGGAGACGACGGTGCTGTTGCTGCAGGAACACCGAGCCGCAAAGGCAGGGGACCAGCCAACGACGCTGAGCAACCAAAGACGGAGCGAAATAATTCTTCTCAACAGCTCGCCAGGGTCACAATAGCCACGATCAAACAAGCAATCAACGAGGCGACTTCATCACCTATTGCACAGCATCTTCGCTCCCTGCCGCTTGCTTCCAAGCTTTTCGTCGCCGCCATACTTGCCCGTACACGACGCACGGGAGTGGCAGAATCCACATTCGGCGATGTCATTGTCGAAGCGAAGCGGATTGCGGATGTGGCAGAAAATAGTGCCATCCACGACTTCCTCCTTGTCGATGGACACAACAGCGAGAAGACAAACCCAAGCTCGACAATGCCGCGTATTTTGGCGCTCGGAGCGGCAGCCATGGAACTTGTGGAAGCAGGTATCGTAGCCATGGAGGCCAGAAGCAGGGGCGAAAGAGCAGGCAAAGTCAGACTGCGGGTGGGCGAGGAGGAAGTCAAAAGTGCTTTAATGGGGGATGCAGACGCCAAAGGAATGGGATTCAATGCTTGACAAAGGAAGGAAAGCTTTATCAATACAGTCCAGGAAATTCGTTTGTTGCATCACCTAAACAATACAGTATCAACATGCAGTGGTGGACGTCCCATTCTTTCAACAGCCAGGGCCCGTTTCAGCTGCTGCTCACTCACACCGAAATCAACATCTTCAAAGCCTCATGCTCCGCCGCCGCCTTGAACGTCGTGTACGCATTCACCATCTCCGAAAAGTTGAATTCATGAGTAATCAGATCTCCAGGACGAATGTTTCCCGCAGCAAACAACTTCAACAACATCGGCGTGGTAACTGCATCCACAAGTCTGGTGGTCAAGGAGATATTTGCATTCCACAGCTTCTCAATCTTCAAGGAGCAGCTGCTCCCATGCACGCCGACATTGGCAATCGTCCCGCCGGGCGCAACCAGGTCCTGAGCCAGTTCCAGAGTGGGAGCAATGCCAACAGCTTCGATGACGGCATCACAGCCGGTGTTGTCAGTGAGTTTCATGACAGCTTCCTCGGGTGGTGTGTTCCCGCTGTTGATAGTGTGGTCGGCCCCGAACTTCTTCGCGACCTTGAGTCGGTTATTGTCTTTATCAATGACAACGATCAAACTGGGCGAGTAGAGTTTGGCCGTCAACAGCGCCGCCAGCCCGACCGGTCCCGCGCCCACTATGGCGACAGTCGACCCCGGCTGCACCTTTCCATTCAACACGCCGCATTCGAGGCCCGTGGGGAAAATGTCCGAGAGCATCACCAGCCCCTTTTCGTCGACTCCCGCGGGCACCGCATGCAGTCCGCTGTCGGCCAGTGGGATTCGAACGTACTCGGCTTGAGTGCCGTCGATGGTGTTGCCTAGAATCCAGCCTCCCTTCACGCAGTGGCTGTACATGGCTCGTCGGCAGTATGTGCATGTTGCACAGCTGGTGATGCAACTGACTAGGACGCGGTCTCCTTTTTTGAAGCTCGAGACCCCGGCCCCTGCTTCGTGCACGATGCCAACGCCTGCGTTGATGGTCAGTCAGCGAGGACGTCTGACATGCCGTAAGGGTTAAGCTCAACGGTGGAACTATAAGGGTTCTTCCACGAAAATGGGAGTATTACATACCTTCATGTCCAAGAATTCGACCTGGCGTGCACGTCGGAACGTCGCCATGCAGGATGTGGGTGTCTGTCCCGCAAATCGTCGTGTATACCACTGCCACATGCCATGTTCAGATCCCAGCCGGTGAGATGAGAGGGAGAGCAGGAAAGGTCGTGTCTTGACCAATGGAACGGTCCACGAAGATCAGAGCAGCGCTTATTTACACACCTTTCACAATGGCATCTGTAGGTTCCTGGATCTGCGGGATCGCACGGTCTTCCAGGGCACATTGGCCATTACCTTTGTAGACGAGTGCCTTCATGATGGATATAGTATTTTGATGTCGACTAATTATGCTTTCACTATTTTTGTGCTTTCCTTTTTTTTTTCAAGAGATTGAGTACTCGAAGACATTAATATATATACCGCGTTTATCTAATTGAGGGGTATAGAACTCAGCTCACTCTCGGATCCGGTGGGCTGGAACCTTGTGCCAATGTTTCAATGGACAATGCCGAGTGTTGCTGTTCGGTGCTGGTGCCCCCATTGGCCGTGCTTCGCGAATCGACGACTGCCAATGTTGTGCATCTCAGACCACTTTTCAAACCCGATTCGTTGAGGGTCTCATGACTGTGGGTGGATGCGCGGTGCGGAGGCCGACATCCGTATGCGGATGTTCTTCGAGAGGGGGATCCGAGGGTACCTAAGGTAGGTACCTGAACATGAAGGAAGGGAAAGGCTACTGGCCATGCCAGTGGAAAAGCAAGTGATTAGCATGTACCTTATTCAGCCGACCGGACGCAACGGTCATGCATACCAGGGAACACTAGGAGAGGGAGCTTGGATCTACAACGGATACCATGTATTCTTGTCGGCCATGGTGTCTTTGTGCAACGTGCGACATCGGCCATGTCACTAGGTATGAAATCGTCTCTCCATGTCCCCGCAGATTGTCGCAGTGGACAAAATAACGCTTGCAGTACAGTAGCTATTGGCAGAATCCATGAGTAGCTAGCTACCAGGTAGGTATTGTAGACGGGCACCAATAGTAGTCTCGATAGACGTGGCCTTTATATCATGCTTTTATCTCAAGTTCGTCGAGTCAGCCCTCTTCTGGCCACCCTGCTTATGTAGCAGTCTGGACCTTGATGGCTTCGGCAACCGCATTGGCCAAGGTATCCATGACGTCCTCTGCGTCAATGAGATAGTTATCGCGTCTGTCGTACAAAGTCCCTCCTTCAGCCCAGATCCTCCTGAGCGTGAAGAGGGTGGCCAAAGGCTTCTCCGCGGCCCACGCTTCCTTCTCCAGCCTCCTCAGCTCGTCGAGGCTTGTGTATGACACTTTCCACGGCTGGCCACCGGTCTGCTTCTCAAACTCCGCGAGGATTTCGGCATCAGTGGCCGTGAACGAGTTGACTCGCAAGGCTTTGTTGCGGCTTGCATCTGCGTGGAGGGCAGCAAGAACAACCAATTTACCCACACTAGTCTCGTCAGGACTTTCTAGAACTTCTCAGGAACAGAAACAGATTTTCAAACTTACTCGTGCATGGTGGTGAAACTGATCTTAAGGTTGCCGTCCCCCAGTAGAACGGCAGCCTTGTTCTTGACATCAAAACTTCCGGCTTCTTTGGCGGCGGAATTGGCGCTGAAGTAGAGTCCCGGCTCGCCGTCGGCGTAGGGGCCCGTGACGACAAAAGTATGGTCCAGTCGATCACAGGACCGCAAGGCTGCTCGAACTTTCAGTTTCTTCTGGTGAGGGATCTCGTGCGCTGACGCCGGTCCGTACTCGACATCCGTGCCATATTCGGATGGGAAGAAGCGGTGCACCGACGGGCTCTCATTGGCTAGTCGCACAAGTTCCAGTTGATGCTCAATGGCTCCTCTACCCAGGCAAGAGATCACCGTATCAATACCTGTGTGGTGACTTTGTCAGTTCATTTGCATCCCGATTCGGCTCGGTTCACTGCCTTCCAGGGAGGGGCGTCACCTTCGTATGCTTTTGAGACATCGTCGGGTTTGGTCAGGTCACCAACGATGATCTCAACGCCTTGGCTTTTCAGAGACTCGATTCGGTCGGATTTGGTTTGAGCTGTCGTTGGCGACGTGAAGACCGCGATCCGCTCGAACTTGGACTTGTTTCGCACGATTTCCCGTATGATGCGGCTCCCGACCAGCCCGGTCGCTCCAAAGACGAGCAGCTTCTTGCATGCAGAAGAGGAGGTGGAAGACATTCTTGCAGCTTGAAATGGGTAGTTCTCGCTCCTGTCTGGAAGAACTAGTACGGAAAACCAACTATCGAGAGGCCAGATCAGGCTGAGCTTTGGTGGGCATTCAAAAGCAGTCGGGGGTGTGCGCTCTTTTGTTTTCCTCTTTTGCACCCTTAACACCGTAGGATGGCTGCTCGATGAGCTTTGTTTGCGAACTGTTATTAATACCAGCAACACTCACTTGGGTGCCCCAGTAGATCAAAGATCACGTCTTAGCGGGGCTCGCCTGTCAACCGCTGCCCGTATAGGAAGAGCGTTGTGCTACCTTCCGTCCACAGGAGACTCAAACCCCAACAGTGAGCGCAACGCTGCAAAAATCTCAGGGGATCCTTCACTAGAACAAACCTGGAAATACTACTACACCTTGAGCCGTAGGTTTCAAGCACGATGGACTGAAAGGTAGTACAGTGAGGGACATTGGAGGCATCTACCAAACGGCGTAATCCTATAGCCGGTTCCAGTTAGTAAAGAAGGGTAGCATGATAAAGCGGCAAACCACTATTGCCTCGTCTGTCCCCCGCAACGCGGAACGCGATGTACAGTGCCTTGCGTCTGGTCAACTGGCAACCCATTCCAAGTCTTCGTGGCCTGACGAGGCTCCTAACACAGTATTGATCTGACGACATGGTAGGTACAGTGATGGAGTTTATATATTCAAGACTAACTCGCGTAAAGGAGAGCCCTCACGAACAACAGCAGAGCCTGTTGCTCTCCCGGATCATCACAAACATCGTACGTCGACCCCATCTATAACCAGCAGTGACCTTGTCACTGAGAGACCACACCGTTGCAGGAAAAGCTGAATGAAGCCGTGGCGATGATGAACAGAAACCTCCAGGTATGGCCTGATCCGGGCAGCGTGGGAATATCATGTTGACGAGGAATTGCAGGAGGTCAATATCCAGAACATGAATGTAGAACTGGTCGCACAGATGTTCAAGAACTACCAATCCAATGTCCTCTTCCACCTGGAAGGTGAGGGATACCTTCTCTAGATTTCTCATGTCTGGACACTGTTGACAGGGGTATAGCAACGGAGAACCTCAAGGATCCGATTTGAAGCAGACGAGAATGTCCCTATGGAGTGAATAAGGACTCCACGACGATCAAACGACGCTCGCGATGCCTTATGAGGATCATATCTCGGCCCATCTCTCACTTTGGACGGCTGCCCTGGTCTCGGTTACTGTTCGAACTGCATTCCTGACAGTTGAAACATGCGCTGTTTGCAGGCTGCCAGCGCACGCCGTAATCGGGTACGCCGCAACGTATTGGTGTTACTGCGCTGGGTTTGGAGACAAAGAATCCAAGAACAGGGGATTTGATTTTGCATGATGGCTGGCACATGACTGAGGGCTCTCGCTGCACATAGCCTACCTGGTATGTATTGGAAGCCATGTAGCATGCGCTCTTCAAAATGTCAAAGGCAGGCATATTGTCCCTTGCTACGAGGCGCTACAGCGACCCGGCAGAGCCGCCCAAGCCTCCAATATGCAAGTCTAGAAAGGATCAGATGTGTAATGTCACCGCAATTGCAAAAGTCTACTGGATTTCTCTGGTCGGAGTATGAGTATAGCATTCTTCGTAAGCGTCGTTGTAAGTCGAGTTGATCTACCACATATTTCTCCACATGTGCCCGAGAAGGATCGCGGATGTTTGCGCAACAACCACCAACTTGAATTCTTGCCCGCAGTTCAAGTTCCTCATTCACCCTTCAACACCAACATGTCGCACTGTAATTAATTGTTTCCTTTCCGCGTCTTCCAACAACTACCCACTGCCCGGCTAAAACCATTCGACTTCCTGGGTGCTTTGCCCGGGCGATCACATACCGCAGCCGCTGCCTCTAGAATGAATCAGACACCATGACAATCACCAACATCTCCCGCATCGCCTCTGAGCGTCGGTTGCCTACGCCTCCACCCGATGGCCAGACGCGCTCGCAACCACGGATATACCCTGCCCCAGACTTTCCTTTCAAAGGATACCAACCTCCGCAGCCGGATGGCTGGCGACAAAGTGCTGCTACTCCGGACGAGAGTGCGATCGTAATAGACAATGGTAGGCAAATATTGACTCGATTTTCGAGGGAGGGACACAAGCTGACGCGCAAATATTACAGGCGCCCATACGATCAAAGCCGGCTTCTCCTTCGACAAGAACCCGCGACTTCTCGTGCCCCCGATCGTGGCCAAGTTCAAAGACCGAAAATACAACAAATACTGTGCCTATGTGGGCTACGATGCATATGCCGACGCGACGACGCGTGGTCAGATCAGGACCGCCTTCGAGCAGAATACCAGCATCCCGACGAACTGGGACATTATGGAGGGGATCTACGATTATATCTTTCTGAAGCTCGGGGTCGATAACCAGGGCAGCGTGGGTCGACCGTTGGTGGTCACGGAGGCCGTCGCGAACTTGCCTCACAGCAGGAGGATGATGAATGAGATGCTCTTCGAGTGCTACGGTGCTCCCAGTGTCACCATGGGCATTGACAGTTTGTTCTCCTATCGCTACAACAAGGGTACATCCGGGCTGATTGTATCCTCCTCCCACACGTCGACGCATGTGATTCCTGTATTGGATCGGAAACCTCAGATGCAATCATGTACCCGCCTGAATTGGGGAGGCTCTCAAGCTCAGGAATTTCTATTGAAGCTTCTGCGCCTCAAGTATCCCACGTTTCCTGGCAAGATGACCATGGAACAGATGGAAACCTACATCAAGCAGTACTGCTATTTGTCAAGGGATTTTTCGTCGGAAATCGCCACCTATCTGGACTGGACCGGGCTCGAAGAGGAACGAGATATCATCATCCAATACCCTTACACCGAACAGGTGGTGGTTGAAAAATCGGCCGAAGAACTCGCCAGGATAGCGGAGCGGAAGAAAGAATCCGGACGTCGTCTGCAAGAGCAAGCTGCAAAAATGCGGCTGGAGAAACTGATCAGAAAAGAGCAGGAGCTCGAATACTATCAATCAGTGCATAAACAATACCTGGAAGCAACTACCAAGAAAGAGCAACGGCGAATCTTGGACGATGAAGAGCTCAAGGATGAAGCCGCGCTAGAGCGGGTCATCCGGGACCTGGACAAGTCGATCCGAAAATCGCGGAACAAAGAACTTGGGGCACCCGAAGAGGAAGAGAAGCTCGAAGAACAGCTGAACAAGTTTCCCCTGCTTGACGTGCCGGATGATCAATTGGACGAGGAGGGGCTCAAGGAAAAGCGGCACCAAAGACTGATGAAGTCTGGAGTCGAGGCCAGGATCCGAGCCAAGGAAGAGAAGGAGCGGGAAAGAGCGCGTGCCGCCGAGGAAGAGAGACGCGACATTGAGATGCGAGAGACTCGGTTTGACGAATGGCTCGCGGGTCGGCGACGGCAACGAGACCAGCTCCTGGCTAAGATCAAGGAGCAAGCTAGGCAGAAGGCGGATTCGGGAAACCGCAAAGGCATTGCTTCGCAGATGCGCATGAAGACCCTGGCCAACCTGGCCGCAGATGGACCGAAAAGAAAGCGCAGAGGTGGAGGAGAGTACGACGATGACTTTGGTGCCAACGACGAGGACTGGGGAGTTTATCGGACGGTGGCTACCGAGCCAGCAAGTGACGACGAGGAACCCGAAGAAGATCCCTTGGAGGCGTTGAAGGCCGTGGAGAGTGAGCTTCTAGAGTTCGATCCCGAGTTCTCGGAGAAGGACACGATTGAAGCCCAGAATGACTGGACCAAGAGTGTATTGCACGCATTCCTTCGGGGAGCAAGGCCTGCCGACCCCGACAGTCAACGGGAAGCAAACCAAATCCACCTGAACGTTGAACGGATCCGCGTGCCCGAGGTTGTATTTCAGCCAGGAATTGCCGGTGTCGACCAGGCCGGGCTGGTGGAAATCATCGAAGGGATCGTCATGGGCCGGTTTTCCGACCGTACTCAACAACAAGCGCTGCTCACGGATGTCTTTTTGACCGGTGGCAATACCATGTTCCCGACCTTTGAGGAACGCCTCAAGACAGAGCTGGTCGCTGCCATGCCGGATGATTTCACAATCAATGTGCGCAAGGCCAGTGACCCCATCCTTGACGCTTGGAAAGGCGCGGCCAGCTGGTGGAACTCCCCCGATACCCCTAGTCGAGAAGCTGCCACTGTTACCCGCGCAGAGTATCTGGAGAAAGGAAGCGATTACATCAAGGTATGTTTGCTGTTTTCTGCTGTTGTAGCTTACTTGTCCAAGAATGCTGACTTTGATATAGGAACATGAGCTGGGCAACTTTGTCTCGCCGCTCTATGGATTTGGAGGATGATGCTGAGCTCCACCGGGGGCATGTGTATTCATTGCCGGATATGGCGAAAGATGGGTTTCATACAACCCGCAAAACTTGGGCCCGGCCGTGCTTATCGAGACGGCACTGTGTTATCCAGCATGGTGAACGATCAGTTGGCGCCGCAGCGGTGTGAAATGTCGGCTTAGCTTTTGCCGGACACGACAATGCTGCTACTACGATGGGAAGTGTGCCCAAGGCAAATCCGGGCAGTTCCTCCAGGCAGCCAGCCGCGCCGGACAACAAACCTCACATTTGTAGGCTCATGAAATAAGTACGTGGGTCCATGGGATACGAGCACGGTCATGAAAATGATCATGATGATCACGCAGCGGATGAGAACGAATAGATCTGTCATTCATCAAGACAGAAGCACTTATGCTCCCCGGTATCCAGCCTCGTCCAGGGAAGGACATGGTCCCGATCACGATCAGTCTCGTCCTCAATGTGACGGCGGCAGCAACGTCGTCGAAGAAGCCCTTCGGGGCTGGAGATGGTTAGCTGCCAGTGGGGCTTGTTATGTTATCCATCCTACGGGAAACCCGGAGGCTTCAAGGTCGGCAGCGTTTATACCGTGATGGCCACACCTTGTTATTACAATGAAATGCTGGCTTTTGCCCATCCCGCCGCTATGTATGTCAAAGATGGCTGTAGTGGCTGCACAATCAATAGTAACGTAACGTGGACATGCTTCGCACCGTGGCCCTGGTAGTATTACCGCGCGAGTCCTCGTCCTCCCTCCCAGTCTCTCTCGCACTCCATTTCGCCGCATGCCACTGCCGCCGCTGCTTCTTCCCTGAAATCAACTTAGAAAGAAAGTCTTCGTCGCTCTCGGCTCAATCATGGCTTCAAAGGAGACCAACTTACCAGCACTGCCGCTGCCGTCGCTGGTGCCGGTCTGTGTCTGTCCCACCATAGTAACGTTATGTTCATTGTCCGTGAGAAATGCAGTAACGGTCCTCATGGTCGCATTGCCATTGCCATTCCCAACTCCAATTTCCAAGCCAGGCAAGTCAACATTCACAGTCAACGCGTACCCAAAATGCGCAGCATTTATAACCGGAACGGCAATAGTACCATTCTCATTGACATAGGCACTAACATAGACGTTCTCGACATCACTGTCTGCATCGACGCGAACGGCTCCCGGTCTCGCGAAGCGAAAATACGAGGCGAATGCCCACAAACGCCTCGAGACAAAGTAGTCATCATACTGTAAACGGATCAGGGCGTTGTCGCCTGTCGTGTTTTGCGCGCACCACCAGTGTACGTAGCCCGATGTGTCGGAGTTGACGAGTGCGTTGTGAATGTACATTGCCCATTGGAGCCCTTCAGCCAGCTGGCCAGTGACATCCCAATAAGGGTTCCATTGCCCGGTGCCATCGGCCCATTCCGTCATCAGATTCGGTTTGCCGCCGGCCAAATTGAACGGTCGTTCCGGGTTACTTTGGTAGTTGTGCCAAGTAGCGACATCAAAGACATCTGTGCCACCGGCCTGCTCCAGCTCGTACAAGATGTTCCGCTCCTGTCTGGCGCCCGTGGCATCGCAGCATGCAACGCTGATATTGGGAAAAGCCTTTTTAGCTGTCGGATAGAGAAATTCCAAAAAGTCTTTGGCTTGGTATCCGTCCGATTCCATACTGGCGTAGGTGATGGGATTGAAGTCGGGCTCGTTGTACGCGCCGAGCAACGACACTTCGATCCCTTCCTGTTCGTAGAATTTTACATATTGGACCAGGTAGTCGGCATATGCCTGGCGCCAATCAGCTGTACAGTTGGGACTGGTGTCGCTGCCTCGCACGCCGCAGATCAGGCCGCCGTTGTCCTCGGTCCCCACGGTCTTCATGCACCCTGGCGCAGACCATGCGTCGGCATAGACGTAGATGTTGGGATTGTATTTCAGCGCCGTCTGCGTCAGCTGTAGTTGACATGTGTCGTTGCCGTCCCAGACGTAGTTGAACGGTCCTGCTGGGGTTGCTGGACATGCTGGTAGGATGGACGCCACATCCCCGGCGACATGGCCTGGAGTCGATCCGATGTCGTTGCGCACGATCGATAGGCCGCCGACGTTCTCGTCAAATAGGATCTGAGTGACTTCTTCCTGTTTGTCGGAGGACAGGCCTACTGATCCGAATTGTTGACATGCTATCCCGAATGCCCCGGAACAGCCGCCGCCGATCATGGTCTGGTGTTTTTGGGCTGTGTTGACTTGGATCTTGGCTGAGTATGTCGTGTTGGGCGCGTAGCTCCATGCTGAAGAGTGTCCACTGCTGGCGACGGCGACGGCGGCAACTGCCAGAAGGAAGTCTTTCATGATTCTGGGCCGCGGTGGCTGCAGTGGCAGTTCAGATCAGGCAGGTTTGGCTGCTTGACGGTGTCGAGATTGACATTTCCACCACCTCAGTACGAGCATCGAGATAGCACACATCTTGCCAATACAAAGCATTATGTACTCTCGTGCAGGATCTTGACAACGATCGCGACGATGATCATAGTATCCCTAGTTCGACATTTATCCATCGACTTTAACCACCGGCGATTCTCCGAGGTGAGGCGCTAATCAGATTTGGAAGGAGGTGGTTGTTGGACGTCGTTCAATGTCCCCACAGCGACATTCTTTTGGAGATCTCTCCCTCCAGCTTACCAAATTACCCGGAGCGAGGCAGTCGTACATTTCGAGCGGGATAGTCAAACCGCCCTCGACAGGCGGATGGTGTCTAGAGATATATACCGGCAGAACGAATCAGGTCCTTGTTAAAAAGCAACCGGAAACTGTGAGTGACAATGACTTGACATGATTGGGGGCTCACATGGATAAGCAGCTGATACTCACTTTTCACCAACCTCAACTTACCATGTACATCCTCTGCAGTATACACGGCCAGAGATAGTCTCGATGTGTTCAATGAAATACCCTCGTGCCACGTGGTCTGGTATCCGAAGTGGTTCGACGCCCAAGCCGGGAACACTATGTGCTTGGGCTGAACCATTGCATGCTCCGCTTGCTCGCAATCACGCACATGTTACTTTCGCTCCACCACATCCTTGATCTTGTCGATGCTCAAGGGGCCTTTGCGGCCCCAGCCGCCCTGGCCACTCTGCACAGTTGGACGGAAAGACTCGTACATGTGGAAAGCGCGCTTGTTTAGTTCCTTTTTGCTTTCCTCATCGCCTGTCCACCTAGCCAGCGCCGTATCCATCGCGTCCTTGACTCGTTGATAGTCGTCGTCACCGCCAAATTTGCCTTTCAGAGGAGCCTCGCTCCCATGCTTCGGTTTGCCCTGGAGCAACACGTCCTCGCCCTTGACAAGAAGCCGAAAGCCCATGACTTGGACCTCGTCGTCGGCCCCGGCCTCGTCGCGCCGCTTCTGTGCCTCTTTCCGCTGCTTGCGCTCTTCGTCGGCCGTGTCAGGAGGATCAATCATCCCGATCGACCGACCCTTGGAGATGGCGCATAAAGTTGAAATAGCTGACCCAATTGCAAGGCATGTTTCCCATGATAACTCCGGATACAGGCGATGTGCAACGCAGGCTGACCATAGCTGCAAGACGGGTGCACGGTTGATCATGATTGGCTTGTGTTCGGGCGCATCAGTGTCAGGAGGGCTGACTTCGCCGGATTTGGTGAGCTGGCTTTGTTTCCCTTCGCTGGGCTCGGGCTCTGGCTCTGGCTCTGCTTTGACATGCCGTCTCTTAGCCGGTCTTGACTTCTTACTCTGGTCATCTGAATTGCTGTCAGTTGATTTGCGCTTGTTCGCAGGGGCGTCTTTCTTTGCTTTGTTCTGTTTCGCTTTTGTTGTTGCCGCGGAGTCTTTGGATTCGAACTCTTTGCCCTCAGACTTTGTAGTCTTTCCCGAAGTCGCATTCTTGCTCCCAGATTCGCTTTTTGAGTCTCCCGCTCCGAAGTCCTCCAGGCGCGCCTGCTTTGTTTTGCTCCGCGTGGTAGCGGGCATTGCGACCACTACGAAGAACTGATGGACAATCGATCGCCGAGTACGAGTGCTCGCTTGGCTCCGGGCTCAGACTAGGCCATTTCAGCTGCACCAGCATAGACGTAGTAGGCTGGGATTGGGATTAATGCTCAGCAAATACTTGAGCAACAGCCCATGGTACATCCTGTGCTACACAGTAAGAGAAGGTATAACTGCAACAATAGTGATGCCAGTGTTGTGACGCGCGGGACGCCAATGTTTCTGTCCCGCCGGCCTGACGTCAATAAAATTATAATAATTTATTCCGCTTTCTTCCCCGGATTTTCTCTGTCAGCAGCTTCCACTTTTGTACCAATAAACAAAACGAAGCCGAACTTGCCACCGATATTGATCATTTCTTTATTGTGGTAAAATTGTTGTCCATAACCAAGCGACAAGAATGAGACCACCACTTATCCAGACTCCCCTTTACTCCGAAAGTCTTTCAGAAAGCCAGCCCAATGCCTCCAATATCTACTCCAGGCAGCCCATCGAAACCCAGGGTAACTGTACATGAAAACCATCTAACAAGGGACCTCGTGGACGTCGCCGCTCTGGAAGATTTTACATTTCCCGTTGGGCATCTTCTCGCCATGTTTGCTCACGGCTTCAAGGTAAGCTGGAGCATTGCCGTTGATACTGCATCAAATCCACTCGGTCAGCAACATAGCTTCGCATTGCAACCACGGTTCGCGGTTCTGAAGGGACAGGGTTCCAAACTTACCAAGGAGATCCAGCAGGGCAAGGACGGCATTTATACGAAGCCGGCTTCAACCGATTGTTGTACGTAGCCCCGATATTGGGCGTCCCGGGATAGGTGAGTTTACCGTCGGTCATGGCACCCGTGCATTTGCCGCCGTAGTAGATCTTACACTGCCATCCTTGAGGAGGCTAAAACGTTGTGGCACAACAGAAGTCAGCAACCATATCACGGCAATGCAATGGGCGATAAAACCAATCGCCGGAGCGGGAGATGAAAAGAAAGACCAAGTCAACTTACGCCGAAAGAGGTGCCTGCATCCCAAGGGAAGTTCATACAGACCCCCTCGTTGAGCTTGGTCCAGGCACATTTGCCGTGCCAGTTGGTCTGGTCGCAGACATATACGCCTGCCGGAGGGCTACGTTTCTGAAGCTCTCTAGCCTCGGCAAGAACAGGGGTATCGTAGACGGTGGCCTCGTCCTGCGCGGATACCACGCCGGCAACTGCGGCAAGAAGGAGCGGCGAGAAAGCTAGATTGAACGCTCGCATGGCGAAGGAGAGTATTCGACGGGTGAGAAATGAAAGCGAACGAAATGCCGTATAAAGAAGGAGTCGAAAGACTGAGTGCGGTGTATATTGACTGCGGATTAGGTGTACTTCTTTGGATATTTAAACTGCCTGCTTGGGGCCATCGAGCGCAACAACAAAGACATGTTGCACTATTGACGCCCCGAACCGGTTCACAGATGGTTGCATGTTGCTTGCAGGCGTCTTGTTGGCCTTTGTCTCAACCTCTGGTCAGTGTGAACAAAGAAATGTTTCGACGATCCGGCCAGTCTTGTGCAACATACTAGCAATCTCCCATGCCCGCTTGTCGGGCCAGTCCTCAGCCTCGTATGTAGGGACAAAAGATATGCACTTTACATATCATTGACTGAAATACTGTACCCTATGGTTGCAACTCAAACCAAATAGTCATCCACGCAGGTAGGTTGACAACGAGGTTCGCCATCATGGATTGCCACGCCACTTGATCGTCAGCCTGCAACTCGCGAGTAAGACCACATCTGAGGACGGTTCCCCTCCTAGACAACAAGCATGAGGAGGAAGATATTCCAGGTTTCAAGTTGTAGACTTCGACTTGAGGTTGGCCCGGACAATGCACGCTTAGTCATCAACCTCCAGCCGTCTCCGTGCGTCCAATGGCATTCCTTCCAGAGACTCCCATTCTTCCCCACCCAAAAAGAGAAATCTGCACACCGAAACTGTACAGTTATTTCTTGTGGTGGGAGCCAACAGATTGGCAAAAAGAGAACTCGCAAGAATGATCAGACAGGGACTTGAACCCGGGACCTTCTCCGTGTTAAGGAGACGTGATGACCAACTACACCATCCGACCAACTTGTGGGCGATTTCTGAAAGAAAATTTAGCTTGTTTGACTTATGACAAAAAACAAATGTGCCCCTCTTTTCGGGGCCCTCGGGCTTGTCTTTGATTGGAAAAGTGCCTGAGGCGGGCTTAGGGGCGCCTGCCATGGCCCTATCGTGATGGGGCACACCAATGACAACCCAGGCCAGATTGCCCTAATGTGTACTAGTACAGGAGGCAATCGGACCCTACTACTACTGCCAGGTACCAGGTACATCCCTCGGATTCAGATGCATTGTCCTCATATGGATCCTTTTTGATACTCAACCTTTACCAAACTGGCCTCCCTGACAGCCTCTACAAGTTTGTCCGCTGTTGGAACACACGGTGCAAGGCTGGCAGGCCCCCTTACCGGCGGCCGGGGATTCTGCTGCCCGCAGCCGCAGCGCGTTCGGTGCCCGGCGTGGAGTTGGTATGTTAATGTGGGAAACACAGACTACCCACTTTAGACGACGTGTCGACATACGTCTGTTCTATCACCTCATGCCGAAATATATATAATACTGTCATCCTTCGTCAATGTACTAGAACCCCTTGCCTGAAGGGTTCTCTCATCATTGCAGCAAGGCCACTGCATCCTTTCATTTACGCCAAGCTTTCGATGTTGACATAGGTCGTAAGCTCAGTTTGACATCTTTGCCAGTGCATCGCCCGTCAGACTCGTGATCTTCTAGCTACTGTACGTCGCATTGGGGCGGACTGTACTCAGGGACTGGAAGGTCATACAATTATACCAGCCTACAAAAGTAACAACCGCAGATATGGGTGAGAGCAGAGGCGCCGACGCGTCTCGCGGAGCCAGCCCCAAACGGCCCAACTTTCTGGTCATCGTGGCCGACGATTTGGGCTTTTCGGACGTCGGGGCGTTTGGGGGGGAAATCAAGACACCGCACATCGACAGCCTGGCCACCGACGGGATCAGATTAACGGACTTTCATGCCGCGGCGGCCTGCTCGCCCACCAGGTCAATGTTGCTCAGCGGCACCGACAACCGTGAGTAACCCTACCTACAAACCTACCTCTTCCTTCACCACCAAGCTTCTACGTTTATTTCCCGTCTGCCTGCCGGGCACAAAGCATTGAATCCTTGCCGCTCTGCGTCGAATGAAAGACCACCACCGCACTCCATGCTGACTCTCCCTTTTTGTTTCGGTTCTGCAGACATTGCTGGGCTAGGCGCCATGGCCGAGTCGGTCCAAGAGTTTCAGAAAGGGCAGCCCGGCTACGAAGGGTATTTGAATGACCGGGTAGCGGCGCTCCCGGAGCTTCTCCACGACGTTGGATATCTGACCTTCATGTCGGGAAAGTGGCATCTCGGGATGACGCCGGACCGGTACCCGTCACGTCGGGGCTTTGACCGGTCGTTTAGTCTGCTGCCGGTACGTACGAGTCCGCGTTTGCAGCCCTCTATATCATCGCAATGCTCGATCCATAGATTATAAAATTACCCTTTGGAAACGATTCGGGAACCTGCTTTCGGTCAATATTTGCTAACCTAACCCTCAACCAGGGCGCCGCCAACCACTACGGTTGGGAACCGCAGGTCCATGAAAAGATCCCTAGGGTTTTTGAGAGAAACAGCAGTTTTTATGTCGAAGACGACACGCCAATTGCCCCGGCAGATCTGGGCAAGGACTTCTACTCATCCGACTCCTTCACCACCAAGCTGTTGCAGTATTTCGAGCAGCGAGACGATCGCCAACGGCCGCAGCCATTCTTCGCCTATCTCCCCTTCTCGGCACCACATTGGCCGTTACAGGCCCCAGAGGAAGACTGCCGGGAATACCGGGGTCTGTACGACGAGGGACCGGACGCTCTAAGACAGAAGCGGCTCGCGCGCCTGGTGGAACTGGGGATCATCGCACCAGGCACAAAACCGCACGATGTTATCACGCCGCCCGTCGACCGGCCTCTCACGCGTGAATGGGATAAACTAACAGATTCGGAGCGCAAGTTCTCCTCACGAACCATGGAGACGTACGCGGGAATGGTGCACAATATGGATAGAAACATCGGTCGGGTCCTCTCCTATCTCAAATCGACGGGTGAATTGGACAACACGGTGGTCATCTTCATGTCGGACAATGGTGCCGAGGGCTTGCTTTTGGAAGCCTACCCCGTAGTGAAGGAGAACATCTTTGACTATATCGACCGCTACTACGACAACAGTCTGGACAACATTGGCCGGCCCAACAGCTATGTCTGGTACGGGCCTCGCTGGGCGTCCGCCGCCACGGCGCCTTCCCGGTTGTACAAGTCCTTCTCCTCGGAGGGGGGCATCCGCGTCCCCTTCATTATAAGGTACCCGGCTTTCACCGCGAAAAGGGCCGCCGGAACGATTGAGAAAGAGTTTGCAACGGTCATGGACATTGCGCCAACCCTTCTTGATCTTGCGGGCATTAAGCATCCAGGGTCCGTTTACAGAGGTCGTCCCATCGTGCCCATGCGTGGCAAGTCCTGGGTCCCGTACTTTTTTAACCCCGATGCACATCGTCACATCCATGGTGACGATACAGTGACGGGGTGGGAGCTCTTTAATAGACAAGCGCTCCGCAAGGGTGAGTGGAAGGCCGTCATGATCCCAGAACCTTATGGGCCAGGAAAGTGGCAGCTGTACAACCTGGAAACAGACCCGGGCGAGACTGATGATTTGGGAGCAACCTTCTCGGATAAGCTTCAGGAGCTTCTAAAACATTGGGATGAGTATGTGAAGGAGGTGGGCGTTGCAGGTGCGGCGCCGCAATACGGTGTTCTTCGAGTTCAAGCCTGATGACGCCGCCTTAATCTTTGCCATTTCCACTTTTTTTGGTCCGGATTCGAGCATATACGCCGTGGACCTGTCCCTGAGCGTCGCCAAATAATATGCGGAAAGTCAGCGTCGATTGAACCGAAATCCAGCCACGGCTGTATCCCCGGCGGTAGATTCGGTGTTTCGGCCGAAAAACACGACAACTGTACAAGGTTGTACAAGTGCTCCCTGTCTGGGCCGTGTGGGGGCGTATGGAGCGATCTTCCTCCAGGTGCCCCACGTCGCCCGAAGTCCACCCCAGAATCCGCATGGACGGTGTGCCGATCGAGATAAGACTGGGCAAGCTCATAATCATCAGCCCACTTCAACGCGTGTGCCAGATTGCAAGTTGATCGCAGTCTAGGCTACCTTGACGGCAGCAAGTCAAGATAAGGACTCTCGCAGAGGGATGCCCAGATCTTTTACTTCTTCGGAGTTTGCTGTAGCCCTTCAATCTATTATACAGGGGGCAGACATAACGTCGCCGGAAGAGATATCCCTCGATTGCATCACTGACGGCAAAACACCCCACAACACCAACGCGACAAAATGAGCCAAAGTACGACCAACGTCAAGGGGCTGCCCGAGTTCTCGCGCCACATCACGACACATGATGCCGACGGAGTGGCTGTCTTTCAGACGCCCGATCCCGACGCTGAAGATTTATCGGCGGCAGCAACATCGTGTCCCGCTCCGCCCATATCGACGTTCCCGACGTGGACCAATTACCCCGGGTCAGCGTTTGGACTGGCGTACGCAACGCCGACCATTCCCGCGGATTGCAAGGCCAACGCGGATCTGGAGGCATATTATCAATACTTGCACAGCCATCCGGGAATCACCATCAAGGGTGGATCTGTCCTCCGTGTGGTCGACATGGCTCCGGGCACGATATCGCCCATGCACCGTACGGTGTCACTAGACTACGGAGTCGTGCTGGAAGGGGAGGTCGAGTTGGAGCTGGATTCCGGTGAGAAGAGACTGCTGCCCAGGGGGGATCTATTCGTTCAGCGTGGAACCATGCATCGATGGAAGAACCCCAGCGACACGCAACCGGCGAGATTATTGTTGGTCCATCTTGATAGCACACCGGTGGTGGTGGAGGGCAAGGGGACTTTGCCCGAGACCATGACTTGATCTGGACGGCGGTTTTGACTGGACCGGGTGGAAGTTCTTAAAGCCCGGTATCACCGTGTGGCAGCGGATGACAACCGTTGTGCGGACCCGGCACTGGAGGATCCTGATGGTCAGTCAATAATGTGCATTAGTAATTCATGCGTAAGGTGGCACCGAGGGGTGTTGTAGTCCATTGCGGTTTTCCGTTTGTTCCTGTCATAGGTACGCGTTATCATGACCATTATACTACTGCCTATACCTGAGTACTGTGGCTACAGGTATGTCTATGAGTAGCCGAGTCTGAAGGTCCTGTTGTAATAGAGAGAATAGTTACTGTGTGTACTGTGATCCGCGGTAACTCAATCTCAACGTCAAGTCACGTCATCGCGCCTTCCCCCGCGCGAGGTACTCAATTGCATTGCCGTCGCTCCTTCCCCCGTGGACGTACATCCCACCTTCCTCATTCGACTGCCCTGTATTTACTACAAGTACAAATAACACCAAATTCCTCTTCCTTTTGTTCTCTTGATAATCCCATGCAAACGTGTGTTCGGCCAGCTAGACAGTTCACGCTATACTCGTCCATCACCCGCTCGGCCCTCAACCCCGCATCCAAGTCGTCCTCTATTCTTCGTGCCGTATCACACCGCAGATCCTTCGCAGACATGGCTGTCCGATCGGCATTTGATCCCAAGGACATGGTTCGTGTGCCAGACCGCTAGATAACAGCTCGACCGCCATATAACTAACTTTTATAGATCTTCCGCCACCTCGGCCCTACAGGTCTGAAGGTCTCCGTCTTTTCGCTGGGTACGTGAACGGCCACTCCTACGGAGGACACACTGCAACTCGAGGCGGAGACAGTAGTTGACATATTTGCGCACAGGCGGCTGGCTCACCTATGGTGGTACACAAAAGGGCAACATTGTCAAGGAGTATGTGACTATACACAAGCTAAATCCGGCGACAACCTCTAATAATTGCTCTACAGATGTCTGCAGACCGCTTGGGACCATGGCATCAACTTCTTCGACACCGCTGAGGTGGGCATGGCCCTCATAACAGTAAGATCACACTGCTGACAATCATATTGGTAGGTATATGCCAATGGACAGTCGGAAATCGAAATGGGCAATGCCCTGAAGGAACTCGATTGGCCGCGCGACGAGTACGTCCTTTCGACCAAGGTCTTCTTTGGCACAGGCCGGAAGGAACCCAACACCCGAGGTCTCTCTCGCAAACATGTGGTTGAAGGCCTCAAGAGCTCCCTGCAGCGCCTTCAGCAGCCATACGTCGACATTGTCTTTGCCCATCGACCGGACTACGCCACGCCGATGAAGGAGATTGTCGAAGGCTTCACCCAAGTCATCCGCAACCTCAACCTGGCTTACTACTGGGGTACTTCTGAATGGAGTGCTGCTCAGATCACGGAGGCCACTTTGATTGCCGAGAAGTACAATCTGATTGCTCCGATAGCCGAGCAACCGCAATACAATGCCTTCCACCGCGAGCGGTTCGAAGTCGAATATGCTCCGCTGTACAAGGAATACAAGTACGGCACGACCATCTGGTCACCCCTGGCTTCTGGTCTGTTGACCGGAAAGTACAACGACGGCATCCCCGAGGGCTCCCGTCTGGCCAACCACAAGGACTTTTTCGGTAGTACTATCGAAGCTCTACAGAAGCCTGAAGGCAAAGCCAAGATTGAGAAGGTCCGCAAGTTGACCACGATTGCTGAACGCTTGGGGGCCAACACGTCGCAACTGGCCTTGGCTTGGGCTGCAAAGAACCCCAACGTCAGCACGGTCATTCTCGGAGCCACCAAGGTCGAGCAGATCATCGATAACTGCAAGGCATTGAAGTTGTTGGAAAAGCTGGATGACAAGACGATGCAGGAGATTGAGGAGATTTTGGACAATAAGCCATCGCCTCCACCGGATTTTGGAAGATCGAGGTAGGCTGGAGAAGTTCTCGCTGAGCCATGTAGGCCTGCCAGCTGATTTACGTACATAGACGCGATTGGCGCCAAAGATCAGCCAGGCTGTAAAAGTGAACGATGGTGCTAAACATCGACATAGAACGAATGGAAAAGCCGTCTTTTGTCATAAATGTCAGATTACTGAACCAGTTACTTAGGTATCTGTATCTTTGAATACCACCCGTACCGCCTGGATCGTATTCGGATGATTCGTAAACGTGACCACCAGCGTCTTTCCCGACTCGTCAAAGTAAGGATGTGGGACGGCCGCGTAAATACAGCCCATTTTCTCTTTTGGCAGGATAGGTGTGGCCTGGTACAGCATGACAGGCGGGTCTGACCATGGCCCTTCGGGGGTTTGAGAGGTTTTGAGATGGACGCGGGAATTCATAAAGTTGTCTAAAACAAGATTCACAGTCAGTCGAGTTGGGTCAGGTTTGGGGCTTATGACACCTCAAGAAAAAGGGCACGTGGAAAGAAGGTACTAATGTAATGTAAGGTAGGTAGCCAAGTAAAGTCCCAGACCCAAGAACCAACAACAATGACAGTGACACAGTCAGGTGTAAGGTCCTGTTGTAGACTTGTAGTGTCGGAGTATAGGCAAGGTAGGTAAGGTGTACAAAGGTATACAATACATACCAACATACACAAAAACCAAACACGCCAGGAACTTCGAATAAACGACCTGTCCCTGATTGATCTGCCAAAAGACACTTTCTTTCTCGCCGATGGAAGTCTTTTCAAGTGGGTTCTTCTGCCAGTGTTCGCCGTTCCAGTATTCGTAGGTGTTGAGACCACGAGTGGTGATGTCAGTGACGGGGACTCTGGCAACGTAAACCCAGGGATTATCGTCGCCGCCGTGGCCGTAGGCGTAGATGTGGCTGTGCCAGCGGAGGGCGCAGATGTCGCCGTACCATGGTTCGCTGGAGCCGTCGAACCATAGATGGTGTTTGGACAATGGTGAGGAGGTGGACGAAGTATGGGGAGACGGAAGACGTTTGATCCTCGGTGTTGGCGGGTATTCTGTGGATGAGGTGGAGGCGTCGAGTTCAACTAGTGCGACGCCCGCGCCGAGAATGTGGTTGTTCCCTCCGGGGCGGTGGTTGAGGAGGTAGTAGATTATACCTTTTGCAGCAGCACCAGCACCGGAGCCAGTACCGGAGGTGGTGGTGGTCGTAGTATCGGTGGTGGTATCGATGGACACAACATTCGTAATCCCAACAGCATATTCGGACGGAACCTCTCCCGCATTAGGGTCGAGCGGACAAAATTGTCTAGGGTATTTGTTTTCGTTGAGTAGGTCGGGCGGATCGACTACGACCAACGGGTCGTGCGTGGCTAGGGCCAACGAGTCGCTGGTCATGCCGCGGAATTGGTTGTCGTCGCTGAGTTCAGGGTTGGAGTATAATGTGTCCCCGTAGCTGAGGAGGATGTAGTCGCCTAATCGGCCTTGGAACCCTAAGTCGCGTTTTACGTGGGTTGTGGCGCTGTGGACGGGGCCGAGGAAGTCGACGCGATCGATGGAGATGGTTGGGGGGTATGGTTTCTGAGATTGGGATGGGGTTGTCGAAAGGTCATCTGTCGAAGGAGAAGAAGGAGTCTGGAGAGATAAGAGGATTAGGTTGGGTTAGGTTAGACATGGGTTGGATTGTAGAAGCTGCCTAAGGAAGGCAAAAGGCTGAGAGGGAGAGAGACAGAGACAGGGGAAGCGAGGATAGCGATCTTCATCCATCCGGAAGGGATGGGAAATCTTGCTCTGATCTTGTGGGGGAGGAGAAGAGTGTATGTTGGTAACTAGAATAAGTAGGCAGGTAGAGGTAGACGCTGGAGAGTCAAGAGGGCAGAAGGAGATGGTAGTGGATGAACTCCTAATCCTTCCTTTGGGCAGAGAGCTGAGCAGAGAGGGACCTCTTGGTGAGTTCACTGCCGCCGCGCCGCACGGCGAAGTTGAGCGTCGACGTAGTCATCCACAGGTAGATAAATCTATGCTTTATCTCCAGATGCTGCCAGTGGGTTTTGTGTCAAGGGATAGGATAGGGAATGGCACATAGGTACTGTAGGATGGTGACAGTTCTTCCACCGTAGCCGGTATGCCATGCTGGCCGACAACGAACAACATTGGCATATGGTAAGGTCTGAGTATTCAGGCCGGAGAATAGCCCAAGCAAGGAGAATTCTTGCTCACCTTGAACCGTAGGCGAAGCGGATCAGTCTTCGTATCATCGCCTGTACTTCCAACTCCAACTTGTGCATTGTGGGCGGGATGATTCTCGTTGACTGCGGTTGTCGAACCTGAACCACCGGAAGAGTCGGGAGTATCTGTGTCTTTGTCGAACAATCGATTCAATCCTTTGCTCGTCCAGTGATGCATCCGTTGCCGGAGACTTTGAGCATTATGTCCGTCGGAAGCCATGGCTTTGTGTCTTTTTCCTTGTTGTCTGTGTTCGCGAGGGTGCCAGTTCACGAGGTCGGGCAAACCACCTACTGTATAAGAAGGTCTGTCATTGAGGCGCTTAAATGGATGTAACCAGACCACGTCAGTGATGAGGTGGGTATAGAGAAGCCTCGGTGCAGATCAGATGGTGTCGATCGAATTGCACATGCAATGCTACGTTCCCCGACTTCGGCATCATGGGGAACGCGAAAAGGCGGCTGGCTCCATCTTGGCTACTGATCGTCGAAGGACACATCAAATGTCATTGAGCATTGGCAATAGTAACTGCTCTATCCGCCGTCTCTAGAACACGCCATGGACGCCGTTCCCTCATAACCACGTTTCACCAGCATAGCTGCTATTAGTTGTCGCGCCCGAAAGAAAGCCATAAAACCATAAATCAACCACGGTATCGTTTTTTTGCTGAATGCAACGCTGAGCCCAAGCAAGTTCTTCCGCACGTTTAGATAAAGCAAGCAAAAAGGTCGTCATGAACGTGTTTTTCTCACATGCAGCAGTCAAAACCACGTCTACTCTGTCGGTTTTGTCACCCGAGGCAACAACAGCCAGGCCACCGACATGGCAGCAAACGATATCAAGGCAATCGGATGCAGCACCACAGTGCCCAATTTCTGGGCCAACAATCCAGTAATGAATGGCACCAGGGCGCCTCCAGACGAGCCCATCGAGGTCACCACGGACAGACTGCTGATCTGAATGCTGCGAGGCAACAGCCGTGAAAAGAGCGCGGTGGCGCACGGGTACACCGGGCCCAGGAACAATCCGACAATGGACTCGGCCACGGCATTTCCAATGATATTGGGGACCAGCCATACCAAAAGCTGGAAAACTGCCGCGCCGATTATGAGAAGCATGACCGACAGCTTCTCGCCCATCTTGTGGGCAAAGTGGGTGAGGACAAACCTGCCCACAGTGATGCCGGCCCAGAAGCCTGAGGTGACGTTGCCCACTTGAGAAGGATCTCCCTTTCGATAGTGGATGAGGTAGGAGATAACCCAGCCTGAAATGGCTACTTCACTGCCCTGGTAGAAACTGCAGGCATGTTAATAATCAGGTTGCAGCATTCAAGTCGTTCAAGGGTTACTCACAAGATGAAGGTGGCACCGAGAAGAGTGGTACGGTTCTTTAGTGCCCGTTTCAGTAATTGCAGCTTGGTAGGCTCGCCCAAGGCCGAAGCCTGGCGTGAAGCTGTACGTTCCAGACTGGTGAGGAGTCGTACAGCAGTGTCATTCTCAAAGCCCCTGTAAGACCAGCCAACGAATATAATGGACGATAGCGAAAGAGACAGGGGGATTGCGTAGAAGTATGCCCAATGAACACCATGGGAAACCATTGCCGTGGCCATCAGAGGTGATACTATGCCTCCAAGCTGTTTCGGAGTTAGTTTTTGTAATCGAAAGTCTGGACGTCGAACGACTCACCCCGTACAGACCGTGACAAAACCCTAAAATGACTGTGCCATTCAAGAGATTGACGATAAAGGCGTTGGTCATGGCCAGAAATAGAGCCATGCCACATCCCATGAAATAAAAGGCCACAACAATGACAGGAAAGGGCGGAGTACATATGATGGCAAGATAGCCAATACTCAGCAAAGTCATTGAAATCATCAGAGAACGAGCTCGGCCGAGACGAGCCTCGATCATCTGGGAGACTGGAGCCATGCTGATAAATCCCACAGCATTGGTGACGAAAATCAGGGACACAATGGCATAACCTATGCTGTATTGTTCCTCCACATACGGGATCAACGCGCCCGTGGCTGCATCATTGATTCCCATCAGAAAGAATGCAAGACTGGCCGAGGCAAGCCTCCATCGGTTTTTGGGTGGGTTCCAGGCAGACTGAATCAATGCATCAACGGCTTGATCTCTTTTCGGGGTTGGCGGTTGACTTTGCTCGAGTTCTCCAGGGGTTTGAGGAAGAGATCGACCTATGGGGGAGGTATCCCGCGAGTAATCCCGCTGGGGGCCATTCAGACGACGACCCCATTGCAGTTCGTTCAGCTCATACTCTGAAGGCGCAGCGGCCGTGATCTTGTCTCTGGGGACAATCCGAGGAGGTCCTGCAAGGGGAGAACTGGGATCGCTTTCATGGGTGATAAAGGCGCCGAATGTCTGAGCTGCCATGGTTGAAGAGATAACAGAGAGAAACACAGCAGAAAAAGTAAAGACATACGAGGACGTAGTAATAAGAAGGCAAATGCGGAGCGGACCACACTACTGATATACAGGGTCCGGTATCTTCGTCTGGACTCACGGTGATCCACACTGCTTCAGCCTGCTAGAGTGTGGGATGGCATAGATACGTGGCACAGCGCGTACTAGAGTTTGATATCATCAGCATGTGCTGGAGTCAAGGGACCAGCGTGGCCGGTGGGAGCCATGATGTGGCCTAAGCGGGCTGCATGCGGTGTGGATCAGGAAGACAACTGATCGCGACGAGCACCCAAATAGAAGCAAAATGGAATTGATTCGCAGAAAACTCTGCCATGGTCTGCAGGGAACGACAAGAGTGGAGGAGCCGTTGAGCAATATTTAGCCTGTGCATGCGCCATGGTGGATGCGAGATAAAGGCTGGATGTTTGGGTTGGGAGGCTGCCGTCGACTCTGATCAGTGGAGAACCTCGACTTGAAAAGCTGACAGCAAAAAAAGTTGAAGATGGCGGAAACCATTGACAGCACAGACATCGGGCCGGTTGCCATATCGGGCAAGTTGCCGCCAGGCGTGGATGCAACTTTCAGCATCCATCATCAATTCCATCACTCACTCATGATCAATCCAATCTTCTGCAGCTGCAGTGCCAAATATACCCTGATACCTACTACTGTACCTGGTGCAGCTCGTCAGCTGGACCGTCCCGAGTGCTAGTAGCGTCAGGTCCTCACTCCCGCCCCGATTTATCCGGCCGCGTCGGGCTACTTCTGCAGTCTCTCCAGTCTTACTCTCCTCCTCTGTCTGCCCAGCGCCATGTCTCGCCGTAAGCTCCGTCAGACGGCCGAAGAGACCCTCGCCCCGCCAGACTCTTTGACTCCCGGTCAACTAATTGCCCGCGTCGTCCAGCTCCACGGCAAGGACCTGTATACGGTGCAAACCCCAGACTCCTCCACCCTTCTCGTCGAACTCGAAAACCGTTTTCGGAACGCCATTTTCGTCAAGCGGGGCGGATACGTTCTGGTAGACACTTCTACCAGCGATCGGTCGAACAAAATACAGGGAGTCATTGTGAACATTGTTCGGGATGAGAAAGCCTGGCGCAAGCAACCCTACTGGCCGTCCGAGTTCGTCAAGAAGACGGTATCCGAGGACAGTGACGAGGAAGAATCACTAGTAGGAAAGATGCCGCCATCAGATAGTGAGGACGAGGAGGGCTGAGTGCATGTGCATTGCTCATCATCTGGCCAAGAGCCTGCCTCTCAGCTGGTCTTGTCATGCGCCTTCGGCGGACTGATATGATCCACCGCTGGTGCAACCAGTGCACATACAACTTGTAGCGCCAACTCCGCCACCACAAGCATGGAACTGGTATCTGTGCTGGGGAAAACCAGCCAGGACAGTTCTTGCACTGCCCAGTTGGCCAGTACCAAAACAGGCGAACCCCCGGCCCTCCAGAGTATATACGGAGTTGCCCAGCCGAGATACGCAAAGAATTGGTAGTGGAGACTCCGGGCACACAGCATTCCAATCACCATACTGCCCAGGACCGAGTCCATAACGAAGGTGGGCGTGATTTTGGAAGAAATCCGCAGGTGCTCATCTTCTCGCAATGAGCCTGCATATTTCTTAACAAAATCTGATATGGCACAGGCACTGGGCTTGGTCCATTTGCTCTGAAGGAAGACACTGAGTATGGCAACGTGGAGGAGCAGCAGACCAACGGCAAAAGAGGGAGATGCAAAAGTCTCAGGACCGACAAACGTCCAATTGACCGTCCACTTGAACAAGAACTGTCTTCCAAAGTCGAAAGCACGCTGGAAATATTGGGAACTGGCGCCTTTTCCGAGAAAGGGCAATGCCAACAGGAGATGCAGGAGAGCGACGGATATTCCGGACCATATGGCTTGCCGTGTCCCACTTCCTTGAAGTACGACGACTCCAATGGCCGGTGCGGCGAGAAGCAGAGTCATCTTCACACCCAATCCCAAGCCCCATATCAATGCACCGCTGCGCCATTGTCGTCGTTGTAGTAGGTAGATCGCAGTCCACAGGGCCAGAGTTGCCCAACAGTCGTTGAACAGTCTCAATAGAAATATAGAATGCATCCTCTTGCTCAACGCCAACGGGACCAGGAGCCATGGCGGCGCTCCGACTCGTCTGTAACAGGCCAGGACAACAGCCAGGGTGACGAGGTAGAGGCCGGCAAAGATGAATTGTGCGCGCAGGATATTGGTGCCCTCGTCGGTCAGGTAGTACAGCGCCGTGTATATGTAAACATGGAGGGCCGGGTAGACGAGAGGGCCTGTTGGGCCCGTGATTTTGCTATAATCTCTCTCCCCGTCGAGAAACATGCTGACCTGAGCCATGTATGTAGTGAAATCGATTTCCGTGTCTGTTCACTATGGATTAGGTTTTGTGGTACACAGAGTACGCAGAGTCTACGCACATGGCACCCTCCATATAATCAGCCCGCACAAGGCAGCCTCCCCTGCCACGATCAATGGCGCTATCCATTTCGTGTGCTTAGTGTTGGTAAGGAGGTCGCATAGAGGAAAGGTTGCAAGGCTCATGGCAGCAATCTGGAGAGCATAAGAGGTGACGCAGTTCGGGGGGCTTTGAACACTGCTGCTACTGAGAAGTTCTCAACTGGTCGATAGCGTAGTCATACGGCCCAGCAAGAGCTTCTGCCCACGACGTCGCTGCTCAATATGTGGTGGACATACCTAGGGACATTGTACGGAAACATTTAGAGTACGGCGTCTGCGCTGAGCTGGAACCTGAACGTGTTCTGCCCACAATCTTATCGATACCGGCCCGACAATGATCCGACCCTTAGAGCTGGATCTGTCCGGCGAAGCAGTAGGACTCCAATGCTAGTACGGCAAAACATTCAAGCTCCGATGGCTGCACCTCCTGAGCCTCGTCGTGTCCTCGTCGCCCCGCCACCCGTGACCGTCTTATCAGTCCCTGAGGTACAACTTTGTACTCCTGTATGGACTCACCCCAGGCTGATCCTGAATGTTGCTTTAGCGAGACCATACCGCCTGTCATCTGTACATCAATCCCTTGATTCGCCTCTGCCAAGCCATCATTGGGGGTGGAAGGCTGTCTAACTACGTACCACACAGTGCCACATAGTTGTCCATCTCTGTGCATAGTGGTTCCGTTGCGGTTATCGGGCGCCGACGGCAATCGGGGCAAAAAGCCACATTCGAGATTTACGCCGTTAGGGAGACGATGGTGATACGAAGCGGAGTCTCCGCCCCAGGGTCCTCTACAGGCTACGAGGACCACAACGGTCGATCTGCAACTCCACCCTAACGCTGCCTCGGGGGGAGTCGGCCAGTACAGGCAAGACCCCAAGAAAGACACGGCAAGTTGCTGGTGAAGCAAAATCGTACTTTCAAAATCGTGCCTATCCCTCAACTGGTCTCACGAAAAGCTAAAGGTCAGTAACGGCAAAGCCGACCGTGACAGCCTCGATATACCAGCCGCGTATATTGACAGCTGTCATGTGTCAAAGCCCCTGCCCAGACCATCACGAGAAAGAGAAAGCCTCCTTTTTATTTGTGCGCGCCCGTCGTCGCGCCTCTTTGCGGTATAGGGCTGTACGAATGTGCTGATAGTTCCCCTCAAAGCGAGGCTTGTGCTCGAGCCTCGCTTCTTTTGAGTTGTACTCTGACCTCTAACTGACGGGGCTAGATGGAAAATGGGGTCCCAGCAGCACTGACCTACAGCACTGACCTTAATTGTCGGCAGTCCTTTTTATCTTCGCCTCCGCCAACACATGGCTCTCTCCAGACGGTTTATGGACACTCGTTTCTTCTCATGAATTTCCTTGTCGTCGTTCGTTTCTGTTGATCTGGTGGCTGACCATCCACCATTGTCTGAATCGTACTTTCTTTCACAACAGCAAAATGTTGACTCCGACACTCGTTTTCTGTTTCGTTTGGCTTTTTTGTCTTCTTCGGCAGTCGGCCGCGCAAGAGTACCAGCTTTTCCACTCTCGACCAGAACTCGTTCCACCTATCTTACAGGTCGACGTCTTGAAAGAGGGCGCCACACCTGGATATATTTTCGTGGCTCCGCATCATATCGGACGATCCGGAGCGGCCATCTATGACAATCATGGCCACCTGATCTGGACCAGTTTGTCCTCAATGGGAGGCGGCAACATGCACTCATTCAAGGTGTGTCGGTACAAGGGCAAGGATCATCTCTGTTTCTTCCGTGGTGAATCGTGGTCTACCTTCTACGCCGGCGACGTCCACATCTACAGCAACGAGCTGGTGCCGGTGGCGACGGTCAAGTCGCAAAATGGCCGACCTCCAATCGACATGCACGAGTGCAATCTGGTGGACGATGGCCGGTCTATGATTGTGGATATCTACCAAGTTGAACGATACGATCTCAGCCAATATGGAATCACGGAAGGTGAAGGTTGGATCCGAGACGGACTGTTCCAAAAGATCGACGTGGAGACTGGTGAATTGCTGTTTGAATGGTCTGCCCTTGACCACGTCAACCCGTCCGAGTCGTACGTACCAGTAGGCAGCACGTCTGGAGCCGCGGGCGGCAATGGCTTGGATGCTGGCGGGGCGTGGGATTTCCTCCATCTCAACGCGGTGGATCAAACTCCCGAGGGCGACTATATCATATCGTGTCGGCATACACAGACCATCTACAAGATCAGTGGGAAGGATGGACATATCATCTGGCGGCTTGGGGGCAAGAAGTCGGATTTCAAATTACAATCGGGCGTCCTGTTCGGCTACCAACATCACGTTCGATGGCGATGGTCCAATGCCACCACGGAAATCATCACGCTCTTTGACAACGCCTATGATGGGTTCCACAAGAGCGCGCTCAGGTCATCCGGCAAGATGATCAAGTTGGAGTATGACACGACGCCTCCACGAGCCAGCCTGATGTCGGTCTTCTACGGTCCCAAGGACATGGACCTCGCAGCCACGCAGGGCAGTGTGCAATTATTGGGAGAGCACAAGGACGTGACCAAGGCAAACGTCTTTTTGGGCTGGGGCCAACAGCCCTACGTGACCGAGCACCTGCCCACGGGTGAGATTGTGTTCCAAGCCAAGATCAACGCCAGCGGCGCCAATATCTACCGATCATACAAGTTCAACTTTACATCAAACCCGATCGATAACCCGGCTCTATACACCTACGCGTTGAGCGCCAGTGCTCCCATAACCATGTTCTACATGTCATGGAATGGCGCGACGGAAGTGGCTCAATGGCGCATGTATGGCCGACAAAGCTGTGATGCCGAATGGACCAATTTGGGCACCGTCAACAAGACCGGGTTCGAGACCAGCTTCAACGCCCCTGGGCATTGGTCTTTTGGTATGGTCGAGGCCCTGGACAAGAACGGCAAGTCGCTCCGCAAGTCGGCAGACAACGGCGTCAGGACGTTTGTTCCGTCTCCGCTCCTCGCACAGAACTGCGATCAGTCCGGGTGTAAGAATGCCAAGGGTCGTGGTGAAGCGACGGCAGAGATGTCTAATGTCGTCCGGGGCGGATGTCCAGTCACGCCGAAGAAGGCGCCGACTCGTGCCCAGGGACTGCTGCAGAGACTGAGCTTTATGGGTGCCCGTTCCTCCTTGGGCGGCCTTCTCGTCTTTGCTGCGTGGCTTGTCGGCATTGTCCTTGGTGGAGCGGGTTGTTATTTGTATTTCTGCACTGGCTTTTTCAAGTCCCGCTCGGCCTCGCATACTTTGATCCCTCAATCAGATCCGGATTTTGAACCAGGACCGGCGATGGTGGAGATGCCCATGATTACGAAATAGGCAGAGAATACTGCTATTTAGTGCTTGTATACCTATGTATTTTATTTATGTTACAGCTGAGTCTCGATAAAGGCTAGAATCAGCGTTGGGCTCGCAAGGCCTCCCTTGATTTGATTTGCCCCGTCTCCCTCGGCATATGGAATACCGTTTCTCGTCCATACCGCCCTGATCACGCGTGGTAGGACATGACCTACGCCGCTGTGAATACTTGGACAATTGACACGGCCCTTGATCGCTTATCGAATGACTCGGCCATTGTCATAGTCCACAGTACATCTGTCCATCGGGGAGAGGTCCGGCCATCATCTCGCGCGCTCCGTAAATCGGCCGCCATGTCCGACTCGGCTTCCCGCTCCATCTCCAGTCTCCGCACTCCACATTCAGCTCCGACTTCGCCTCAGGGTCACGCACAGGCAAGTCTTGACTACAGTTGTATTTATGTTGGTACTCGTCTACGAGCCTGTGCTACAAGGACACAAGGTACAAGTACATAGGTATACTACCTAGCTGTACACATACTGTAGCTAGGTACCTACCACTCCGCCCGTCTGTCTGACTCTCCATCTGGCTGTTTTATACGTTTGTTGCTGCTACTAGCACTACCTAAGGTAGGTAGTAGTGTCGGGGAGTGTCAACGTCATCATTAACACCGTCAACACCATCAATTTGAGCGCCAGGTATCAACCACAGCTTCTCATTGTTATCATCGGCCGCGCAGACTACACCTGAGAGCTCAAAACACCGCTCTGGAACCTCCAGTCATATTATAAGTGCTTTATGAGCTTGGACAAATCTATTCGGAATCCGGTTGTGGGTGTATGAGACCATCCTTGACGAGTGATATTTCTGAGCCTTGACCTTTCTGCTCATCTCCGCTCACCACATCTTCCGATTATATTCTTTTGCACGACATAACCATATACTATCATACATTATAACACACTGCCACATACACATACACATTCCTCTTGCGGCTTGTGGCATACACCGCACCAGACGTCTCGGCACTGAAGTCAAATCAACTTCTCGACTCAGCTCGAGCTCTGAGGGCTAGAGCGGGCTAGAGCGGGCTCTTGTTTTTATCAGACACCCGCAAGAACCAGAGTGGCATTCCCGGTCATCTCTACAATCCAATCCATCTTCAAGTACAGCCGAGACCCAGACCCAACCCCAAATTACCGAACAATCAACCACTCCAAAAAGAACCATCATTGACCACCTTATCTACGCAAAATGACGCTTCTCAAACCAAAGTCTCAGACCACGGGAGGAGGAACCAACTCCACCTCACCCTCTCCTCCCTCCTCATCATCCTCACCATCCTCCCTATCATCATCCTCCTCATCACAATCAACCGCCCACGACCTCAACTGCCTAACCATCACCGAACTCGAAACCCTCGCCTACGAGCGCATGGACAAGCAAACGCGCGACTACTACAATGAAGGCGCCGACGACGGCAGCACGCTCAAGGAAAACATGACCGCCTACCGCCGGTACCGGATCCGACCCCGAGTTCTCCGCGACATATCCTCCATCGACACCAGCACCGTCGTTTTTGGCACCCGCGTCAGCGTCCCCTTTGGCGTGGCCCCCACGGCAATGCAATGTCTGGCCCACGAGGATGGCGAAATCGCCACTGCACGCGCGTGTCGTGCCAAGGGTGTGGCTATGGGGTTGAGTAGTTTTTCCACGAGTACGTTGGAGGATGTTGCTGATGCTATTACCACCGGAGGGCCTACGACCGAAGGGAAGTCGACCGACGGCAACCCTAACACTACCACCAGTGGCACAAAAAGAAGTGCTGATCATCCCCCCTACGCTCTTCAACTCTATCTCTTCGAAGAACGGAAACACAGCCTCAAACTAATCAACCGCGCCAAACGGGCCGGCTACAAAGCTGTGCTGTTGACGGTCGACACGCCAATGCTGGGTCGTCGCAACCTCGAGATCCGGAACCAGTTCAAGTTACCGCGACATTTGAAGATTGCCAATTTTGCGCAACAGGGCGAAGATGATGTTGATGATGCCAGTGTGGTGGATACGAAAGATCGTGGTAGTATTGGTACCGCTAGCACCACCACCACCACCACCAACAATAATACCGAGGGTGATACCTCGGTCCGTAAATCCAAAAGATCGCCTCCATCCGGCCCCATAACATTCCACACGCACGCGCCCAATCCCACACTAACATGGGAAGAATCGATTCCCTGGCTTCGCCAAGTATGCGGCTCCGAAATGCAAGTCTGGGTGAAAGGGATCGCGACGGCCGAAGACGCCCTTTTGGCACTCCACCACGGCGTCGACGGAATCATCGTGTCGAACCATGGCGGTCGACAACTTAATGGGGCCCTTGCGACACTCGATGCGTTGCCTGAAGTCGTGGATGCGGTTCAGGGAAAGATTCCTGTTCATGTCGATGGCGGCGTGAGACATGGGTCGGATGTGTTCAAGGCTCTGGCCCTTGGGGCGGATTTTGTGTGGATTGGAAGACCTATCTTGTGGGGATTGGCGTATAAGGGGCAGGCGGGGGTTGAGTCGTGTCTCAGGTTGTTGATGGATGAGTTTAGGTTGTGTATGGGCCTTGCGGGGGTTACGGAGGTCAAAGGGGTTGGGAAGGAGTATTTGTGTAGGCTTGGGATGGATGGGAGGGTGAGTAAATTGTAGGATGGTGGGAGATATCTTCCAGAGAGATACATACTAGCTGCTCGCTGGACCCGAGAACGGAAACGGAAGCGTGACATTGGCATTGGGGTGCTTGTTTACACACAGTCAGTTCTGTCATGGTATTGTGATATCGTGTATATTGATGGACAATTGAGAAGCAAAACGGAACAGTGGCGCCTTATGCAAAGGTCGTCTTACCTTACGTCGTACATACTAGCCTTTCTGGATATCTGGCTGATGTGGGCGGTTGGCTTTTGATATCTTACTGGGAAAATACCGTAAGCGAGTGAAACAAATTCGACGACATAATAGTTTTCGCTCTCTGGAAAGCTTTTCATTGCTGGCTCAGTAATATTTATCTACACTTGGTCTGCTGCCTTGCAGCCAGCTTCGATCCTGCCCCTCCGGGCTGTTCCTGGCAGCTCAGTGTCGCTTGTTGCATGTTGCCTTCGTTTTGTGTGTCACACGTACAGAGCGAAGTATGTGGCATGCCAGCCCCATTGAACCACGCTTGCCACCATGCTGGTATTCAAAGAAGCACCAGCAAAGAACTAGATAATAGCACTGCTTAGTGCCAGACTCGAAACATTTCGCCTTCCGCCTGGCGCCTTCCATAGCCTGGATCAACGCCTTCTCGCCAGCTTTCCCTGTCGTGTCTTGTCATTATCCATGAGGAGTATCGCCCAGGAGCTTTAATGTTGTCGTCATAACCTCTCCATGCACGTTTTCGTAGCTCGTTGATGAATGGGAATCGTCTGCATGTCCGCCGCGTTCGTGCCATATCGTGTTTTGCCTGCGAACATTGGATGCCTGCATTTCTACTGCTCCTACCAATCCTCAATCTTAGGTGCGACATATTGCACCGTACCATCCTCCATGTATCCCTGGGCGCCCAAGACACCACCAGTGATTTCACGGAGAACGTGGTTGAAATTGGTGCTGTTTCGAATGTCACATCTCTTGCTGGCCGACTCGCAGTGAGCAACCCATGCGAAGGTGGTGGCGAATCGCTTCAAGCAAGTAGGACAAGTAACTTGTCCGCCGACGTGAGCCGATGTGAGCAAATGCTGTCGGAAGTTGTGAGGCGTTGCGAATTGTCGACCGCACTTCTGGCCCGGGCAGATGTATTTCTGGTGCAGAGAATCGAAGAACAGCTCGATATCCAATGGGGCATTGGTGGAAACGATCGAGTGCGCCGGCATATGGATGATGCGCTCGTGAACCGTCGATGGATTGGGATTAGGAGGCCGCATACTAGGAGTGACGCTGGGAGGGACACTCGGAGCGACACTAGGAGGAATATTTGCAGAGACGGTCGAGACAGCCTTCTTGTCGTACATGGAAGCCACCTCACTGACATTGTCCATTGGCGGGTTGCTCGAGCTGTTCATCGTAGCGAGCCAACCTTTGATGTAACCTTGGCTGTCTGCCGCTTTTCCACCTTGAGCCCACTTGGTCCAAGCATTGTGGCCAACCTCCAAGCCAGCCATGCCCTTTTCGACCTTATCGAAATCCATGAGGTTGGTTGCTGTGTCGTGCGCATTGTTACCAAGAGCAGACTTTGTTGGGGTTGGTTGTTCGGTTGCCTGGGATGGTGCGGTTGGTTTTGAGAGTGGAGGGAACTGCTCGTACGAATCAGGAAGAACCGGGCCCCCCAAGGCATTCTTGAGAGATCTGCTCGAATCGTGGACGTCTCTAGCGCCGAGTAGGTCTGTACCATTGTTTGCGTTTAGATTGGAAGGGTCGTAGTAGCCGGAGGCGGTGGTGCTGAATGGTTCTCCGCTGGCCAAGAAGGCATCTTTGTGAATCTGCTTTTCGGCCCGCTGCATCTGAAAGTCCGTCTGTCTGATGACTGAGCATTCGTCGTTTTCAATGTGGTGCATCAGGGCCGAGGCAGAAGTAAATCTCTCCTGACAGCCAGCACAGTCGAGCTTTTGGGCGGTTCGATGATTCTAAACTATGTCAGAATAGTGCGCAGGGTTGTCTGCAGGAGTATGACTCTTAGACATACCTGTTCAAGGTGTCGATCTCTGCCTGCGGCGGTTTTGAACTAATGAAATCAGATTAACTTTGCTCGAGAGGTCGACCGGCAAGAACTCACCTCCAGGGCGCAGACAGGGCAACAGACTAGACAATGTTAGCATGAGAAAGGCCACATCGTAGGTGAATACTTACTGTGGGCAGCAGAGCCGAGTTGGTGGATAAAGAGTAGCATGTCATCCTCGCAGTCAACATCGCATTTTTCGCAGTAGCTGTGGTCTGGATCTTTGATCTTGTGCGTTGTCATGGCCTCTCTCGAGGAGAAGTGCCGGAAGCAGTCTGGGTAAGTGCACTTGATCTTCATCTTGGCTTGTTGATCAAGTTCGGCGTGGTTGGTAGAACAAGTATGTCGTGGTTGTAAGAGGGTAGTTGTAAGTAGAGGAGGAGAGGGAGGAAGAGAGCTCGTCAATGGCTTTGACTTTTCTTCTCGAGGAGTGACTTGAGGAGAGGTAGGAAGAGAGCTTTTCAATGACCTTGAGTTTTCTGCTCGAGGAGTGACTTGAGGAGGAGGTGATGAAGAAAGTGAAGGTGAAACAGAGAGTGAAGTGAAAAGAGAAACAGACGGTCTTTAAGTGGGAGAGAAGGAAAGCACACGGCGTGACAACAACCTGGGTGACGGACGCGTGCTGAGTTTGGATGGATCGCTGGCCGAGACCACCACTCAAAGCTGCGTTAATGAAGTAGACTTGGGTAACTTCATGGAACGCGAGTGCAAGCCACTGAAAAGCAAAGCTTCTCGACACGCCAGTACTTGAATGTAGCTCTATGAGGAGGATCCGACGAGGCAGCAATTTATTAGTCTTGTGTCTATCAAGTTGTACCGATGGTTCGAGTCGTTCACATGAAGCCGCAGATGATATTGCGGGTCGCCGATCTGCGCTCCACTGTAAAACTTTATGGTACCTGCTACGGGCGAGCACTGGGTTTGTAATGACCGGCCCCTTACTGTTCGAGTCTCATCCATCAGCTTGCTATGGTTGACCCAGCTCTCTATCACTAGTGCATCAAAGATGTCTCGAATCATCGTTAACCCATCATCAGCTCGTAATACATCATTCATTAACTTCGGCCTTCAATCACGCAAGAAGAGCCCTCCAGCCGACGGCTCGTTCAAGTGTAGAGTTCTTCGGTCAGTGCATTCAGGGTCAACCCTTCTTTGGCGATGTCCTCGTCTACAACAACATTAGCAACCAGACTGTTATCCAGAACGAGCGGGCACTCACTTTGTAAAAAGCATAACGGCATCTCCACCAAGGTGCCCTTGACCTGGCTCAACAGTTCCTTCAGTTCGCGGACCCCGCCAGGGAAATCCTCTCGCACTACATGTCCATACTCCACCCGCGGTGGCAATTTCTCCCCTTCCTTGCCGCCAGCTTTGGGATCAGCATGATAGAAGTACTCATAAAACTCCTTATAGTCTGCCCAAGTGTTGACGTTGTCGTCGGGTACTGCTCGGAACGCTTTTCGGAAGACCTCAGTGTTCGTACGGGCACGCGTATTCCAAAGACTCTGAAAAGCGTCGCTTGAGGGATCCGAGACAATGTTGTCTTCAGGACTACCCCAGTCATACGCGTTGGGGACACCGACAGGATGGTAGTTGGGATCTGGTCTTCGCATGTCTTGGGGTCGGATCAGTCCAAGATGTTTGCGGGTCAAATACCGCCGTAAAGACGATGCGAACTGGCTGACTTGATATGGTTGTCCGCCAATGTACGTCTGCACGGGTGTAGGGTCGTTGATCAGGATTGCAATCTCGCTATCGTGCGAGCCGAGCATACTCCTGTCATTCAAGTTGGCCGAACCACAGATGACAACCCGGTCATCTGCAATAAGACACTGTATACGGTTAGCCTTGGACGTGAAATTGAACAGAGCTACTCACCTTCGAGTGGACATAGAGTTCCTCACTGACAAACGCGTCCAATTCAGCCTCGGGCGGTCCATCCCAAGGCACGGAGCGGATGTCCTGGCCTCCAAGCATGTAACACTCCGAAACAGTATCCCAGCGACTCCCTGGAGAAGCCGACATGTTTTGTGCCGCAGACTGGTATTGCTGATACTGAGTCGCCTGCGACATTTGGCTCGCTCCAGTCCTCTCCCCAGAAGGACCATACCCAGCGCCCATCACATCATCATGTTGTCTACGTGCATCTTCGTACCGCACCCCGCTTTGCTGTTCGGCTTGCTGCATCGTGCTACCGCAGTTGATTCTGTCGTAATTGCGGAGGTTGTAGAAACGAATGTAATCCATGGGGTTGAACCCGGCTTCGGCGATCTTCTCCATGATGGAATTTCCACCACGGTTAATGCTGAAATACTGGAACTCCATAATGGCACGAGTCCCCAAAGATCCATCATCACGGAGGTCGCCAGCGAAGGCTGGAACTGCTGGGATCACCACAATCACCTTGTATTTTTCTCCGTTTCTGGCAGCTCTCAGAATGCGCTCAACAATGGCCTGGCCCACAAGGTTCTTGACCGGTTTCTGTTTGTCACCGGTGGCTGTGATGAAAAATTGGTTTTCAATGTAGACAAAATGCTGGCTGTTGCGGATGACGTCGATGTAGGCATTTTGAATTGAATGCTCCAAGGGCGTGCCGTTACTCCATTTTGTACAACTTCTGAGAAGCTGACAGGTCATGGGACCCCTAGGCTGACCGTAAGGTCGACCCTGAGAACCTGGTCCACCGAGATACTTGCCTTGAATATGGTGCATCCTGCCCTCCACACCGCTAGATACGATGTTACCGATAGAGGAGATTTCCTGCCCAATGCGTCTGCCTTCGGTTCGGTATTGGTCCATTCTCCCACGGAGGCCTCGCTCACCGCCAGCCCCTCGTGAGGTGCCATCATCGTAGCCGTAGTCATCAAAGCCACGGCTGTGCTCGGTGTCATAATCGCCAGCCCCTCGACTTTGCTCCGGAGCGGACTGATAATAATTTTGTGGCTGATATGTCTGACCTGGCGGCGGTGATGCCTGCTCTTGGTATGGCTGATGGTGATAGGCTTGGCCTGGTACTGGTTGGGTGGCGAGCTCTGAGGCTCCTTGATAGTATGGCGCATACGTTGGGGTAGAGGTACTCTGCTGCTGGTAGCCCGTGTAATCATGACCAGGTCCTGGAGAGGGTGTTGGTTCGGTGGGTGGACCGGTAGGCGGAGGCGGATAGGCTTGCTGAGGGTACGGGCTTGTGGGCTGACCCGCAAACGCAGTGGACTGACCGTAGGAGAACTGAGACTCCGCAGGCGGAGACAACGCGGCCGCCGGGAGGGGGCTTGGGGGAGCAGGATATGAACCTGCGGTTGTCCCTGATACAAGGCTGGGTTGAACCTGGTGTAGGTCTCCGGTAGGAGTATGTGGCCTGCTCGTAGTATGCCATGCAGGTTCGGTGTATGGTTGGCTACCTGGTGGTGGTGGGAACGCCCCTCCTGTGGGAGGTGGTTGGAGGTGTCCTTGGGAGGGCGGTGGAGCTTGTGGACGCTGTGCAGGGCCAGATGTCGAGTGAGGATATTCGTCGGCCAGTCGAGAGTAACGTGCATCCCTTCGAACGTTGTACTTTTCATCATAGATGAAATTCCAACGATCAATGAAGTGGTGACGAAGATCTTGGACACATGGGCCATGCAGAGACAGAGAAATGTCGGACCTGGTAGTGAGTGTCAGATGTTGTCTATCACAGATCCTGCAGTCTCTCACCATCCCATTCTCGAACTTTTCGTCCTATCCAGCTTGTTCTGGAATGGATCTGCAACATCACTGAAATCCATGACCCTAATGTTTGTCAGTGACCTCAACATGGAACCACACTGCAAAGGGTCTGCGGAACTGCTGAGCCTACCTGGCATTATTGTAGTCCTGTCCGGGAAAGACAATGTCATTGACATTCATAGGATGGGCATCCGCAATCGCATGTTGGTTCGTATCCCATCTTCCAAAACAGAGGTCCAAGCCACCCATGAATGCAGTCCTTCCATCAATGAGACACAGCTTCTCATGGTGAGCCCAGTACAAAATAACATCGTCGTCCAAACCATAGATCCCTTTTAAAGCATCTGCACCGAGTTTTGAAACCCCAGCTGCGTCAAGCTTGAGGTTTTGCAGGGACGATATCAGGGAGGAATGCGCTGTTTGAGCGTCAGGAAGATGATCCGGATGACGAAAGACCGAGACGTTGGGTGACAATTTCTCGAGCTCATGTTTTGTATGCGCAGACGACAAAGCTAGAGGAGGAAGAATTAGTGGATTCTCTTTTTCTGTATAGTGAAGAGATGTTGCAGTTGCTCGTAGCCCCAGTGCAACAAGAAAGGACGTCAAGCTGTTGACATTCTGTGGAAGAAGAGAATGAAGATAATTGATCATAATGGGAGAAAGGTACGCACTCAGAGCTTGTGTCACTTCTTTGTAAACGATGATGTTGACTTTGACGCCACGTTGAGCGGCTCGCTGCAAAGTTCGATCGAGTCTCCATTGTTCGTTCTGAGACGGAGGGCGACGAAGGTAGACCTCGGGAGACAACCACCAGTCCAGGATCCAAATTGACTCTCTCGCAGCTTCGAGCGCTTCGCTAACAGCCCAGAAATAGCCGCAGCCATCAACGAACCATTTCACATCATTTCCGGGCTTTTCTGAAGCGAAGCTCTCATAGCGGTTCTGGCCTTGGGGCGGGCCGGACGAGGCTGGGAGGTTAGAAGGGCCTTGGTAGGGGCTCTGTCCTGATGTCTGCTGCCCGTAGGGCTGATTTGAGGGCTGAGCAGGCTTTCCGTCCGGGCCAAGCAGAGTAGCAATGTCAGAGCCGATGTTATGAATAGTACTGTGTAGGGTCCCGAGGAGCTTGGTTCCTAAATCAGGTTTCGCTTGAGGCTGCTGCGTAGGCGGACCTCCAGGGTAGGCAGATTGTCCTGGTTGGGGATAATCGGTTGCGGAACCTTGCTGGCCATAATATTGCTGGGAAGTACCACCACTGCTGTAGCCATAGGGTTGGGATTGAGATGATGGGGTCTTGTACTTGTCATAGCTGGACTTGACTTTGCGATAGGTGTCACCAAGGATAGATCTCTCCGTTCCTTCGTATCCACCAGCCCCTCGGGATTGACCGTAGTCTTCTCCGTAAGCCAGGGCATCGTCATCTGATGATTGCGGTTGTTGGTAAGGTGGTGGGTGAGACATCTCGGCTTGTAGCGATTGAAGGAATAGAAGCAGGTTGGAGGGGAAGCAGACTGCAGAGCATTGGCGACTTTATTCGAGGCAGAGCTGACGAAGGATCGAACAACTCGAACAGGATTGTGATATGAAAGGCGATGACATGCGGTGAAGCAGACGTCTCACCATAGTACCTAGGTACTAGTCGTTGGTTTCAGCTGAAAAGACTCGTGCAATGCAGTGACCTGACCAATTCAGGCTGTGCCAGTCACGGTGAATGCAGGTGGTCGACGTCCAAGACGAGGACAGTCCAACACGCTCAGCCACACTGTCAAGCGTCACTGCAGCCGTTGGACACGGAGACTCCCAGAGCCCCTCCAGGCACTCGTGGCACCAATTAAACACGACACTGCGAGCAGACTGTGGCAGCGAGGGCACGCAATCGTTGGTTAAGGCCCCAGTTCAATGGACATAACTACCTAAGGGTTGTAGGATCCCTAAATTACTACAAATCTTTACCGATAAAGGCTCAGATTTATTTGTTTGGCTCTAACCCACAGGGTACTAAGGTAAGGATGCTGGGTGCCACTGCCTGCGGACCGTGGGGTAGGGAGGGTTACGAGCACAGGCATTTCGTGACCCTCCCAAGTCCCCAGACTCAGCTCGCTATAACCAACGTGCCCCGCGGCGATCGAGGACGGCCCGTTCTGAGCTGCCTCCATCGGCTGGCGCAGTCTACCGCGAACGATAATAATAAGGTGAACAGCATCTGTGCAGATACGCTTCTATCGACCCCGGCCTACCCTGACCCGAATCAAGTCGAGGACCAAGCCCAAGCTCCTGCTCCTCTCTGCCGAAGGTCTCCATGACACAGTCGATTGCAATCATGCAATCATGCGGGGACATGCTTGGTATCTCAGTTCACCCCTCCATTGCTGTCCACGGACAACCACAGCAGACCACCGCTGCACCTATCAGGTAGGCCAAGTCGTTCAGCATCATCTCTCCACCGTGCTTGGAGTGTGCAAGTGCCCAGTTGGCGTGGAAGGGTATACAAAAAGCCATCCCTGTTGCTGTAAAGATGTCCGCTCGTCTACGTTCTCTGCCACGCCTCACAAACGCAGCCCTTATTTCGAGGGCTCGGCCGGCTGTGCTACCCTTGCCTCATCATACTCCGTTACAAGTGACTCGAGCAGCCTCCAATATGTCTCTAGCAACTCTTGATGTATGTCATCTCCATGCCTCCTGGCCGATGAGACAGTGTCAGCTAACACTATTGTTAGGTCTCACAACACCCCAATCTGCGCACAGCGTCGGTAACTCTGTTCGAAGCGAAGGCAAAGAAGCAAGTGACCTTTGAGGCGATTGCAAAAGAGATAGGCCGAGACGAGGTTGCAGTGGCAGCTTTGTTTTATGGACAAGCAAAAGCGTCCCCAGATGATATCAAGAACCTAGCAAAGTATCTGGACATCGACCATGCCACGCTAGAAGCGCAGATGAGCGGCTTTCCAGATCGAGGAAAGAGTATTGAGATGCCACCGAGAGAGCCCTTGATCTATCGGCTGTATGAGATTGTGCAGAACTATGGCTATGCTTACAAGGCTGTGTTGAACGAGAAGTTCGGCGATGGCATTATGAGCGCCATTTCTTTCTCGACCCATGTTGAGAAAGAGGTGGACAAGGATGGCAACACTTGGGTGAGTCTGCCATCCATATACTTGGATCGTTGTCACGCGGACCGCTGTGAAGAAGCTAACTGAGGGTCAGGTCAATATCAATCTGCGAGGCAAATGGTTGCCATATACCAGATTCTAGCATAGAAGATACATACAGAGGATTGACCATGCGGAATGGAATCTTAAGATTTGGCCACCTACTTGACCAGCGTACTATATTTGGGCTCGAAAAGCTTGCGGTGATTATCAGTCTGCCGCTCTACTGCTGACCACGCCAACAGGGCCCCTACCCCATCTGGAACCCGTATATCCTTGTCTTCCCCTTGAGTCGAGTCATTTCTGTTTCTGTTTGCATAGCGAATGCCGAGGGATGTGAACATGGCTTTGTGCGGCGAAGAACAATACTAAGCCCACAAGAACAATACTAAGGGGTTTCTCAGCCTCGTCGGAATGCACACCCCATTTCCCCTTCTTTGTCTCATGTTGTCTTTCCTCTCCGCAGTCTCTTTCTCTATGCCCACGATACTGATGAAAGCTTGCCAATTTGCGGCGCTGGTGGGACCAGCACCTGTTTACATATAGATATGGCCTTGCTTGTTCGGGGCATTGCAGTTCCCACCCAAAGCCATACCACACTCGTTATACCACCATTCCGCAAGCATTCCGTCAATCCATCGACCAGTCTAACCATACCTGTCACTCAAAAGCAATGACCCAAGCCACCCAAAAGCAAAGTCGCACCACCTGTCGAGGGCAGATGGGCTACTTCTGCACCATCCAGAAGCAGACAAAGGCCACCCAGAAAGGACAGATGGGATACTTTTGCGTCGTGCAACGCAAATAAGTGTGAGTCGCATGCATCATTCCTTCTGACTCTCCCACTTCTCCATAGCCACTGGACTCGACCAGGATATATACTGACCACTTGAGTTGACATACAGTATCCCGACCATCCGCGAACATGAACAGCGCCGCTATCATGAATGCAACCTTTGCGGCGCATTCGCCTGACGATGTCATCTTCGCCACACCCTCGCGGCGTTGAAAGGCAACCTGCTTTAACGTCGACGGCGAAGGCTCGTTCAACATGCAGCCTTCCTTCCTCTCTTTTCGAGTTATTCGCATCTTGCAAGTACGTTCATTTCACCCTTTCCTTCGTGCAACATGGAGGATGAGCACATAAAACCATCGGCCTACCAGAGTGGACATCAATCTGATCGGCTCGCCCCGGGCATGGCATTTGTCTTGGATACTTTTCTTCAGTTCTCATGTCGCTTCACAGGGACATTCATGCTCTGAGCAACCTTCCTGGGCCGCTCGAGAAGCAATTTTTTTATACCAATGCACAGCACATCTCGCACGTGCCAGCCACGTCGAAGTCGACCGAACCAACGGCGGACAGTGATGGCCGGGTCTTGGACGGATTGAAGCTCATACAAGTCTTCTGACGCCTCAAGTTCCCATCCCATCCTGGTCGGACTGTGTTTCATGTCACACTCTACTGTCATTCAATTATCTACCTTTCATCATACATCCGGATGCCCACGCCTTCGGCTTGCGAGACTGGCCCTACCTTCCAAATCACCGATGCACAGGACATCTTCCTCTTTCGAGGTAGCCAATGCCAATATTGGTGATTGCTCATCTTTGACCGAAGGACCAGCCTCTGTCGATACGTTGGCATCTGAATCGACCTATCTTCGACAACTCAAAATCACTCTGGCTGTCTCTGGTCGGCTGTCGGATGCCGGTTTTGCGGTTGTTGAAGAGTTTAACAAGAGCAAGTCGTCGCGTCGGTCACTAATGGACGCATTGGAGATCTTTGAGCCCGACATCATCTTGACCGTGTCCTACGGGATTTCTATATCAAATATAATATATACCAGGTATATTATACATACATACCTTAGCCACACTGGAATCTCATCCAGACGAGTTTTCATGAATACCATGCGCACCAACGCGCTATCCTATAGTATGCCGAGAATTTATTCCTCTGTACACAAACTAAAAGAATGATTGATTCTCGTCCTTCTGTACGTAGAACAAGCAAAAAAGTATTCAGCTAACCAGATAAATATACTGCTGTAACAGTTCGCGTGCAAAAAAGGAAAATGACCAAAAAGAAACCGACACCAACAGGATTTGAACCTGTGCGGGCGAACCCAACAGATCACGTGCATCCAGGAGATCTAAACCGTCCCATTGATGGATTCGAGTCTGTCGCCTTAACCACTCGGCCATAGTGTCAAATTTATCGGCGAATTGATTGGAGCGCAATCCGACACTCATTTTCAGTCATACTAAAAAGTATCATATTAAATAAGATAAACATGTCCTGCCCCCCTTGGGCTGGATGGCGCTATTTTTGGGGTGCTACTAGTCTTCCCTACCCTACAAAGGGTACCACTGCATTATTACTATTGGTACAGTACCTTCTGCTTCAGCTGTACCTACCTTGGACGTCTACTGTCTCGGCCAGAACGGCCCAACGCAAGGTGCACGGAAATTTCCTGCCGAATTTGACGGCTGTACCACCGCTTTCGGAGGCAGATCTCCCTCGATGCGAAGAAAGCTGCACTGTAAACATGGCTTGTCCAAGTCCCAACTCCCTGGAAAGACCTGTGACCGCACTATGATACCAGCTATCGCGCCACCGGGGCTTAAAGGGACGACCCCTGCCGGCTTCCTTATATTCTCCATTCTCCCAGAAGGGGAGAGAGAGGCTTCCGGAAAAAGCGAGACATTAGTATCCAAGCAAACAAGTGTATGGTGAACTGGCCTCGGGCAAACACGTGTCCGCATTTGTGCAAAATACTGGCTCTGGGAAAGCTGCTGAAAACTAATCATCTCCCATGCTAAACAGGTCTCCCAGTCATCGGACTGCTGGGCAGAACGATATCTACCGTCAAAGGATTGTGCGATGACCACGCCGTGTAATCTAGAGCTTGCGGATCCCATGGACACAACTTTTACAGATGAAGACATGGCGACTGGAGTGCGCCTAGCCATATCGTCAAGATCGCCTCTGCTAATACCACCGTCCTTCGCACGTCCAGGATGTGTCCATCTTCAGCGCTCTTCATCGTCTTGGTCATCAGGGTGACAAAACTGCCTGGCGCTTTGAGGTCCAATGTTCTTATATTCCGATCCAATCTTCTTCTCGGATTCTTTTTGATGTGCTGACTTACTCTGCCCGTCAGTCCACTGCCCTCCTTACTGGCCGAACCAACATACAAATATCGATCACTGGCTGTCTGGACCGGATAGCGAGAGGTGACTAGCCTAGCATACACCCCAGCATCCGTCGAGTCGACAGGCGATAAACGTTCGAGTTCATCATAGGTGGGAGGCTGCACGCCTCCGAGGACCTTCTTCACATCTTTTGGGATTCCTTCAGAAATGTGGTTAAGCCACCGCTCAGCAGACTTCTCCGCCAGAGCCTCTCTCCAAGTCGGGGTCATATCAGACTCCAGAAGGCCTTTCCAAATTTCGAACAATCGCGCGATAAAAAGCCTTTCTCGCAACCAAAACGGTACCTCCTGAGGCCCTTCCACAACAGTCGTCTCTAATATCTCGGCTCCAAGCTGTCGAAGCTCTTTCTCCACGTTCGGCTTCGTTCTTCGGAGCAACCTGGCCATTTTCTTCAACGGCAGGCCTTCATTGCGTTGGGAAATAAGCCACTGAGTCTCACCATCAGACCACGGTCCCTTTTTATTGCATCTCATCTGGTGCTTCAACTCCTGTTCCCCAAGAAGACGATTAGCTTCGCGTAAGACAAACTCTGGCGTCCTGTCAAGGTATATCGCCAAGTCTAAAGGAGATTGACCTTCCCGGAAGCACAGTTTTATCTCTTCGTCTCTTGCCTTTCCAGGCAGTCTCTTGGTGGAATCGACGGCAGTCTTGGGGTTCCGCTTTGGATATTCCGAATGCGTGTCGTTGCTTTTACCGCATACAGCATTCCTCAGAATCTTCTCATATTGGTCGAGAGATAGCCTCTTCACAACCAGCCCAGCGACAAACCGCTGAAACGCGTCCGTATACTCATCGCCTGCGTCGCGTCTCATGGTCCCGACGTACCTCGTCAAAGTATTTAGCACATCCTCCCCGTCCCGGATCGGAAAAGTCCATGCCACGTCTGCTGGTTCGTCGTCTTCCCAGAAGATCACGGAGACGTGTTCAGGCTTTGGACTTGTCGCCGACTTTCCCGAACATTCGAAGACCTCCTGAATCGATGTGTATGGTTTGCGCCACATCTGGACTTCTGCAACGCATTCTTGCCGGCTTCCAAAGAGCACATGAGTTGAAGTATGTGGATTACATCCTATTTTGAAGCCTGAAACAGAAACCATGGACGCAATTTGCGTAGACGGGAATATTGAGCGCCAGGATGCCGGGTGCGTGACGTTACAAATCGGCATCCACGGTTGCACACATCTTCGGAATACATCGACTGGCCTTCTCAGCAGCATCTTCTAACGAATTGAAGAATTGGCTGGAGAGATTGGCGGACCTCACAGCATGCCGGCTCATATTGTGTAATGTACTTCGAGATAGAACGCTTGGTGACCCGGGTCCGTGCCGAGCGGCTGAAGCCAGAAGGTTTCAGCTTGTACACAGGTCGACAGATGATTCGTCCTCAATCCCGACTTACCACGTCTTTCAGATCTGCAGTATACGAAAGCCTTCAGCTGAGACCTTCGATCGTCCACCTCCTCTTGCACTCACAGTCATCTAGACTCTCCGGGCCCAGAATTTGAAACCGGCTACTAAGGGGTAACAAATGTGTGGAATCAGACCGATCTTGATCCCGACCAGTTTGAAAATCATCAAGCAAACAATCCTACGGAGCACAGCGAAGGAGCTCTGGCTGCAATATTGTTGACAGGTATGTCCTTGCCGGTTTCTCCTCGTACAGTATGTCTTATCGCTCCCTGGTTGCATTCCTTCTTTTCATAGACTGTGTTCCCTCCCCCTTGCTTCTTCGCCTTCTACTCATCCCTCTTTCTTCAATTGCTTCCTCTACTCCTATTCAAGTGCTGTTCCACCTGCTTGAAGTTGCTACAAAACAATAGCACTTTGGTCCGCAACGCAATTCGCCTTATATGACCACTGCGCATGATTTCGTAGTGCCCAGTCAAAAAGCCGCCTGAGTCCGGCGGACAGAGAGAAGCCATGAATCGCAGAATTGGATCTAGAGGGGGAATCACCAAGGGAACACCTACTCCTCGCAATGGCAGTGGCAGCGCCGCGAAGCCTCGCCGTCGAACCACCAACCCCAGAACGAAAGCTTATACGCCGACCGAGTATTCACAAAGGAGCGCGCGTATTTTGACACCGCGGAGTCATGGGAAGGTCGGGATTCTCAATTGATCAACGGGGTCAAGCAGCTCCAGTTCGACCATGATTTTGTTATCACTGAGTGAGTAAGCAAGCTTTATCCCATCCTACAGCGCCAGATACAAAGAAATCGGGATGAGAGTTTCAGATGTTCACCAATCACAGTGTCCACCTTGACGCCATTATCGCCACAGGCTCTTCGTTCTGCCATTCTTTGGAGCACTTCGAAGCAGGCGATGCAGAGACAGGTCAAGGCGCTCGAATGAGCGATGCAGGAGTCGTTCGGTTTGCCAAAGCCTGTCCGAATTTGATCCACGTCAGTCTTGAAGGTGCAACTCACCTCGGCGACGAGGCACTGCTTGGTTTGTTTGAGAACTGCCCGAAGCTGCGATACGTACACTTTTCGGGAAATGATAAAGTTGCGGGAAACCTGAAAGGAGTGGCGCTTGATGCCCTGCGGGAGAAGCCTGACATGGCCAAGCAGCTGATCAAACTGCGGCTTACAGACCAAACCCTGTATGAGAAGAAATTTGACAAAGCTGTCAAAGACCTCTCGGCCTAGAGGAAGAAATTGGCTATCGAAGTTGGCAATACGCACGAACGAGGTGGTTCGGTAGACACTTGGATCGGCGGAAAGCTAAAATACGGATATCAGGCCTTTGGTGGACCAGGAGGCTTTGATAATTACGGCGGTTTCGGTGGTGGCTACTATGGTGGCTGGTTCTGAAGGCAATCTATCTGCACCTATCGGCGAGGAATTTGAAGCCATCCTGGAGCTATATACCTATGTATTAATACTCTTTGTCTCCAATACGCTTATTCAGGATCAAGATCAAGATCACTTTGCTTCTGGGTCAGGAGTATGTTTCATGCATACACAATACCTTATCCCGAGAGAGTACTTCTCGACAACATGAATACGATGGGAAACACTGTCTTATTGAGATGTGAAGGGGCGAATATGATCAGATCACCTACTATATCTGAAGAAGAAGATGCTGCCATGCACCTATGGCAGAACCGAACCCTACAGACCTCGTTCAGTTTGAGCATTTCCATAACAAAAAATTGTATTGAAGCGGGCGTCTATTCCGGGTCGACTATGTCCTTCCTCTAACTTTTGGCACATGATGGAAACATCTAGCAGTGCTATCTCCTTCGCTTACGCATTCAGACAGAGTGTAATGTCGATTGAGGCCTAGTTAGTGCATGCCCTCAACCAGACCATTCGAAGCATAAAACAATCTACAGTAGAAAAACGGTTCGGTTTTGTTCCTCAAAGCAGGATTTGAATTGAAATAAATAATGATATATACATAGTCTTGGAAGAAAGATAAAGTGGCTGCTGACAACAGTCGTACATCCGAGATGTAGTCCCTTCCCTGCCCCTGTCAACAAGAAGGGTTGAACCACCCTGGCCAAGAAAGATGTCAGAGTCTGGCAGACTGGCACCCAGAAAATGAGTGTTCTGTTTTCCTCAGTGGAGAGAAACCCTCGCCATATTGGTTTTGAAATAATAAAACACGGCTTCCTCGTCGGCTAAATTGTGCCCAAACCGTTCAGGCTTCTGTTAGATTTAGTCTTCTTCAAGATAGCAGACGAATTTGGTCGGTTTGCCAATCCGGCCGGTGACGGTGCTGGAGAAAGAAACGGGGCTGGTGGTGTCCGTGCTGCCACTGCCAGTGCCAGTGGGTTGAGCTTGACCCTGCGAAGCACTTGAAGCGGCGAAATTGCCAGGAGCAGTTGCAGTTTCGGTTTGGGTCAACGTGGCGGTAGTAGGGGTAGGTTCGACTTCTGAGGAAGCGGCGGCGGTGGTGGTGGCCTCCTTGTTCGATGCGGCGGCAGTCTCAGAAGTCTCGGTCTCGGTCTCGGCGGGAGATGTCTGTACGTTGGCAGGCTTGGTGGGAGTGGCGGTGATGGCGATGCTCTTGCTGTTGCTCTGGGAGGTTGTTGCTGTGGCGTTGGTGAAATGACCTGTAGGCAAAATCGACGCGGCGCCGCTGGTCGTGCTGGCGGCGGCAGTAGTGGCACTTGCAGATGCAGATGCAGATGCAGACCCCGAAGGCTGAGATCCAGAAGAGGCGCCGTCAATCAACTTCGGACCAGGGATGACGTAAGAAGTGAGCTTCTGGTAGATGTTGATCAAAATACCCGGATCTTGAGCCGTGTACAGCTTGGTTCCCAGGGTGCCGGTGGTGAGAGAGTTGGAGCCAGAACCAGTCACCTCCAAGTTGACACATTGAGGGTAGTTCTGGGCGCCGTTTTCGTTCTGGGCCGAGTGCAGAGCAATGGTCTCGTGGCGAAGGACATAGTTGCCCGGAGCGATGGTGGAAGGAATGGTGACAACCCACGAGTTGTTGTTGGCGATCATGTCGTCCGAAGCCCAGTGGCCAGGCGGGGTGCTGCCGTCAACGAGGCCAGCCTCGTCGATCTTGTTGAAGAGCAGCTTGGTCTTGTCCACTGTGGTGCAGTCGTCGCCGCAAGAGGCCAGGTAGTCCAGCATGGGTCCGTGGTGGGATTCAGGCCACTCCGTCCATTGAAGTTCGACCGTGTCTCCGGCCGCCACCTTGACATATGCTCCGCCTGGAGTTGCTCCCTTGTGGCAGATGATGTCGGGACTGGTATAGTCGCTGACGAAGCCGCGGTCCTGGTCTTCCGGGATTGACCATCCTGCAACAACGGGTGGAGGGTTTTGGTATTGAAAGCTTGGGTTGTATCCGGAGTACCATACACCGCCGGCCACGATGCCCTGGACAATTCCATGGGCAGAAACCTGCGAAAGCAAGCTGGCAGCACCCAGGAGGGCGGTAGTCTTGAGTAGAGACATTGTAAAATTGACGCGTAGTCGGGAGATGGACTGGGTGTCAGAAAGAATTTTTGGTGGGATCGGTATGTGCTGCTTGCGAAAACAGAAGGAGTCCTCAAAAGAGTGATAAGGGCTGTGGTTTCAGTCAATGAAACCTGAGAAAAGGAATGCTGAAAGAATGAATGAAATGGTCAATTGACCTGTCAAAGGAAAGACCTGCTTGAGTGCTTTTTTGGAGGGAGATCTATGCTCTGAAGAAAAGAGAAGAGGAGGTACAACACAAGACATTAACTACATATATATATATTCCATTGCTTGTGATATTCAACATGGCCAATCCTTGCACGCAAAAAGTAATCTCAGCCTTGGACTGACCGCGCTGGGAACGGCGAGTTTCATGTTGGGGCAGCGCGTGAATAGGACCAGAATGGAGACATCAAGTACAGGGGACGAATAGGAGAATATGGATACTTCTGGGCAGCCAAGAATCAACTTGGCCCGCCATGCCCAGGACTTATGGAGGCTGCTAGAGGTGAGGGCAGCTCGTATTCAAATGTGTCCTGGTTCTGAAACCAGATCGCAAAGGGCCGAATCCTCACAGATACCCGATCTGGTGCGGCGCCATCAAAGCTGAGCGTTCAGTAAGGCCAAATGATCGTTTCAGCCTGAACGTGGCGGACATGGACCTCCAGGTACCACTACAACGTATAGTTTTGGACTGAGGCCAGGAGGGGCCGCCGCATTTCTGGGCGGCCATCATACCAAGAAAGGGGAATGAGAGGACACAGTCGACTGGGGCTGCTCTCCTCGACCCCCATTCTTTCTCGGAAGAGGAAGTCTCCGGTGTGGTGTGCTTACGAGATTTCCTAAGGGCTGGGCTCTGTGATTCCAGAGCGGAAGCCAGGACCATGGATTGATCTATGGACCGAGCCTGTTGACAATGGTGAATCTGCTGATATCAGTAGTTCTAAGACAACGAGTGGTAGCAGTGGAGGGAGAAGAAACTTGAAACACAGCAGCGGAGCGACGTCGTCCTGCCAAGGCGCTGCTTTGCCGAGAGGATCAGACGGCACCAATGAAATCGCCTCTAAGACTGGGACGAGCCCCATTCAGACCAGGATCATGCTGCCTTGAAGCAGATCGACCCTGGCCGATATAAATCCAGCTACTACTCCTGTATGTACGGACAGCACCACAGAGAAAGGGAAGCTATTCGTCTTTTGTGCCAAAGTCCGGATTGATCACACGTGGCAACCATGAAACCATCGGCCTAGCCCTGTCCTAAAGGCGTTGTGAGACAGACGGGCTACCACGGCGCTACCCAGCAATTAGCGAGAAGGAGGACACCCACGCATAATTCGGCAGGACTTCCGGACTCCTGAGTTCAAAAGCCTGTGCTGTACTTGACAGTCTGGAAGGACATCCGGTGTGGAGACCCATGCTTGATACGAGCCGGTCCTTGAGGATGGCACCTGATATGCACGTCTTGAGGTGATGCAAGCAAGTGAACAGGGACCATCCCAAATCGCAGCTGTTGGCCCTGGTCTGACCCTTGCGCAATAGCACGCCACAACCCATTGACTGTGCATAACCCAACTGACGCATCAGTCGCTCGAGTCAGGACTTCGGTCATCAAGGGGCGGAAACGCCGAGAGCAGCATGTCCACGTTAACATGTAGACCATGTAGCGGAAGTCCATCCAGGGATGTCAACAAAGAATAGACTGGACCATTCTTTCGACTCTCTTCCTCTGCTCACACCATGATCCTGCGCAACCCGCTCGTGCCACCAAGGACACGTCGACCCGTGACCGCACAACGGCCCTTCCCGCTTTCCCAGGAGCCCTCACGACTCTTTGGTTCCTTACGATTCGAGTCGTCCGAGTTTTCCAGGTCCTGGTTCCCTTTCTCCTCATCAGCGTCGTCCTCCCACTCACTCATCTTCTCGCCTCTCATGAAAGCCTCTTGCCGTTCGTGCGTGCCCTCTATCCATTGAAAGATACACTTGTAGTCGAACACATATCCTGTCTGACAGGCCGCGGCAGTGGAGACAGGATGAAGACAGATAGGGCAAAGGTCGCTCGACGGAGGCGGCGGGACAGTGAAGATAGGAAGGAAGGTGATGCTGGATACGGGCGGGTTTCGCTTCACTGCGCTGTTGGCAGATGGGGTTGAAGCGGGAACGCCCTGTTGTTGCTGTTGTTCTGAAACTGGCATCCGGGCCAAATCCATGCCTGAAACAATGGGAGGCGGGAGTTCCAGTCCTTCAGAAGCCTTTCTGCTCAATTGACGCGAGAAGTCACTCGCATGCCACCACTCCAAAAACTTCAATGCAAAGATACTCGTGGGCAAAAGGAGCCTGAGACTCGACAGAAGTTGAGTGTACAACGTCCGCGGATTGAGCAAGCCACTCAAGCCTTGTCCTGGTCTTCCCGCGGCCTTTGCTGCTTTCTCAGCAGCCTCTTTAGCCGCATCAATCGCTCCATAGTCGGCCGACCCCATCCTTCTGATTCGGGTGCCAATCAACCACAGAAAAGGATTCGGATACTTGGTCCCGTCAAACAAGTACCCCAGACTGAAAGCAAGAATGCTGAAATAGTAGGCCGCGTTCAGACTAGGATAGACGTTCCGCAAAAACCATTTGTAATAGTATAACAGCCTCTGCTTGAAGGTCGGGTTGGGTGGTAATGCGTCGCGATCGAGATATCGGCGTCCCCCTAGACCACCTCCACCGCCCATGAGCAAGCTCGCACTGGGCGCAATATGTATATCATAACTCTCGTCCAGTTTTCTCTTCAAATATGGTATACCGACCAGCACGGCGAGGTTCTTCCAGATGTCTCGACCGCCCAACTTGAGTCGTTCGCGTACTTCTGCCGGCACGGCCAGTTGTGTCCTCTTGATTTCCCCATCTCTGATGCTCAGCACCTTTTCTCTCTTCAGGCCATAAAAATTCTCCGTGAAACTGCCTCCAAAGGTTTTGAGGTAATACCGCTCCACCACGAGACTTAACAGGGCGTACACTTCGTCGAAATTGTTGAGGATTCGGAGGAGATACCGAGGGTGTCGATGTGTGGCCAGAGCAAGGAGATAGCGAAGTGTCGGGGGCAGGAGGGCCGCGAGCTGTTGTTCGGAGAGCAGTTCGAACAGAGACGGCTTGAGGTCGTCTACCGGCGACTGAAGCGCTGCGATGTATTCCATGGTTGGCGCGCGATAGATACAGTATTATAAAATCTTTGAGGTGCAACAAACAACTGCCTTGGGCTCGCGCGGCGCTTCAACGTGTAGGCGCAAAGTCTAATCGCCAACAGTCGCGATGCTGATGCCTGATAGTAGGTATAGACACTACCACATCATACCAGCTGGACGTTCAACGCCCTGCTTGTGAACGAACAGTACGAAAGTAGTATCACTGGGCCTACAACTGCCGAGGCTAAGGAGAGGAAGCACTACGGCGGAACAATTTGCATCTTAGCACAATCAACACGAACACATCAGGATGAAATATTACGAGGGTGAAGACGCCGGTACGCAGACAACACTACTCGACGACTCTGCACATCCTGTATATCCTGAACAGTATTGGGACATATGCTTTAATGGTTCAGATGGGTCATCGATAGTCATTTTTCACTATTTCAGATCGACCGGCTCACCGTTCTTCAGCCGGCCGAAACACCGTTTCCACAACTCGTGTTCCTCGCCCACGAAGTAGAGCAGATCAACCGAATCCATACCCGTTTCCTCGTCCCCTTGCATCGTCTCGAGCTGCGAAATGATATTACCTAGCCCAAACGCTTTGCCGACACTCTGTGTCGTGCCGGCTTCCAGCATGACATGCACGGCATGGATATGAAAATGATAGTAAGTCGGCTGGTAATGAACATAACACTTGACTTCATCCCGGTCGACCTGGCCGGGCTCGAAAACCTTGGTCGCCGCGGTGACGACTTGGTCACGGACGCTCTTGAGCCAGGGGACATGCTTCTTCTTCAAGTCACGCAGAGACCAAATGTCACGCCGCTGCACCAGGGCCAGCAGGTGCATGCCTTGGACTGTTTTGCGGTCCCAGTTCAGATCCGGCAGCAGTAAAAAGCCTGAATTGGAGGGTGAATCCCAGTCATAGCGCGCGATGACGTCCTCTTGTTCAGTCCGGCCTTCGAGGATGTTGAACACCCAGTCCAGCCGGCCGGCGGCTCGTTGACGCGAAATATATGGCTTGATATGCGTGGCGTAAATCTTGGGGGTCTCGGTGACCATGCGTATCCGCTGTGACGAGTATTTCCGGATATGTTGAGGTGTGCATGGGTAGATGAGGTTGAGTTTCAGGTCCGGGACTTTGGGATCTGAGCTTGAGTGGCCGTCGTTGGACGATGCCGTGGTCGAAGTAAGAGTCGTCAGAGTAGATGATGGCTTGACGGTCCGGTTGGCCATATACCACCTGTAAATGTCGTTTGCGCCGAGATTTTTCGTGTTTGTAAGAGACTCCAGGAGACTCGAGATGAGCTCGGGCTCCGTAGGGAATGCCGCCCGTTCAAGAATGATAAGTGCCGGTTGGGAGGCAATCGTGCCCAGCACAGATATTCGCCGACCATGTTGGTCTGAGGCCTGTCAGTAGGGCATGGTATATTGGGTATTTGACCTAGGAAGAAACGGCCATAAACCACATCCCGGAAACCCTTACCTTGATTTAATACCCTTTCAAGTTGGAATTGAGGAACAAGAGCCTCTGCCTCAGACTTGCTCTCAGGCCGCGATGCCATGATTTTAATCTTTATCACGCGGGTTTCGAAAGAAGAATGGAGTACTTTTTGTTCTTGAGAGTAGAGGTGGTGTCAAGGTCGAGTGTCCTTCAAAGCAATTGTATTTATTGTTGGTGGTTGAACAAGGCTGAGCGACAGGTCAATTCTCCCCTGCGGTGGTGCACTGCCAATTTTCTTCTCGGCTCTCGCAAGGTTGAGTTATTTGCACGGTTAACTTCAGTTGGCTTGGAGCTCTGAGACAAGACCACTTTAGTCACTGTCAAAACAGTCAAAAATATTCAATATCCCTAGCTGGGTGCACGGTCAAGCTGCAGGCTGGCTGGGATGATGAATACCTTAAGTTAAGCCTGGCAGATAGCAGCGAACTTGAAAAGAATAAAATAACAGTATGGAAGACCTGACATGGCAACTCCCGGCACCATTTTCACGAAGTCAGTACTACCTGGTACAGTGTTATGGCCCCATCAGAGCCTTGACCTGTTCGTACTATGCATCTGAGAGGCTTTACCTAGATGCGGTTTTTACTTTTTCGTGTATATAGCAAGCCTCTGATAATGAGTTTGCTACATGCCTCTTCAAGTTGTCGCCCTTCATCAAGAAGTCGGCTCCTATCTGATTGGGTGGTGCGACAACGTCCGAGCCACAGCCATGGAACTCGATAATAAGGCGGCTATAGTGGCATTTGTACTGCTGCAGGGTCCTGTCGCTTGAGGTGCGCTGCTAGTAGTAGTGTTGTGGTTTGGTAGTAGCTGAGGGAGAGGGCCGGAAAGGCTGTCCTCGCTTCTGCATACTGTGTAGTCTGTTGTCGCTCGCATGACCCTTTCTTGACTCCATTATTCTTTCTGATCACCACAATACGGAACTTGAAGCCCTAACTCTCTATTCTGGAGTATCTCACTGCCTACCTAGCATTCCAGTCTGTTTATTGGGGCATCCGCACACAGACCTGCCAAGAGCTATCCAAATCGGGTGAGTGAGCGCGTCATCCTCTTGAAGTAGTACCCAAGGCACAGTAGATAATAATATAAGACTCTCCTCTAGCCTGCTGAGCATCCGATATTAGTTCGATATCTGCCGGCTCCCCGCCTTTGCGCAGTATGATTCCATGTTGATTACGAGATGCCAAAGGCTACCGAGCAAAGCCTGGTCCCACCAAACCCGCCGCTAGAAGCACCAGCCTTGAAAGATCATGAGCTGTGTTATTCATATCAGATTGCCCGAGGCGAGATGGGCGTCTTGTCATTCGAGCCATATAAGAGCCTCATCCTGCCGTACTGGGCATTCCGGACTGTTCCCATCGCACGTAAATCGGCCGAGGCTTTGTGGTCGATATTCGAGTCCTATCTCGAACGAGGCGACTTTGTCGGTGCAGACATGACTCGGAAATTCATTCAGATGGGTATGACTCGTGCGCGCCGGTACGCGAATCATAAGGGAGGTCGAAAATACGACGACGATGGGAAACAGCTGCCCAACTGGACCGAAGAGGATCTCGACGGCAAGCGGAGGGAGAAGGAGCAGGCCAGTGAAATCTTCAAGGAGTATTGGAGAAGATGTACCAGCTCAGAAAGGTATCTCCAGCTGAAGCAGGAATGGTCAAAGTCAAAGAAAGACTTTACCCGGGCCCAGATTGTTCGTTCCTCGGACGATACCTGAGTAAAGGCCGGAGAACGAGCTGTTCTGCATGCAGTGCCGCGCTTCGGACAACACTGCCATACCGCAGGGCTTCTCTTCTCTTAGAGTGGATTTGGGTTGCATCTCACTGCGTGAAAGTCTGCTCCGATCCAGGGGGAACTGGAGTATTGGACTTGTCTCATATATTGGCGTGTCGTGCTTCGTGTGGTTGCTGCACTTCAAGCATTGGGTTGGGAAGTATCGTCTTCCAGTCCTTGCTGGGTTGGCTTGTCCGGTCTGCCATGGATGGCTTGGGCGAATTCTATCCACTCATTGAAACCTTTTGCAAATGCATCGTCAGGTGCAGGGACCTGATCATGACCCCAGACAACCACCTCATCGAACGAAGAGAGTCCTTCTAGCACTGTAACTGGCTCGGCGGGCTCATCGTCGTTGTCCTGAATTTGAATATCGTCGTCTACTGTTGTGTACGTAGGTCTTGAATTATCTTTCAAGGTTTGTACAAGTTGATTGGTAGGTTTCGCGACGACTCCTGACACGCCTTCAATGTTGAACTCGCGCGAGATTTGCGTTGAGCAACTTACCTTGATATCCGGCTGGCAACTGTAGCACCCTGCCTCGCAGTTTCCGACCACGAAAATAGGCAGTTCGGGTACCGTCTGTTGAGGGATAAGTACAGATGATCTGCTAGCAAGTCTGTTCAAACTTGAAGGGGTTGAAGTACCTTTTTCGATCTGCGGACACCAATACCTCTTGGTCACTTTGGTAGGACCATCATGATGAATGCGGCAGGGTAAAACATTGACGGTACAACTATCTAACCCGTCCTGGGGTCGTTTCAACGCGAGCATGATGCCAGCACGCAGATGATCGCAACAGATTCTGGCAACAATGATGTTCGGGTCATCCAGTGCTGATAGAATGATACTACAACGTTGTACTGCTGGGTCTGGGTAAGAAGTCGCGTCGCCAACGCGTCCCACTTCGAGCCTGGACCCTGCAGCAGACGCGACGCGTCGGAGATAGCACCTAATGGTTTGGAGATTAGATTAGATCCCCAGCCGACCCCGGTTTCCACGATGGTATATTAATCACCTAGTCTTGTGAATCGCTGCCAGGAGTATCCACCTATAGATGTTGGAAATGCGGAATGGAGGATGAGAAGAAACGCCTACTGCAGAATCAAAGATCACATTAGGAATTTATTCATACAAAATGCGTCAGAAGCGTGGGGTATCAGAAGCGCCGGCAAATAGCGCCATAAGCAGACAAAAACTCCTAGAACAGTCGCATCCCTCCCCTCTCTGCCAGTCCAGCCCCAAGGCGAAAGATACGCTCATCCCTCTTGCTCAGAGAATGCTTGCCAGGGCCAAGGTTCGACACAGTTGAGGATGCTGGGATGTAACTGACTGCCACGCCTAGTCCCGAGTCACTATCGTTTGGCGGAACAACTCGCGAGGAGTTGGGGAATGATAATGGTGCCCCCTAGGCAAATAGTCAGATTGTTTTGTGACCTCTTCCAGCAGACAGGTCTGCAATAATGTACACAGTCACTTTTTGGCGTGTCGCTGATCATCGTTTCTTTTTCTTCTTTTTGGTGGGCTTGCGAGGCTTTTCCGAGCCATTGGGAGACTCTTGCGATTCGGCGACAGGCCGAGCGGGCCACTTTTTTGCATGTTCCCGGTCAAAAGCAGCCTTGTCTCTTCGGAAAAGGAGCATGGTTGCCCGAGCATCCTCGATACTGGAATGTTCGCCCTCTTGAATAGTACAGCCAAGCAGCTCTGATGCAAGTATCTTCAGTCGTGGAGAGCCACCACCGGCTAGCTTCCGATATGGCAGGTGACGAGCCGTGTCGCGGATATCTCGTTTCGGGTGAGTTAACATTAGAGCCTCCAGGTCGTGTCGAATGGCATGTCCGACGATGATGCGATCCTTGAGGATTCGTTCCACATCTGCTCTAACTTCGGCGAGCGGACGTGCATGCTTCATGTGCTTAGGAGCAATCCCGCTAACATGTGTTCTCCAGTCTGTAACAGTTTCCACGGGAATGACGTATGAATCATAGACTTGATCACCATTGTAGTTCACAATGCTCACACGAGCCAGCGCGGATTGTCTCCCTGGGTTTGGACCTACGCCAACCATCTCGCAGTCAATGGCAACATACTTTCCCACTTCCACCCTGCGAACCCATTAGCCAGATGTAAGTAAACAGGTGCGGGTATGAACTAACGAAGGAGAAAGCCCAGCATTCACACTCTCAGCGGTTGCACGATCTGGTAGTCTAGGAAGGGGAATCCCATTTTTGATTTCCAACTCTTTAATTGAAGAATGTCCCTCCTGCGCCATTGTCTTCCCAAATTGTGGTTTTTTTGTTTGGTTCGAGACCTGCGCAGGTGGCTTGGAGGAGGTAGGTGGTTGTTGGCGCTTTCGTTTCACTCCATGTTGGGTCACAGCTTTCGGAGTGTCTCGACTCTTCTCGGTCGTTTGGAGAGAGGCCTGTAATTTCTTCCAGTTGGAGGATAGACTACTCAGGTCCATTTCATGGTAGGGTCGTTTGTATCATAAGCGTAACTTTTTGGCAAGAGTCTCTCGAAGATAGACGCAGGAACATGGAGCCGCCGAAGATCTGCCGCATTTGCGGAGGAAAATTGTTTCTCCAATCCGCGACCTTTTTTTACCACTGGCATCGACAATCTCCAACGACATCACAACTCCAATATTGACGTCCAGACGATACTCTGGACACGCGAGCAGCTCAAAATCCATATATCACTTCCCACTTTGCATGACTGAGGGAGATTGGGCGTCACTATCCCTCACTGGAACGTTTGGGAGACTTCCAGCCTTGTTGCTTACAGGGTAGGGCATATTTGGCTTTTTTCCCTTGTAGTATCATTGGTGGCTACGAAGTTCCCTACACGACTTGCATACTGAGGGATAGGTCGACCAACACACCCTGCCAGAAATCCCACACCACGATGTCGGGGCTTAATGACCTCAGAAGATCATCTGTGATAGCCTCTGCACAGAAAGCAACAAGTGGAACGACTACTGCGACTACCGCGACGGCAACAAACACTGATGACACGCATCATGCACATTATTCTCCGCCTTGGGCGGACGTGAGCATTATTGGGATAGCTGGATCCTCAGGGTCCGGAAAGACCAGTCTTGCTGTGGAAATTGTCCAGTCTCTGAACCTTCCCTGGGTGATCATTTTGTCCATCGATTCATTCTACAAATCCTTAACGCCGGAGCAAAATGCGGCGGCTCACAGGAACGAATACGATCTGGATTCGCCAAGCTCGATAGATCTCGACCTTCTGGTGGAAAAACTACGAGACCTGAAACAAGGAAAGAGAACCGACATCCCCATCTATTCATTTCAAGAGCATCAAAGACTAGACCGAACTCTTTCAATATACTCGCCGCATGTCATCGTACTAGAAGGAATCCTGGCCTTACACGACCCCAGAGTTCTGGAGATGCTGGATATGAAAATCTTTGTGGAAGCGGACGCAGACCTATGTCTGTCGAGGCGAATTGTTCGGGACGTTCGTGAACGGGGTCGGACTATTGAAGGCACCATCAAACAGTGGTTCGCTTTTGTCAAGCCGGTCTTTCAGCGCTATGTTGAGCCACAGAAACAGGCGGCCGATCTCATCGTTCCTCGAGGAATGCAAAATAAAATGGCCATTGAGATGATCGTCAACCAAATACGGCATATACTAAAGGAGAAGTCGATAAGGCATAACGCAGAACTGGAGAGGCTAGGTCAGCAGATCGAAGATTACACGCTTTCGGACAATGCAATCATCCTTGCCGGAAAGCCACAAATCACTGGAGTGTCGACCATTCTACGGAATCCGGTGACCAGCCAGATCGACTTTATCTTCTACTTCGACAGACTTGCCGCGTTGTTGATCGAAAAGGCCCTTGATTGCCATAATTACGTATCCACCGATGTCATCACACCACAAGGTTGCAGATATTCCGGGTTGAAGTCCGCCGGCAAGGTCTCTGCTGTCGTCATTTTGAGAGGCGGAAGTTGTATGGAAACCGGATTGAAGAGAACTCTTCCCGATTGTTTGACCGGCCGCCTCCTGATCCAGTCGAACCTTCGCACTGGAGAACCCGAGTTGCACTATCTGAAATTGTTCCCGGATATAGACGAGCATGAGACGGTCATGTTGGTCGATCCGCAGATGCCAAATGGTGGAGCCGCTCTAATGGCGGTTAAAGTTCTTGTCGACCATGGTGTTGCTGAGAAGCGGATTGTCTTTGTCACCTGCCTGGCTGGGAAACGCGGGTTGAAGAGGCTAATGACTGTCTTTCCCAAAATCAAGGTCATTGCCGCGAACGTCGTGGAAGACAATGAGAAACGATGGATTGAGGAAAGGTATTTTGGCTGCTAGCCCGGCGTTCACGAAACGGTCACCTTTCCGAGATCTCTCAAAGTCTCAATGACCGCGACAACTGCCTCATTGCTCGAGCCCACCTCATCAAGACCAGAGCAGAGCAATATATTGGAAAGCCGCCGGAAAGCCGCCGCAAAGCCATCCGATACTCTATCTGTCTATGGCACTCGTGGACTAGCAGGCACAGGCACAGGCCAATGCAATGCATTGTTCGTGCAAAAGCACCACTCTGCCGATGTGCTGGAGCGTTTCATCCTGTTATTGGTCGCAGGTATTTGGCGCCGCACCAGATTACGAGCAGAGCTGAATGCAATATCCCTCATCCTTGCCCAAGTGTTGGACCAGTTACACCACTGGCATCCTACATCAGTGTACCTGAAGCGATTGAATACGTGGAATTTGAGAGTGGAACAGGGCATTGGCACGAGAACTGGAGGGCGCATAAACGCCCCCTGGCAATGGATAGCATACCCCGTGCAATCCTAAGCAAAGAAGAGCGAAGTCTGGCAGTGGGTGAGTTGTGGGCAATGCTAGACTTCCTCAGGCTCGCGACGCAATCGACCATGGTTGGCCTACGCCGGTCGGTCGTATCTCGCGTGCGTGGCAAGTGCAGAGTTCCCCCCTTTCGTTGCAAGAGGATCATCTGAGGCTTCTTAGATAGAGTGAGATACATTTGCAGGAGGATACTAGGTACCAACTATACGACTACAGCGACCAGGAAGGAATAGGGATGATATATCAACCAATAGTACCTACGTGAGAAGCCGTCAGGGGGCAAATTACAGTGACCGGACTATGTGCTTGACCGTATATGGCTCGGATAAGATTCAGAGGAGTATTTAAGCGCCAAGCGCAATCATACTATCATCGACCATTGGCACTGTCTGATTGGTTGCGAGGAGACGCGACACCTTCTCATGCCTGCGCCTGCGGATATTACAATCGACTTCAAGATACAACCACTCTTCTCCAAACCACGCATTCCTGTACTATTCCAGCTTAACCGCGGCTACGGCGAGAGCATCAGTTTGAGCCCCGTTGTCCTCCGTCAGGACGTTATCTCTTAACAACCCAAGCCAATACAGCCAGACAGCTGTGCTACCTGGGATCCATCAAGCGTCTAGAGTTGAGGACCGACTTCATCGAATTGCGACCAGAAACGGCTACGGTTCAACCTTGAAGCCCTGAACACCACGCTCCTTTCGGACCGTCCCCCTTACGGCTACAGTCTGAAGATCAAGCTCGGCTACTACTACAGCGACCGCCGCAACATCCATTTACGACCGACTCTTGTCGTGTTCTATCCATCTATCCATCTATCTCACCTCACCACTCCCATTCACCTGCTCTAGTCTCTTTCCCGAGTAGAAGGATTAAAATCACAATGGTAGGTTCATCACTATTTCACACATTCAGCCACACCTATCACCCTCCCACTATCATTGCCCCTTCTCCCTGTACCATTCATTCCAATCCAAAACACTCTCCATGCTGACGAAAACACCAGTCTCTCCGCGTGGCTCCCCCATCCTCGCACGCAACCAGCACAACCAACACCAGCACAAGCAAACTATCGAGCAGCTCCTCCTCTAAAACCACACTTCTTGACCGCGGCGCGCCATCGGCCCCCGGCGTTCACGACACCCTGCGATCATCTTTACTAGCCACGGACAATGACAACGAGACCACCAGCAAAATCACATCGACACACCCGCTCGAAGCCCGACTCGCGCAATGGACAGCAACCCAAGAATCGACACGGATGAACCTGCTACGACGCAACTTCGGCATCGCCGAGCCATTACGTCGCGGCATGGAGTTGAAGATGGTGCGCGAGGCCGACTCGTTCCGCCCCACGGTGCTCGGTGCCCCTGGCCGTGTGCACGAGGAGATTTTGACGGGTCGCGACACCGAAATCACCTGGGAAGATGTCTATCAGGGTCAAGATGGTTTGCGTTTGGGTTTGTCGACTGGTGGTGATGGCCAGGCTGTTGGGTGGACGGATGAGATGGAGCGGAAACTGGGCATGGGGAAGTGGTAGAGAAATTACCTACTATTACTGTACTGTATGGACTTGTACTGCCGCTGCGAGTTCAATTCAGTTCAGTTCGGTCAAATAGTGATAGACAAATGCTACGCTATGCTATGCTATGCTACACTACACCACACTACTGCCTTGCGTTATACAACGGACGGGAGCCTCAACATTGCAGTCACTGCAGCTGAATAAACGCACAGCTACCGCCGCGGTGCAATACCCTACTTAATGTACTTCTACTGTTTTCTCCCGATTCAATCGATACTTGAGGGGCCCGCAGAGTGATGGGGGTAATGGAACTCAATGCCACGACCTACCTCTTCGTCCATTGGCAGTCGAGTTGTGCCACCAGCTTCTTCAAGATGGGCTCAACCGAAACGGGGGATATCGGCATAAGCTCACGTAGAACTCAATACCGGAGCAAGCCCCAGATTCAGAGATCGTAGGAAAACGCCAATAAAGGACCGAACAAAGAGAACCCTAATATAAGCGAGATACAGGAGGTACCGTACTTTACCTACCTACCATATACCTGTGCTGCAACAACTTCTCCCTACCTAGGTACGTGGATCAAACGACACTTTATACTGGCAGTTACTGGTCTCGCTTTTATCAGGTACCCATTACCTTGCCTCCTGGATTGTAGTACCTACGAGTTGTTTAAGGATATCCCTAGGCCCAGTAGAAAGGAAAACAGAACAGAGCGGACCAGAGCCATCTCTTGCTTCAAAGTTGTTCAAGTTTCTTCAAATTCATCTCTGATCACCCCGGCATCTAAATATACCTAGGCTTGACAGTCCGATTCCAATTCCACCTTTCAAAAAGTTCAAGTTCCTGCCATCGTCTTGTGGTCCTGGTCTTCTCCGGCCCATCTTTGGGTGTCACTCAAACATTGACACGAACGGCTTTCCTTCCCTTCTTCTGTCTTCTTTCTCCCCTTCCTTTCCTGTTAACATTGGCCAAGAAGGGCAGAGTAAAGTTTTATAAATCAAGGTCATGATAGTACTGCTGCCAACCAAGGAATAATAACAACATCGCCCTTCAAGTTGGCCATGTCTTTCTTCATTGCCTCAGCTCGAAATGAGGAAAAACCCAGCCACAACAAACATCAAAAGTAAAAGCCCTCCAAAGAATACAGCCATATATGGACGCCCCATTCCAGAAAGGTCCAACGCCAGGTAAGAGAAATGAAGAACAAAAGAAATCATATTGGACCTTTTCACCACCAACGCCGCGCCGATATAAGGAAAGTAATGCGACCATGCCGCGCCCCATGGCCCCCCAATCGTGGAAAACTGCGGGTGAATTCAGCTGTAGAGAAGCGACTTTCCGTCCATGCTTTCCCTCCTGAGAAACAAAAATGTCCCAAGCTGACAGATTTGCTTCCTACAACTCTCTTAATTGCATCGCGGATCTGTCTCCGTATGCGTGGCCAGGTGTTGTCGTTGTATCTTCAATCACTCAGATGAAACCATGTTCGTAATTGACCACGGGAGGAGAGATATATCCAGATCGATGGACCTTATCACATAATAGCGCAACGACAGCCGGGACTCCTGCGCTCCGACTCTTGAGGGTTTGTGTAGTTGGCTTTGCCGCCCTTGGCGTCTTCTTCCTCGACATAATCCTGTGGTTTGATGGTCATATGGAGAACGTTGGGCGAGTCGGCACCGAATTTATAGTCTGAACCAAAGTGAACAGGTCAGTACCGCTTGACAGCATATTTCATCAACCAAGAGAAAAGGATCACCTACCTTTCAGCGATGCCTTGTCATCCAACAACTTGCCCATGCTAATCAGCCGGATATAATTGGGGCTGCTTGGTTTGGCCTCCCACTCTTCGCGCCATTCGCGCAAAATCAATTCCTTGAGTTTGTAGACACTCAGGTTAAAAGGGTCGTTGTTCGCCACATCAACGTTGCGTTTTGTCAAGTATTTTCCATCTAGTCTGAATGGATGCCGCGCTCCCGATGTCAACAGTAGAGTCACAGTCAGTACGGGACCTGTCGTTTCGCTATCTTTGGGGGCGACGACTGGAGAATCGGACGAGGGTCCAATGGCGGTAGAAAAGGTTCTGGTCACTGGTTGAGTTTCTGGAATTGACGGAGGCGGCGGAGGCGGGTTTATCGACTGATCAATCGCGGCGCTGGTGTCCATTCTGACAGGTCCGGCGACTGGTGGCAAAGATGATCGGCGAGCATCCGAAGTCGCAAATGATTCGGAAGAAGGATGAACATACGAGTCAGAAACGGCAGGGTCTGAAGGAAGGCTAGACATCTCGACCGCAGGAGAGGGCAGGAGGTCCTGTGAATGCGGCGGTGGTTGTTCTTGCTGTTGCGGAGTGTGTTGCGCTATTGAGCGTGTGTCCGTCGAGACTTGGTCGGCTTGCTCGGTAAGACCACTTGGATTCATTGCCTCCAACGGCGCAGTGTTGCTTCAAGTGGGTTAAGCAGAAACAGAAACCCTCAGTCACGCAGAGTGTACAGGGCGGGCAATCGAGCATGAAGCGAATGGCAAGGGTGGACTGCGCCCAAATTTACACCAGAAAGAAACAGGATGTCGAGACAAATAGTCGAAAGGTCTTCGTGTTTGCAGAACGTTCAGGGTCCAAGGAGGACTGACTGGCTAGCGCAGCCGGTACTGGAATTGAGGACTGGTCTAGGATGCGGCGACGTGAGGGAGTAACAGAAACGGAGCTACTTGGCAGAGCAGGAGGGATGAACCAAAGGACTCGGAGGGTTCGATGACGGGAGGAATTGATCGGATGGGTGGTGATGGACTCGGACGGGATCGATCGCTTGATGGGACAACGATGGATGGGTAGACGATGGGTGGGTGGGTGCGTGGTGGGTGGATGGAGGATGGATGGCGGTAGCAATAATGGATGCAGGGCCGGGGGAGCGCCGGCGACTGCGGCAGATTTGTTGGTCTGATGCGGTTAGACGGCAACGTAGTGGTAGCTGCCACTGCCAACTCGAAGTCGACGGTGAATTTGAATTTGAATTGGCGGCCGCCCGGGGTCACAAAGGGGCGAGGAGTAGCTAGATCAATTTAGCAACAGAGTGCGTGCTCGGAATCGCCGGTGCATTTGAACAAATCGAATAGATCAGTGACATGGAGGCTGTCACCGGTGTCCATGATACTGGAAGATGAGACATGACAGCAATATGGGGTGCGGCGCCGGTTCTTTTGATAGACGACCACATCGATGATGGTGGAGGAGGAGCATGTGGAGTTGGCCGCTGGCAGCCACAGGTGCGTACTGTACCAGGCACTTCAAGTTCAGGTACCCGCGTCTGTCGGGTCTACCTGTCGCGTAGGTACCTGGACTTCCCTAACTGTCAACAAGCACGCCTAACAAGAAGGTGAACTCCGGGGAACTAAGTTAGGAGCCTGGGGCTGCGAAATGTCTGTTTCGGGGGCATATGTCACTGTCACTCCTACCTTAGGTATCTAGGTACATGGGAATGCTTCCCAGGTACCCAGGTACTTTACGAGCTGAAGTCTAGACACCAGATGCTAGGCTCCCGCACGACAGTATCATGCACAGAGAAGCAGCTGAACCTCCCTCCGGTGCCCCTGAACCAGATTTTCCTGCAGGTCCGGTACGATCTAAAAGGCCGAAATCTAGATGCCCTCTTTGGGGTGCCATGTGATGAACATCAGGACAATTAAGCCCCGATCCAAGCAGGATGATATTCAGCTGTAAACTATAGCATCCTCAGCCGCAAGCCCGAAAATCACGAGGCTGAGGTTCTTTCAAGATCAGGCAAAAGTAAACAGAAATCATACCACATCCACGGCACGTGAAGGGCACCGACAAACTGTCCAGCACGAAATTTGCTATTTTCAGACTCCGATTGCTCAGTCCAACACCAACCCATGCGATGATCGATTAGACAGTAGAATCTCCCAGTGTTGTTAACCTCTTCTCAACATATTCTCTTTTTCGCTCACTCCTGCACCATCACACCCAACCTCTGTACACCGCGCCGTCTTCCAACCTGACTCCCTCCTTTTCCTGCTTCACCCCTAACAGCCTGACCTTCCCGATCGTGGCACCAGTAGAACCACCATCTCGACTCCTCCAACCATCCAAACGGTCATGAAGGTGCCGCACAACCTGTGGATCGTTCTTGACCAGCAACGCGACGGCATCATACCCGCCCGCACCAGGGGCAACACCGCCAACGACACCTGGCAAAGCCGTACAAAAGTCCAGCAACTCCGTGATAACGGGCGGTTCCACAGGGACACCAGATCTGGCCGACATTTCTCTGACCAGACTGCGGATGGTCAAGAGAATATCCGCCAGGTCTTTGAACTTTGCATCCTCACCATTACCCCCCTCACCACCATCCTTACCAGCAGCAGCGGCGAACGATGTCGATATCGTCCCAGCCAACCGCTTTAATTCTCGACACAAGTCATCCATCCCCTGCTGCAGCGCATTCCACAGTATTTCGGCCTCTTGGGCACGTTCCTTACGCCACTGAAGCACCTTGCGCACCATCCCCGGTGTTTCCGAGCCACAGTCGACATCGCACATGACTAACACCAAATCGTCTGGGATCTGCACCACCTGCCTAGCCACCTCGACGTCCCATTGACGGCCCGAGTCCAGCTCCAGATCGTCGACACATCGGTGTAGCCGTTCGCCGAATCCAGGAGTACTAGGCTCTCCGACGGCCTCTAGGATCGTAGGCGTGAACCGTCGGTACAGACAAGACCCGTACACGGCAGCCGCGACGTCGAACCCAGATCCGACTTTGCCCTGAGCTGCGCAGTGAGCGGCCTGGGCTAGATTGTGGATGATTCGGTGGTCAAGGTCAAGCTCGGCAGCCCCAATACTCTTGGACGACTGCCGCTTAGCAGCAGCGGCGCCATGAAACACAAGCAACGCGGAGACCAGGGCTGTAACCAGCGCGGCGGATGAGCCCAGTCCCGTCTTGTGAGCGTCGCTCAGTTTGACTCCAAAATTGCTGAAGGTGGTGGTAGTACCACTGGCAGATAGATCAGACAACGACGACGACGACTCCGTAGGTTGAGAATAGTAGTCATTATCCGCCAAAATGGTGATCTTCAAATCTGTCCTGGGCCGCCTCCCCGTCGGGACATGTGCGAGGTACGTCAAGACATACAGCAGCGTCGTTTCGACGAACTTGTTGGCTGTTTGCGTGTAGTCTGAGTCATCTTGGATCTGGCGTACATTGACGGCCACGCCGTCACTGGCATGTGCCTGCTGATCTTGACCCTCAGACTTGTGCTCAGACACCTCATACAGCCAGCTGGCGTCAAGGAATTGAGGAGATTTCACCAGCACAGTACTAGTAGTATTCGCCGTTCTCGTCCTTATGGTGGCCTCTTCTGAACCTAACGGTTGAACGTGGACGTGGATCCGGGCATTGAGGCCGAACACCAGACCTGTATGTTTGCGGTCAAGGACCAGGAATCCGCCGGCGAAAAGGACTTTGCCGGGTGCCGACGCGGCCACGGCCATCGCCTCCGTTGGCGGCATCTGATTCTGAAAAGTTGAATTCCCGTCGAAGCAGACAATTAAACACTTTCTGCAGGAGACCTCAACACAGGAGAGCCCCTGATGAGGAAGAAAATATTCGGGTCTGACACGAAGGCGGCGCTTGTTTCCACAGGATTTTGCGTGACTGACAGACACACACCATCCCGTTTTATTATGCTGCCTCGCAACCACAACTAGTACCACCAAATAAATACCTAGATATCCTAGTAAGGCACCAAACTGAATGCCTTGACCATTACTCTGCTAAAAGAACGTGGTATAGTACTACCCAATGATGTGCTTATAAGATTATCCTGTCAGGAGTGCATGAAGTATTTGTATATTGACTGATTCCCTGGCGACAACGCTCTCCGCCTTGTGCCCTGTTAGATTCCAGAGATAGACAGCAACCATCATTACCTATATAATATCGACCACCTTACGCCTAAAACAGGTAGTGTACAACACAAACGCCCCTGGCTGTGCCCGAGAATCCGTCCTTGGTAATATAGGAATGGCTCCTTGGCCCTCTCTTTCTCTTTGGTAGTATTACATCCCCCAACAGAAGAGTACAATCCTTTACCAACTCACACGATTCACGAGCTCAGAAATTCTGAGTCGGTACTTGTAAGGTCATACCACCACCTTCTTTGGCCGATACCACGCCCGTAGCTAGAGCAGGCGGACCGGTTCCGGATCTTCTGCGGCGTTCCCTCTCGGTCGGTCCAGACTCGATCTTGTTGAGCATAGTTCCCAGTTCCGTACTCTTGCGAAACTTCATGTTGTACATCCAGCTGTCGTCGTCATCGCTTCCTAGCCAGTAACTGCGTCCAATGCTGATCATGATCCGACCCAGTTTCCCGCTCCAGCCACGTCCTTCGGGCTTGGACTCGGAGAAGGGATTCTCCGCAAGACTCGAGTCTGGCGACGCGGAAGTATATGTGTTGTTGCTGGAGGACTTGAGACCGTTGGCGGCGATGTGTTGACGGATAACCATGCGGGCGAAGGCGAGCATGATCAGGCAGAAGTACGCCCGGATGGTCCAGAGCGTGATCATGATGCCGATGCTGTTCATGTTTTCCGTGCCCATGACCGCCTGTTGCAATGCGCCATTGCTCCCGCTTCCCGCTGGTCCCGCTGCAGGCACTCCAGCCGCAACGGCATCTTGTCCACCGGTAATTCCGGACTGAGGTTTAGCCACGACCTCGACCCGGCTGACATTGTATTTCGGGTCGGTGAAGCCGCTCGCTCCCTCCATTGTAGCTGCCCCAGGGCCTGCCTTGTCCGACGGACCACCATCGTGTTGCGCCAGGACCAAAAACCACGTCAAGGCAAAGGCCGCTGTGTACGCCATGTTGATTATGCTATCGAGGATGTAGAACCAAGCTAGCGCTAGACATTGCAAGGGCGACTGCTTTCGAATGTGCGGCGAAAGGTAGGCGGTCAGGACTAAGGCGATGAGGGAATAAATGTACATGCTCAGCTGGAACGGCGATAGTTCATAACCCGTCAAAAGTGCAAGGATACCGTAGAGACCGGCGAGTTTGTTGAGAAGTAGGGAAAGCGTGATCAAGCTGGCTCCTGTCGACAGGCTCATCGAGTACAGGAATCGCTGCATCCATTTAGAATTATGTTGTATACAGGGAGAGGTCTGTTTCTCATACCTTGGGCCGTGCCAGGCGCAGCAAGCGCGCGGAGATACTCATGGTGTCTCGTTCGGCACTGCCGACCCAGAGCCGCGGGAGGATATATGAAGATGTGAGCTCGAGGGTAGCAATCGGCTCAAAGAGAGGTCGTTGCAATGCGGTGATAAGTGATGTGATGGAGGAGGCGGACTGGAAGACAAAGGAGTGATAAAAAGGATGTATGTAATAATCAGGCGGCGACGCCGGGAACCGCAGCGGGTCCAGTAATAATGTTTAATTTTCCTCCGCCGACCATTGAACTCGACCAACTGGGGACTGCGCCGTCAACACCACGAAAAGCTGGTCACGCACTGGCAGCGGACTTGTTCAGTGTCCATTCTAGATTACAATGGTTAGGCGGTGTACTCCTCTACGCCGACATCCCTTGAACTACTGGTAATGTACACCAATCGACACTAATGGGCACGAAAGGGAAGACATGAAGCAGCAATGACCAGTATTGACCTCTCAAGCATTCTATTCTGCCGGGACTTCATTCTCTAAGACTTAAAATACATTTCTGTGGACCATTTGAGCAGATGGGACCTGGCCACCACTGACTCCGGATCCTTGTGTCTCCGTCCGCAAGTGCTGGTAGTACACCCGTCGCGCCTCGCCTCTCAGACACATGCAGGTGGCCGTTATGCTGGGCACTGTCCAACCAGTGAGTGCTAAGGTACGATCTTCCCCTACCGCGGGCAATTAGTCGTACAAGCTGTCATCGTTGCCAGCCTCACCAAAGCCATTGCCGTTGGCAGCGTTGGCAGTCTCCTCGGCAGACGGGAATTTGAAGAAAGCGCTGCCGCCGCTCTGTTTCATGGCTTGGGCAAAGGCTTCGTATCGGCGGATTTCCACGTCACTGACTGACCGGCGAGCAGCCTTCATGGCCTCCTCGAAATGAGCTCTGGTCAGGCAGGGAACTGGGTCCTCCTCAACATCGTCGGATTCCATGGCATCCTCACCGGCCGCTTCACGTTCTTTCTGGCGTTCAATATCGGCACTGATGGATTCCTTGATGGCAAGCTTGACTGCTCGTTGAGTGATGAAGCCCAAATCGGCACCGGAAAAGCCGTGCGTCTTGCTCGCAATGTAATCGATGTCGACATCGGGGGCCACAGGAGTCTTGCGGAGCTGAGCTCTCAGAATAGAAGCGCGAGATGCTTCATCGGGAAGAGGAACATAGACAAGGGTATCGAGACGGCCAGGTCGGCAAAGGGCGTTGTCAAGCTGTTCTGGTCTGTTGGTAGCGCCAATGACAAAGACGTTCTTCTTCGAGGTCATGCCGTCCATTTCAGTCAGAAGCTGATTGACAACACGGTCAGATGCGCCACCAGCGTCACCCACCGAACCACCACGAGACTTGGCAATAGAATCAAGCTCGTCAAGGAAGACCACGCAAGGTGCAGCAGCTCGGGCCTTGTCGAAAATGTCTCGAATGTTGCTCTCAGATTCACCAAACCACATGCTGAGAAGCTCGGGGCCCTTGACTGAGATAAAGTTTGCTGCACATTCGTTGGCGACGGCTTTGGCAAGCATAGTCTTACCGGTACCAGGCGGTCCGTAGAACAAGACACCGCGAGATGGAGAAAGTCCAAACTTGAGGAACTTCTCGGGGTGTTCGACGGGATACTGGACGGATTCGATGAGTTCGCGCTTGACGGTCTCGAGACCACCAATGTCGTCCCAGCGAACATTGGGAACTTCGACCACGGCGACTTCGCGAAGTGCTGATGGGTTGGACACGCCCAAGGCGTATCGGAAGTTCTCCATGGTAACACCAAGCGAGTCCAAGACCTCGGCATCAATGGTGTCCTCATCCAGATCGATCAGATCCATCTTCTCACGAATCTGCTGCATGGCTGCCTCGGAGCAGAGGGACGCAATATCAGAGCCAACATAACCGTGAGTCTCGGCGGCGATCGATTCAAGGTCGACATCATCAGCCAGCTTCATGTTCTTGGTGTGGATCTGGAGGATTTCTAGACGTCCAGTCGGATCGGGGATACCGATATCAACCTCACGGTCGAAACGGCCGAATCGTCGGAGAGCTGGATCGATCGAGTTGGGTCGGTTGGTGGCGGCCATGACCACGACGTTGGAACGAGCCTTCATGCCATCCATGAGGGTAAGAAGTTGCGAGACGACTCTTCGCTCCACTTCACCATTGGTCTTTTCACGCTTCGGGGCGATGGAGTCAATCTCGTCAATGAAGATGATGGCTGGAGAGTTCTTCTCGGCCTCTTCGAACGCTTTCCGGAGGTTGGATTCTGATTCACCAGCCATCTTTGACATGATCTCGGGGCCGTTGATCAGGAAGAAGAAGGCGCCGGTTTCGTTGGCAACTGCTCGAGCCATCAAAGTCTTACCGGTACCGGGCGGTCCAAACATGAGGATACCTCGCGGAGGCTTGATACCGATAGACTTGAACAACTGAGGATGGCGCAGGGGCAACTCCACGAGTTCCCGGATTTGTGCCATTTGCTTTCTGCAGCCACCAATGTCGTCGTAGCCGACCTCGTTGAGATTCCCCTCTTCATCCTCGCGTTGAATCGGATCACCCTCGCAGTGGATGATGGTGTCTTGCGCAACTATGCCATACTCAGGCGGGTCAACCTCGACGACCTTGAATTCCACCTGTCGCATACTAGCTCGGACTGTGAAAAGATCGCCCTGTCGCACGGGTCGGTATGCTTCACGGAAGTATGGAGCGAGAAAGACGTCGAAGAGGGAGCCTGTGAGGCCTTCAACGGTATCGGCGATAGGGAGGACAGCAATGCGCTTGGCCTGCGGACGGAATTAGTCTCAAGTATGAAACAACCAGAGCAAGCAAACTTACGTATTTGATGTCGGGACACGGGTGAACCGTGATGATATCGCCATGCTTGACCCTCAGGTTGTGGCGGACGACTCGGTTGATGCGCGCGCTTCCGTCGTCCAGGTCGTCATCGGCGAGAACGATCAAGACAGTATCTTTACGTTTCTTTCCTTTGACGAGCACTGTGTCACCTCTGAAAAGCTGCAATGTTTCCATAGTGTTGTTGGATAACGCGATAATGGAGTTGTCATCGTTGGTGGCGTCGGTAACGCTGCGGTCATCTGTTAGCCCTTCGGCTCATCGCAGCTCACAGTGTGTCCAACTTACATCAACGAGTTTGGCTTCTTCTTTTTCTTCAGGATGGCGGTCGAAGTGTCGAGCTCCTGGACATCGGTCAGTATGTTTGGTCTTGCCACGTTGTCTCGACTGGTGGACGGGGTTGTCCTCACATCTTTCTTCTCGGCGCCGGAGGCATCACTGTAGCAGGGTTAGCAGTTGATTCAGGATTTCATCGAGTTCTTTCACGTACTGTAGGTTGACTTTGCCCTTGTGGTGGGCGTGATCAGGTTCCGCAGACATTTTGTCTAGGAGTGATGGATCTGAGATGGCGGGCTATTCGGTGGTTGAGAAGAGGTGGCCGCTGCCGGGATTACGATCCCCAGAACAAGCGATGGTTATGGAGATGGGAAAACAAGTGCAAACAAGAGACGGAGAGGGATCAAGGAACTTCGGATGGGGGAAGAACCTCGAACGGAAAAAGTGATGATAGAGCAAGAGGTATCAAAAGGTAAGGGAGGTCTGAAGCTGTTGGAAGGCAACGGGGAGTGATGTAGGTCGCTGAGGACGCATCGACGCTGAGGCGGCTTGGCGGCTGCTTTGAAATGACGGTCAAACTTGGACCTGCCGCCACTGCGATTCAGGCTGCGCGCGCCGCGTCTTCACGTTGTCGCCTGAACCTGGAGTCGCTGTCACTGCAGTGCCACTGGCAGCGGCCGTACTGTAGTGGACGGCAAACCCGTACCGCCCGCAATAAAGAGAAGCGCATCGAAACTTCAAATTACTATTGCTATTAGGCACGCAATAATCTACAATAATAGAATAAATCTCTACTACAATAGTATTGCCACAAAGCTCGATATCTTTATTCTACTTTTGGCGGCGAGGCTGACCACAGCCAGGCTGTCCTACTGAGGAACGGCGACTCAACTCTTCCATACAACCTTATCGTGCAGTCACTGGTACTTCACTTGTCCCCTGTTCTGATATTGCTCCCCAGACCACAAGGCTGAGCCACTGCCACTACCTAAGGTGACTTGCTCATCTTTGAGCCTCGGATCTCAACACATTCACCGTAACCACTTACCTATTGTAACCGATATCAATACTCGGTATGAGGAGGGCAATAGTGACTCTCCAGTAGAACAATTGTGGTATCTGTGACAATAGTACACCCGCACAATACATGTTGAACACCAGATAGTCTACGTATCTAGGTACCTTCCTCGCAGTTGTGTTCATGCACAGCTTTTGCACTTGATTGAATAGATACTTGAAGGCAACCTTCGGAGTACAATCCATCACGGTCAAGAACACAGGCTGCAGTGCCCTGTGACGCTATCATGCCTTTCAATAATGGGTTTATGGGGCCGCACCAGTATGGGTACCAAATCTGATTGTACAATGGTACTGTTGGCAAGGGACCCGTTCCTGAATAAGCGGTCCCTGTGTTCTTGAGTATGCCAAAGTCCGCTCCGAGGCACCGTTGAGCAGTCCCACTCCCGCTTGGGACTTGGACTCCAAAAAGTTTCATTTCCTCTTCGGCGGAGAACCCTTGAACTCACCACTTACTGTACGACTTCCTCTACCATTACCAGTTCTACTATCTCAGCTCTAGCAAGAATCGCAGGCGTTTCTGCATGGCTCGAGGATCACAGCACAGGCAAACCTCCACCATCTCCGAGTCCAAGTCCGATTCATGCGCTCCTGTGGAAAGGCTGAACGGAATTGATTGACCTGGTCATTCCTCAAACACCAACTCCCCCACATAAAAAATCAACACCAGTTCAACTCGAATCCGAAGCAAACTATCAGAAATTCCAATCTCCTCCATCTCTTCCTCCCGTCCAAGTCAAGTCGGCACAGCACTGCTGGTCAGTAGCTGAACAGAACACAACAGAACACTCCACGTGTTTCAACCACTGAACGAACACGACCCGCAGTCAGTCAACATTGTCCGGACAGAGTTGTTGAAGTACCATTTTCTATGACAATGGCAACCACCACAAACTCAAGTTCCCAACAGCCTAATGGCTCCGGGTCGTCTGCCAAAGAGACCAACAACAACAACCACATCACCATCCCAGTGCCCATCTCTCTCACCAGCACCAACCCCACACTACCACCAGCGACCTCACAGGCCCTAATAGCACACCTCCGAGCGACAGGAAGCATCGGGGACCTGAGCGCCGTCCTCGCCGATTCCCTTGCCCGCACAGGCTGGACGGACCGCGTGCGCTCCTTGTCGCTTGAACTCCTGCGCAACGGCTCCTGCGACACCTTTCCCGAACTCATGTCCGAAGTCCTTCGACGAGCCCGCATTCCAAAGTCGTCGTCCGCCGAGAACAACAAGAACACAAACGCAAATGCAAAAAATGGAACTACTACCGCCACAAATGGCATCGCCGGAAACACAACCAATGGACTCAATGGCAGCCAGGCAATTGCACTCAGCAAAGAGTGGTCGGGCGGTCCGGACGGGTTGCCGGATGTGAGCATACCGGAGGCCACGGTCGAGGTTGGCGTTGATTTCTTGAAGGAGAGGATCAAGGATGCTGTTGAGCCTGTCGATGATGATAGTGATTGAGTTCAGTTCACTCGAGCCGTGTCAGGTCGGGCGTTATGGCTATTTTATCCGGTCGGCATACACTGGCAGACAATGTCTGAATAACACCAGACAGCAACCGCAGGGAAACACACAACGCTCTTGCACTCGGTGATGAATGAACTCAACACATTGCTGAAGATCTATGGAGTGCTGAAGAGCCATGAGAAAAAATATCGAGGATACTAGCACAATCAAGCGGCATTTGCTGGCGTTTAAGTTGGGGAAGTCAATGTTCAGGGGCGTGTACATGGATTTTATGAAATTACTAGGAAAGTCGTTGCTACCTAGGTAGATCTACGTCGGAGTGACCAGGAAAAAGGGGCTCCATGACGGAGGAACATGAGAATGAAGATCAAGGCATCGAGATCTGAATCAACAATGGCAAAAGCTTGCTCTTACTAGTAGTCCATTCTTTCATCTCATCATCTCATCACAAAATAGTCCTAACATTTTTTTCACAATGGTCGCTCCACAACTACGCCAAAACATTGTACCCTGGGATATCGAGGCTCCCTACTAGTAGCGAGGGAGATATATCCTTCAGATGACCAACCAACCAGCCAACCAACCAACCAACCAATTAGCCAACCAACCAACCTAACAATAGAAATGTCTAGAGTTTCCATGCCGGACGCATTCAAGTACACAGGCTTGGGCTAGAGCACTCCGCCTGGCAGATTCTGAGCAGGTATAGTTCTGCCCGAAGCTGCACTTGAAAGACTCCCTCCACCGCCGCCCAGACCCGGCGGTTTCAGTCCGCCCGTGGCCCCGGGCATGTCGACGATGGGGTTGGCCAATTTCCGAAGCATAAACATGGGCTTTTTGCCCTCGCGGTCGAGGTCTTTGAACAGGGCCAAGGGCTTCTCGTCGAGGCCTACACAACGTTCTTGATCCCCGTAGACAATGTACAGTGCATATTGGCGCCAGTCTGCCTGGATGTTGTATTTCCGTAGAGCGGCCGGAAGGACCTTGTAGCACGGATCTTCCAGTCCGACACGGAAAGACTTGAAGATCTCAACCGAGGGAGCCTCACCGGGAGTGTGTCCGCCGGCAGCACTGGACGGCAGCTGCGGCGGCACCGAGGCCGACTGTTCTCGCGAAGGTATTAAGGTGGATGCGTTGGAAATCGAGGAGTTGGAGGGATTGAGTTTCGCGGAGGCGGATTTGGCCGAAGTGGGCGGCTCGCGATCGGTCATTGTCTGGTTGTTTCGTGATATTTCGTCGGCACCGTCGTATCTGGAGATGCCGCTGTTGGTCTCACGGTACGAGCGCGGGGCCAGAGGTTGATGTTGGTAGGGCAAAGGTGAAGTCGGCGAAGGAACACCAGGAGAGGGATGAGGTAACATGCCACCTGACATTGACGCGGTTAGTGAGTTCGAAGCCAGGCTAGCCGCTGCTGAGGGATCCAGCGAGGTGTTTTCTGCAATTGTCCTACCCTCATGAATGGTGCTCGGTATATGCGTGGGAGAGTTGTTCTTCGGCGTCGAACTGAGGCCCAATTTCTTCGAGAATGTCCGCGTCAGACTACTCTTCTCTTGCGCCGGCTGTGTGGTGATCGGGGTTGAAACGACTTCCTGTTGATAGAACTCGGGAGTGATGGCTGGGTTCTGGTAGGGCGCATATGGGAGTGGCTCGGAACGTTCCTTGGCCATCTTAAACACGGGAAGCAGTTCTTGTCGTAACTTGCGGTAATCGTCCGCCAGCCTTGTTAACTGCGCTTCGGCCTGGGCAATGCGCTCGTCTCGCAGTCGGATTATGGATCTTGCTAGCCGCGCGATCTCCTCCTTGGTGGCCATTTCGTGTTGCGGATTCCGTTCGGCAGCTGCACAGCATGTTAGAAAGGGAGGCAGATGGTCTATACAAGAAGCCCAGTCTTACTTGGAGGAATGTAGTCGTCTGGTTGTACAGGAATATCCTGCCGAACTTTCATGTCATAGACATTTTTCAATATGGTGAGCCTGTGTCCCACGCTTGTTATACCCATCTCTTTCAGTTCTTCGTGCTTGAGTGCCACCAACGCTTCACCCTCAATGCCATGGTCTGTGAAGCCAGTCAGTCAAAACCCTCTTCTTCCACCCCCAGTAAGCGGCCGCTTACCAATAAAAGCCTGGCAATACTGCCGAAGATTCAAGCTCGAAATAAACTGTGCGCATTCTTCGGGTGTCCATTCTGTCATTATGGTCCTGGGCAAACTTGGATCCTCTCCAGAGTTGTCGAACGTAGTTGGTGTGTGTTCATTTGATGCGGGCTCTGACGACGTTTCGGAGTCCCTGTGCAACGGTATTGGAGAGGTCATAACGCTCCGCTCGTATTCATCGTCGGCATCCGAGTCTGCGTGATATGCGGTCGCGCCGGGAAAGGCCATACTTGTAGTGGTTTGGCCAGCATGCGGCGCCTTCAGTCCTGTCGTGGTCCTAACCAAAAAGACTAGGCCGAGCTGCGGACCACGACGGACACTTTGTTGTTCACAGAATCCACTGTAGTCGTGGACCTGGACTGGCTTGATCAAACGCCAGGCAGGATATGGGCTTTAGAGAGGTCGTCTTGAGCCCAAGCTTGAGGCTTCGTGTACTCGACGTGCTGGTGGAGTAGCGTAAGGAGGAAACGGGGCTTTGGTGGTGGATCGCAGGGCAAATAGTACGGTGTTACCGAGATGGATATTGCCCAAATAGGCCGCGTTGGTCAGAAGGGAGTCGGCTATTGCGTTGCATCCAAAATGCAGAGGAAATAGTGGTCTCGAAGGCACAACAGACAACTGTGAAGGTGGGCGAAGGGCAGTTGTTTGTAACCACCGGCAGCCGATATGTGTTGATGGACACTGGCAGTTGACCACGCGCGCGGCGCCCTGACTGGACTGGGCCACCAGATGATCCAAGTTGAGCGTCTGACAGGCCAAATTCTCCGCGAAACCTCCGGCTTTGCGCCCCGGCTCTCTTTTTGTCAGACTAGGGTTTTCGTTGGGTGGTGTCGGTAGGTACCCAACCCGCGTCTACCACCATGATTTACAAGTTGAGAACAATCTGATCTCGCTTCGCTTCGATCGAGTATAGGCTGCGATCTGTAAACGGAGATAACCACCAACTAGGAAACGGGTATAGAGGGCTCAGAATTGAGTACAGTCAAGATTGTCTCTAATTACAAAACTAGCCGCTCAAATGAATACTGCCCCTTTTGCCTCCGCTCTAACATGTTCATCTCTCGCACGCTCCGTTTTGAGGTCTGCCCGCCGCCTTTTCTGACCTTGGTGGGATTGACCACATTCTCGACTCGCAGGCTCAAAGGCAGTCCATCCAAGGTACGAAGGCCGTCTGGGCCTTCCGCCGCCTCTGAATACAACGTCACGATCGTTCCCGCCTCCTGCTCAGAGCCAGCCCGAGGTCCGCTCTGGAGCATCCGGGCACCAGCATCTCGGTGTTTTTGGAGTGACTCCTGGTACCTGAGAACCTCGCGGAGTATGCCTTGGAGCTCGGTCACATCTTCCAGACTCTGTTGTGCGTGGGTGATTTCGGTGACCAAGTCAGGTACAATATTACCGACGAAATCTTCATGATCCATGCCTCCATAAAAACCAAGTGGCCCTATAGCGTCGATGCAGCTGGACAATATCCTTACGATAGCGTCAAGTCGCACTGTTGGCAGCGACTCCTTCACCTCCGGTTCCGTGGTAGACTGGCTCTGATAAGATCGAGTGTGACCTCCTTGGAAGAGTTGTTGACGCAAAAATTGCACCAACGCCAGGACTTCGGTCTGAGTAAACATGTCCCGTAGACACTTCGAAATTCTGGAATTTGCGGCACTTCCAAATCTGTCCAGGGCAAGAATTAGAGCCCGCTGCACTTGGGATGGCAACCATGTGCCATCGGATGTTGACGTAGACAGTTTCTGCACATCGAGCTCTGATGTCAGGTTGGACCGTTCGACAGCCTCCTCTTCACCGGTGCTCTTGTCTATGTGAGAAGTGCCAGCCTCAGAGAACAAGGCTAATGCTTGTTCAATAAGGATCTGGACGATGGCTGCTTGCTCCTCTACGTATGGACTGAAGCCATTCCCGAGGCACTCCATAAGAAGGCCTTTCTCAGGATCCGCTGCCAGCAACGCGTGTGTAACTGAACCGGCGGCCAAGGTGTCAGCACCACCAAGGTCAGCTGCAAGAGCTCTCTCCACACTGCGAGTCGAAAGCAATCCCACATGGGACAACCATGCTACCAACCGAAAGGATGGCAATTGGATGCGTAAAGCCTTTGTCGCACCAGCCAAGTCATCTTTGGGCCCGGAAGCGCCTGTGTCAACATGGAACAGCTTCGAAATAAGATAGTTGATCTTGTAATCTGGAACAGCCAGACGAGTCGCAGGCAGTCCGTCTATCATCTTCGGAGAGATAGTAGCGGAGAATGAATCCTGGCGAACAGTGTCAACGAAAGCATCTTCAAATCCAGCCACATCACCAGCTTGCGCCAGCTGATCTAGTCGCTTTCGAAGATTTTGCCATTCCGCGCTGGGTGCGGCTAGTGTTGCTGCCGTACCAATCGTTGATATGGCCAGATTGTTGCTTGATTGGGATGTCAACTCAGGATCACTGATACCCCGGCCAATATTATGAAGGAGTTTGCTCCCAAGGTTGAGCATCCTCTTCGACGAACCGGCTAGATTGACATCGATCGCAAGTAGCTGATGCCGCCGTCTTCCAATAACACGCGCTGAGTTGGCAAAATATGTGACGAAATCAATTGGACCACTCTGGAATTCGGACGTCATTCTTATCCGTTTCCTTTTCAAATTGGTCTTCCTCATGTCGATATATGCCTGAACCGATTGATACTTCACGTCATACAGACGAAGCGCATCTTGGAATGAGCAAATCGCAAAAGCAGGCGAAATAGCCATGATCTCATGGCTGCCTGTAACTCCGGTGTGTAGGGAGGCAACCTCAACAGGAACGAGCCTCGATACGTCGTAGCTGAAAAAGGAAGCGCCATTACGTACGTAAAGGTGAGAAGCTGACGGGCTGAACGAACAGCTCATCTCCTTAGATCCAGCCGACGAAGGTTCCTGAGTCCCCAAGCCAAGCTGATGCTCAAACAAGGGCCGGATTGACAGTTCCGGCAGGGCGACATTTGAGCTCGCAGTGCCAATGGAGAAGACCGCATAGATGACCTTTTTGTCATCCTTTCTCTCATAGGCAACCGCAAGATAAGATGTCTCAGGCGAAGGCTCCGCACGTAGATCGGGTCTGTTTCTCAAAATTGTCTTCTGCGCCTCATGGGAGGTAAGATGATGAACGGCTAGGACATGGATCGCTCCATGACCAGACGGTTGCAGAGATTGGTCAAGCAGGGCAGTCGTGAGGTCGTCTGAGAATACGTTGAGTGTTCCATTCTGCTGGACCAACAACACCTGGCCCCCGGTTGACTTAGGGACAAACTCGAGGTAGACAGCGGGACTTTGTTGGTCGCGCAATTTTGAGCTGGTCCTTGTCTTCGTACTTTGTGGCTGACCTTCGTATGTCTGGAACGACTGTATTTGTAGGTCGCCGCGTTTTATTGTACAGTAGGTGGTACGGTAGGCTTGACCATCGGCGCTCGAACGGATTGAGCATGGCGGGCCGGAGAAAGATGAGGACGGCGGAATAGGATAAGACACGAGCACTTTTCCATCTTGTACCTTGACTAAGATCAGACTAGGACATTTCCAATATATCAAGCCTAACACACCTCGTATATGCTGAGCGAGTCGCCGTCGATCGCTATGCAAATCTCCTTCCTGCGCTTCTTCACGCCATCATCACGCACGGAGTAGACACTGCCGAATTCAGTTGTAGCGTCCGGCTTTGTGGTGCGAGGGAGCTTCGCGAGAACAATTGGGGCTGTAAGCTCCATCATCGTGAGGGATGCATCCTTGACTTGACCGTGCTGGAGGGAAAAGGCGAAAGGGTCGAGCGACGCGATTGTAGGTGGTGCAACGATGTTAGTGCAGCCTCGAGAAAAAAATCGCTTGAGAGAGCGGAGGCGCTTCAAATTCCGCCGAAAGAAAACCCCAGGAACAATGCTAGAACATTAGCGGCGATCACTCGCCGGACTAGACATTATAGTGCTAATGCCGCCCACTTCGCCTGCACTATGCGCGCTGCTATGGCACTCGCGTCACTAGACGCGCTCTTGTTCTACAATGTACGGCTTCAACTTCTCATTCATCTACACGCAACATCAATGAGCCTGGAGTGCAACCACTACTAAGGACAACAATTGTGACGACTCCATGCACCAGATGTGATGTCCGGTATCTGACCAACCAGACTGCTGTGCCGTCCTGGCCCAAAAACCTGTGATACCGGAACTGGCATTGAAGGCCAGTGGTATTGAATGGCTGCGTTGGTGGGATGTGACAATGGGCCAGGACACCTTGTGCCAGTACATCCGTTGTTCAAGCAGGGTGATTGCCTATGATTCCTCCTCCTTATCGTCGGCTGATGATGTCTGCAGTGGCCATGAGCAATGACACGCGCGCGAAAAATATATCAACCTCCCATCTGGGCTTGGACGGCACGTCAGACAATGGTCGTACAACTCCCTCTCTTGGGCCAGATTGCAGTTCCGAAACCGCTAGCTATGGCCGAGCTACCACGACTCCTGGTGGGATGTCGGACATTGAGCCTCGTCGCCCGGAATCCTGGAGTGTTGTAGACGGGGACGACTTCGAAAATGAGAATACACCAAGGAAACGACGAAGATTATCGTCGAGTTTGAGAGAAACACAAGCTCAGCCATGCCAGAATAAGCAGACAGTCTTGACGAGGACATGGCATGAACAGCTGGAGGAGGCAGCAACGGGTCTTGGACCCAGTACGTCAAAAGAGGCGCAAACAAGGTCTGGGCAGTTGGGAGAGGAACTGTTTTTGAGTGATACACACCGCGACATCCAACCAGATGAAGCAGCCTGCACGACCAATGTCAGTGACGAGAAGCGCGAACGCGACAATCTCACGCCTAAAGTGTTATCTTCCACAAATGCGCATCCTACTCCTTCAGCTACCGATTCACCTACGATGGATCCCTTGGCAGAGGTCGATAAGGAGAATTCCACACCCCAGAATAAAACCATGCGGATCGGCAGCAATGGCAAACTCACAACTCTGCCCCAATCCTCGTCCCGACATTCACCTAGAACGAAGAAGAAAGCCCAGAGCGACCAGGGTGATGGAGGCAGGAAAGTCTCCCAGAGTTCAAGGAAGGTTGGGGTGAAAAATGGGAAATTTGTTCCTTCCTTGCGGATTGCTTTGCCATACAGATCGACAAATTGTGGCCAAAAGATCGAGGAGATTTTATCACAACAGCCAAGCACTTCTGGCACAGTGGCCCAGGGCCCCCCGGTCCCTTCGGCCGATAGTGTCGCGAAAGGAGTCAAGACAACTCATCCTTTCTTCCTGGGCAATCTAGCTCCGAAAGCTTCGAAGCAGTCGCATGTCAAGACCGAGGCTTCTACTGGAAGACCAGCCATGAATAACGATACCAACGAAAACGCTGCAGAAGCACCGAAACCATGGGATGAAATTAAATTCTCTACAAACCGGCCGTTGTTCCAGAGTAAGGTGTTGGAAGGTATTAGCCCTGTCTGGCCTCCAGTTTCACTGCAACTGGTTGAGCCCAGCCATGACAGACTCATCTCACGAACAATTCTACCGGACCTAGCCTCAGCGCGGAAACTGAAGCATCAGGTATCTGGTGTCAATCCTGCTGAGGATGTCCTCTGGATATTCGCTCGTGACTTGCAGCATGACCCTCTGGGTTTGACCTCGCCGCACTTACCCACGCGGAAGGTCATGAGTGGGAAAGCACTGAATGCGGAATTGGACGCTGAACTGGGCACAGGAAGCCGACAATCACCCCATATCTCATCGTTGAAGTCACGCATTGAACTAGACCTTAGTCCTTTTGATAAGGGGATTGCAGCAGGTCCCCAAATGTGGCCGCAGGATTACGCACCCACATGCTGGCAGGATGTCTTACAACCTCAAGCCCAAATCCTCCATGATTGGTTGGGCACCCTGAAAGTCCACCAAATCCAAAGCGGCAAACTTGTGCCAAAGGCGAAGGCGCAGATCATGAAGAAACGACGCAAGAGGCGGTCAGACGAGCTGGACGACTTCATCGTGAATTCCGATGAAGAAAACGAAGAACCGAGCGGGAAAAATGCTATTTTGATAGCAGGACCACCCGGCTGTGGGAAAACTGCAGCTGTATTTGCAGTCGCGCTGCAGCTGGGCTTTGAGATATTCGAAATACATGCAGGCATGCGGCGAAGTGCACGGGATATCCAAGAGAAAGTCGGCGACATGACCCAGAACCATCTGGTGCAACAGGCAAGCTCATTAAGTAACCTGAGCAGAGCATCAAGCATGTCTCTTGACGAGTCAACCGTTGTCCCGCCATGTTCTGGACCGCTCCCAGCAAATCAACCAACCATGGGCAGTTTCATTACTTTGGGCAAGGGACGAGCAAACACTAAACCCTCTGAAGAGCCCAGCGGCAAAGAGGTCAAAGTTAAAGCCCAGAAGCAGTCCCTCATTCTCTTCGAGGAGGTCGATATCGTCTTTGACGAAGACAAGGGGTTCTGGGCAGGAGTACAATCTCTTATCCGCACCTCGAAAAGGCCGGTTATCATGACTTGCAACAATATAGCGTCCGTTCCGCTGGACGACCTGGATCTGTTCACAATCTTGCACTTTGACCGCCCGGACACGGAGCTATCTGTCGAGCGTCTCGCTTTTGCCGCTGCGGCTGAAGGACATCTTCTCAAGCCACAAGCGCTCCAAGATCTTTACCTCAGCAAAGGCCGAGATCTTCGAGCTTCTCTTACTGAACTCAACCTCTGGTGTCAAATGACGGTAGGGTCTCAGCAAGGCGGGCTGGATTGGATGTTACCTTATGAGCATGGCCGTCAATGTTCCCAGGAGACGAGTGTGACCCGCATTGTCAGCCAAGACACGTTTATCAGTGGTTTGGATCTCTATCCTACAGAATTATACGACCCTGAGGACGTGATCAAGTACTCTGAAGAGAGCCTGGGTCTATCTCCATTGGATTGGGTGAAGGACCATCAGGTTGTCGAGCAAGAGGAAAGACACCTGCAATCATTGGACGATATGTTGGCTCTTTCCGATGCTCGAAGCGTCATGGACGTGGTTGACACCGACGTGGCATGTTTGATGGCTGGGATTATGATGACGAACAAGACTTTTGTTTCGGGCCATCCTTGCGGAAATCCTCGTGAGGAGATTGTTCGACTCTACCTGGAACAGAAAAACAGCAAGAGTTACAATGGGTTATTGGTGGACAGGTCGACCATTGCCAATGCTCTGGGCCCGCTGATGGAAGAAAACAGAATCGGTCTCCCTACAAGTCCTGGCCGAAAGGCGCCATCACTCGATAACATGGCCTTGTCCCTTGTCACGGAAGTGGCGCCCTACGTTCGAATCATCGTCGAGCACGATCTGCGACTGGAACAAATGCGAAATGAGCTGGAAGGCGTGGGAGGAGGTTCGCAGACCAGTGGTAGCGGCCCGTCGAGACGGCCCCGCAAGACAAGAGCTTCTCGAGCTGCGCTTGAGGGCGGGACCAAGGCTTCCACACGTCGCGATAGATGGTTTCCCGAGAGTCTCGACTTTGCTGAAGTTCTCGCCTCTGCGGGTGATGGGTGGCCCAAGGTGTTAGTCGGACTCAGACCTGAAGAAGACGCTTCTCAGGCTGGCCAGGTTGAAGCCGAAATATCTTCAGCAGCGGCGACTCCAGCTTCATCCATGGCCATGGAAGGAGAATAGTAAGTAGGGAATGCGGCCCGCTTCAAATGCGAGTGGCAAAGACATACTCTACTATCAAGTGTGAAGGCCAGAGGGGAAACGGGATCCCGAGCACACCCCAGGGCGAGCCATAGCGGACATGTGGACATGTACATCTGAAATCGCGAGACATAAGAACCAACCATGACCAAATCTATCTCTATCTCATTCCCGATGCGGATGCGAATGCTCATCCAGGACGTAGATGTACTCTAAAATTTGCATCTGTCGTTCCATTGCAGTCAAGCCGGATCCCGGCGGAGTGTGTTTCGCGAGTTCCTACAGTAGTACAGTATGGGAAGAAGCTGGCGCTCTTAGTACTATTGATTGTATCAAAAAGATCTCTCGTAGCACATATGTTTAACTTCCCAACTCCAGGTCAGATCACTTGCCATAGTCCACGACCGTGACTCGAATCATTGGAAATTCACTTCAGTTCACTTTCTTTTCATCGTGGCTAAGGTGCATAATAAGAAGACTATGGACAGATTCATTTCCTTTCCCTTGCCTGGTATATTGTATCTATTAGGATGGCTTCTCTGTTGTTATGCTTCTCTCGTAAGGCCAAAAGCCAGCCGGAGCGTGGCTACCTGTATCCATTCAAGATAGACTTTGCTCGAACAGATCGGACACTCCCAATAGATTCAGTGGTGGCGCTTCCCGCTGAGAAACCCACCAAAAGCTGGCTGGAGCACTAGCCCGGGGCATTCGCTCAAATGTATGTTACCAGCATGGTACAGTCTGAAGGAAGTTGAAAACCTGAGTGCTGAGCCATCGTGGCCGATGGACTGAGATCGTATGTAGACACGGTGTCGGTGGGGCTAGTAATCGTACAGTCGAGACCAGCCCATCTTGATTTGTTATATTCGCAACGAGGTAGATGAATATGCCCATCATTGGCACAATCTTTCCAAGAAGAAAGTTGCATTGGTCGCAGCATCGGCCCCTGAGGAACATTATTGAACATCACCGTCTCGAGTGGACGAAAGGGAGGCGGGCAGAAACGGAGAGATCTGCCAGCCATGGCCGGAATCGCGTCAACCTGAGCTGGGTCTGCGTCAAATTTAAGAGGCCACTGCGAAGCCACAATTGGAATGCTGGAGGCAAAAGTTGGCAGAGTTGTAGCTTGACACTGGTTGCGAGGAACGTGATTTGGATGAGATTTGCTCCATTGACATTGCTCCAAATTTCGCATTTTCTCGACAACGTTGGCCAGGCTCATGGACAATGTTTGCTCATTTCTCTCACATCTGTTCAACTTGGAACGAAGCTTTTTGATGCTCTTCTGAGTGCGCTTGACAAAATCCGGGGAATCATGGACCATGGATGTCTCGAACTCTGCCTCGGCCTTGCTCAATTTTGCTGCTAGAGTCGTTTTTCGTCGTTCCTCTTTTTCTAATGTTTGGATCAGATACAATCGCTCTTGCTGCAGCACTGAGTGTTGTTCTGTGCAAAGTACAGGTTGTGCCGTGGTGAATGGACCACCGCCATTCAATGGTAACCCCATCATTCTGCGTGTGGACTGCTTTGGTACTGCAGGCATAAATTGAGCGGTAGAAGTCCTGACCCGAGAACATCATATAAAATACGGGATCAGTTGGCGTGGCCTTGTGTGAAGGCTGGTGTTTGGCCAGCAGCGGCAACAAAGAAACAGGGCAAGCCAATTGTACCAGACGCCAACAAAGACGACGACATGAAGATGATGCATGAGTTCAACAAAGAACTTGGGCCGTCGCCGCCAAACAAGCCGTATGTAGTTCTTTGTTCTCACCTGCGTGAGGTTGTTTTGAATTCATATATTCCATCCACCGTGACGAGCAGGTTCCACAAACCTCCAAAGACCGGCCTCACGAGCCGCTTTCTCAACGACACTAACCTCATCGTGCGTTACAGCTCGGTTGATCTCTGCATATCGTTTTTCGGAATCTTTGGATCCTCTTTTGGGCTTTCCAACGTGTGCATCCGGATGGTATTGTTCCATGATGTTGACAAAAACGTCCTTCCCAAGTGTCTGAGCCAGCCATTTCATGATCTGTACGCCTTCTTCCTCTTTACCCGGCATGACCAGGTGGCGCACCAGGACACCCTTCTTGGCGATTCCATCCGGAGTAAAGCATAGATCACCAACCTGCCGATGCATTTCCTGGATACTTTCCTTGGCGACATCGGCATAATTATCGGCCTTGAGCAACCGTTTGCTTGTCTCATTGTTCCAGACCTTAAAGTCCGGCAGGTATATGTCGACCAAGCCATCCATAAGCTTGAGGCTTTCTAAGCTATCAAAAGAACTCGTGTTGTACACGATAGGGATGTTGAGCCCCATTTCCCGAGCCGTCAAGATCGCCAGAGCCACTTGTGGAACCACATGCTCGGGTGTGACAAAGTTGATATTGTGTACCTTGCCCACCTCTTGTAACTTCAACATCCACTCGGCGAGTTCCTCGGGCGTCAGGTCGAATCCGACCTTTTGGTGCGAAATGTCGTAGTTCTGACAAAAGACGCAGCGCATATTGCATCCGCTGAAGAAGACAGAGCCCGATCCATTGTGGCCCTGAAGACAAGGCTCCTCGCCGAAATGGGGCGCAATCGTTGACACTTTGACAGTCTCCGCTCCAATCAGGCATTGTCCGGTGGTCTCGTAGCGGTTCACGTTGCAGAGTCGAGGACAGAGGTTACATTGTCGAAGGTGGGCGTAGGCCGCGGAGCGCTTCTTCGCGGCTTCGGTCGAGGTGATAAGATGGTACCTAGGGATGTAATCGTCGAGTAAGAACGGAGGAGCCAGATGAAGCCCACGTCGGGCGGATCTGCCTAGATGAGCGGCCGAGCCACGACTGAATGTCCGCGGCTGTTTCGCGAGGGTACTAGCTACGAGTGATCTGAGCATGGTGTCGATGCATTTGGAGATGCAACATTCTCACTGTCATCATGAGATGATGACAATGGTTTGTTATTTAATAGAACAATACCGAGTAATGTGGTAATTGTTGTAGATGGACATGGATGAAAGCAGAAACATCGAGCCCACGATTGGCTGCCGCAAGACGACGTCATTCGAGCACCGGTGAGTGGCATGTGCCGCCCGAGACCCGGGGGGCGGCGGAACCGGAGATAGCAACTCCGACATCAGGTCAGTTTATTAGTGGCAGAAAACTAAGCGGAATTGAAGAAATATCAACAACAATTAAATATACCGGGTAGTTATACATTGTACCTCTGTCCAGTCTTCAGCCTCGAGATACTTTCACCTTCAAAGGTCATCCATCGGTGGCTGTCCTCTCTCCTCCCAGGTACAACAGCTACCATGCGTGCCATAATAGCAGGCCCAGTGACTCTTCTCCTAATCCTACGAGCATATACCCGCCAATCCCTAACACCGCTGGGCATACTCGCAGCAGGCTTGACGGCGACGATCCACGCCCTCCATCCCTCAGCGATTCCATTCACTCTCCTATGCACATTTTTCCTGCTCGGGACGAGCGCCACAAAAGTCAAGCACGATGTCAAAGCCACGCTCACCATGTCGAGTAGCGGCCACGCGGGCGGTGAGGGTCCCAGAACCAGCATCCAAGTATTTGCCAACAGCGGATGTGCCACCCTGTTGGTCTTGTTGCACGTTTGGTTTTATGGAATCGACTCGCAAAAATCGACATGTTTTGGTGGTGCGGGATCCCAATCCGACAAGACGGCCGATCTCTTGCTACTGGGTATCATGAGCAATTATGCGGCCGTGGCAGCAGACACACTGTCGAGCGAGTTGGGAATCTTGTCCAAGAGCAGACCGATCCTCATCACGACTCTCCGCTCTGTCCCTCCGGGTACCAACGGTGGAGTGAGCGGCGCCGGTCTGCTGGCCGGTATTGGAGGCAGCGCAGCCATATCAGCAACGAGCGTCCTGTTGCTCAATTTCTGTGAAAAGAGTCCCTTGGGGCCGTGGCAGTCTTTCATCCTCCTGACTGCTCTGGGTACGGTCGGTACACTGGTTGACTCGCTTCTCGGTGCTTTCCTGCAGGCATCTGTGGTTGATCGGCGGTCGGGGAAAATTGTCGAAGGGCCTGGTGGGGTGAGGGTGTTGACGAAGCCTCACCAGACCTCTCCTGCCGGCGGCCTGAACCATGAACTGAAACAGAGCGACGGAACAAAACAAGGAGATGAAAGCAGAATCATTGACTCTGGTCATGATATTTTGGACAACAACCAGGTAAATCTCCTGATGGCTTCAATCATGAGCGTGGCAGGAATTTTTGCAGGGCAACTCATATTAAATTGATAGAGATACCCTTGTGGTGTAATTACTTTCACATTTCTCAATAGACTATCACAGCACAATATTCCATCTATAGATTACATTGTGATAAGCTATCCAACCGAGAATCGGTCGCGCCGGTCGCGCCAGCCCTTCCGATATAATTCATTCTTGATTATCTGCTTAACGCGGGTATCGTAGAGCATCCACTTCATCAACAGATCATCCAAGATTTCCGTTCCATAAACGCCAAATAGTTTTCCCCATACCCTCCAGACCCACTCCGTTCCAAAGTCGTTTCGGCATTGAAAAGAGATCAGAGAAAAAGCAAAGCAGCAGGAATTGCTAGTAGGCAACGTCGTAACGGTTGCGGGGGTGACATATTCTTCTCAGTGGAAGCAGAGGTCGCGGAGGCTGATGGCGAGGTATTTTTGGCAGAGGCGCCAGTCGCAGATATTGACCCTGAGAAGCTCCCAGCATCCGAAGATGACGCCGCCGTCGGGACAATGGTGGTAGATGGCAGCCCAACTCCGCCAGGTCCAAACGACACACTTTGGCTGCCTATGGTGGTCTTCACTTGAGGAGCATCAGATCCGATGCGATATGTGGTGCCAGAGACCACAGCCTCGCTGCTGTCCACAGAGAGGGTCAGCCCTGCTGCGGTATACATAACAAACGGTGCTCGAGCAATGCCACCCGGACCTAAAGTGATACTGGGCAGTCCCACTCCGTCTGGGCCTACCGAGACAGTCGTGCCGTCCACGATGATGGTGGTCGCGTGAGCATTTTGACCAATCCTGTACGTGGTCTCCGAAATCACTGCGAAAGTTGGGCCAATGGTAAAGGTCAAATCTCCCACAGCAGTCACAACGGTGGCTGTCGGTGAAGGGGTAGCTGTTCCTGCTTCTTGTTGAGCTGTCGAAATGGGAATGGTTGTTCCTGGCGCGACGACCTCCGAGGGTCTGACAGTAAATGCTGCTCCATTGGCTTCTATAGTGGTGGGAGCGGAAGTCGGAATCGCAACGGAATGGCTTCCAATGACGACGGTAGAAGGGAAAATGAAGATAGGAACGTTGTTTATCGTGGTGGAAAATGGCCGCGCAGGAGGAATGCCAGTTGCCGATGCGGTCACAAAGGGCGAGTTTATAATCGAGGCGATGATATTGCCCAGTTTGGTGGTGCCCGCAGGGACTGGAGCAGCAGTACTTGGAATTGATGCACCGTTGCCGTTGGATGACGCCAGAGTGCCATCATTAGCAGTTGACACTGGGGTTGGTCCATCAACACGCCCCGACTGGGGTGAAGCAGCTCCGGCTGGTGGGTTCTGGTTACCATCCGAGTCTCCTCCGCCGCTATTATTGTCGACGCCGTTGTTGTTGTTGTTGCTGCCTCCGTTGTTGGTGCTGCCTCCGTTGTTGGTGCTGCCTCCGTTGTTGGTGCTGCCTCCGTTGTTGGTGCTGCCTCCGTTGTTGTTATTGTCGCCTCCGCCGTTGTTACCGTCACTTCCATTGTTGTTGCTGTCTCCACTGTCGCTGGAGCCTCCGCTGTCGCCTCCGTTCCCGCTATTGTTGTTGCCTCCGCTGTTACCACCACCTCCATTATTGTTGCCTCCGCTGTTATTGTTATTATTGCCGCTGTCCCCACCACCACTTCCTGCAGAGTTAATGCCGGTATTCCCGGAAGGACTTGACGGGGGCTGGGTTGTCGACTGGAAATTGAAGTCCGGCGGAGCGGATGGAGGCGCAACAACCGGCACCGGGGTCTTCTTGGTGACAATGACTGTGCTCGTATAAGCAACGCTGGTATATACAGATGCTCCTGGTTGGAAAGACTCCAATGGTGATGGTGCATGTGTAGAAGCCGATGCCGGTGCCGATAGCGACAGAATCGGAGGTCTAGGCAGAGGCGAAGCCGCAGGCGCACCCGGAGGCAGAGGGGAGGCGGTAGCATTCAGACTCATGGTCATAGGAGCAGTGCTCCCTTCCGTCGATTCGTCAGTAAGAATTTGTGAAATACTAGTAGAGATGACATTAGGATCGATTGTCCCTAGCAAGGGCATGATGGTGGCTTCACAAGCCGGTAACGGCGTAATCAGGGTAGGCGTGTCTGTCACGGAGACGTTGCTGGCTGTGACCGTTACCGTATAGCCTTCGGTGACGGTCAGATATACGGTGGGAGGGACCGATCCATAGTAGGTGACTGAACCGGTACATGTTGAAGAGTCTGTGGATGTGTCGGTATATAATGCAGTAGTAGAAATGTTTGTCGAGTCAAATGTCATGGAGCCGCCCGGCGTGGACGATTCTATAGTAGGAAAGGAGGAGGTTGTGACAGTGCTTGTGTTCGCGAAGAATTTTGGAATGGTTGTGTTGGTGAATAGTCGAGCATTTCCGACGAATCTTGGAAGAAGCCTTCTGTCCCATGTCGGCACCTGCGCATGAGCGAGGGCGGTAGTTAAGGACACAAGAGACCAGATTATGTGCATATCCGTTTAGGTGAACATACGTTGTTCCTCCCCTTTAGTCGGACTCAAAAATCCCGCAATCAAGAAATATTGTATAAAACGAGCGACCGCGCGAATGCGCATCAAGAAAACCACTTCAGTTCTTCATGACCCGATACCGAGAGCGAATGTTGGCCAACGCCGGTCCAGGACGGGCAGGATAATGAGAACGTTGAGTTCGACGCGTGGGCGACAGCAGGAACTCGAGGGACATTTACCGATCTGAGGTCGGGAGGACTCGAGGCAGGGATGGAGTGTGTTAAAAGGCACGAGAAGTCCTGTCAAGACAGCAGACACCGCGCCCAGTGTTGGACCCAGTATTTCGACGCAAACCACAATTGCTAGGTATTTGTACACCCCGAACTGAGAAGTAGGTCAACTACGAACTTGGTTGGCCCAGCTGAAACAAATCGGACGGAAAAGACGTCGGGCTGTCGAAGGGGAGGCCCGCTGGGACGTGGAGTGGCAGCGGGCTGGCAGCAAGGGAGACCTTGAGAAAAATAAGAACTAGGTTCAGGCTGTAGGAAAGGAGCCAACAAAAGGCCACGAGGCGGAGACAGCACACGGTCAGTGCAGGTATACAACGCTGTACAACATTGTAGGTGGTGGTGGTGGGTGGCAGGGATGTTTCGAGGCAGAGCTCCGGCCATCCGCTAGTGATCTGAGGTCGTCATCCAATTCATCAAGCTCAAGCTGTGGAAAAATAGTAATCCATCTCCACCCCAGACACCTGTCGCTAGGCTTTAGCGATCGAGGGTCCAGCCAGCCGGATGGAGCAGCTAAAATCAAAGATTAACCGGTGGGCGGTGAATTTGATGATGTCCCCTGCAGTGCAGTGCGCGAGGTACCAGGGGCACCCGCCAGACTGCGTTGGCACTGCATTGGCAGGCCCAGGGTCGCCTTGGCTGGGTACTCGTCACCTTGAGGCTTTATCATGCCACCTAGAACTTGGGTGTTCGACCACCAGAGTGCGACCTGATTACTACCTGCAGATTTGTAGGTCGTTCACGCATGGCTTTGGTGCTGGCCGACTACCGTAGCCACTCAACCTGGAAGACGCGAAACATCATGCTTGGAGGCAGTGAGAGCCTTGCTAGTGCTGACTACCTTACCCAGATACGTACCTATAGGTAGGTAGTCCTGCGTCTTTCGCCTACCAGCCCCCGGCCTCTGCAGTCTGTTATGCAGCTTGCCGTTTCACCCAAAGCTTCCATACTCCAATGCCTGAACAGCATTTGCTGATGTCGATGCCGCACCTGAGACATGCGACTGTCATGCCAGAATTCTGTCCGAATCATTAATACCCCCATGCTCTCTTTTTTCCCCCCAGTGACACAGATTGCCAATGTTCATTTATACTCAGAAATTTCAAGCAGTGATATCAAATTGCCTAGATACTGTATGCGAGCGAAGTTGCGACAATGACACGACTGTCAGTCGGAAACCGTGAGGTGCAAGCTCCCCGAGCATCTCCCGTGATATGGTAGGTATTTCTAGAGACAGCCTGTATGGAGCCGGCTCCAGGAGATAGGCGCGAAAGACGTAGGTGGTTATCTAAGGTAGGTACATGCTCAAGATCGCGAATAACAGGACGGCCCTCTAGTATTCCAGATAGGAAGTGCGGCTTGGAAAGTCAACCCTCGTTGGTCGGGGCTTCATTGCCTTCAGGACAGCATCTGGGGGGTCGTTCAAGTTAGACGCGTTGCTCGGAGTAGTGCCAAAGGAGAAAAATCAGCACTGCAGTACTACGAGGCGAGGAGGAAAGTTGTGGACTGCAGTGTGACTGTCGTACAATCATAGGTAGACCTAAATCCCACCAGGAGGACCCGTGAAGGCCTGCGATATATATCAGGCTGCAGCCTCTGTATCAACAACGTTGCCTTACACCGGTAGGGAGGCATGTCGAGCTCGCTAAGAGGAAGAGATGTCTCTACAACTTGAACATTATAGTTGTAGGCCAGATCCCAATTCCTTATGGGCACCCACATGCAGTGCCTGTGCCTGTGGGGTTGTTCCTGCAGCCTGGAAAAAGCCGAACCCTGAAGCTGTCGTGGCCTCCAATTGAAGTCGCAAGCACCCACGGTCTGTGCTGAACTTTGGACTGTAGTTGTAGTCCAGTAGTGGGTGCTTGACTGGGGACATCGTACGCATGTCCCCCTTCAAGTTCTGACAACCCCGTCTACTTCTCCGATATTCGCGGCATCCGACAATTCACACATTCTCTTTCTCTGTTTGTCAATCGTACATCTATAACGCTGTACAGTATCGTCCAATATTCTGATCTCCCTTATTTACCGGAATCAAGTCCTGGTCAATTGGACATCCCGCTCGCTCCTTGCGCTTATCCTGACATCAGTCTTGCGTCTATCCCGCGCTCAAGCCCACAACGCGACTGCCGCCGACTAGTTTGCCGGACCTTGAAGTCCTTGATATGCCTATGGCCGTCCCGCGCCGGTGAAATCGCATCAACATGCGTCTCCTCGATGGGGTCTATCCATCGCTGGTCCTTCGTTTATTTAATTGCCACCTACTGATCGCAATCACCCATGTTTTGCGACCTTGCTTCGCCGCGTACGCATCTTCCGAGCCTTTCGTTGCGACGACGAGCACTGATTTCTTCGGGTACGATGGCTCATGGTCCGCCGTCACTATCCGTGTTGGCACACCGGAACAGTGGTTATATGTCCTTCCGAGCACACTTAGTCAAGAGACGTGGGTGATAGGACCAGCTGGCTGCGATGGAACCACCACTTGCGAGTCCAAAAGAGGAGGTTTATTCTTCGCAAATGAATCATCCACGTTTCAGCCTATTGGCTTCTACGACCTAAACTTCGACTCTCAGCTTGGGAACGCGGGATACGGGAACTACGGGCTGGACACGTTGTGTCTCGATGATACGACTTCAGTTTCTGACCAGATTATTGCGGTAGTCAATTCGACTGAGCAATGGATCGGAAGCCTGGGACTTGGGGTTCAAGAAACACGATTCAATGGCACGTCGAATTATTTGCCCTTGCTTTCCAGCCTGGCTCAAGATAGGATCCTGATACCCAGCCATAGCTATGGCTACACTGCTGGAGCTTCTTATCGTAAGTCTTCACAAGCTAATGGCGTGTTCTGCTCTGACAAGAAATTCCAGGCTTGAAATCTGTCCCGGCTTCACTAATCTTTGGAGGCGTGGACACAAATCGCTTCACGCCCAACAGTTTCACCTTCTCCTTGAGCTCTGACTACGCGCCCGTCGTCGCCATCACTTCCATTGATGTCTACTCTGGAGGGATCGACATACCGGACGCATGGGACTCCAATCCCCAGACGCTCCTTAATAGCTCCCAGGCTGCCTTGTTCACAATCGACTCCTCGACTCCTTTCTTATGGTTGCCGGAGACAGTCTGTGATGCTTTTGAATCTGCTTTGAATCTGACATATGATGATGATTTGCAACTCTACGTTTTCCCCAACGATAGTACTTCATCACCCGAAGCTCTTGCAGCTCTGAATTTGACTTTCAGCTTCACGCTTGCTGAGCTGCCAAACTCACCTGAGGGTATCACATTCAAGTTACCGTACGACGCCTTTAATCTTCAGCTCTCTTACCCTTTTCCGAACCTCGACGCAAACTTCACGTCACCAGCCACGAATTATTTCCCTCTACGAAGAGCTGCAAACTCGAGCCAGTATACCATTGGACGTGCTTTTCTACAGGAAACCTATCTGACAGTCGACTATGAGCGCAACAACTTCTCCGTCTCACAGGCCGTCTTCACATCAGATGCGGTCAGCCATGTCAACCTCAGCGCCATTGTAGCTCCTGACAATAGCAAATGGCCCGTGCCTGAAAGTGGCGGGGAATCTGGAGGCCAATATGGCGGTCTCTCCACTGGAGCGAAGGCAGGAATCGGGGTGGGCGTTGCTGGCGGAGTTCTAACAATCGCGGTCCTCCTCTGGCTCTTCTGCTTCCGCCGAAAGAATGCCAAAGAAGCGGTGTCGACTGAGAAGCCCAAGCGGCGGGGAATCCTCGCCAGATTGAACCGATCGCTAGGTTCGAAGACATCGGTCTCTGAGCTGCTTGGTGACAAGCGCCATCCCACAGAAGTGCCCGCAGATTCATCCGTTACTCGATTCGAACTTTCGGGAGATACGCCAGCGGAAATGCCAGCTGCACCAGTGTCGCCGAGTTTCTTCGCAAGTACCCAGACTGGCTCTCGGGGCTCGAGGAACTCCACGCGACAACCAGCAGAGCTCGAGCACCGCGACTCGACAACGAAGGGCGATGACCTAGCTGTCAGTGAGCGGTCAAGGTCTCCCGCACCCCCGTACTCTCCAGCTGCGGCCAACAACCATCCTTTCAGCAACGGTATCAGTCCGTACAGTGCCAGCAATAGCCATGGCCTTGGGACACATTCTTCTGGAGAGCAGGGTATCAGCCCAGTTGGTGCTGGCAGCGGCGGTCATTCAATGGGCTCGAGCAATAGCAACAACCGGAGTTTGCCGAGTCCTGTATCTCCCGATGATATGCACAGAACTCGAGGACCGAGCTTACGCGACTCGCAGACAAGCCCATCGCGAACTGATAGTCTCTTAGTTCCGCGGCTGAATGGTCGGCCGCCGTCTCGCTCACCTAGCACCGGAAGCCGGTTTCGAGAAGAAGGACTAGGCGGGTCGGGAGAAGAGCAGACTACTACGCCCCCAAGAACTGGACAACAAGGAGCACGGTTCAGCTGGGAACAGTAAGCCGCCTCTGACGACTTCTGGCGTCGTTGCTTATGTTTTGATGATGTCGAATGACTTCAAACATTTTCCTCGTGGTCGGGTTGTGCTGGAGGTCTAGCCCAAAAGCCCTTTGCGTGATCGCCTCTTCTTGATTTCAGCGTGTATAAAGGAATATTATGAACGTGTTAAATAGTGATCTTAATTGCTCCGGAGGATCATTTATGTTTCTCCTTCAATTCACTGATCAATACTACAATGTTGTAGTTGTGTACCTAGGTAATAGTGGGCTGTTGGATGCCGCTCTTCTCGGTCAAGCACACAAATGTCTTGGTGCCCCGACGAAGTTTGACTCGGGCGGAGCATTGAAACTCATCCTGCCCATCAGCAGGCATCTTGACGTGAGCCGTGCCGCAATCTGGATCCAGATCCAACGAACAGTACCTGCAAGTCCAAGTTGTTTACGCTGTTCTCGAGATCTCCTGAAAGTGTGTCTCCGATCTTCTCCTCCAGGGGTCATGGCCATTTCTACTTCTACTCGGAAAGACACACGGTGAGGCAGCCATGGCGCTCACCAGCTGGAAGGAGTTTCCCTTCTTTGATGCTGCCCAAGTACCTGTTCCCGCTGATGAGGACGGGTCATACGTCTTTGATGTACGTTCACAACCTTGCTGAGCCGTCGCACGCCCTAACTGATGCCACAGAATGATGTCGTGTCATTAGCAACCGGCTTTGGCTCCCTGTTCCTTGGTTCTTCCGACGGCTCTGTCCGTATTCTTTCCCGTGCCCTCAAAGTCGTGCGCAGTTTCCGCGCCGCAGACGCCGTAGATGCTTCAGTCACACATCTGAGACAAATACCCGACACTCCCTTCCTTGTTACTATTTCGGAGAATCTATCCAGCGACCCATTGCTCAAAGTCTGGGCTTTGGACAAGACGGAGAAGAAGACAGGTGCTCCGCGGTGTCTCTGCACAGTAGGAGTCCAGAATGGACGGAGGCAGTTTCCCGTATGAGTTCCACCTTCACACGATTCAACCGACGCTGAAAATCGCAGGTGTCCGCTCTGGTGGTCTTGGACGACTTGAGCCAAGTGGCAGTTGGCTTTGCAAATGGATCCGTCACTGTCATACGCGGAGACTTCGTCCACGATCGAGGAACAAAACAACGGATTGTCTTCGAGTCCGAGGATCCGGTGACAGGATTAGAGGTTAGACAAGGCTCCCTCAAGGTTCTGTATATCGCCACGACAGCGAAAATCTGCAGTCTTATCATTTCGGGCAAAGGCCAGGGTCAACCGGTACGGACGGTCGACAATCGGGGCTGCAATGTCGGTTGTATAACACAAGACCCGGAAACTGGAGATATCGTTGTTGCGCGCGCAGATGCCATATACTACTACGGTCCAAGCGGACGCGGACCCAGCTATGCCTTCGAGGGACCGAAAAAGATTGTGAAAATGTACAAGGACTACGTCGCTGTGGTCTGTCCACCTCGGGTTGCACAGGTATCCAAGTCAAAAACCTTCAGGAAGCTTGGAGGTGACGAGATTGATGAGCTATTCTCTAGCTCTTCCTTTACATTGCTTGACACTGACTTGAAGTTCATCGCACACAACGAGTCGCTACCTGCGCAAGTCAAAGACGTTTTTGCAGGATGGGATGAGCTCTTCTTGTTGACCGTGGATGGAAAGGTAGGTCTCACCGCTCAGGACATCGTGGTCTTTGCGCTAACAGAGATTAGCTATACAAATACCAAGAGAAGACGCTGCAGCAGAAGCTCGAAATTTTGTATGAGCGGAATCTCTACCTTTACGCCATCAACCTGGCACAAAAGGCCGGGGCTGACAAAACACAACAAAATATCATCTTTCGAAAATATGGTGACTACTTGTATCAAAAAGGCGACTACGACACGGCGATGCAGCAGTATCTCAGAGCGATTGAGAACACTGAACCGTCCCAGGTCATTCGACGGTTCCTCGACACTCAAAGAATACACAATCTGATTGATTATCTGGAGGAGTTGCATGAGCATGACAGAGCCACCGCAGATCATACGACGTTGTTGTTGAATTGCTATGCAAAATTGAAGGATACGGACAAATTGGACGCGTTCATACGAACCCCTGGAACGGCCAAGTTTGACCTCGAGACGGCAATTGCGATGTGTCGACAAGGAGGATACTTTGACCAGGCCGCATATCTTGCCACAAAGCATGGCGAGAATGAATTGGTCATCGACATTCTGATAGAAGATTCCAAGAAATATGCGGAAGCATTGCAGTATATCTGGCGTCTTGACCCCTACTTGGCGTATCCGGTGTTGATGAAGTACGCACGCAGCCTGATCGAACACTGTCCAGAAGACACGACCAAGCTTTTCATCGAGTACTACACGGGGCGATATGCTCCAAGGAAAGACGTGCCGGCCGTGTCCGAAGTCCAGGCACAAACCGGTGGAAGTGCTTTCCAGACACTCTCGGCCTTGTGGACCTTACCATTCATGACCCGGTCTTCTACCTCGGAGATGACGGCTCCGGCAAGCCAAGACCAACTGGGCAGCGATGAGGCTTCGGCTCCCGCTGAACAAAAGCCTCCATCTTACACGATACCGAAGCCTCGGACTGCCTTTTCGTGCTTCCTAGCTCATCCATCAGAATTCATCACCTTTCTAGAAGCCTTAATTCTCCAAGAAAATTTGTCCAAGGAGGACAGGTCGGATCTGTCAACCACTTTGTTCGAGATGTACCTAGAGGCCGCGAACACGGCCACGGACAACGCAGAGAAAGAAAAGTGGCAGGTAAAGGCCATCAGCCTGATCGCTGATAATCAAACAGAGTCGTTGGACGAATCCTCCATTGACACGTCAAATGTCCTCCTTCTCTCGTCTCTGTCCAAATTTCCGGCAGGTACGACACTCGTGAGAGAACGGGAAAACTTGTATGCCGATATATTTCGGTCCTATACTTCGGCGAAAGACACCTCTGGCGCGATATCATCACTCAGAAAATACGGATCCAAGGATCCCTCGCTGTACCCGCTTGCCCTTGGCTATTTCTCCTCATCCGCCGATGTCCTAAAGGAACCTGGAGTTAAGGAAGAATTGCAAAATGTTTTGAAGAAGATCGATCAGGAGAATCTCATGGCGCCTCTCCAGGTGGTGAAAGTGCTGTCGCAAGGCGGCGCTGTAACCATGGGTATGGTCAAAGCATACCTGTCGGACAACATATCTAGGGAGCGCAAGGAAATACAGGCCAACCGACGATTAATCGACTCCTACCGGACAGAGACCGCCGCCAAGAAGTCTGAGCTTTCCGATCTCAACTCGAAACCGGTAGTGTTTCAGGCGCGGCGGTGCTCGTCATGCAGTCGAAACCTTACACTGCCCACAGTTCATTTCATGTGTAAGCACTCGTTCCACCAGGAATGCTTGAACAACCCAGGCGCAGGGGTGGAAGGGGATGATCATGTGGAGTGTCCTATTTGCAAACCAGGCAACGACACGATAAGGGCAATCCGACGGCAGCAACTGGAGAGCACCGAGCAACACGACTTGTTCAAAGCAGCGCTGGAAAGGAGTCACCACCGATTCGGCACGGTGGCCGAGTTCTTCGGGCGGGGAGTCATGACCACAGCACCGACAGTAGACTGACCCTCTTTGGACCGTGAAGTGCGCATGCCTCAGGAAAGTCAACAGGGCAAGGCCAACAGACATATTACTATGGCAGTTTTGAACAGGCCTGAGGATGGATGGTTTTCAAGCCCAGAGGGACACGACGGCGACGATGCAGCTACCTCCGGCCAATTCCAGGGCCGCACCCACCTATCGTATGTGCATTGGGACAACCCTACCCTGGTTGCTGTAGTGCGCCCTACCTTCGACCCGGTTCTTCAGCCGCATCCTCCTCACAGCAAGGGCAGCTGCGGCGTACTAGTCCGAAGCTAGTTCGACGGGAGGCGGCGACAGCAAAGTCAGGTCGCCTGGCATCCAGAATAACTTCAGCTTCGTGACTTTTCAGGTATGGGCGAAGCACATTGGCATGATAGCAGCACTTTTACTGTAGGAAGACGCCAGGAGCATTGTAGCAACCGAAAGATAGTGGAGCGGCTGTGACGCCGGTTGCGAAGGGTCCATCACCGCAAACATTGTACAGTGGTAGGGCTGCCATGTGAGAAACCCCAGCGGGGGCACGTATGGCGCGATGGTATCAGCCTGGCACTACAGAAAGACAAATGAACCTCGTGTTTGTCCTTCCTGACGATCGGACTACAATCGCCGGTGGGTGGGTTTGGTCTGACTCGGTGTGGGAATCTGACGGTAGGCTTTTAAAGACTGCTTACAATGGACACCAAGGTTTGCCGGATCTTCAATGGCTCGACAATAAACGACCAAGGGGAGGGACAATGGGATGATCCCTGACCGACGAGGATATCGACAGGGACGCCGGAGCAACGAGCCCGGCAAGCCCAATCACAACCGCTCATCGTGGGTTTGGAGGTTGGGTCTTTTGGCTGTGCATGTGGTGTTGTCGTGCTTGACATGATCTGTGGAGTCTTGGGAACATGTAACAACAATCGACCACGGACAATCCAACTGCAAGCCTCCAATGTACTGCCAGTAAGAAGTCGGATAGTAGTGTAGTTGTAGCTGAGGAGATACGGGAAGGGAGCGGGCTGCAATGGAGCGACATGGTTGATTCCGGTTGCCTCTCACCACCACTGCAATCGACCTGAGGCAGAAGGATCATCACATCCAGGTGTCACTGCGTAATCCCGTCTGACGTCTTGGACCTGCTTCCCTGTCGATGCGTAAGGTAGCCGGACACTACTGAGTAGAAATATACAACATGCCTGTACTTTTGGTTTGTTTTGGCCATCGAGGGTGTTATCATTCTTGTTGTTATCGTCAAAATCAGCCCGTTCCAGGTGTGTCGGCTTTGCAGTTCCAGAGTGGCAAAGGCACGAGAGGGTGGCGAGTAGTTGTACAGCGGTGAGTTTGGATCTATTCGGCGACGGTAGATTGTAATTAGGTACTTGACCCGTGTTGAGTGAGTGGACGAGCGAGTCGAGTCGAGTGGGCGCCGTCTCAGCAAGTCTCAGCGTGCGAGTGGCAGACTCATCAGCGTCAGTCGCAGGCGCAGGCGGCGCAGGCTCAGGTGCAGTTACAGCGGAAGTGGACCGGGGCGGGAGAGACTTGTTGGACTGACTTGCCCAGCGTCTGACCGTCTGTCTAACTGACCTGATCACGCCGCTGCACCGCGCACTACAGCCTATCTGCACCTTACTACACCTGCTACAATACCTACGCTGCACCTACTACACGCCTAATCTTTACGCCTACTAATGATTGAGTAGTACGACCAAACACCACACGGGCAACCTCCACTACGACTCCCACTGCCACTGCCACTGCCACTGCCACCACCAACAATAACACCAATCCGCACCATTGCATACGTCTTTCTGCTCGCTAACAGCGCGACCACCTGAACCTGCTGAATACATTCTCCCGCCGCCCTCACCCTCCTCTGGTTGTGGCTATCGTACCGCTCCCTTTGACCTTGCCGCACCTCGAGACAGCGAGCACATTCTTCTCATTGAAGCCTGCCGATTTCCATCAACAAATGCCACCCCGGCCCTGTCACTTCACCCGCGAACGACTTGGCCCATGACCCTGCATTCTGGTGCAAATTGAAGCCCGACAGGCACGCACTCCGTCCGTAACAACCCTCGGCATCGTCACTCGGCCATCATGGCCGACACCGACCAGGCAATCGCGGAGGTGTACCGCAAAATTGAACGAGAAAAGGCTCTTATCAATGCCGCCACGCACATGCGACAGTCGACCAACAACGCCGCAGTCCAGGCCCGAGTCGACAGCAATATCCGCGATGGGCGAAGGAACATTACCTATCTAGAAGATAAACTCCAAGAATTGCAATTGCGCAAACAAGGCGGTCCCAACGAGGACGGTGCACCTGCACCGCCTGTCCACGGCGGAGCGGGCTATCAGACATCTGCTGCACGCGGCCAGCGGCCCTATCCTGGAGGAAACGCCCCGACTCCTCCTCCCAAAGACCAACGAGGTTACTTCTCCGGCGACAGAGGAGACTATGGAGATCCTGGCGCTGGCGGGTATAGTCAGGGCGGCACAGGCACGATGCCACCACGAGCTCCCTATGGCGACCCTAGACCTTACGAGACGCCCATCCCTAAAGCGCGCCCGAACTTCTCAAAACTAGGTACGTCGCTTCAATGGCCCCAATGCATGCTTGTATTAACATATTGTCGCAGACTTGATTAAATACGATACCCCCTACCTCGGCCCCAAGATCCAACTCATGCTCTCTCAACTCGAATTCAAGCTCTCCGTAGAAAAGCAATACAAGGCAGGCATCGAGAAAATGGTGCGCCTATATCAAGACGAAGGTGACAGGAAAAGCAGATTGGATGCAGAAGGTCGTCGCATAGAAAGCAACCAAAAAGTCCAATTGCTGAAACAGGCCTTGAAGAGGTATATGGATCTGCACGTTGATATTGAGTCCTCAGACGGGGCAGATGGTGAGTAGATGGGCTCGTGCCGCGGTAGTGAGACAAAAGACTGACAGTATGCCCAGATGACAGCCTCAATGCCCCCAACATGCGAAAGCCTCTTACAGGGCATCTGGAAATGCGCATCCACGCCATCAAGGACGTCGATCACGCGGCGTCCTCGCGATTTTCCAGAGGTCCAGAGACATTCGTCATCATGAAAGTCGAGGACAACATCCGAGCCAAAACCCGAGCGACGCGCACCGACAAGTGGACGGAGGAAATACATCACGTGGACATTGACAAAGCCAACGAAATCGAGCTGACCGTCTATGACAAGGCTGGAGATCGACCAACGCCAATTGGGTTTCTCTGGATTCGCATTTCAGACATTGCAGAAGAGATGCGTCGGAAGAAGATTGAATCCGAGTTCCAACAGAATGGCTGGGTATCGGCGGACAAGATGGCCAATGGAGGCAGTACGGGTAAACCGCCAGGCTCCGACTTCCAACCTGCTCCTTTCATGCCTCCAGGTGATTCTGCCGGTGCGGGTTCAGCGGCCGGTTTCCCTCAGCATGCACAACCCATCATGATTGACTCATGGTTCTCATTGGAGCCAGCGGGTAGAATACACCTCACCATGAGTTTCCAGAAGCAGACAGGCGCTAGGCGGCCCTTTGATATCGGCCTCAACAGGCAAGGTGCTGTCCGTCAGAAGAAGGAAGAGGTGCACGAGAAGCAAGGGCATAAGTTCGTCAAGCAACAGTTCTACAATGTCATGCGTTGCGCGCTTTGCGGCGAGTTTCTCAAATACTCGGCTGGCATGCAGTGCGCAGACTGCAAATACACGTGCCACACCAAGTGTTATCCCAAGGTGGTCACCAAATGCATCAGCAAGGCCAACTACGAGACGGACCCGGACGAAGAGAAAATCAACCATCGTATCCCGCATCGTTTCGACAACTTTTCCAACATTGGCGCGAATTGGTGTTGTCATTGTGGCTACCTGTTGCCGCTGGGACGGCGCAATGCAAAGAGATGCTCCGAGTGTGGTCTCACATGCCATGCTCATTGCCAGCATCTGGTGCCGGACTTTTGCGGCATGTCCATGATTGTTGCTAATGAGATTCTGGAGACCATCCAGAGAACTAAGCACCACAACAAGTCCTCTTCCGTTAGTTCTGGAATGAGCGGCAGAACGTTGCGACCCAACTCTGGCAGGCCGGGACCCGCCTCTCCTACCCAGAGTTACACCTCCGATGCGGCGTCATTGACACCGCAGATATCCAACCAATCCTACGATTACCATCCCGAACAAACAAAACCCTCGCCCGCGGCCAAGAGCGCGGCACAGAACTTGATGTACAATCATCCCCAACAAGCACAGTCACAACAGCCACAACGACCGATCCCTCACCGACCAGTATCGGCGACAGCCATTCAAGCGGCTGCCGCCGCCACCAGTCGGCCTCCCTCGCAGCCGTACGGTCACGGCGCCTCGGATTATGGTCCGCAAAAAGTGGCTGTTGATCGGTACGCCAATGCACGGCCACCGGCCCCCGAGGCCCAGCCGCCGCACGCCTCCTATGATCCCCGCGCTTATCAACAGTACGATCGACAGCCGATGCAACAGCAGCAGCAACAACCACCGCAAATGCAACACCAACCACCACAACAAGCCGTGGTGCCACAGCAGAGACCGCAACAAGTCCAGCCCAGTTATGCGCCTGCTCCGGCCAAACCAGCGCCATCACAGCAACAACAGCAGCAGCAACAACAACAACAGCAAGTTGCTACACCGGTGTCGGGACGGGGCTCGGGGCCTCGCATCGGCCTTGACCACTTCAACTTCCTCGCCGTGTTGGGTAAAGGTAACTTCGGGAAAGTCATGCTTGCCGAGGCCAAAAGCTCCAAGAAGCTCTACGCAATCAAGGTGCTGAAGAAGGAATTCATTATTGAAAACGACGAAGTTGAATCCACCAAATCGGAGAAACGGGTGTTCCTGATCGCCAACAAAGAAAGACATCCGTTCCTGCTCAATTTGCATGCCTGCTTTCAGACCGAAACAAGAGTGTATTTTGTCATGGAGTACATTTCTGGTGGCGACCTGATGCTGCACATCCAGCGGGGACAGTTTGGCCTTAAGCGAGCTCAGTTCTATGCCGCCGAGGTATGCCTGGCACTCAAGTACTTCCACGAGAACGGCGTCATTTACCGAGATTTGAAGCTGGACAACATCCTGTTGACATTGGATGGCCACATCAAGATTGCCGATTATGGTCTGTGTAAGGAGGACATGTGGTACGGATCTACGACGTCGACTTTCTGCGGAACTCCCGAGTTCATGGCGCCCGAAATCCTCTTGGACAAGAAATATGGTCGTGCAGTGGATTGGTGGGCTTTCGGAGTGCTCATCTACCAGATGCTTCTTCAGCAGTCACCATTCCGCGGCGAAGACGAGGACGAGATCTACGACGCGATTCTGGCCGACGAACCTTTGTATCCCATCCATATGCCCCGTGACAGCGTGTCCATTTTGCAGAAGCTTTTGACGAGAGAGCCCGAAATGCGTCTGGGAAGTGGGCCTGGTGATGCCCAGGAAGTCATGAGCCATGCCTTTTTCAAGGGTATCAATTGGGACGATATCTACCACAAGCGCGTGCCCACGCCGTTCAAACCTACCATCAAGAACGAGAAGGATACGAGCAACTTCGACCAGGAATTCACGAGCGTGACTCCTGTCTTAACCCCGGTGCAGAGTGGTAAGTTGTGGCATGTTTCAAAAAATTGGTCAGTACTGAAAGCTAATCTTTGTTTGCGTTGCAGTTCTGTCACCGGCCCATCAAGAAGAATTCAGAGGCTTTTCGTATTCGGCCGATTTCATTTAGGAAAAGAAGAAGAAGCTATGCTTGCAAACTTGAGGCAACGTAAAGGGCTCCTAGTCGCACCGATTGTAAGGTGGTTGGATCACAACAGAAAAGAATTCCCAACCACCGCTTTGCTCCTGCATGACCATCTGAGGTGTTGTGGTAGGAGCGATCGATGTGTTTGTCTGTGTCCGTGACTGATACATACCGCGTACTCGAGTCGGCCAATGGAGGTTAGGCCAGGAGAATTAGCTGCAACCATACTATCCCATCGCACCGAACCTGGCGAGTGTACAGTACACAATCTACTTTGTATGGCAGTGCGGCGCAGTGGGCCCAACAGAAAAACTGCCTTAAGAATTGAAGGGGCGAGACGATTTGTACAGAGATGTTGCTGGGCTTTCCTAGGTCTGTTGCAAAGTGTTCCTCCTTGAAAGATCGAGTCTACTATAGGGATTGGAGGATTGATTACGTGGAGGGAAGAACCAGTTTGGACCAAGAAGAACGAAGTAGGAACGAAATTGAAGACACAAGTACGAGGGAACGAACAAATGATGTGGTGCTTGGAGAGGAGAGAATCCCGATTCTCCGTGACTGATGAAGGAGATTGTTTGGATGATAATCTATTCTGGTGAGAGTCGAGTCGAGTCGAGTGTTCAAGGGAGTGAGGAAGAGCGAACAAAAAAGCGTGCGGTGTGTATTCCGTTGTTGTTAGAGTGGCCAGCATGAGAGAGTAGGCAAGCAAGAAAGCAAGTCCATGCAATGCAAAAGTCTGAATGATTCTTTCACATTCATTTCTAGCATACAGCCACCTACCTACCTAGGTGACACCTAGCCACCACCTGATCACTTCATCATTGGAGAATGGAAATTGAATCTGGCCCCCTGCAGGAACCCGACAGTTGAGCCTGAGCTGGTGCTGGATGGAGACGGATGAATTAAATAATTTGCGCTCGACGAAATCACTCGACGTAAGCTCTCGGCGTCACTCTCATCGGGAATACTAGAACTCTGTGCGGCTAACCGGCGGAAGATATCCTGCAGTTCGTTGTTGAGAGGTGCAATGGTGGCCAGGTACTGTTTAGCCACGTCGTCGTAGCGGCCACAAAATTCGAGCACATCTATACAAATGGCAGTAGCTGCGAGATCGTCTTCGACCGTGGTGGTCGTCTCAATCTCACCACTGTTTGGCTGCTGGTATAGGAGACGGTTGGCGGAGAAGTAAAGCAAAACATTGGCCGTGCAGTAGGACGTATTGATAAACATCCAACACTTGCTCAGAACCAGCCCCTGCGACTGGGCAATCTTGAGGATCCTGCCGACCTGCCTCGCCGACCATAGACAGGGATCAAGGAACTCTTGGGCGGTAATGAAGGCTTTTTCGGCTTCGGCTTTGGCTTCGGCTTGAGAAGTGTGAGCCAATGCCACCAATTCCGACCGGTAGAGTAGCATGAGAGTGTGCATGAACAGCAGATGGACCAAGAAAACTGCACGGATGTTCTTGTCGGTTTCCACGCCGTCAACCAGATGTGCCAGTTTCATAAAGTCGGGCAGGTTCAGGAGCCACTCCTCCAGTCGGCTCCTGTACATGGCCAATGTCTCTCTCGTCACAATGGCGCATTTGGCGTGATGGACATCGCGCATGATCAGCGCCGACAGAACGGCCGCCTTCGTCATCTCATTCTGGACAATGTCTATTGTCAAGCCACTGGTTCCAAGCTCGAAAAGAAGCGGGGACTGGGTCTCGCCTGAACTGAGGGCTTCCGGCATATGACCCGTCGTGGCGGATATCCAACAATCCAAAAAGACCAGGCTGCTGACGATCCTCTTCCATGGCGAGGAATCCGATATTCTTGAACGGTCGTCCACTATGCCGTGGGCTCGAGCTATGCGAAGTCCACTTTCTGCGTACGTCAATGCACTGATGCGTTTCTCGAATGTAAAGTACATGCATAACAGGGCCATGACCCGCACAGCAGCGACACCGGACGCCTCGATGCAGTCATCGAGCGTGACTTTGACGATGGAGAGGAAAGCCGTCCTTGTCGCATCGTCAAAGTGCTCGGGATAGTACTGGCAGCCAGTGGCGGCGACGGCGCTCAATTGACAGAGTGCCACTGTCGGTGAAATCGATTGCTCCGCGGACAAGGACTCGGAGTAGGCGATGTCGAAAAGTGATGAGCGCTCCTCTTCGCTGAAATAGTTGAATAATATAGCTGAGCCATCCAGAAAGCAGCGAACAGCCTCCTCTAAAACATGGCGAGGCGGCCTTAGCAGGTTCTCGACCATTTGGGCATGATTGGCGGCCCAGTCGGGCAGCGGCTTTCGACTTGTACAACCATCATATGGGCCGGTGGATGTATTTGGATTTGCTTTATGCTGAGGAGGATTGCTTTGTGGTGTCAGCTCATGCGAGTCGGTACCTGAAGAACTCTCGGACGAAGAACCTGAACGGGTGCTGCGGAGACTGTCTGTGGCTCGTTCAGAGTGGTTTGAGCCGATATCTTTGGCCAAGGCGTAAGTTGGTGAGTCGGATGAGACGACACTCTTGTTGGATGATGGTGTTTCTGACGGCTGCGGCTGTACCAATGGAGCGTCAACGATTTCTTCAGAGACTCCGCCCTTTGCACTCGTCAGAATGCTCTCGTATTGCTCAACCTTGGTGGTGAGGTCCTTGATCAGTCTAACTTGGATCAGCCAAGAGAGCAGAGGAGATGAGATGACCGCCAAACTTACTGCCTAGTCCGTGCGAATCTTGCGAAGCCATACTGGCATTCCAACGACAAGGAAGAACAGCGGCCACAGGCTGGCCGCACGCCATTGCATCGAACCTTCTTCAGGCGACAACCCTCACACGCGTGGGATACACGGAGGCGATGATCGCGTGGTCGAGGCCGCTGGGGCAGCTCTGATCGAGGCGCAAGTGGCCTGGAAGCTGCTTCTGACCGCACCGTTTCTTGCAACATGGTGTTAGGGTCCACGTTGTACAGAAGGCTGTCCGATACTGTAGGGCATAGGCATAACGAGCTGAGGCACTGGGTGTCTTTCAAACATTGCTGGCTTCTCAGGCTCTTGGTGGGGGAAGATCAGCTTAATTAGTAGGAACCGAATATCGTGGAAGCCAGCTTCTCAGCTTCATCAATCAAGGTTCACGTCCCATGAATACTGATGTATACTCGCCGCCCATTCCCCCTGCGCAGCACGTTGACACGAGGTTGAGCATTGCGGAGTTCCACCTCCGGCGCGCTGCGACGGGGTGGCGCACAGAAACAGACCGGGTTGGTCTGTGTTTGCCCTCCAGCGGTCTGGAGCCATGGCATACTCTCGGGATCGAGACTCTGCTGATAAATAACGTTTTCCAGCCGCTCTCATCTGGGTTTCAAGTTCTGCATTCCGCCAAGATGGACTTGACAAGCAAGGGCACCGAAATCGCGAAGCTTTGGCCAAATTAGCGGTATTCCAAGCAGATCTCGGGCACCGCGAGTGGCAATTCGTTGTCATGATTTCTGACCGATCTTGACCTTAGGTACCCGGTTTGCAAGCAAGGTTGTCGATCGGCTACGGGTTCAAGTGTCTTGAGACCATTACAAGTCTTGACTGATCCGGCACAATTGATGTACCAATTGCACTGTCAGCAAAGACTTGAACAGGGAGAGTCAATCATATCAAAGTCGACGAGTACTCGTATTAGCAGTACCTGTTTCTCGTGGTCTTTCCCAAGGCAGGGCGGTTGAATGTCGCTGCGTCTACAAGTACAGCACCGGCGTTGGAGATCAAGAAGGCAATAAGAGTACGTCAAACAGTCCGTTGTTGATTGCAGACATTTGTTAGGGCAGAAAGTATACCGTGAACATGGCGTCGACTGATACTACAGTGTGCATCTGTAGTGTACTTGGCCCCACCTCCCTGGCGCTCTCGGGCGCTGTCCCCTTCGCTGCTGATTGCCATGTGCGGTATATCTACCCGATGCCCTTTTGCAGGTAGGTACAAACTAGAGTATCAGCTCGTCTCCATGGACCAAACGCACGACTGCTTGGCTGCATTGCGAACCGTATCAAGTCATGCAGTGTCCCTGTTCAATGGATGCGATGCACCAACCACTTCTTGCTTCCCCAATCCTATGTTCACTCATTCGGACTCCACACAAACTCCTGCTTGATCCCTTCGACTTGTGGGCGCAGAGCCATACCATAATCGCCTGCATTGGGAGTTCTCAAAAGGGCATGGATATGGAACTTGGCCGGATGTGTATTGTTCAGAAACACGCCCGAGTGGTGGTCGAACTCGATCAGCACTAGAGGAGACTGGATGCGGTAGTAGAAGGGGTCTGTGTCCGTAAACCCGCCAATCCAGCAAAAGTATGTCTCGTCGAAACGTGACTCAATGTGTTTGAGCCTGATCTCCCTCGCCCGCTGTGGGAGGTACAGCAGATACTGCTCGAGGATGCCGCGGACCAGCGACTGTTGGTCTTGGGTCATGGACGACACGAGGATACCCTCATAGGGCACGACTCGGTTGTCGCGGTATGCTCCGCACAGATGGCGCTGGTCGTCATGATTCCATCGACCCTTGGGCATCGCAGGGTCTACCATCTGTTTGTAAATCTGTGCCTTGGCCTGCTGCTCCGACGGCAGCGACTGCATCAGTTTGAGGCCGAGCTGTTCTTCCACTTGCAGGATGCGAGTTCCCTCGTATGGCCCCGCATCAATCTCATTGGGTTCGGCGCCCGTGAACCAGGGTGACACGACCAGCTGCGTACGGTAGAAGAATATGTTGAGGCACAGGTGGTGGCCGTAGAAGCTGATGCCCCATGGGCGCGTGTTCGAAGGCTCGCCGAACAGCACAAAGTTATAACTGTATTCATTCATGACCGCCGGCGAGCGAACCAAGTCGCCCAAGAAGCCGTTGATTCGCATCGCCCCGACAGCCTTGGCATAGCCTTCCGGCGACAACGTCTCACGCAGGATCGCCAGGATGCTATCCCGCACCTGCGGCGTCACATTGTCGAGCCGGACGCCCTTGTCGCTGAGGAGGAATTCCGGGTTCGACCATGTCCGCCACTCTGGCGAGTCAATGTGGTAAGACAGCTTCGCCAGCTGTTCCGCGGTCAGAAGCGACATTGCATGCTGTGTCGTGGCGACAATGGTGTCGATGGGAATACCTTCGTCCTGCACGGGAAACAGGCCTGGTCGCACCACTCCATCATTGGTCACCCCTTTGAACGGCTCCTTCAGCAATTCCAGCCAGTGCAGATATAGTGCGTGCAGCCAGGGCGGATTGCCTTTTTCCTTGAACTCCTTTGCGTATACCCAAGGATCCTGTTTGGCCATCGTGGTAAAGCGAGGTTGGCTCAGATCGGGTAGATATTGGCGATATTCGCTTCCATGATGGTGATGGTCTGCCATGGTGTGCTCAAGTCGGCGGTCCGATCCACCGGGTCTATGTGACCGCTGGCGTGTGTGATGGATCGTCTTGTACTTTTGCTGGTGTTTGATTCTTCCTTATGCTTTACACTCCGCAAGCAGAGTTTGTATGGGAAGCTATGCCAAAGCAAAGTATCCCACCATTCTTTGTGGTAGACAATCTCAAAGACGGCCACGGGCTCTTGTAGAGGAGCATCGAAAATGCTCGGCACTCCATATCGGAAAAACAATCATTGTACAGTAGTATCTGGTCTCCACGCGTCCAGCCAGCATCGTGGGGCAGCAGTGAGCTTCAATGGGGGGCACCGGGGTTGCTTGGAACGGGGCACAGGACTTGATGGTGGTCGGCAGATTGAGCGGGAAGCAGGCACAGGGAACAATGTCCCGTCTTGTTATCGACCGGCTGCCTGCTGCTTTACCATGTCCACTCTGACGTCTACGGTCCCGACGAAAGCAGCGGATGGGATTTATTTAATTTTCCCACGGCGCGGAGAACAATAATGTGATATCGGCTGGAGTCCCGAGGGCTTCAAAGTCTCCGCCGGCACAAACCCCGGTCCAATCCCGCATCAACATCAACCCATCTTCTACCCATTTATTGCGCGTCCAAACAACTGAACCCAAACATTCTGCAACGGCATGTTAAGAAGAATGGCTTCTTCTGCTCCTTCATTTAGACGTGAGTCTCATTAGTATATCGAGCATCAAAAAAGTAACAGACCCAAAAAGCTGACATTGATCCCCGACAGGACTTGTCCGCTTCGTCCCTCGCTCCGACCCGTCCAAGGTTCTCATCGGCCAACCTCAAGATGACAACCTGGACGTCGGAGTTGCTTTGAGAAAGGGCCAAGATGTCCCTGTCAACGTCTTCTCTGGGTCTTCGGTGCTCTCGCCGGGCCAGGAGACGGGCAAGAGCGCCATTATCGACCGTGTTCTGTCGCCGCTGAGCGTGTCTGAAGTCGGCACGATTCGATGCATTGGTTTGAATGTGAGTGATGCCACGCCTACAGCAGGAATGAACCGGACTTCAGTGTTTCGCGACTGGACTCCAGAATCGCCTCAGTTCTTCTCGCATCCCGCCCTTTTCTTGGGCGCTCCTCGACTGATGTGAATCATGTCAGTAGTACAAACAACATGCCGCGGAAGTAAACATGGCTCTTCCCACGGTTCCAACTGTCTTCTTGTACGTTGTCACCCAATAACCCTCCATCTTCAACATCTTCCTATTTTCCACTCAGAACATCTTGACTTACGATCCAGAAAACCAAACACATCCCTCGCCGACCCATGGCCCGCGCCAACCCCCATCCCCAAACTCAGCCAACAAGACGACTGCGCCGACTACGAATCCGAACTCGCCGTGATCATCGGCAAGTCCGCCAAGAACGTCTCTGAATCCGAAGCCATGGACTACGTGCTCGGCTACACGGCGTGCAACGACATATCCAGCCGCAGCAGCCAATTCGCCCAGAGTCAATGGTCCTTCTCGAAAGGCTTTGACGGCGCCTGTCCCATTGGACCAACACTAGTGTCTCCCGCATTGATTCCCGACCCGTCCAAGTTGCATGTTCGCGGACTCAAAAATGGAGAGGTTCTGCAGGACTGTGGCACCGACGATTTGATCTTTTCGATTCCCAAACTTGTTAGTTTCTTGTCTCAAAGCACTACTTTGCCGCCAGGGACGCTGATCATTACGGGGACGCCTGCCGGAGTCGGGATTGTGCGGAAACCCAAAGTCACCCTGAAGGCGGGTGATGAGTTTGCGGTCGAGATTTTGCCGTATATTGGCACTTTGATCAATGTGTTTGAAAATGAATAAGTAAGGTACCCTGGACAAGTGACAGTGTCTGTCTGAAACGAAAGGGATAGACGTCTATGTGCATGAAACGCCCTTCTGTTGGCCGCGTTTGGATATGTCATGTCGCGATAACGGCTTGCGACTGGTCGGCCTGGGTAGGTGGACTGTGTCAGAGGGGACCAGCCTTACGCCTCAGGCGCCTTCATGTTGAGGCTGGAGTCGAGGACTACAAGTTACGAGTACCTGCAGTCCTCATAGAAGACGGCCTAAGCCTGGCTTTGCAAAGAAAAACAAAAAGTTCTACATTCATATCGATCTTGTGTCACAGAATATCCCCCGGAACGACCAAACGTCCCGTCGACATGATGTCGATCGACCCGTCAAGTCACTCCCTTCAGTTCCTGCCCCTGCTCTGGGATGTCTTCGGTGTCAATCCGTTCTACTGTAGGACTGCCCTGGCAGTCAACAACGATACTAGTGGTTGATTCGAGCGGCAGCGCCGGGATTGCCGCGGGATCGGTACGGGTTGATTAATAATACAGCATTAAGGCCTGCCAGTGTACTGACGCTATGTTGAGCACCAGTGTACCAGGTATGTAGCATAAAGGTACTCCTTACAACATAGTAGAGCATAGATTAGTAATCCCAGCGATATGCAGTGCATACTAAGGTACGTCGCCTCGCGCTTCACTCGGGTGCGTTAGGCTCTACTACTAGTAGGAGTATGTCTTTGACGCGGCAAGCCCCTACACCAGACTCTAGTCCGGCTGCCAGTCGATGATCGTGATTGTGTACATGGAAGAGAACCTTGGCTGCTTACATGTGACGATTCCTCAGGGTCAAGGTCACTGTGCCCCTCGTTGCCACGCCGCGCGTGTGCTGTGCCTCTCATAATATTCTAGCGCACATCTCCCCGTTGCCCTGGAGCTCCTCGTCGCTGTTTTGTGCCTGCTGTTGAGGTCGACTCGATGCCCCTCAGCAAGATGCCCCCTTGACGACTGCCACCAGCTCAAAATGAAAACGCCGTACAGCCCATATTCAGTACAGCAAGCAATCCATGTTCACAATTAGGCCCGCTTTGATGCTGCCCATTACCAAAGTGAGTTGCTCCACGAAGCCAAGCACCACCCAAACGCCATAGATTTCACCCGTGTGCAGTGGCTAGAAGCTCAGTAGCTTCCTCGCAGGCCGTCCATCTACTGCGCAGTCGCAGATGATTGAGACAGGATTGTAGAGCCTTGCAGCGCCGCCTGAGAGTCTGTCATTTCCGAAGACTCTGTTCGAGGCCGTTTCGCTGCAGGTGCTTCCGAGTAGGTCGGATCCGGGTACGCACTGGTACGTGGAGGATCCTGGGATACACCGTCCTGAGACGGAGGCACGGCAGCTAGTTCGGTGAGCCCGCGCAGTGAGGGATTCTGAACGATGCTTGGCTTTCCTGGTTGCAATCCGTCGACAGTGCTAGGTGGAGGTGGAACTTCGCCCTGCGATTCCAGGAGTCTGGATTGCAGGTTGATGATATAGTCTCGGAGTTGGTAGTTCTCGGCTTGGACGGCCTTGAAGTTTTCGCTCAGGGCTTGGTAATCTCGCACTTGTTCCTCAAGTTTCTTGATATAACCTTCTTTTCGTTGACGGAATGCTCGCTGGCAGACGAAAGGAGTCAGTAACATAGAGACACAATGAGCAAAAGCCACATACCTGTGCAGCCCGGTTCTGCGCAGCTCTCTTGCTAGTGCTCAATTCCCGCTTGCCATACCCTTTCCGCCCATCGGTATTGGTGTCAGCTCCATCGCTCTCTGCACTACCAGTGACACCATCGTTGTTGATCGAGGCGTTGGGTGAAGAAGCCTGCGGTTGATGCTGAGGTTGTTGCTGCTGTTGTTGCGGTATCGCATCCATAGACTCAGGTAGTGTTGAGGATTGAGGCGGCGGAGGATATTGTTGCTGGGGCAGCACTAGTGAATGCTTAGTCAGAGGCAACGGTGAAAGTAGATGAGTAATGGAAGTCATGGTCCGAAGGAGTGGTGATGTACAACGTGATACGGGGATGGGATGTAGACATGAACCTTCTGTGCTCATACGAGGCTAGGGTAGAAGAGCTTGAAGACGAAAGGCTACATATACAGAAAATATGGGAAGAAGGATGACATGTCCGGGCAAAGTGCTCGTGCGAGGCCGAAGAAGGCATGAGGGAAATGGTGAGAACGCCCATTGAGAGACATGCGCAAACCAAGAATATGTAAAAGGATTGACATGATGCAGACGACGCCTTGGAAGGGGAGGTAGTGGTAGTGGATATGACGAGGAAGCGGGTGGATAAAACGGTGACATGTGGGTCAAGGATGACTATACGTACTTTGCTCGGCTTTAACTTGATCCTGTGGCTCAAACGGGTCAGAAATGCTTTCCATGACAATCACAAGTGAGAAATGCCAGATCCCAAAGAGAGAAGGAAGCGGAGAACAGATTGGACATGGAGCCAGCATCACAGCATAAGCTTGTTCTTCGATCCCACGCGCATACTGCAGGGTGAGATGTGGGCATTGGGGGCTCGGATAACATAAGATGGCACCAAAGGAGGTAATGCAAGGTAAGAGCAGGAGTACGAGTAAGAAGGGCGTGGTTGCTTACCTGAGACATGGTCGGAGGAGAGCCAGCGGTGCGAGGAGCAAGGGCCGGTTGCATATCGCTTGCAGCCGCCTGGTGGAGTGGGTACGAGACGCTCGGTCAAGACTTCGGACGTGTAGCAGCAGCGAGCTCCGTCACTCGAGAACGGCCGTGCAAGGTGGATGTATACACAGGGGCGAGGATGGTGATGAATTCGAAACTGAGAGCGAGATAATAGGCTTCAGCAACGTCCAGGGCAAGATGCCTGTTGCGAAGCGCGTGAAGTATTCGAGGTATCGGAGGATTGAATGGGCCGCGGTGAATGCGACTGATGAGGTACCAGGGTGTAATCCTCTGGCGCTGCACTGCACAACTCGAGCAACGATGTGCCCAGTCAGCGAGACGAAAGAGTGAAGTTCGAGTCGCTGTCGCAAGACGACCGTCACGTGCAGTGTCAGCGGCGCGCGGTGGCTTCGCTGCTGAGGCTGAGGTGAAAGGAGAGGATGATGAGTAAGAAAGAGAGAGGCGCTCCGACTCGGATCTTTCAAGTCGCGATGAACGGCAGAGAAACGAAAGCAAACGACAACTTCAGCTTGATTAGCACTTGTCAGCAGAAGCCGCCGTAGTAATCAAAGTAATCCGAGTCGAGTCCAAATTGCTATGCGCAGAGACGCGACGGAGATGAAAGGAAAAGGGAAAAGAGCGGGAAGAGGCGGATTAGAAATTCCTTACATAAGAGGCCAGTTGTGGCCGCACCTGCCACCGCGACGTGACTGCCACTGCGACTGCCACTGCGCCCGCCGAAAGTAGCCCAGCAGGTGTCCACTATGAGACGCCCCTCCAATCAAACAACGTTCCTCGGGGCGCCGCGTCATTTAGAGCCTGCTTCACCACTTGGCGACCAATCCTATTAGGGGCAGCACAGCCCGCGGGTTCCGGTTGTGACTAAGCCGGACGAAATGCTCGGGCCGCGCACTGGAGGCCGAGGCGCACGCAACCTGTACGCCGGCCGCCTTCAATTCTCAGCCTGCTGCCAGTGCAGTGTTTTGAGTGAGCTTCACCACCACGATCGCTGCTCCTGTGAAGGGGCGTATTGCACATTGTATATCCTCAATCTGTGTGGCCAAGCCGTTTTAACTGACCTTACTAGCACTTGACATGACATTTCATTTCCAGAACACCCAGACGCACATTGGGATACCTTCTTCAAGGCATGGTTCCTCTCTCTTACTCGCTGGCAATCCGATATCACCAATACGCTCACCAATCATCTGGTGCAGAATTATAAGAACCGGTCCCGTCGCTTTGCCGTTCTCGGAACTTTACCAGCCACCCTTAATACCATATTGTAGAGTCAAGAGCTGCCTCACTACTTTTCCTACTGCTGTCCGCTATTGAATGCAATATTGAGCCCTGCAACCAAGTCTTGTATCCAGTCTACACCCAAAGACCGCAATGTCCGGGAGCTTCGGAACACTAAGAGCCTGTCCCGCAAAAAGTCCGACCGCCTGTCTCAGAAAAAGCGTTTTTGTAGTTGGTAATCCTGACGTGTACGTAAATGGCCTTTTCTGGTGTGCATTACTATCCCAGGCGCATGGACATTGGTGTGTCATCAAGCACCACTGAACTCAAATCATAAAATGTCCGTTTCTATGCTCTATTCTAAACCGCAGTGCCCGACGAGACCGGTAAGACTTCTTTTCCATATTGTGGCCCATGCCTCTTCATATCTAAGTGGACGCGCCAGTTCCGCTTGCGTAAGCCCAGCTACATCCATCCCTGACTCAGTACCCCCAAAACATAGATATAGACACACACCGCCGTGGCGGTACCAGGTCGGGTGTCTCGAAAAACAGGAAATGAAGTCAGAACGTTGTTGGCTTTGGTCGTCGACGATGCCGCATTGCTCGATCCTCCACTGTCTCCACTGCTACTGGAGGTAGTAGCCGGCACCCCTGTAGCCGTATACACACCAGTGGGAAGAGCGGATGTGCTTTTAACCCTGGAGGTTGCGGTCTTTTCACTGCTGGAGTCGCCAGTCTTGCTTGAACTGCTATGAAATGACTCTGATTGCGATGCCCGGTCCGTTGTGGGATGAGAGACGGGTGCGCTGGCGATTATGCTGGCCGGTTCCGTTCCAGGTACACCGGCCATTGTGACGATGCTTGGATCAGGCGATTGCCAGTCCGACTTCTTCTCGTAGAGGACCCCGTTGATAATAGTTCCATCCCCGTTAGCCAGCATGTTTCTCTGGTCGGTGTTGCATGTCTCCTCTACGGCTCGCAGGAAGCAGGTCGGCTCGGCCGCTGGGGGTGCCGAATTCTGATGTGTCGAGTTCTGCTCTCCGGAGGAAGCGTAGGTTGACAAGTTTATCGGATTACCCAAGCTTATGTCAGTGCCTTGAATAATGCGAGAAAAGACCGTAAAGACCGTCTCTGGCTGGTAAGCAGGAACTAGATGGCCTGCGTCGTAGATCCGACTAAAGCTCAAGTTTCCATATTGCCGAACAACTCCGCCGATGTATGAGTTATTGGCCACAATCGGGGCATACCCGGCTGCATACCAGGGCAGGTAGGACGCGCCGACAAGACCTGCTATGGCAAAAGAAACTGCCTCCCCTCCCAGCCAGTTGCAAATGTAGTCTCGGTCTCCGTAGATCAAGGCGACCCTAACGCCCGATACCAGGAGTTGCACAAGATCCTGGATCATGCCATCGCGCGCATAGTCTCCAGTAGCATTGAACGCCTTGAATACAGAGGTTGAGTCCTGCGTGTAATTCACAGGGACCCCAATTGCCTGTTGCACCGAGAGTTGATTGAGGTACTCGAGGTACAGAGGGCTGGGGAACGGATCCAGCAGATTCTGAGAAATATCATAGATAGATCGTCCTGACTGGGTGTATGGACCGACAACATTTGTCTGGCAGTACAATTGCGCACGAGAGCAGGCCTCATTGACCACATCTATGTCTCCAGTCCCCAGGGGGTCCAAAGCTGCCTCTTGCGCTCTGCATGTTGCGGTCAGCTGCTGACAGCCATCCGCCCCATTGTACGCGCTCAAGGCGTTCAATTGCTCCAGTTGTGATATTACCTCAATACCATATGTGTTCTCGTAGGCAAACTTCGGATGGTATGGAATCTGCGTCGGAAGGTCAACCCAACCATTGATGATGCCGAGGGATACTAGGTCCAGGGCAATTGTACGGTTGGCGAAGTCGATATCGGTGGTCCGACGAGCATTTTGAGCCTGAAAGAATGAGCCCATTGCAGGCCCGTATCTGCCACCAAAGCTTTCGGTGAAAAGGTGAACCTCTGCACTTGGAGTAGTGTTTTCTTTGCGCAGGGCAGTGTTGTATTGCGGGAAAGAGGTCAAGAATGTCTGCAGAAAATGCCATATCGACTGAGCGGCAATCTGAGAGGTGTTTGCTGTAAAAGATGGATTTCCCGAAGCGAATGTCCCATTGAGAAAAGTGTACACGGGCTGGGTGGCTGGCACATCCGCCGGCGGAGTGACAGTGGACTCATCCAGCAGATTGAGAGATGCATTCGTCGGCGTATCGTATGAGAATCCCACCTGTACCGGCTGATCAATGAAGATGATGTTGCTGCTACGGTCCCAGCCCCAGTCTCGAGCAACGGTCCCTAATCGATCTTTGGCGATTTCAACGACTTGACAAGGGCCCACCTCCTGAAAGAGGCCGACCATACTGCTCGAGCCCGGCCCTCCATTGATGAAGATGGTCAAGGGGGACGACTCAGGAAGTTGTCTCGACTCAATGAACCAGAAGAATGTATTGATGGTGTAGTTTCCTTGACTCGGGTCTGACGCATTGGGCGGCAGTGTAATGTAGCCAGTGAACTGCTTCTGTGTTGCAAAAACTGTCGTACAAGTCCCAGCGGGAACACTTTTGTAGCTGATTGTGATGTCGGGGTTGATGGAGGACTGGGTTGTAATCCGAGTCGCCACTTCCATAGGTGGAGGGAACTGCGCCTGGCTGAGAGATGTGACGGAAAGGAGGCCGATTACGATATACTCCGTCCATTGCGTCCATGAAACCATGCGCTAATCCAGCGATTAGCAAACCGCACCGGGCTGTTGAGACTGTGATCATACCATGTTACATTGGTCGACCTTGTCGCAAAGCTCAAGATTTCCCTTTTATGCGCAAATCCCCACGCATTTCCACCCTCTTAAGGCTGGCGCATATGACAGCGCTCTCTAGGGAATCGGTGCCTTTGAAGGGTGTCAATGGACCCTTTAGTGTGGCGGGCAAGAGGCAGGCGAGCGCTCGATCGTGAGTAAGAGGTACACTGTATAGATCTTGCTTGCAAGCAACGTTGGGCGACGAGTTCGAAGCAAGTCCGGTAGCGCTTCTATGTTATATGAGCGAGAGAGACGTCGGTAGGCTTCTGGCGGTTGACAGTCTGCAATTTGGCTGTTGTGCAACCACTCAGCGCATCGGACGAAGGAGTGTCGAGATGTGCAAGGATCAGCTACTGGAAGAATGAAGCGCAGGCAAAAGCGCGAAAGTAGGAAAGAAGGCGGGCTTGAGTACCTGGTATGCTCGCACTTTGCATCCTTGAACCCCAGTCTGGACCCTGCCACTGGCGGTGCAGGCATGAAGTGGGAGGTGACGAGTAGCAGTACAGCCACTCTTACTGCTATAGTACTATAATAATAATTCCTGCTACTAGTACTTGTGCAGGTTCGCTGCAGCCATAACACCATCAAGTTAGCACTACAAATACCTAGGTAGTAAACAAACGCCCCGTCCAATCGTGCATCCTTCAAGTGCGGAAGTGGCCAGTAAAATATTCTCGAAATCGATATGATGATCGTCCGGTACAGGACTCGTGCAGGAGAAAGTCCGCCCACCGTAAATTCGAGGCAGAGAATAGCATCCATGCTACCTAAGATAGGTACCTAGGTACTTTCTTCATAATATCGTATTCGGCTGTAGAAGTCGTCCGGTGCGAAAAGCCTTAAAAGGAAGATAAATGCCTGTACAAGATTGTATTTACTGACAGTCACTACCACATAGCACCAATATTGAAGGTACCATTATTAGGTAGGTAAAGACGCGCCTACTTGAAATCCGCGTGAAACCTTGAACCTACATACCTAGGTAGTAGTATGCCAGTGCAGTGGTGACTGTACCTATTCTGGCCTCGCCAGACCTCTCCGAGTCCTGGTTCACCACCTCCAATTGCATGGCAGTCACCGGCACTGGCACAGTCACTCCGCAGCCTTGCCTCCAAGGCTGGTACTCACGTGACTGCGCTGCCAAGCTAGCGTACTATTTTGCGGCTCGCCGCCGCGGCGTGGAGACGAAGCCATAATACTCGAACTTGAACCTGCAGAGATCGCGACGACAAAAACTTTGGGGTGATCCAGCCATACCACCTGCAGGAATCCGATCAACCTCATACGTGTTTGTGAGTGGACAGGTCATAGCGAGCGTCTGCCCGCTCGGGATAGGCCATTAGGCAGTCATGGCCTACAATGGCTTCGCTGGCTTTGGTGAAGATGGTATGGATGGCGTTGAAACCTCGGGACCTAAAGTGACCGTGAGAGAGGTGAGCCCGTAGCCTGGCTCCTGCTGCTCAATATGTTTTCTGACATGAACAGGTTGAGCAAGATCGCTGTGATTTTGTCCTACAGTCATGCTCCCTCGCTTTGGCGAACTCACTGCGCCGCGCCATCCTAGCAGAAATCCCAACCATTGCCATCGACCTTGTTGACATTATCACCAACTCCTCCGTTCTTCCTGATGAATATCTTGCGCATCGGCTCGCATTAATACCTCTCGCGAGCAAGGGAGTGGGAGAAAACCTCAACTATACACGAGATTGTGATCGATGTGATGACCACTGCGAGTATTGCTCTGTGGTTTTGCGCCTCCACGCTCGATGTACCAGGCCCGGTACTATGATGGTCTATGCGCGGGACCTGACGGTCGCGGATCCTCGTCAAGATGGTATTGGCCAGCCAGTGATTCGGGATGTTAATGGCACCGGGCCACTGATTGCAAAATTGAGACAAGGCCAAGAGATTCATCTAGAATGTATCGCAAAAAAGGGCATCGCAAAAGAACACGCGAAGTGGGCTCCGACGGCTGCAGTTGGATTCGAGTACGACCCGAATAACAAGTTAAAGCATCTTGACTACTGGTACGAGACGGACGCAAAGGAAGAGTGGCCCGTAGATGAGCGCAATGCCACATGGGAAGGCGATGATACGGCGGCGGATGCTTCATTCGACCCTGACGCGGTGCCGAGCGCGTTCTTCTTCGACGTGGAAGGTGTTGGTACCCTGGAGCCGGATGACATTGTGCGGGGAGGGATTGAGGTCATCCAGAAGAAGTTGGCAGAGACCATCAAAGCTTTGGGAGGCGCTGAGGCAGCAGGTGCAGACGCGATGAACGGCCTCCAGAGCCCTGATGGGTACGAGCCTGCTCCTGCAAATGGAGGATACGAGGCATATGGCGGGCTGAGGGGCGGTACAACCCCTTACGGCGCAACTCCTTACGGTGCTGGTGGTTATGGTTACTAGGGTTTGGGGACTAAAATTCGCATAGCGAGGCGTTGGACGGGCATGACTTCAAGGTTGGTAGGACGATGTCTGGAGGCGACATAGTTGTCTCATCTGAAGTTTCAGATTTGCTGGCCGATATCAGCAGAGATACTAGGCTCCGAGGCCTCTGTAAGAGTAACCGAACCTGCTTATTTTGGTCAAGAAACTCGTCCTCCAGAGTGCTGAAAATATACCGACAGCGATTTCATTTCGCCTAGAGAACGCAGGTCCAAGCCGTAGCATGAACGCCACCAGGTTTGACCTTGGTCGGGATGATATACAAGGTATTATTACTACTGTAACTCCGCTGGAAAAGGGAAGCGGGATTGGCTCTCAGGATAGGTGATGACTGTGCTTTGGCAGCGTAGTAAGCAGGTCACTACCTAGGTAGATAAGGTACGGGCACCTAGAAGGGCAATTCTATACCATGATGCAGTGGGGTATACCCGTCAGGCTCAGCAGCGTGCACGAGTAAGATTCGAGATTCGCGGTTGACTGACCACCTGAAGCCTTGAGGTGATCGGGGGTGCAGTGGAAAGACACCGCAATATTTCCCTTCGGAACCAGTGCCCACGGCCACGATTGGCAGGACGGAAAAGAGGCGCTGGGGGACTGCCAAAACACTGGAGGACACTGCCAGTGCTACCCGCGAGGTGCAATAGCAGCCGAACCCACGGGAGCACAGCAGTCCGCCAGTGAGAAGGTGGCTCGCAGGCATCGGTGACTTCAGAAGCTGCTCACTGCCCCGCCAAAACGTCAAGGGTATTAGCCACCATTCGAAAAGCACCCCCCAACTTCGCTCAACAGCTTAGGCTTGCTCTGTAAATTTTCTCACCGGCCTGTTGTCCTCTTTAATCCTTTCTGTACTTCTTCATTCACCCTCTGTCTAGCCGGAATATCATCAGAATCGTTAAGATGGGTTACTCCGACGTCGACTGGAAGGCTATCAACACTGTCCGGCTGCTTGCGGTGTGTTCTGAACCCCACCATTTCCTGACGATACGTGGACTGACGGCTCGGATTCCAGGTCGATGCCACGCTCAAGGCAAACAGTGGCCATCCAGGAGCCCCTATGGGTGAGTAACCAGCCCGTTGACTCGTTGTGAGCATTGATTAACCAAAGTACACAGGCCTGGCTCCTGCGGCACACGTCCTGTTCAATAAATTCATGACCTTCAATCCTAAGAACCCCCACTTCGTCAACCGCGACCGATTTGTCCTATCGTGAGTAGATTCCAAGCCCATCATCCTTTCTGAGACTTCCGGAAGAGGCGGGATGTGTGGACAAGCCAGAAACAAAGGGCCTTTGGTCACCAGTCCCGTCTGAAGAGAGTCTCTATATGTCCCTTTATCTTCCGTCGCAAGTCTGGCGTCCGGGGAAGTTCATTCACTAACTTCCTACAGCAACGGACATGGCTGCATGTTGCAATATGCCCTCCTGCACCTGTTCGGCTACGGCATCTCCATGGATGACCTCAAAAACTTCAGAGTAAGTCCTATCAGATTCAAAGGTTGCGGGAAGCTGACTTGGTTGTAGCAAGTCGACAGCATCACCCCGGGCCATCCCGAGGCTCACGACACCCCCGGTATCGAGGTGACAACCGGCCCATTGGGTCAGGGTTTCTCCAACGCAGTTGGTCTGGCGATTGCTCAAGCCCACACTGCCGCCGTGTTCAACAAGCCAGGATATGATCTTATCAACAACTACACCTACTGTATCTTTGGTGACGGTTGTGCCATGGAGGGTGTCGCAAGCGAGGCTGCTTCCCTCGCCGGACATCTCCAGCTGGGCAACTTGATCTGCATCTACGATGACAACCACATTTCCATTGGTAAGCAATCGAACCACCTTCTGCAGGTTAAGGCAGCTAACGAAAATAGATGGTGACACCAAGTGCGCTTTCACCGAGGATGTTTCCAAACGATTCGAGTCCTATGGCTGGCACGTGCAACATGTCAAGGATGGCGACCACGATCTCGAAGGCATTGAAGCTGCCATCGCTAAGGCTAAGGAGGTCAAAGACAAGCCATCCATGATCAAGCTGACCACCACCATTGGTTTCGGTTCGAAGCTGCAAGGCACTGGCGGTGTGCACGGCAACCCGCTGAAGGCCGATGATGCTAAGCAGGTCAAGGCCAAGTTTGGCTTCAACCCAGAAGAGTCGTTTGTCGTCCCACAGGAGGTGTACGATCTGTACCAGAAGCACTCTGCCGAGGGCGCGGCCGCCGAACAAGCCTGGAACGACCGTTTCAAGAAGTACAGCAACGAATACAAAGATTTGGCTGCCGACTTTAGCCGTCGTCTTACCCGCAAACTGCCCGAGGGCTGGGAGAAGAAGCTGCCCGTTTACAAGCCAACCGACGCCGCCGTGGCTTCTCGAAAGCTCTCGGAGAAGGTGTTGGAGGAAATCCACAGCGTCATTCCTGAGCTCTTGTCCGGCTCTGCAGATCTGACTGGAAGCAACAACACCCGGTGGAAGGACGCTGTTGATTTCCAGCCTCCGTCGCTCGGCATTGGTGACTGGTCTGGACGCTACCTTCGATACGGTGTGCGAGAACACGCCATGGCCGCTATCATGAACGGTATCTCTGCCTATGGTACCCTCATCCCTGCCGGTGGTACTTTCTTGAACTTTGTGTCCTACGCTGCTGGCGCCGTCCGTCTCTCGTCCCTGTCACATCAGAGAGTCATCTACATTGCCACTCACGACTCGATTGGTCTGGGTGAGGACGGTCCTACTCATCAGCCTATCGAGACATTGGCTCACTTCCGAGCCCTCCCCAACATGATGGTTTGGCGACCGGCAGATGGCAACGAGACCTCGGCAGCATACTACGTGGCACTGACGTCAGCCACCACTCCTTCTATCCTTGCATTGACGCGACAGAACTTGCCTCAACTGGAGAACTCGACCATCGAGAAGGCCATCAAGGGTGGCTACGTTGCAGTGGAGGCGGAGAACGCCAACGTCACTTTGGTGTCTACTGGTTCTGAAGTGTCCCTGTGTGTGGAGGCTGTGAAGGTGCTCAAGGACCAATATGGCATCACTGCCCGAGTGGTCTCGATGCCTTGCACTGAGGTGTTTGATGCTCAACCCAAGGAGTATCAACTCCAGGTTCTGCCGGATGGCATTCCAGCCATGTCCGTCGAGGTCATGTCTACTCTTGGCTGGGAGAAATACTCGCACGAGCAATTCGGTCTGAACCGCTTCGGCGCTTCTGGCCCGTACAAGGAGGTGTACAAGGTAAGCATTCCTCCACTCCCAACTAGTTGTGCTCACTAACAAATGGCAGAAATTCGAGTTCACTCCAGAGGGTATTGCCAAGCGTGCCAACGCGACAGTTGACTTCTACAAGGGCCAGAAGCCTCGTTCCCCAGTCAACCGTGCCTTCCAGCAACTTATCTAAATGGATGCGAAACAACGGGGGCTGTTTTATGCCAGCGTAACGATTTCTGAACCCAAAATCCGATTGAGGAACCGGGCATAAAGAAAGGAGATGTGAATTTATGCTACCGCACAATTACATAGACAAATGAAAGAGACTTGGCAGATCATCGAACTCTCACTATGAGTGATAGATGTAAAATTTCTCTCTTCCGGCGTGTTAAGTCTTTGAGGAGCATGCCGCTGTAAACGTTGATGGGTCAACAAGAGAAATCGCAACACGGAATGTAGAAAATGGGCGGCTAGCTACAGTGTATTGACGATACCTCATGGTTGTTGTCAGACTATTAGCAACCTGGTGAATGGCATGTGGCAGCGATGCCTCTTGCTGGTCTCAGTCTCAATGGTGCCCCCAACGGTCTTCTCCATGGACCAGCTCGAAGTGCAGGTTTTCCCGAGACAGCAGCAGCCACAATCTGCAAGATGCCTGTTTAGCTCATGCTGTAGCATTGTAGATTTGCCAGCCACCGGGGTAGAGTTTCCAGTTTTTTGAGAGGCTCCAGGGAGATCATGTACCTAATAATGCATTGTTACCGATACGAAGCACAGCATGGGTCCATAGGTACCTACATAGGATCCTCCCCTGCTGAAATACCTAGGTAATGCCTTGCTGTCAGTTTGGAGCTTTGTTCTTGTTTTAGTTCTATATCATTTCGCAAGTTGTAGCTTATATATCACACGCGGTCGTGATTCAAGACCAGGATATCGTGACGTTTCTATCTTTATCTATCTTTGGTCAAAAGCCGGCGGTGGTATATTGTAGGTCCTTCGGCATCGATCAGTCAGTTCACACCAAGGAGCAGCAAGCCGGCCCCTCTGCAGTCTTGTTCGGCAGTAACTATGGGGGCACCCGAGACATGGGTCATCGTCGGTGCATCTAGAGGCATAGGCCTCGAATTCGTACGGCAGCTGCTCGAACAAGGAAACCAGGTGATTGCGGCAGTGCGGAACCCCGAGACGGCCAACGGTATCTGGCAGCTCTCTGCGGGTGCGAAGCAAGAAGCGAGACCGGCGGCTTGTTTGATTGAACAATGCGATGTCACTGACCCGAAAAGCATTGATGTGAGTCGATTGTACACTATTCCCACCGGACGGCTCTGATTCGGTAACAGGCATTTGCAGACCGAATGAAGAGCCTTGTATCAAAAGGGATGAAGATTGATAACATTGTCTTGAATGCCGGTATTTTGAAATATCCCAATGTGTGTGCGAGAGCCATTCAATTCCAATCCATTCCAATGGAACAAAATGCAGAAAGCTAACGGATGGTTCTTTTCATTTAGCGAGCAACTGAAATGTACTGGGAAGACATCTGAGCTCTTCAGAGGTTAGGGGTTTTTGCTGATGTATGCATGCAAAAACAGGTCCTTTGACGACTTTGCCCTGCATCTACACACCAACACCATTGGGCCCATCATTGCCGCGCAGAAATTGCTCAACATCAGTGGTGACAGTCCTCCTTCTAAGGTGGTTTTCATATCCTCGGACTCTGGATCCACCGCGGACTTCAGAGAGCATGAAGATGGGTTCGCGGCCTATGGTGCGAGCAAGGCCGCGCTGAACCAGATGCTCAGGCATATGGCTGCGGAGCTGAAAAGGAAAGGAGGGAAATGGAAGAATGTGTGTGTGCTCGCAATGCATCCGGGAGAAGTACAGACGTGAGTTGCCGAAAGAAACCTACCCTGCCAGTCGGTATGATGGAGACAGCTTGAAGTACTGACCTCACTCTTTCTTTGTGTTCTGCACAGAGATATGGCCAATATCAATGTCGAATGGGAGGTAGAAGGAGTCATCAAGCCTGATGAGAGTGTCGAAAAGATGTTAAAGGTCATTGCTGATAGGGATAAGAGCCAGAGTGGCACTTTTTGGCGCTGGGATGGTCGAGTAAGTGTTGCTAGTCGCCCCTGTTGTTCGCCGTATGTCCTGACTTGTGCGTCTTAGCAACACCCCTGGTGATATGTCCCTGCTTGCGAGGGGTCGTGGTGTCTCGAAAGATGTGTGACGCAGGAAAAAGTCATCCCTAGAAGGCCACGCAGTGCGGACGCTGGCAGAAAGGAAGACTACCATGGGAAGTCGAAGTATATTCTTGGCTGCGGCTACACAATAGACCACACTATAGCGCTGTGCAATGGCATGCTAGTATAGAACCATTTGTGGTGGTCGCAGGTATGCAACCTCTTTAGTATCACCAATGAATGGACTTACCGTACTTCAGCAGCCACGCGTGCCTTTAAACATTGTACAGTACCAAGGTTGAAGTGAAGAAACCGTGTGGGATCAACAAGGCTTTGTTTGTAAGCAGACCCGAAGTCTTCTTTTTTGTTCGCCGCCCGCCGTTTTAGTCACACAGCGGCACTTACTGGTTCGGGCATAGCGCGCCAAACCCGAATTCTTTGATTGCCTGACTTTTTTGGTCGCTCGAAATCTACTGCTGCCGCCTCCCTCTCCTCCTACCACCACCGCATCGACACACCTCAGCTCAGATCTTCCTTTTGCATCTTCTGCCAGTTTACCCTGCAGTCGATTGCAATTCTGCCCCGTCCCCGTCGAAAACATTCGTGTCCAGAAAAAAATCAGAAAAATCAAAGCCAAATTCCTTGGGTCGTGCCGTAAGTAATAATCCCTGCCAGAGCCGTGCGCATCCTTTTCACGACGAACGCACCCTTTCAACTGCGCTCCCAACTAACTCGTTCACAGCGCTCGACCCGTTCGCCTATCCTTTGCAACAGTACTTTTGTCCTCATCGCGTACCTCTCCTGTCGATATCTCTTCTTCCTGGTCAAACCTAAGTCCTTATCATCAGAAAAATAGGTGAGCGCCGCTCCTTTATTCGCACACTCGGCCTTTGGCAGGCGCGCACAAAGAAAACTTGCAAGCGTCTGCCTAGGAGGAACCATCCCGCGACATCCCCTCTCGACCGTAAGCAAACCTGAGATCGTAGACTGACATCTTCGCAGCAAACATGTCTGCAGCCGATGTGAACGCTGCTGCCCCTACCACCGGCCAAAACGGTGCCTCGGACGCTCCTACCCAGAATGGCGCGCCTGCGATCAACACCAGCGTTGCGCAGTCTGAATCTGGCAACGACAACGATGCGTCCACCCCGTACTCGGCTTCCCCGTCTACCGCGGCTCAGCACTCTGCGTCTCTGTACGTCGGAGAGCTGGATCCCTCCGTCACTGAGGCTATGCTCTTCGAACTGTTCTCGTCCATCGGTCAAGTCGCCTCCATCCGCGTTTGCCGCGACGCTGTCACTCGTCGCTCGCTCGGTTATGCCTACGTCAACTACAACAACACCGCCGACGGAGAGAGAGCTTTGGAAGATTTGAACTACACCAGCATTAAAGGCCGTCCCTGCCGTATCATGTGGTCTCAGCGTGATCCCGCCCTACGCAAGACTGGACAAGGTAATGTCTTCATCAAGAACCTGGATGCGGCCATCGACAACAAGGCGCTCCATGACACTTTCTCGCAGTTTGGCAACATCCTGAGCTGCAAAGTCGCTCAGGACGAGCTTGGCAACTCCAAGGGTTACGGATTCGTCCACTATGAGACCGCCGAGGCCGCCAACCAAGCCATCAAATCCGTTAACGGCATGTTGTTGAACGACAAGAAGGTCTTTGTTGGCCACCACATTGCCAAGCGTGATCGCCAGAGCAAGCTCGAGGAAATGAAGGCGAACTTCACCAATGTCTATATCAAGAACATTGACGAGTCAGTCTCGGATGAAGAATTCACCAAGCTCTTCGAGCCGTACGGCGAGGTTGTCTCGGCCACCATCACTCGCGATGAGAATGGCAAGAGCCGTGGTTTTGGCTTCGTCAACTTCGCTAGTCACGAGTCGGCAGCCAAGGCTGTGGAGGAGCTCAATGACAAAGAGTTCCACGGCAAGAAGCTGTACGTCGGACGTGCTCAGAAGAAACATGAGCGTGAGGAGGAACTTCGGAGACAGTACGAGGCCGCTCGCATGGAGAAGGCTTCCAAGTACCAAGGTGTCAACCTCTACGTCAAGAACTTGACTGACGATGTCGATGATGACAAGCTCCGTGAACTCTTCAGCAGCTATGGTACCATCACCTCGGCCAAGGTCATGCGCGACAGTGCCGAGCGCACCGCCTCTCCTGCCAATGACAAAGACAAGGAGAACAAGAAGGCCGAAACTACCGAGGGCGAGTCGGAGCAGAAGGCTGAATCTCAAGAGAAGGATGAATCCAAGGAGGAGTCCAAGGAGGAAACTAAGGAGTCCAAGGAGACTAAGAAAGAGAACAAGAAGAACCTGGGCAAGAGCAAGGGTTTCGGTTTCGTCTGCTTCAGCAACCCCGATGAGGCTTCCAAGGCCGTCTCGGAAATGAACCAGAAGATGGTTAATGGCAAGCCGCTTTACGTTGCTCTCGCCCAGCGCAAGGATGTTCGCAGAAATCAACTCGAGGCTAGTATCCAAGCACGGAACACCCTTCGCCAACAGCAACAAGCCGCAGCTGCCGGCATGCCTCAAGGTTACATCCAACCCACTGTTTTCTATCCCGGTCAGCAGTTCCTTCCTCCGGGTGCTCAGCGCGGCATGCCCTTCGCAGGCCAACCTGGCATGGTCATCCCTGGAATGCAAGGCGGACGTGGACAGTTCCCTGGTGGATTCCCACAAGGAGGCCGCGGCATCCCTCAAGGTCAACAGCTTCCTCCCAACTTTGGTCTTCCTGGACAGATGCCTTTCATTCAGAACCCGGCTCTCGTCAACGGCATGTACAACAACCCTCAAGCATTGGCTCAGATGCAGGGTCAGATGGGTCGTGGCGCAGGTGGCCGTGGCCAGATGCAAGGCATGCAGGGTATGCCACCTAACATGCAGGGCATGGGTGGTATGCGTGGCGGACCAAACTTCCCTCAGGGCGGCCGAGGCGGCATGCAGAACATCCCAGGTGGCCAAGGAGCTGGACGTATCCCGCCGCAGGGACGAGGTCAGATGATTCCCAACCGTGAGGAGATCAACACCCCCAGCAGCCTCCACAACCTGGCATCTCTGCCCCAGAGCCAGCAAAAGCAGATCCTCGGCGAAGCAATCTACCCGAAGATCCAACAGATCCAACCAGAACTTGCAGGCAAGATCACTGGTATGCTTTTGGAGATGGACAACTCCGAGCTTCTCTCATTGTAAGTCTTCGGTCCTTTTTCTTTACTTTTGGATTTCCGCTAACAGGGTGCCACAGGGTTGATGATGACGCTGCTCTGCGTTCCAAGGTCGACGAGGCTCTCCGCGTGTACGACGACTACATGAAGAGCCGTAACGCTGAAGCCGGTCCCAATGGCACCAAGGAGGAAGAGGCACCCAAGGCTGAAGGTGCTGAGGCCTCTGCCGCTTGAGGAATTTGTGTTCGACTCCCACGGAACATTCACCCTCTGCCATGCTCACCTGCACTTTATTCATTTTGGGCGATATGCCTGTACTCAAAAGTTTTGATAGGCAACATTGACCTGAGCTCTGCTGGGAAACACAGGGCTTGTGGCTTGCTGGTACCTGGTGTGCAGGCGAACGGCGTCATTCCTTTGAGCTCGTGACTCGATTTCCCTCTGTCCCTGGTGGGTCGGTGATTATGGAGATGGGGTTTTATTGTGTATGATAGACTGGAAATATGCTCTTTTCTTTTTCCTCAGTTCTTGCCTTTCCATGCAGCAGGACGGGCATGTATTGTCAGCTACTGGTTCCTCTGGGATTTTCAACCATGAAAACTCGAGACAGATAGGGGTCGCATGTCCGCCCACCTGCATGGATAGCATTAGCAATAGCATGTCCCCTAATACAGATCAACCACTCATCTTGATTCTTTTTGTCTCGACTGTTCGTCTAATCCCATGGTGGTGTTTACTAGTATACTGGAGGCTACCCAGTTCTAAGTCTTCTATGTAGTGGACGCGCGGGTACTGCTTGCATAAGCCAGGGTCGACTGCAATGTCGATGATATTTAGCTTTAGCTTGACTTGTAGTAAGTATATATTATATTGCATCATCATGTTTCGCCTCGCTTGGCTCCGTCAACCTTATATGGACCCAAAGGCGCATATAGATTGATTCTGTGGCACGCAGTCTGGAACCAACGCAGATGAAATTGTTACTGTAACTATCTATATACGGACAACAACCGAGCCGTAAGTCCCAAAGGGGGTCCGGGTGTATGAAGCTGCGGTTAATGTATGAAGCTGAGCAGACAGCCAGCCTTGCGTGCGGTAGGCATTTGCAAGATGAACGTACCTGGGGAATCGATCTATTTTATTCTACAGTATTGTGCTGGAAGCCACAGCTGTCTGGTCCGGTTTCATCCTCTCCCTTCTCTTCTCTACCGTTGTGCAATTCGAACCTTCTACCAGACAGGAATATGATAATGTACTGTGCGTTTCCATGCTATGCCATGCCGGCTGACTGACTGGTTGATACGGCTCGTTGGATCCGGGCCTGTTGGGGACTTGGGTAGATGAGGACCATCATATACAGCAGGTAGAAGAGCAACAGTAGCGGACGGGATAGCACTAGAAAGAGTAGCAACAGAAGGAATTGATGATAGGAGTAGGAGAAACAGCAGCAGCAGCAGCAGCAGCAGCACGAGTACCAGTACCAGTACCAGTACCAGTACCAGTGACCCGTAACAATACCAGCAGTAGTACCAGTAGTATTGAATTCACTCACAGTCGCGATAAACAACACTACAGAGTGAAGTGAAAAACAACAACATAACAACAACACGGCAACATACCCAATCCACCTTGGAGAGGGCGCAGGCAGACACAACTTGAACACAACAGCGCAGCAGTTTAACCTGCGATAAACAACTTGAACAACAAGATACAACCACCATTGTTGACAGTACTCTCTCAGGCTGCGCGTCTCCTTTTTATCATTGCAATTGCTACTGTCGTTGTCACTGCGAGTTCTCTTCTCCTTTTTCAGTGCATTGCACACCCATAGAGACAGAGACGCTCGCAGACTTACCTAGTGGTAGATCGACTGGTTCAATTCCTGCTTCTCCTCCTCCTTCTTGACGTATCATACCTCATAGCCGTTCGCGGACGATATCATCACTGCTGTCCACGGCCAACAGCATCATCGTCGCAATCATCGTTGTTCAAAGTTGTCGTAACCCGTCAGATCTAGGTTTGTTCCTCTCCAGAGTACTAGACCTTGCCCTGCCTTACCCTATCTCACCTTTTCTTTTTCCACAGTCCTAACGCGAATCAACGCGGCACCCCAAAGGTCACTGATCTCCTTTCTCGAACAACTCCTACTACTTCGCGCCTTATATCAACCCAACTGGTTAGTCACCTACCTATCTCTAGCCATCAATTCGTTGATCTGGGACACTGAAATTGGAATAGGCGTAAACCACCTTTCAAAATCATGGCTTCACGTCACGGCCGTGGCCTCTTCGAAGACTCGCCGGAGTCCGACGGAGCAATGTCGCATCCAGCTGAAGGAGGTGGCCCAGTCGAGGACACAGACACATACACAAGCACAGGCACAGGTATAAACACAGATGCAGGTGAATACGATGGCCTCTTCTTCGCATCGCCATCGCCATCGCTACCAGCAAGCCCACCTCCAGGTGAAGCCCAGCGCAAGGGGCCGGAAGATGATGTCTCGTCTCTGGTCTGTGAAGCGAAGAAAGTCACTGCATTGAATCCCCTTGTGGCGGATTTCATGACGGGCAACAAGGGCCATAACAAGCAGCTCTTCTCAACTCTCATCCGATGCCAGTTGCAACTGATCAAAGGCAGATCTCCGGATTTTCCAGACAGCCAGGTCACCGTCTTCGACAAGGCGCTGGTGGAATTGACTAATAATGGTCGTGAGCTGGAGACACCGGCAGTCGTCAAGTTCTTCTGTGAGCATTACTTGAATATCCACGATAAGACTTCGGCCGTCGAGACCAAACGCAACCTCGGGATGGCTGTGGCTGTATCACATGGATTGAGGAAGAGCCAAAAACAAGGTGGTGAGTAAACAACCTGGCGAAGTGAAGACTGCTCAAACCCTTTGGAGACACTCATGTTGCTTTCTCCTGCATTCACTTGTCCGAGCTTGGAGATCATCACTGGTGCATGCACTCCAACTTGTGGATACTTCCTACCTCTAGTTTCTTTGCTTCCTATTCGCTGTCATTCCCCCCAGTGTGCTGTGAAAGACTTTTCTGACCATTGTCCCATGTCCAGCAGCGGTTGGTGCCAACAAATCGGAACAAGCAGCCACCAACAAGGGCCCAAAGAAGAGATTGGTGCCAGGGAGCTTTGTCTTGCCTGATGATTATGCAAAGGCGGGAGCATCTGCTGGTCTCGATGCCAGCAAGGGGCCAAGTGCAACTGCGAGTGCCAGTGAGGACGTGAAGATGACCGACGTCGCCCACGGAGTACCATCATATACGGTAGACGGAAAACTGGAACGCCTCTGGGATTTGTACAGCAGTGCGAAACAAGAGTTTGTGAATCTGTCCAACAACAACTGCCCACCAGACAATTTGATCCCGGCAGCCAAGTTTCTTCGCGACACCGCTGAGAACACACTGCAGTATGTTGAGGGCAAATACATCGACACAGGGAGGATGGACGACCTTGAGGCGACGTTCAATATGGCCAAAGTCACCGTGGTTTCTTTGACAGGAGGCAAGAAGCGCAAGTTCGACCATGTCAGCAAGGAAGAGACAAAAGATGCGCCGCGCGGACCTGGCTTCGGCACAAACATGAGCATGAGAATGGGTCCTGGTAGCCACAGCCCTGAGAAGAGAACTCGCCGCCAACGACGTGGATCTGGCTATGCATCTGGTTCTTTTGGGACAATGATGTCCTTGTCATCCTCCTTGCAACCCGGTCGAGGTGGTGTTGCTACTGCAGCTGGTAGTGAGGCCATCCGAGGCCGCGATCGTGATGGTCCCGCTGAAGGCGATCGCTACCGTCCTGGTCGCGAGCATACTCAAGCATTCAGCATCCGCGGCCATCCTCGTGGCAGTGATGGTGGAATTGGCGGTGGTCCTGGAGATGACGCTCAGAAACGCACCCAGGCAGAGATAAGAGCTGCAGAAATCGCCCGACTTCCTCCTCGTCCGCCTGCTCCTGCCGCATCAACTTATCGTCCTCCGAGAGGCCATAGCGGTATCCCATTTGGGTACACAAGAGACGTTGACTCGTATCAGCCAGGAAAAGACAAGTGAGAAGGACAATTCGTCAGGCTGGAGTCGATCTGGGTAGGGAGGCAGAAAAAGACGTGTGATGCTGCCTGGTTGTCTGCATGGGTTGGTTCTTGTCAAGCACTGGCATTGCTTCATATTCTACCAAGAACCATGGCCTGGATAGGTGTGAACTGCAACGGCCTTGGCGAGATGGATGGGCTGTGACTATTGGCTTCGGTGGTCTGGAAAGCCCAGAATGTTTTGTAAGACTTTAGCGTGAGTTCGCAGGGCAATGCAATAGGCAACAGGCCCTTTTGCAATGAATGAGAGAAGTATTTCAGGTACGATACGGCGTACAGTGTTTGTACTATGCACGGAGTCTGATGTGTTTGTTGTTGAGTCGAACTTGAACTTGAATTGGACGCGAGGCGCCCGCCTGTGCCAAGTCTACTAGGCCTATCATGGGAGAGCCTGCTGCCGCCGTGCAGGAGACAGCCCCCTTTCCAAAGCTTGGTAAAGCAGCATCATTTGCTGTCAACTTCAAGTTCAACAGGGCGTTCAAATTGTCTTTCATCTTTACATGAATTCGAGTAACAGGATTTGATGAGAACATATTATACATACGTATGCCTGTCCGACCAGAGCAGTCGCTCTTGATACTGGGAATATCTGAATGCGGACTTCGCTTGCACCTCAACCGGCGCCTTCGTTAACCAAGGCACACTCTTACAGCGCAAACCACACCCTTAGTAACCGGGAAAACAGAAAGTCGTTCCACCATTGCCGCGCCTATAAGAATGATCTGGGTATCTCCGCGCCGGCTTTGCTTTTGTACATTTGTAACCTCGGTCGTCTGGGGTGTACCGTCCTGTCAGCTCCATCGTTTGTTCATCTCATCCACAGATCTGGTCGAGCCGTAAACCCTGTCGGAAAACAAGACCGACCGCTCCAAACTGTCCCACCTCATCGCCATGCTTCAATTTGCAAATAACACTGCTCCAGGCGGTGGACAATGTCATCCCTTGTAACACATAACCTTGGAGTTTTTCTGCCGCAACTCCTCTTGGTAATGGACCACTGCCCAAAAAAAGAAAAAGCGAGACCCAGCGCTGTTGTCTGGGCATCTATGCCTTCGAACAGCAGATGCTCCCAAAGGTGACAAAGCCGAGTCGCACAAGAAAGAACTGATTCAATCCTCAACGCCATTGCTCAACCGCGCAGGTATCCTCCGGAACATAAATTTCAGAAGGCCGGGACATATGTCTTCAACCTAGGTATGTTTTCGTGCCAGTCTCTTTCCCAACTTCCGCCGGACCGGCAAATGTGGACCTCGGATTCCAATTATGGCTTCGACTGGGCGACCTGGGAGAGGAGTGGCTCGAGACTGGACTGATATAGGCTTGCGCGGAATCAAAGTAGCCCTGCTTTGTGTCCGGGTCCGGAGAGAGGACTGTCCGAGGATTGGGATTGGTCATAACCCGATCTGGAGTTTGAAGGTTCAGTTGTGGCCCGGCTCCGCTTAGCATTTCGTACGTACGAGGGTCGGTCGAGAGCCGTCTGGCATCAGCCGAGACAAATTCCTTCCGCCGTGGGAACTTGTTGCGCAGAAATTCGATCCAACCATGGGTCATCGACCATCTGCCCAGGAACATGAGGCACCAGAAGCCACTGAGCTAAATCTATTGGTTAGATTGGAGACGACGAGCGAAGGCTTGAGAGTCCTTACCCCGAGGATAATAAGCACTGCCAGCACCACGCCTTCTGATTTTACCAGTCCTTTCGTGTATGACAGACATTTGGTCTTGTCTCCTTGGGCGAGTGCCAGGCAATTCAGCCACGGGGTAGCCTTGCGCAGAAGCTGTTCGTTGATTTGGGTGCTGTTATCCATTGACACAAACACCACCGAGAAGAAGACAACCTCCGCAGTGATGACAAGGACAATGCTTGCACCACGCCACTGTAGCTGGACAACCCTTTTCACCCGGCGATACGTCTGTCTTGCAGACACAGTCCTCATACTGTTTGAGTAAGTGGGAGGAGCCTGGGAGCTGTCGTTGGTGGTTGGCTTGTCATCGAGGATGCTCTTCATATAGACATGGACGCAATAGCCAATGGTGATGAACTGCAGTACCAACCCCAATGCAGCAAAGGCCAACAGTGGGCCCCAGAAATCCTGCAAAGCATCCTTATGGTTGATGTGGCAGACATTACCGAAGCGAAAGGAAACGCCTGTCAGGCTCAGCGTGAGCGCAAGGCCAACAATGGGTATGCCCCATCCAAAGGCCAATGAGGTGTAGAAGAATTTGTCTCCAGGTACCACTTCCCAACAGATCTGGAGGTGAAGTGCAAGAGCTCGGCAAAATACCCAAATGACAATGGCCCATCCTCCAAACAATAAGAACGCACCGCTGACTGCACAGACACCACTCGAGTGCATGTCATTGGGGGTGATCTCGTTGAAACATTGGTCGGGCTTCGCGGCCTGCGGGATTATAAAGGCAAGCTGGATGGGATCCGTCAGTATCGTTCCTCATCCGAAAACCTGCAATGTACAGACCTCAAGAAAGACCACGCCCAAAGTGAGGCAAACGCTCAAGTAATGCCTGTGGGTGAACTTGACTGGCAGGATAGCGAATGACAGGATAAGATAAACGGAAAGAATGAAGGCTGCTACGTTCACCCAGTTGGCAATCTCCGTCCGGCTCTCGAATCCTCCGTAGAGTCAGCCTGCGCAATAAAACTGTACTTGTCGGCGTAGCATACCATCCGAGTATGCCCAATCAGACAAAGGGCAGGGCAAACAGCAGGTCAAGTTGTGAAGATCGGGTAGAGGCATGCAGAAGCGACCTGGAGTAACTGGAAACGGTGAGAAAACGAGCGAGCGATGATGATTTTAGCCACTTGGGTACGTACATCCGCCGGTGTCTGGAAAGACGCTTTCTTGCAAAAACGGAGCCGGGCATAGGCCCCTTAGATCTGACAACGAAGACATCTTGAGTTTCTCGCAAGGCAACAAGCCAGCTCCCGTTGCTCTATAATCTCATGACCGCGGTTCGTATTGTCTGAGGAATTGCTATCTGAAAGTAGGCCGGTCGTCCCGAGCAATCCGCGTGACGAGGTCAAGGCTGGGTATAGAAGGAGGAGATGGTGTGGGAGAGAGTCAATGGAGGGTGGGTGGGACGGGGTAGAATATCAAAGGTTCAGTCCTTCAAGTCTAGATCTGCAATCTCGAGAGGGGAAAAGACGACGAGAGCATGCTCAGACGTGAAAGAAGCGTAGCCTTTCAGTACCGACCACCGAGGAGAAAATGTGTGTCAGGGTACACCCTGGAAAGCAGGATCAGGACAGCAGATTCGGTAGGATGGAGCAGACTTGGTAGACGGCGGATGATATCCTGACCTGTCCTAGCTGGCAACACGGGTTCCTGGAGAGTTTGGGACCTGCAGCTTACTGAAATAACGGCCGTCTAGCGGTGTCTTAGGTCCAAGCCAGGTACTCCGTGCTACGGGAGAGAAGGTCACATACGAGTACCTTGTCGTGGTAGCTGGTGGGGAGGAAGCGATCCTCGGCGGAGTGGAGGAGACTCACCGTGAGGCACAACGACAAGGGCACTTCTGTATGACTGGAGTAGCCACAAGCCCATCACAGCCCTGCCGCCAACAAGTGGTCCCAAGGTGACAGAGCTGGGGACTAGTGTTGGAAAAAGTAATACTGACGACGAGATCCAACTGGCCAAGGGGTTTGTAGCACTATTACTTTTCATCATGATCCTTCTCGCCAGTTTTCGCGCCAATTGCCGTTGTTGACGGTATCATCCATTAAAGACGCCTCATGGGCTTTCGTCCACGTACCAACTGGTAGAGCCGCCGCTGAGGAAACAGGACTCGACTGCAATGAGGTACAGTAGGCACCAGAGTGGGAGCAAATTGAACACAAGAAGCACAAGATGTTACGTAGGATTGGGCGGTGGATGCGACGTCTCATCGAATTGAACGCGACTTTGGTGCCAGACCACGCGACCGGGGTCGGAGACAGGGGCGATGCAGGAACGGCATGCAGTAGTGGGCATCGCGCGCCTCTCACTACGCTGTACAATGGTACAATTGTACAGACCATCCGGGGTGCCACCGGCCCAGCAGGAATCGAGATCCAAGACGCTAACAAAGCCAGGGCTCCAACGGCGGTCGAATGATTGACCCCATGATATTTTTCTTTGCTGTGTGGAAGCCCGAAATCGCCCAGAAGGGAGGATTAGCCGGACAGACTCCAGGGGCCACAGTGGGTGACTTTTTCTCTGCTCGGCTTTCATCCCAAGAGAAGCATGGGTGCGACGATTCATGGTTTCAGGAGAGAAGAGGCGTCGAAGAGGCGTCGAAGGGAGTACGCCTTGAGCGGACGCGGTCAAGGTAGCTTTTCTTCGGGGCAGCTCCAACACTGGCAACAGATCAGTGCTCGAAGGGCGAGAGTCGAGAGCTTCATGTCTCCGTTGGTCACCGTTGTCTCTGGGAGAGGGATACGCTGCGTATCACCTATCTCCTACTCCCTTCAGGTAGATACTCGTCTACCTGTTTGATCCTACTCTGTACTGGACCTGAGATATCATGTCCATGGCCACTTTACTGGGCGACGTAGAGCTCGCGTGCTGCAGCGTAGAAAATTACTACCTGTCTAGTCCTATTGTTATTGGACAGTTGCAGTTTTAATTATTATACCAGAGGTTGTAGTAGTGGCTCTGACTTCGGTCTGCGCCGAGCCAAACAGCCTGCGCTTCCCAAAGTGTCAAGATCACTGCATGCCCCTCGCTACTACACTGTACTAGGTCGACGGAGCCTACTAGTAGTAGTAAGAGGAACCAGGGACCTCGCCATAACACCGTGACCCTGTATTCCACATGGTCCCTCAGTTGTACCTAGGTACAACTCCTGTACCTCAACCACCTCACACCTAGTACCAGGTTGTAGGTAGATGCTGTGGGTACAAGTGCCCTACCGAGCACGATGCAAAAGACTGCTTGTGCAGCGAAGGAGATTCCTCAACGCCGTCAACAGAATACTGCTACGTCAGCTGGCTCTTCCAAAAGGAAGTAAAACTCGAATGCTACGAAATCTGACAGGCCCCGATGAAAATGGGCTGGCTGCAAGCTGTCTCCTGTCAACACAAGATCCCGTCCCGATCGCCATGAGCCTCCCCACAAGTCCCTTGTTCTGTTCTGTCAGCATCGGTCCGTTCTGTCACGCGAAATCCTTCCTCGGGCCACCACTGGACCGCGAGTCCCTGGCCTGCCAGTGTGTGCCGTCTGCTCTTGATTGACTTCAAGGAACTGAATTATGAGACACTCGGCACTTCTCCAGAACGCTAGGGCCTGGGAGGACAAAATATTAATTGAGATCAGAGACATGAACAATATACAGTACTAGTTGGTGACACCCCACCATTGGCCCAGCACAGATTCCTCGTGTAGCGTTTCACTTGTGCGTCTTCTGCGGTGTGCACATCAGCGAGTTCAGTTGCCCATTCTGCATTTGCACCAGCTGAACTCCTATCATTCGATGGTTCCAGGAAGCCTGTCGACTTGGAGTGCATATTGTCTGCCAACGCTTAGAATCGACTCTTTGCAGACACATTACCTATTCTGTGTACTACTGCCCCTTCCCGCCGACATGCACTACCTCAGCATTGGTTGGGTCACCTCTGGTAGGTACTCCTGGTAGGTACCTAGGTACCTAGGTAGGCAGATTTATGCGCATTTCCAGGCGTAACGTCCAGCAGCTACCCTGTGACACACGAGACTAGGTATATTTGGCCCCTCCATGACCTGACTCGTATTCAACAATAATATAATTTGCTGTGCCGCACTCACCGCCAAATTGGTGTTTTCAGTTCTGGTCAACGGCCCTGGGCGATGAGGGTGCTGACCCAGCACATGGAAGCAGGGATGAGTGTTATTGCCGCGTGCTGCCTCAAACCCTCCGACAAGACTATCCTGACGAGGAGACGTTGCCCCGTACCAGGGTTTTCCCTCAAGAGACTTTTCCGACAAGCTGATCAGCATGCACCGTGGCTCGAGGTGCCGGTCGCCATTTTCTGCACTTTTTGGACCATTTCCAGAGATGATTATTGCGATTCGCCAAAGTTCAAGGCACATTCGCTCTAGCGTCAATTAACCGAGGCCGCCTCCACCCAATCATGCTCCAGACATGCATTTCGGTGATGGCATTGGTCTTTTCACGATGCACTTTTCAATTTGACCTCTGCCGGGGCTGACTGCGCAACAGTCCCTAGTAGCGCTCGGATGAGAGTCCGTAGACGCGTATTGGGCGAACTTTCGGCAGCAAGACGCTGTGCCACAACACGTTTTTTGTCATGTTCCAGAACGAGCGGGAGCGTTGAACTACGCCCTGAACAGAGGACATCGACTTCGTGTTGGTCTGTATCAACAGCTCATACTTTCCACGACGCATCTGGACGGGTTACTCGTCCGCGCCGCCGCCTTCTGGGGCCGAAGGTGACACATTCCCTGGGCTGTGAGACAAGTGACATGCTTTGTCAGACCTCCCTTGAAGTAAGCCCAGGCGCGAATGGCCTTAGAATGATGCTGACGTAGCCTGAAAGCCCACCGTACAGTGCCAAAGCATTGCCAAAGTTCATCACATCATTGTGGGGGCGATTTTCCTTCTGCACAGGTACGGCTCCGGGATAAATGGAATAACGGATCGGTATAAGCATGGGCAGATCTCGGCGAGCCACAGTCCGGGCGGCTATGTAGCGAGTGGTATTCAAGAAGCGTTGAGGACACGGTCCTAGGGATTGTAGGTTAATGTCGGACTCGCCAAAGAAATCCTACATATACATACCACAAATTGCTCCAAGCTCAGTTCGAAGAGCTCATTATTGACTCCGATGCCACCAGGATGTTCAACCGGAGATAGCGGGTTCTTGACAACATACTCGACGTAGCAGTTGACGTAGATCTGCTGCAATGCAATCCTCATGGAGCCAGACTTTGTATCTGTGAGCATGACAAACTTGATATTGGTGGGTGTCTCGTAGTAGTGGAGCTTGTATTGGGAAGTTCGATATGAAAGAAAACTGCGCCCGTTCCGTTAATGTTATGTTACATCTCGAGGCCAGACGAGACAAACCTATCGTCCTCGCCTCCTAGCTTCCGCACCATGTTCCGTAAAGAGAATACCACCCCGAAGACAAGCTTCGCATCGTTCTCCGCACTCAGGGTTGAGCGGCCTGTGATTCCACTGTTGCCGTATGCCTGCGAAGACGGTCGGCCTGTTTTGCCGGAGGACGAGAGCGTAGATGGTAGCCAGTTCTTCTTGTAGATGCACTCGGCTAGGGGAGTCAGTCCCGTGCTCTTAAAATACCATACCGGTGATATAGAACTTACCATGCCGATCAAAGATGTAGAATGAGTACACGACCATCGCGGATGTGGCAGCCTCCGCATGAACAACTTGAAGGCAGGCTCGACACTCTTCCTCCCATGCAGGATACCGACAGAGAGCTCCCCTTACACTGCTTTCGAGACCATGTTAGGGCAAGTATCACAGCAGTTGCTGTTGAAAGAATGTTTGTAGTAGTCACTGCGCTGTGAACTTGAACTGTACAGTATGTTTACCTCATAATCCAAGAATCAATCCATCAATGCAAGCGTCCAAAATGGCAGGTACGCCGGCGGCCTTATCCACGTCTTACGGCAACCCTCCCCGCCGCTGCCACCGCGCAGTTATTCTGAGCTTCATAGGCACACCGGGTCCTGGGTTACTGTGCAGAAAAACTGTGATGTCGATTGCCTCATGGACTTCGTGGCATCCCCTACGTCCACGTCGGCGGAGGAAGAATTGCGCTTTGCTGCCGCCGTAAAGCCAGGTCAACCCCGCGGACTTCTGCAATCACATGGAATTACCCTCGACGAAAGCCCAGCCCACCCCTCCACCAACTCCCAGAAGCCGCCTGTGATCAAACATTTGTGAGACTTGGCCAGCGGATGTCAATGGCTCTTTCTGATTGTCTACAGGTCGAGTCCTGAGTATAGCAGTCCTCTCCGCCATCATCGTCGGACACCCTCTGCTCCCAAGCATGTCAAGGTAGACCATCTTTGTGACAATCGGTGGAGCTGTTGACCGAGCCACTTCAGGAATCGTTGAATGCTCGGTCCGAGTACGTCACGAGTCAGGACGACGGCGTTGCTGAACATCGCATCAACCAATACATTATCAAGCAAGAGATCGGACGTGGCTCTTTCGGAGCTGTCCATCTAGCAGTCGACCAATATGGCAAGGAATATGTGAGGCTGCTTCTAGAATGTCTTGATGATTGCTAAGCCTTCGACAGGCAGTTAAAGAGTTCTCCAAGGCTCGGCTTCGCAAACGCGCTCAATCCCATATACTCCGGAGACCGTTCCAGCAGCGTCGCCGGGGTGCTTTACAAGGCTTTAACTCACCCTTGCACAGAAATGTGGGACAAGAGGGAGGAGTACCGGAGAGCGCAATAGACCTGATCAAAGAGGAGATCGCCATCATGAAGAAGTTGAACCACCCTAACTTGGTATCGCTTATCGAAGTCTTGGATGATCCCACAGAAGATTCGCTTTACATGGTCATGGAGATGTGCAAGAAGGGGGTCGTTATGAAGGTCGGGCTGGATGAAAGAGCAGATCCCTATCCGGACCATGTTTGTCGTTATTGGTTTCGTGATCTGATCCTGGGTATTGAATACCTGCACGCTCAAGGAGTGGTGCATCGTGATATCAAACCCGACAACTGCCTTATCACCGAAGATGACGTGCTGAAAGTCGTAGACTTTGGAGTCTCGGAGATGTTTGAGAAGGATTCGGAGATGCTCACGGCCAAATCGGCGGGGAGTCCTGCATTTCTGCCACCAGAGCTGTGCATTGCTCGACATGGAGATGTTTCAGGCCGAGCGGCGGACATCTGGTCTATGGGGGTCACATTATACTGTCTCAAGTATGGCAGGATTCCCTTCGAAAAAGGAGGCATCTTTGAGCTATACGAAGCAATTAAAAACGACGAGCCCGACCTAGGGGAGGAGCAAGATCCAGACTTCCGCGACTTGATGGGAAAGATTTTGGAAAAAGACCCCGAGAAACGGATCAAAATGCGCGAACTGAGGGTAATTCTAAGGATTTTTCCCTCGTTATACTCGCTAACAAAGTCTAGGCACACCCTTGGGTTACCAGACAGGGCAGGGATAAGTTACTTCCTGAAGAAGAGAACACCGCGGACCTTATCGAACCGCCCACGGAGGCAGAAATGAACGAAGCCATCACTAGTAACATGACCAACATTCTAACTGTCGTAAGTCTTCCTTGCTTTTCTTGAAGGGGAAAAAAGAAGACAAAAGGAAAAGGGAGCAGCGTCAGTTACTAACTCCATCAAGATGAAAGCCGTCCGGAAGTTTAAGGCGCTGTTGGACAAGAACAAGCCCCCTGTTTTGAGATCCATCCTAGGGGACCAAGTGGATGGCCATTTCTCCCAGCCACCGGCCACGATCAACAGCGCAGCATCCAAGACTATTCCTCACAAATCTCACAGTTTCCATGAGTTTGATGGAGCGCACATGGACAACTTACCGGAAAGAGAAGAGCTTGAGCAGGGTATGAGCCATCTCCACATGCGACCAGTGCCCACACTAAGCATAGATGATACTACCATTGCCGAAGCTGAACCGCAGGAATCAGATGCTGGGAGTCGTCCTACGGCGTTGGCAAGCGAGTCAAGCACAGACACAGATGAAGGATTGACCAAAGTCCAAACCTTGGGCGACATTGATGAGCTGGATTTACAGAAATTACCACCGTTCCGGTCGTTGAAGGTCCACGCGAATACTACAGACGATATAGGACATCGGGGACATGCACATGACCCGCTGGAGGACCATTTGTACCTCCGTATCGGACCATCGACGTTTTCTGGAAGCAGTCCGCAGGCCGACGATGATGGCGGCTACCTGCCGGACGACGAGGGATACGTTGTTAGCGAAAGCCCTGGCGCGGCCGACGTGGATATATATGAGACCGCCTACCGCGATGAGATCGAGCGCATCATGGCACGAGCAAAGGAGCAGAACAAAGAGCCCAACGTTTACCTAACCCGCCGCGTCGACGAGAAGCTGATGGCTATTAGCGGTCTGGCAGGCAAATGGGCCGCCATGGGGGAAGAAGCAAAAGCTCAGATTAAGGACTACACTCAATTTTCGACCAGGAAAGCCCGAGTGACTGAAGTTAGTCGTGCGCTTCGACAAGCAGCGCGGGCGGAATACGAACGAAGAAAACAAGAACGGCGGGAGCAGATCGCAGTAGAAAAGGCTCACCGCGCGAAACACAAGGCAGAGCCAGCAGGCACCTCCAAACCAGCCGTATCAGATTCTCCTCTTTCGACCGGCGCAGCAGTAGAAGAGACAGCTCCAAGCAGCCCGCAGTCTGCCAGGCAAGCGGGACTCTGGAAAGGTAAGGCTGCGGATAAGGGACGGCAGGCCAGAACTTCAATTCTAGGTCTGATGGACGCGGTTAAGAACAAGCGTCGAACCCGGTCTAAGGAAGAAGAAAGTTGATCAGCATGCGAAGACACTCACACAGAGACTGGGTGCTTTTTGCAGCCACGATGACCGCAAGTCGGGCCTTTCGAGGGATATGCCGAGGACAGTTGGTCCGCAGGACACGTCAAAAATGCTGACTGGCGAAGCAGAGGCACTGCAATATCTACTAAGCATGCTATAGGTGCCGTTGACAACGCTGAGGAAAAAGGTGACCCAATAGACATTTGCATTACTGAGATAGAGGCAAAGGCCCCAATCCTCGCTGCGGGCAGGAGGAGGCGGTGGCGGCCAAACGAGATCAGACCACGAGAACCCGTCCCCGGAACGAATGTAAGGATGATATAGACGGACTGGAAGGACACGGAGGAGCCTGAGGAGTCCGCATGGCTTAGGCCGAAGCTGTATCCGGTGATGGAAAACAGGCAGACTTCGAGACGACTTCGCCCTGACATGGAGACCGACTGCCAGATCTGCCCGTGACGCGAGGTCGCGCATTCCGGGAGAGAAGCTGGGGGTTTACAGGTGACGATAGTGATGGGGTGAGGGCAATGGCAATGTTGATGGGTGCCAGTCAGTGGTTGATGTTCACGTTGGCTTTGGGGAAGGTCTTGGCGCCTTTGAAGCTTTTGACAATCTCAATCTCAGCCTTCAAGCACGGCATCTCATTCCAGTCTGCAGCCCCCTTCACTTGCCTTCTCTAGACAACGCCGCAAACTTATTCAGAGAATCTTCTCTTTCTTCCAGGCTTCTCCTCGCAGTTGAACATTCTTCCATTGGTATTGCTTTGGTATTATCGTGAGTGACCTTACTATCGAAGAGAAAACAGGGGCCCAAAAGGTGCATCCCCCGAATATCTGTGCTTCTGCGTGGCGGAAATGAAGGCACGGAGCCACGCTTCCACCAACTTCGTCTAAACGTCCAACATTCACCGCTGCTTCATCGCGCTTGCTGTATGCAAAGGGTTGCTGCAGTCACTGCAAAATTGCCTGCTCTCATTTATTTTATTCACTTGAGCTTGACTTGGCCGTCTTCTCAGCTTGGAAGAAAGCCGACCGCTGCCCCTCGCTCGTTGATTCGACCACCACCCACAACCTTTGTTGTCTCGTCCGACGGCAAACTCATCCTACGGTAATCCATCCACAATTACGGAGAGGTGCTTTACAGTATCAAGCCGGCACGACTGAGCGCGTTCGGCCTTAAATCCGAATTATCGGAGGTCGATGGTGGCCTGGCTCGTATCGTCCAGATGCGCGCTGAAACCTTGAAATTTTCCACCAGCTTGCCTCCGCGCCTCCCTTAAACCTGAAACAGCCTCTCATCGCCCTAAAAGCAGCAAAGCGGCTTCGATCATGGGCCGTCTGAGCAGACAGCCGTCGGGGCAACAATCCGTAGAGGAAGCGGCGGTCGGAGTCAAGCGGGAGGAGTCCGTGGAGGGTGAGCCAACAGAAGAGGCGCGCAACACCAACGTAGCCCTCAAGCAGAAAAACTCTGCCAAACCCTCAGATTCACCTTCCTCCGACACACTTCAACGCATAAAATCGCACTCGCCGTCCAGCTCGCAATCGGTCTCGCCCCAGCAATTATTTGCTGACACAGAGGACAGTCCAGTGAGCGCCAAGAAGGAGTCTGAGGAGCCGGATGCGAATGGTCACACTTCACCCTCCGCGTCTCCCGTCAAGCTTGAAGCCAAAGAAGCTCCGAAGCCCACAAAGTCTGCTCGGGGAGCTGCCTCCAAATTACCTCCTCGTGTCGCTCCTCTGTTCAACGACCTTCCTGATGCCACCGAAGAGGCTTGTTCTACCTTTGAAGTCATCGAAAGCTGCACCTATCAAAATAAATACCTGGGCTTTAGCGAACATGCTCTCGACTGTGACTGTCAGGAAGAATGGGGTGAGTTTCTCTTCGTCGCTTGAGCGCAATTATTTTCCGTGTAAACCTGACTTGCATCTCCAGATCCGACCTCCAAGCAGAATCTCGCATGCGGCGATGATTCCGACTGCATCAACCGCGCCTGTAAGATGGAATGTGCCAAAGACTGTGGTTGCGGTCCTGCATGCCAGAATCAGCGATTCCTTCGCCGTCTTTGGGCCAATGTCTCAGTCATCAAGACGGAGAAAAAAGGATATGGTCTTCGCACCAACGTTGATCTCCGGCCTCACGACTTTATCTTCGAATACATTGGCGAAACCATCCCCGAGAACACTTTCCGGAAGCGCATGAGACAGTATGACGAAGAAGGGATCAAGCATTTCTACTTCATGTCCCTAAGCAAGGGTGAGTTCATCGACGCGACCAAAAAGGGTAATCTTGGTCGATTTTGCAACCACTCCTGCAATCCCAACTGCTACGTCGACAAATGGGTCGTCGGCGACAAGCTGCGAATGGGCATATTTGCAGAACGGTACATCAAGGCTGGCGAGGAGCTGGTGTTCAACTACAATGTCGACCGCTATGGTGCCGATCCTCAACCTTGTTACTGCGGTGAATCGAACTGCACGGGATTCATTGGCGGCAAAACCCAGACGGAACGCGGCACGAAACTCTCCGCTGCAACCATTGAGGCTCTTGGTATCGATGAGGCAGATTCCTGGGAGACCACCGTCGCCAGACGGCCTCGCAAGAAGAAGGTCGCCGAGGACGATGAAGACTACGTCGACAGCCTTGAAGCCAAGTCACTGGATGCTGACAGCGTGACCAAGGTCATGGCTGCACTTATGCAGTGCAAAGAGAAATGGATCGCTGTGAAGCTGCTGCAGCGGATACAACGATGCGAGGATGACCAGGCATGGCACAAAGTGGTCAGATTTCACGGTTATCAAATACTCAACTCCCAGCTCGCTGCTTGGAGGGACGATGAGAATATCATTCTACAGATTTTGGATATCCTGAACCGACTGCCACGGCTCACCAGAAACAAGATTGTCGATGCAAAGATTGATAAAACCTTGGAACCTTTGACGCAGCATCCTGATGAGAGAGTCGCGAGCCAGGCGTCACAATTGCTCGATGCATGGTCCAAGCTCGAGTTGGCCTACCGAATACCACGCAAGAAGAGAACTGATGCGTCAAACATCGTCAAGCCCCAGCCCACGCCGTTCGAAAGACGGGAGTCTGCGCAGGAACGCAAACGATCAAAGTCTAGGTCTCGCTCTCGTTCTCGGACACCTCCTAGAGGCCCTTCAAGCGTGCCCTCCGGTCCCAAGTCGTTACAGCGTCCGGCAGCCAAGATCCTCGGCCGCGCTCTTCCATCTTTCACTCGACCTCCTCCGCCATTGCCCCGAGGCTGGTTTGCAGCGCAGGATAACGGGAGAACGTATTACTACTCGACCAATGGACAAACAACATGGTCAAGGCCTACCAAACCGGCTGACGAGCCTCCTCCCCCGCCCAAGCAGCCTTCTGAGCAGGATCTCTTGAAGAGCATCATTGACAATATCGTCACCTCCCACGACAAAGAAAAGCAAACTGCCACTCCGGACACGCCCAAACCTGTCAAGGTGAAGAAGGAGGAGAAGTGGAAATCATACAATGAAGAGAAGCAGAAGAAGTTGTATGAGAATACTGTAAGCGTCCCAAGAATGTGTCGCGTGTTAATATTACATCTGCTAACTATATGTCGCGCAGCTTTTCCCGCTCATCTCCCATGTTATGAACAAGTACAAGAACAAAATCCCACGCGACGACCTTAAACGTTTTGCCAAAGAGGTTGCTAAGAAGCTCGTCGCGTCGGATTACAAGGCTGGAAGGGTCAAAGATCCCACCAAGATTGAGGAGAAGCAACAGAAAAAGGTCAAGGAGTTCTGCAAGCAGTTCTTTGAAAAGGCATACCAGAAACATAAAAAGCACGAAGCGGACAAAGCCGCCCGGCAGAAGAGTAAGAAAGGTTCCAGTACTCACCGGGGCGAACCGTCATCGTCAGAACAGGCGGCGCCATCCAGCTCTAAGGTAGAGGATGTGTCTCCTGCTGATGAAGATGATGAAGCGGAAGATGTAAAAATGTCGATTTCTGACGACGAAGATGCCGACAACACACCCAGTGAGCAGACTCCTATCGCGTCAAATGGCACCACCGAGCCTACGTTGAAACGCAAACGCGCACACGACAATGATTCCTCTATGGTGCTTGGAGATGAAGAGGAAGAGGAACCTACGGGATCGCCCATGAAAAGGTTGAATCTGGACGTCGACACTCCAACGACACTGACACCGCCTCCTCCACCCCCACCGCCGCCGGCGCCGCCTGCCGAAACACCTCCAGACAGTACACCACGAGAAGGTGAGGCCGAGGCCGAAATGGACATGGACATAGAGACGGAACCGGAGACCGACATCCACGCCGATACAAATTTTAAGGGAAAGAGTATGGCGGATGTGCTGGCTCAAGCGCAACAAGAAGACGATGGTGATGAAGGTGTTGAAGAAGCAAATGGGGATAACTTGAAGGCCGAGTCAGATAATCAAGGCAAGAAGGATGGTGTCAATGGGATTGGGACATCGGCTGGACATGGCCCAGGCCAAAACATGGAGTTGGACAACCCTTCGGTTGAAGGACAAGAGTTTCCCGAGGAAACACGATGACCTCTATTGTTTTTGAGTGGGTGACTTTGGGAAGGCTGCCGGGGAACGGAGGCCAAACCAAGGCAAAGAACCTGTTAATCTATTTTTCTGCGAATTGAATCGGCTCAAAGGATCGGCTTGTGGTTTGAGAGAAGAGACTCGGACCTTAGGAATAGGAGCAGGCCTGGCCGCGGGTTACCCAGAGTCCAGGTATTGGGTTCAAGTTGTTCCTGACCGAGCGAGCCAGCATTACAAGTTGAGCGAACCTGCCATCCACCAGTGGCACTACCTTGGGATACTGTACGAAAAGAAAATCAAAGTCGTTGAACAAATTCAAGCTTCGCCTACCTGCCTCCCTACTGAGGTATACACACCTGCAGCTGCAGCTACCTAGGGACTTGCTACCACCACCACCGACTAGGTGCCTACCTAGGGTCTCAGGGCTCTGGCATGCGCCTTCCCGGAGGATTGGTTGGAAGCAGATCGTCACTCACTTCGTGGTTGTCATGTTTCGCTGCGCACGAGGTGTCCTTTCCGCACCAAAAAACTATAGTGAGTGCGCAGGGAAACATCGCAGCCGCTAGGTGCCACCGGGGTCTGTCCGCTGGTGTCTGCCAGCATGAACCAAACTGCCAGTCATTCGAGTCTGAGTCCAGAAATGCATATTCGTCCTATCTCTTCTGCAATGCAGTGCCTGCTTGAGGCGTCTCGAGCGAGTTCTACCTGCACCACTTCAGTTTCGAAACCATTTGGATAGTACATACAATCCATAGCTTGGTATGGGCACTGCTAGTATGGCACACTGGCAGGAAGGGATCTTGATCTGAACAGGAATGGCAGAAATGAAGATTCATTTTTGTCCCTCAGCTTGCTTTTCTTTCCTACCCAGGAGGAGGTCTCGGGCGAAACTGTCTAGCTACGGTGTCTATCTGTTGGTCCACCTTTTACCTGGCCAATACCGGATACAGGTACCTAGGTAGTTAGAAGAACTCTGTTTCCTCAGGGATCATGCCAGGTCAAGTCAAGTATGGTCATGCAGCAGATCAGGCCGGAAAGATAGCCACTGCAGGCTCAATCAAACCACGCATGCTACGCTCGCCACGATCCTGTTCAAGTATGCAATGGATGAAAAACAAACGTGGACCTGTCAGACATCTCCGCGGTGTTATGCTCTCATGCACCCAGCAGCTGCATTATCATGCTCATTCCTTTCTCCTTCCATCTGCAGACTAAAGCAGCGAAATGCAGATGCAGTCCAATGCAATGCTACCTGCTGCCGGACGATCGAAACCGAAACTGTACAGAAAAGAGCACGAAGACAGGGCCTGCGGGGGCGGCGTGACAAGGATAATGTTGAGTCCGCTCCGTTGACAAGCGATGTTGAAAAAGGCAAAGCGCCGCCACTGCGCTGCGAGAGACAAAGGTGGCATTGGTCGGCTTTCCCTCTGTGAAAACGTCAAGGGCGGTATTCGGGGATCCCGTAAATATGACTGTGTAGGTCTTTGTCGTCTTGGGTAGAGCATCCAGTTCTTTCCAGGGGGAGCAGTTGATGAGCTGGAAGGGATAATGGCCGTTTTAGTGCACAGCGTCAGTCATCACGGCGCAGGCAGAAGGTCGTAAATCATGGCCGCACATGACGATAATGATGGGTAATAAGAAAGCGATGCTCCTTTCGGTTTTGCTCTCGGCTTTTGGATGGTTTCTACCAGTGCTCAGTAGAAGCTTTCGACGATACTCTCCTTGTTGGCGTTCATGCGGGCATCGAGACCACCGGGGCCGGCACCTTCGCCGAGTCGGAAGACGCTCTCGATGACGCTCAGCTCAGTGGCGGTGGTGTCCATCCCCGTCACGGCCAGCCAGTCGTTGACTACCATACCGGCACCGACGACGGGGCTTCCTCGATTGACGGATCCGGCGACCAAGGGCACCTGCAGCAGAGAACTCAATTCGTCCTGGTCTTGGATGCTGGTCTTGGGATGGACAATGCCACCCTGGTTCGACAGAGACATGTACGACCCCGTCAGCACGTTGCCGGCAATGGTCTGTCGAAACACTTCGACGCCTAGAGTGTCTGCGATGATTTCCTCCGTTTCTCGTTCAATGTCCGGGTGCACGAGCGCCACGTGGTCGTTGGCCGCGATGCAGTTACCCAGAGCTGAAAGCCGTTCTTCTATTCTCTGAATCTTGACATTGTCCGGCAAACTGTTGCGCAGATGTTGCAGCTCCTGGTCGGTCGTCGAGGTCGGGACCAGAAGGCCGTTCTTATTGCCCGTCGTCAACCGGCCGATAATGCGTGTGCCCGCAATCGTGCAGTGCACAATCGGGATCAAGTCTGCCAATTCGGATTCAAAGATCGAGTAGAAGTTCTCCGACGCCCCAATCGCCACCAGACAGTAGCTGTTGGTCAGGTTGGCGAAGACGCCGACTTCGTTCGAGTTTTCAAATTGCGCTCGCACAGCCATGGTTGGGTTTGTTTAGGTTGCGCTGGGTCGTCTTCTGCTTTGTGACCGTCTGGGTTCTTGGTTCACTGGAAGGCAGGGGGAGAGTCGACAATGTAGAGGTTACGCCGGATTAGAGGGCGGGTTGTTGAGAGGCAACGGGAGGTGTAGTGGTGGTGAAAAGCGAACGACCTGGAGGAGGTGGTTGGCGGGTTCTGTATGATTTCCGAAGTGTTTTCTCGAGTGTTACTGTTTGGCCACCAGTGCTGGTTCTAGATCGATCAAAAGAACCCAGCTGTGGACTTGGAGTAGTTTGATAGCGCGGGAAAAAAGGTAGATTTGCTGGTGGATGTGAAGTCAGATGCAGGCAGCGAGTCACAAGAGTAATGGCAAAAAGCCCAGTGCTGTGGTGCAGTCATTTGCAATCCTGGACCCTGGAATTAACAGTAAGAAAATGCCCCTCGCCAATTTTTCTGCGGTGCCTGTGGCATGCGTTAGCCATGTCATGGATTACCACATGCGTCATAGTACCCTACTAGCACCCCTAGTGTGCCACTACCACAATGCGGACGACGTCGTTCGACTCATCATCTTCTCGGTCCAACCACTTCCAGATTCCTCTTCTGTCCCGTCACAGCCTCGTCAGTCATCAATATGACTCTTATCAGCCGTGTCAAGCGCAGATGCTGCCGGAATTGTGCTGGTTCTGGCCTGTACTATGCACCTTACAAGGCCTCAACTAGCAAGGCTCCTGGTAAATGGACTATACATATGTCGCCCAACTGCAGATGATCCCAACCCGCCGGGCTTTTGGAAGGCTAATTTATTTTCATCTAAAACTCAAACATTTGAACACATCTAAACTCTGGCAAGACCTCCTTATACTCTAGCCAGAACAAAGGGTCAAAAGGATGTCAACAGAGTCCGAACAAGTCCGCATACCTTGGAAGTCATCGTTGGACTTCTCATACACCTGGTTACAGCTTGTGTCCCCCGCTTCGCAGTGAGCACCGTAACAGGTGTTGAACAATGGCGTCTTTGGGTCCTTGACTGTCATGATGAAACCTTCATCCGCAAATGGCTCTCCTTCCACATTGCTAACGTCGAAGTATGTCTGACCCAAATCTCGCATCCAGGTGTACTCCAGCTGCGTCACCAATGGCTTGTTTGCTCCCGGGTCTCGAGTACACATCATGGCCATACTTGTGTTCTGGGCATGGTCTGCGAAGTTCGAGCTGAGAACTTGTCCCGGGTTTTGGCTCACCCAGCTGACGGCCAGACGTTCGTTAACTGGCGTCTGATCTGTAGGATCATAGCCCATGACAATGGCACACCAGATGCTAACGGGACAGTTGTTGGCGACTTCTGCTCCAGCATCGACAAATCCGACCAGACACAGACTCAGGAGAACTAGGAAGCACATCATCTTCCACGTTCTCGACATCGAAGCCGCACGAGAATGCGTTGTGTCAAGCAATGCTGTACCAGGTTAGGTTTCTTGCATTCGATACATCCTGCCTTTGCCACTTACCAGATATATCGACTCTATTTATTTCTCCCAGCAAGAGCCCGTACAAGTCTCTATGATTCTGCTGTTGAAGGATAGCAAATGTGAGCATTCGAAGCAATTGTTTCTGTCTTATCTGTTGTAGTTTCTGTTGATAGACAAGGGAGGAGAAGCAAAGAAGCAAGGCCTGAACTCACCCCTATTTATACCAATCCCTTCTTCGAGCATTTACTCCTTTCGTACAGCTGACTCTCAGCCTTGTCCACGAGACCGCCCCTGGAGTGTCCTGGCCTTTATCACGAAGAGTGTCAACTCCACCGGTTGACACAGGCCTGCAATCCATGCCGTGCGCGTGGCCTTTGCAAGAAGTCACTATCCAGTTGACAGATCAGGTGGCTTGCTGAGAGGACAGAGGGCTGTGAAGTCTGCCCTGTGTCCTGTGTTGTGAATGCCAGGACGTCCTCGAGCAGTCTGATTGGCAGAGCTGAACTTTGTACCCAGCGAATTCTCATCATGATAAGCCGTTGCCTTGGTTTGGCTGCAGATAGCAGCACATTTCAGACAGACACGTCGGCCCCAGGACGGCATCGGACAAGGCATTCCTGTTCATGCCTTGTGTGAACATTTGCATGAACTTTCGCTGGAAGTTAGCTCTTGTCCGGTCGGACCTCTTGGGATTTGCCAGCGTCCTAAGATGGGATTTTCCTTCGGGTATTGCAGTCTGCCTTTCTTGATCACTGCTATGCTCGAAGCTCGTTGTGGTCAGCTTTTTGCTGCAGAAATAGGCATGCCTTGTCTTTCCACGGTGTTTATATAGGAAAGCTAACACCCCTTTCTGCAGAGGTTTGTTTGCTGGACCTACCGGTTTGACAACATGACAACCACATGCAACATGGCAGCCGATTGATGATTAAGCAAAGCTGATATCAATCCGTAGGCCAAACTTCAAAAGCGAGCACGAGCACCTACCAGAATGAACCACTTAAGAAGGAAAAGCAGAGAAAACACCATGGTATTGTGCAGCTACTACGCTGGAGCGCTGGAGCGCAAGACAGAGGTGCGAAAGCCGAAAAGGAAGTACTATCAGGAGTTGCTCAAACTTGAAGCACCACGCAGCAATCCAAGGTGGTCCTCCTCCAGCTACAACGTTGTACTGATGGACACCTCCTGGAGCCCCATCAACACGGCACACCTTTCTTGGTGGCAGTGTCCTATTAAGCCATATACTTGCATACTTGATAAGGAGGTCTCTGATTCTTGAGCTAATCACGCTGCGCAAAGACAAAGGGCACCTGGCTGTGAGCGAGGCCGAGACTGATTATGCTGGGCTTTGACATCACCCAGGTCGCCGTACGACAAAATGAGGAGCTATCATTTCCTCCCTCCCTGGATAGAGGTCATCCGATAGTGCAACTAGATTCATAGAGTATATCAAGTGTAAAAGACTTCACGGCGGGTCAGTGATAAGGTTTATGATCAACTTGAGGCTGTTAGTGATAAGGTACAACGTTGTATGAGGCTGATATAAGTGACCCAAAAAAGGCATTGCGTTCTCCAGAAGTGACATAAGTCGCCAAGACAAACCACACGTGACTGCAGCCAGCGAGAACCCCAGTGAAGTGTCGCCATTCCATTCCATCGCCAGTGCGCAGGCTGCGGTTGTGCTCGTACTGCTCCAAATCTTTGCTCCCTCTCCACCTTTTTATTTTCCTGAACCTGACCTGCACTACTGACTGCGTCCAAAATCCAAAAGCGAATCCGACAACCTCAACCCTTAATTCATCCACCACCTTCTACCGACTTCACAGCTTTAATCACCATCACCATCCTCTGCCGCGCCTCTTCCTTACTTGATCAAGGTCTTATTTGTGCCTGTCTGCGGTAGTTGACGCGCTGACAATCCTGCCCTCTTTTTACTGTGTGACAAATTCCCACATCTCAACCTTACCACTTGTGCACCGACTGCGCTTGTAGACATTGTGTCTGAAGCTCAAACAGCGCACCCTGGGATTATATCACATTCTGAAGCTTAACAGACATCTGTCCACCGTCCAATCTGCGACACCAGACCGGTTTTGACGCCACCAGAAGGCTGACAATCACTATGGCGACCGAAACTGCTCCCACCAACGGCCTGTATGGCACAAACCAGTACGGCCAACCTGCTGAACTTGCTGCCTCTACGCCTTCTGCGCCTACCCATAACCCCTCTGCGTCTCAGAGTACCACTACCTCCGCGAACGCTCCCAAGGCTGACCCGCAAGAGATCGGCTGGTACTTTGTCGAACAATACTATACCACTTTGTCCAAGAGTCCAGAGAAGATCCACCTCTTTTATTCCAAGAGGTCGCAGCTTGTCACTGGTGTTGAAGCCGAGAAGGTTGTCCCTGCGGTTGGTACTAAGGTAAGATAACCCGATCGACAAACAGCGCGGAACAAATGCTAATAGGAATGCAGGCAATCAGCGAGAAGATCAAGGCGCTTGACTTCCAGGACTGCAAAGTGCGCGTCCTCAATGTCGATTCCCAATCCTCCTACTCCAACATCGTTGTCCAAGTCATTGGCGAGATGTCCAACAAGTCCGAACCTCACCACAAATTTGTCCAGACTTTCGTTCTTGCTGAGCAACCCAACGGCTACTTTGTCCTCAATGACATCTTCCGCTACTTGAGCGATGATGTTGATGAGATCGTTGAAGATGAACAGCCGCAACCAGAAGTCCCTGCCGAGGAACCAGCCACCCCAGCCGAAGGTTTGACTGATCCTCAGCCGCGCGTCGAGGAGACTGTTGCCACAGAAGAGGCGGCCGAGAAGGTGGACGAGAAGCTTGAAGAAGACAAGAAGGAGTCATCTGAGGCGGCTGCTACTGAAGTCAACGGTGCCGTCATCCCAACTCCCGCCGAACAACCTGCCGAAGCAACCGAGACTCCAGCAACTTCTGCCCCAGCAACTGAAGCACAAGCAGCTAGCAGTCCTGCCCCAGAGCAGCAACAAGCTGCGCCAGAGCCTACTCCCAAGACGGAGACCAGCACGGAGACTGCTCCTGCTGCTCCCGCTCCGGTTGAAGCGCCACCGGCGAAAAAAACCTGGGCAAGCATGCTTGGAGGTGGTTCTAAAGCTCCTGCAGTTCCCGCTCTCCCCGCCACTACTCCAGCAGCGCAGCAGAAGGCTCCTCGGCCATCGCAAGCTGCCCAACCCGCAAAGACCCCAGCTGAACCTGCTGCTTCTACAATCGCCGCTACCGGTAATGCAAACTCCCAGAGTAACGGTTGGCAGACAGCCGAGCACAGCAAGAAGGGCAAGGGGCCGCAGAACAAGCCCGCTTCCGAGGGGACTGTCCTTGCTTACATCAAGAATGTGAACGATAAAGTGGATGCTAGAGTCCTCCGCGAGGTTCTGGAGCGTTATGGCGAACTCAAGTATTTCGACGTGTCTCGCCCAAAGGTATGCACTTATTTCAGAACTCTTCATGTCACCTGCTAACCCATCATCTTAGAACTGCGCTTTTGTCGAATTTGCTGATCCTGCTGGCTATGCCGCGGCAGTCGCAGCAAACCCGCATACTGTCGGCACAGAGCAAATCTACGTCGAGGAACGTCGTCCTCGTCCGAATGCCTACGGCGGCAGCAACGCCAACTACAGCCGTGGTGGTGGTAACAACGCCGGTCGTGGCCGAGGCGGAATGCAAGGCGGTCGAAGTGGCAGCCAGAGCAACTTCCCCAAGGACGCCGGCCGAGGTGGTGGTTTCCAACAGCGAGGTGGAAAATCCGGCACGGTCACTCCCAAGGCACGTGGGCAGACCCAAGCCTCATAAAGGCATTTTGCTTTTGAGGTCCTTACATCTGACGATAACCTCGGCCGATCAGTGACCCTTTTCTCGCGTCCCCGGCCACTTTTCACTCTACCGGTTGCATCTGCGATACAAAAGTGATGTGGAATCTGTAACGGCGCAGTTGGAAAAAAGTGGCTTTCTTTTTTTGCCCCATTTTTCTTCTCATGAACCCGTGTCTTCGCATAGCGAGTTTCGGACCAAAGTACAGCACAGAGTCGAATTGTTTCAGAGTCGAATCAGCACAGTTGCATCACAGCTCAGGGTCATGGTCATGGTCACGGTGATAGTGATGGTGATGGTGGGAAGAAGTGTGTTTTTTCAGCGGAGCCATGTACCTTTGTCTGACTCAGGGGTCTTTATGGGTTCTGGGGTTTCTTGAGAGCGCCTAGTGTGTACATTAGTCCTCAGCTCGAGACATACAAGCTTAATGGCCGTGGTCGAAATAAGCCTTCCTGATGAATACTGACTGATTCAAGTTCTGCGAGACACATGAATGCTATACTCGTACATTCGGTCAGGGTTGATGAATCATCAGCAGGCAAGTCGCAGTGCGATGTCACGTGGAGAGCAGCACATTGGCGGAGGGGGAAATGCATCAGGCTGTCATGATAAGACGTGCCGGCGGCCTCCGCGTAGAAACAGCGTTGTACGCCGCGTACGTGGGGTAACTTCCAGGTTCACCGCAACTGGTCACTCACTGACCCCTTCGTTCAGGCCGCAATCGGGACGACTTCGCTACGTACCGCTGCCACTGCCACTCTTTCTTGCAATGAATCGCAGCTCCTGAACGACATCTTCTACTATATTTCTATACTTTTGGCACTTGCCCCGGGTCTGCAATCATGAGGCCTGGAATCGGCCTCGACAACACGGAACCCCGTCCCCGCAAATACTCCGCCGTCGACTCTCCCTCCCTGCCCAGTGACCGCTACAGCGCATCTCCCACGACGTTCTTCCTGGCTCGAGATCCTGATTCTCCGAGAACGGCAAATGATCGAAGTGCGGGTGTAGCATCCCAAATACCGGTTGTGAGCAGTCTACATGATACCATCCAGGAGGCGGAGCGGTCCATCAAGCACACCGACCCTCGACCGGCAGAGGCCAGGAGCGTGAGCCGGAGACGATCTACTATCAAGCCTGACGGGCAAGGACATTTCCGACGACGTTCGTCCAACGTCAGTGCTGAAGCTGTACAAGCACCGCCTAACAGAGAAACGACACCATCCCCTCTTCCATCACGAGACATCTCCCTTCCCAGTAGTCCCAAGTCGGTTTCGTCGAGATCACTTCAGAAATCCGACGATGAGTTGACCAATGATGAGACAGGGAGCCAAGTAGTGGTCTCTAGTGAGGAAGATGAAGGGGAAACACCTGGCGTTGTCCAGGACAGCCAACCCGAGCTTATCATGCCGAGTATCACCATGCCAAGTCGGAGACCTTTTACTGAACGTGGAAAACGACTGGGAAGGTTCAAAATTATGGTAGCGGGCCGCAAAGGTGTGTACAGCTACGAGATATTCTACTGACAGATGCTAACTTCATGCAGCCGTTGGCAAAACTTCCCTCATCAAATCGGTCGTTCAGCTTTGTGAAGATATCGTACATGTGGACCCAAGCTTGTCGAATTCTATGAAGGCAACTCAACGTGAGGGCAACGGTTCTGACGAGTGGGCAAGCGAAGTCTACGCGAGCACCAAACCTTACCCCGCCTGGTGGCCCAACGTCGAGGAGAGCCGCATATTGAGGCGGAGGAAGAGTATGGGCGATTCGGTCCTGGAGAGGAACATATGTTTTGTCGATGCTCCGGACGCCACCAAACTCGACAGGATCATTCATTATGTCGAACAGCAGCTTGTCAATGCCATGGTTTCGATAGACCGGCTGACAAATGAGTTCTCGGGCTTGTTGAGTGGGCGAGGATCATCACATGTGGATGTCATCCTATATCTCATCTCAAAAGGTATGCAATCCCCCTACTGGCCAGTTTCGACACCACTGACTTGTATAGACCACACTAGAGATGACTGCGAGCGAATTCGCCAACTCTCTGAGCTGTGCAATGTTGTTCCACTTGTTGCAAAGTCGGATCTTCTTTCTCAGACGGAGCAGGATGAGATCAAACAAAGTTTGGACACGACTCTGGCAGCACTGCCACGACTCCCTGTATCGCTTTGTTCCGAAACCGAGGTCAAAGCGACGGCAACAGTACCCTACACTGTTACGTCGGCAAATGGGCCAGATCTCGACACCATGGATGCGTCGTTGCTCATGTCGCCGGAATATATCCAGCCTCTTGTCCCGTCGGAGCTAAGTCTTCTCGTGGAACAACTCTTCGAACCCGAGACCGTTGCCTATCTACGGCATACGTCGGCGCGGAAACTGGTTGCATGGCATGCGCGTCATCCCAGATTAACAACAGTGCCATCACCCTCGCTTCCCTCGATCCATCACTCCACACTGGCGTCTCCGGTGCAATCCTCTCTAAGCAATTCCGCGGCGTTGCTACCCGTTGGGTCCGACATTTCGCTCAACACTTCTAACAGTTGGGCGTTGGCGAAAGTGGCGGATCATACGCAACGAGAAGAACGATTGGCTCAAGTCAGGTTGTCGAAATGGGCGAGCGAGCTACAACTCAGTCTTCAACGCGAGCGGGAGAGATACGAAAAGATTGCCCGAGGCGAGCGGGCAGTGTGGCTAGTAGAACGGATGGGAGAAGAGGTTCGCGATGGTCGTATTCTATATCCGGGGGACTATTTGAACCCGACAAAACATCAGCAGGCTTTGTTGCTGCAGAAGGGCAGAAAGAACGGGATGGGTTACGATGATTATGAGGACCACCACGACGTGAAGGCCGGCTATCAGATGCATGACCCCTTGGGACTTCTCCGGTGGCAAGATAGCATGCGGACTCGTGGATGGATTGCTCTGCAGGTGGTAGGCAGTTTCGGTGTGGTGGGAGGTCTTGCTTTCTGGCTTGCTAGGACGTGGGGACTGACTGCCAGCATCAACGACTGGGTGCAAGGCTTGCACATGTCGGCGTTCGGGCAGGAATGATATGTGGAAGAGAACTTATGGATCGAAAATGACGAAGTCCGGGACCGAAATTACGGTGGACCCCACGCGCCAGTGTCGCAGGGAGATGAAAGACGCAAGGTTTCATCAGGCTTCTAGAAGGCGGTGAGAAGCAGGTTCATTCCAGAAGGTGATCAGAGCCGGAGCGGGCGGGTCCCAATCTCTCTCTTCCCCTATAGGGCCACCTGCGAACGGGTATGATTGATATGAGAGCATGTTGCAACGGATGCTGCATGGGATGGATGGATCAAAGGATGGACGCGAGTCTGTAATTCATTGCACTAGCACTTCAGATGGCGCTACTATATGGTGTAGGGGCGCGGTTGTTTTGGAATGGGGTGGTACCTTAATGATGAGTAGTTGACGATCATGGCATGGCATGGCATGGCATCGCAGCGCAGCGGTGCTGTTTCTGGTTGTGTCTTGTGTCTGGGAGAGGCGAATGATGGTTTAATATATGATTCTCCCTACAGGACAGTACGTATCCTACAATGTTCGCAATTATAACTGAGTCACCGACCGTGCAAACTAGTACACCGCAAATCCGAAACGTGCGGTCGACCTGATTGATCTTCGCCGGGGCCGGCGCCGGCTCCAAAGAGATGGAACTACCTACAGTACCTTATGCTACTAGACTCGGAGTCGAAAATGGGATTTGTCCCAGTTAGTGTTATTATCTCGTCTCGCTTGGCTTGAGCTATCTACAACTACTTTGCTGTAACAGGAAAAGGAGAAGAAGAAGAAGAAGGAAAAAAGGAAGAGAACTAGGTACCTAAGGTACTAGGAAGGTGCTAGGTAGTATCGAACGATGACCGAAGGTGTTTCAAGTTTCCCTCCTTGCAAGTCCTTTTCGAGAAACTCGAAGTACTGGTGCTGTAACTAGTCAGTAGTTGTAGCTACTAGTTACAACACCAGTGGTACCTAGTACCTGGTAGTGCTATATCCGAAGGGAAAACCTGCTGCTGCTGGACGCATGTTACGGGCAAGTTACAGTAGGTATTTCTATCAGAGGTACGTATTGACTGCCCATTTATAACCACCTACCGTAAAGTACAATGATTTACAGAAGGTGGTGTGACCGAGCGGGAAGGCACGACATTGGCATACATTGCATGGCATAGCATACGAGTAGTTGTATGCATGGATCAAACCACAACTGCCAGTGCACGTCTGACTCTGACATGGCATCAGGCAGCCTTGGGACTGCACAATAAGGTTTCGGATATGCGAGTGATACAAGGCAAGACGTGCTAGTAGTGTCTATGTTCAATAAACCTTCTGGAAGTGTAGCGCGAGTATGATTCCGCCCGCCCTCAAAGCAGGGCGCAACACCAGCACCGAAGAGGGCAGAATCAATGAAATAGACCCCGGGGGGAGGGGGCCAGAATGGATGTGGCGCCTGTCAAAATATGGTCTGGGCCATGATCCTCGGAGAGGTGAGATGGACGATAGAGCAGATAGAAAGGGGTGCAGGCGGACGGGCTTCGCTTCCAGGCCTGCTATTGTAAAGAATTGTTTGTCAAATGCAACACGATAGCGGGTGTGGAAGGAATTGTAGTTGTAGTTCAGCAGGAGGTGGAGGAGAGATGGTGGTAGTGTGGCTGTCGCAGTTGTATAGAAACAAGAAAAGGAGACGGCACGTTTGTCGCACGCCACGTGGGGATCGAGCATGGCGCGGTTTCAGGTTTCGAGAGTAGCACCAACCTTGTCCACAGGTTGCAGGACTAGTCCAAGGCGTCCGTTGTGCTGCATCCTGTAACTTCGGTAGCCTTGGGCTGAGGAATTGGGATAAGGCCTGTACGCTGGACTAACCGTGGGTGCATGGCTTATACAACCTACATATCTCGGAAGTGCACTCTGTAGGTACCCTCCAGGCAGGCAAGGAAAGTACTAGGTAGACAATATTGATTGTCAAGCTCAAACAACTGAGTTGCCAAATGCTACAACTTGCTTCCCGTGGCAGAGCCTAGAACCAAATGGGCGTGAGCACTGTGGCTTATAGGGGGGTTTCTAAGCCGCTGTCACCTGCGGCAATCTATCCGTGCCGTGGGTTAGGGACCAGCAAGACGCAGCACCTTATGCTGAGGCCAAATAGGAGCCAGCAACGGGCAGTGGTAGGGGCGTCGTAGGCGGGATTTGCCTTTCAAACCGCGCCATTTTCCCAGCTCGCTCCACCAGGGGCCACTTGCACCCACTGCCTGCACCCACTGCATTTCTCGTGGTTCAGGTTGCGTGGTAAACAAAAAGGACTCGGAACCTGCAGAGCGACGCAACACACTAAATCCTGGTCCTGGTGCTGGTCCCGATCATGGTCCGGGGTGGAAGCGGGTAGCCAACTCACATCAACTCCTTTCGCTCTGAACAATACTGTCTACATTCCATCCACATCGCGCTTATTATTGATTGTCCTCAACTCACCCTTCTCCCTCACTCAGCTTGGCGGTCCTCATCTATCCAGTTCGTCTTGTTCAGCTTCTGGCCCAGGTCTTCCTGCATCTTGTCACCTCTATCCCGGATCTCCAAGCCACAAACAATCGTCGCAACAACCTTATCCATCCTGCCCTAGCCTGACCACGACGCGGAGCAAGCAGTCGGCCGTGCTGTATATACAGTACACCACCCGCAATTCTACAGACCGGACGGACCGTCACTGTCGCCCATTCTCACCGTTAGGCATTCGCTGTCTTTGTCACTCCAGCCTGTGTCACTACGATTTGTGTCCCGAAGCCACCATCCTGAGCAAAGTACTGTCGTAACCACACACAAGAATCTCCCGCGGTGTTGGATCACCTGTCTCGCGCCTGAGAAGGTTGTTAAAAACGGTTGAAGAGAACAGTCATAGACACTGTTGTTGAGAGCTCCTACGCACGGATCCGCTGCGAGACGCACCATTGACACCATTGCACAAGAGTCCTGTAGTGGCTCGCTCCACCGAGAGACACTTCCGCAACCAGGACGACGGACGGACCTGCTATCGTCACCATGTCTCGCAGATCTCTTGAGTCTCAACGGCCTATAATGGCACCAAGTGTATGTTTTATGCTCCCCCCCCCACTTCTCCCTGTCAACAGGATTGATCTGCTTTCATCACATCCCATTCCATTGTCACCAGTTTGTTTGCCAGTCCGTGCCGACCGACACCCTGACAACCTTTCTATTACAATGACTAACTCAGCCTGTTGTTTCCTACAGCTTACCTCGAAACGCACATCCAAACGCTATTCCACATACTCGACATCGCCGAGTTTCATGACTACATCCACCACCTACTCCAACCCAGTCACGCTGCCATCGGCGGCCGAGGCTACGGAGATTGCAACGGCAACAGCAGCAAGAGCGAACCCCGAAACAGAGATCCGGCAATTGACCCAGGGATTCGACCGACTAGAAAACAAACATCTCTCACAACAGCGGTTTATCCCGAGCCAAAAGAAAACCGACGACTTGAGCAAATTGAGCCTGGGCGCAAAAGTCGAGAGGGCCCTAGGTCGAAGAATGACGGACCAGGATGCCGTGTTTCGGGTAAAGGTCAAACGCCCGACGGTGAAAACGAGCTCATCGTTTGCTGTTTTGGATGAGAAGGCCGTGTTGAAGTTTTGATTGCTCGTTTCGCTGCATGGTATTTTTGATGGGTGGGGATTATGTCTGGGTTACGGTTGACTTGACGACATTGACAACCCATTGCCGGGATACATGATAAATGACGGGGCCAACGATGTCGGGTTCGGTTGTTTGATGCATGCTTGAGCTGCTGAACTGTGGGGAGTGATATTGTACTGAGGGTTGCTGAATAACCTGGGCTGGGCGGTATAAGATGCCACCACTGTTCCGTCTGTAAAAGATGTGATGTGCAGTAATGCGTTGTGTTGTGTTGTGTTGCGTCTATGCGTTGTGCCTACCTTGTACGACCCCAGACTATCTATCTGCCGAATGGCCTGTCGCTGGTTGTCTGTCTGTGTGTCCGTGTCCGTTGATTGTCAGATTGGGTTGGCGTCTGCTGACCATGCTTGAAAATGACGATATCCAAGGAACGATCTCCTTTGTTTGACTCTGCTTTGTGGTCTAGCTTCTCTTTGTTGTTCCCAGATACCATCATCACCGCTGGGCACCGTGATGAGGATGGCTGTAAATGTATCTCTATCATTGCCTATCATTAGCAGAAATATAAGATAAAGTGAGATCTTCGTCTCGATATTCTTACAAGAAAGGTTACAAGACCGGTTACAGTGTGCCACTCAGCTGATGTACACCCTGCAATAGGGCCACGGGTATTTGAATTGAACAACAGAAGAGTATCTAGGAATTATATGATTTGATGATTCCCAGTCCTTCTACCCCGTCACCATAAATGTGAATATGAATGTGAAAAAATAAATCTGAACCTGAACCTGCACTTCGCACCAACTTCCAGGACAGGCCAAAGAACCGTTCTGTTCCAACATAAGAAATTCAACATAAGAGAAATAGGAGTGAGTACGACTGACTCAACTTGGGCGCGCGAGCCTCATCCGAATCCAGTAAGACCTTACAAGGGCACACAGGTATGTCACCCTACTTCATAGCCATGGCCATCCAGACCCCGATCCTCGAACTGCCTCCACACAGCTGATGTTTATCACCTGCACAAAGCATGTTGCACTCTGCTTCCGATGTCTGCTGCACAGCCTTGTTGTTGGTGGCAGCAGTAGTAGTAGTAGCAGCCGGCGATACATTGAGTTCGTTCCCACAATAACATTCGCGACTATACTCGACACCGGCATATCTGAATCCTCGGTCCGCACAGGTTGAGACGCAGAGGGACTGAGTCATGCCTTCTTGACCTCCACTGCCTTCGGCGATGGTAGTAGAATACCCCTTCAACGCTCGCTGTGCCGCCGAGGGATCGGTATAGCATCCTTGGTAAGTATAATCCCCAATGACCTTTTGAACAGACGGGCCAGATGGTGCAGATACGGCTGTGTTATTGTAGATGCTGAGACGGGAGCGGCCGCCACAGATCTCGCTACTAGACGCACCGCCGCATGGCATTGTGCATCCTGTGGCATTGAGCGGAGTATCTGCAGGCAGAGCAGGGGCGCAGTAGCATTCTCGACCGTATTCCAGACCTGCGAGGGGGAATGATTGAGAGGAACAGAATGCAATGCATGTCGAGATGGTCATTGAGGAGTTGGTCATGGATGACGAAGACAGGAGACGTCCACTGGGCAGTTCGGCTGCACATCCGATATATGTGGTGTTGGGGTAGTATTGACCTAGATATGAGTTTGGACTTGGACTTGGGGTTACACTCGAAGTTGAAATTGAAGCTGAAGTTGTTGCAGGTGAGGCAGTTGAAAGGGTACGGGAAATGGTGGTTAACGAAGGCTTGGTGGAAGATTGGGATGTGGAAATCGAAGAAGAAGTCGATCTCGAATTGGACCCTGTATTCTGTGTCGCCCCTGAAATTGTCATTGACGAGCCCGTGCTTGAAGAGGTCCGTGAGACGAAACTCGTGCTGAAGCCTGTGCTAGAGCCAGAGGTTGAGGAAGAAGTTCTCGAGTAGCTGCTGGTGGCGGTGCTGGCGGTGGTACTTGCTGATTGTGAAGAGGTCGATATGAGAGCTGGAGCCGCGCCGGAAGTTCTGGCCGTGCTTGCCGTTGAAACTGGGCCCGAAGGATTAGTCAAGCTCGTCCACCCGCTCACATTTGACGGTGAACCACCGGACGAAGTAGAGGGCCGCGCATCAGTCGAGCTCGAGGACGAGGGTGAAAGACTCGTTGAAGTCGCGTTCCTTGCCAAGCTTGATCCTGAGGACGAGGTGAATGCTGAAGTCCTAGCTGTGGTTGAGCTTGGTAACGATCTCGAAGTGACGCTCGGGGTGGAGCTTCGGCTAGTGGTTGAGGCCAAAGTTGAATTTGAAGCAAGACTTCGACTTGCAGACGACTCGGAGCTCGAGAACGAAGTTAGTGAACTTGCTGAGGTGGAGTTGCTTGCCAATCTTGACCCTGAAGACATGGTGGATGCCGAAGTCCTAAGTACGGTCAGGCTTGATAAAGATGTCGAGGTGACGCTTGAGGTGGGGCTTCTGCTCGTGCTTGACATCGAAGTCGAATTTGCAGCAAGGCTCCTGCTTGTAGATGAGCTCATAAACGCGGTTGAAGCAAAGGAGGCGGAGGTTGTGTTTCTGCTTGCTGTTGTTGTCGTGGGGACATTGAAAGAAGTAATAGACACAAGAGAACGTATTGGAACAGTGGAGGTAGATGTCACCTGGGTCGTGTTGACGGAAAGACTGCCTTTCAATGTGGTCAAAGTCGAAGAGCCCGGCCGGGCCGTGCTCGTTGTGGTTGAGCCGTTGATGACCCGTATCAAATTGTCTGAGGCCAAAGATGTAGTCGACACCAGCGAGGCTGTCGATGAAGATGTTCCATTTCGACTTGACACCAGGAATGAGCTTGATGACGTAGATGATGTAGATGATATACCGGCACGGCTGGAGGTCAACCAGGTGCTCGAGGAGGACAAGGCACTGCTCGACGTGCTTGAATTGCCCAAAGCTGAAGCTCGCAATGTGCTGAACGACGTGCTCGGGGTAGATGAAAGAGCTGTGGATGTCGCAATGCGAGTCGATGTGACAATGCTGTTGCTGGTCACGGACAGTATGTTACGCGACCCAGTCGTGGAGGTTGTATTCGCAAATGACCCTGCCGTCGATGTCTTTCCAGTCGAGGTGGAGCTCGACAGGGTGGACAAGCCGGCAGAGGTACTGCTCGGTACCAAGCTGGTCGAGCTTGAGCTGGAATTGGACGGGATCACGTACTGGTACAGAGACAACCCGTTCGGTCCACCGCACACAGTCGAGGAGTTCCCGGCACACGTCATGGAGCAGCGGCCATCCGTAGCAGTGGTCGACCCAGCAGATAGAGTATTCCCACAGTAGCATTCACGACCATATTCAACACCAAAGTACATAAAGCCAGTACAGTTTCCGGCGCAGTACTGCGCGGTCATATCGTTTGAGGCGACAGCATTTCCAGTGAGTGCACGACCATTGGTGGCTTCGGTGTGACAGTCAACGTATCGGAAATTGCCAATATTGGAAACAGTGCTCGGCCCGGACGGCGTGGGTGCTGGTGGGGGTGTAGTTGTCGTCCAGTTTGGATTCACGTATAGGGTCAACCCATTCGGTCCGCCACATACAAGGCTCGAATTGCCAGAGCATGGCATATTGCATCGGCCGTCAGTTGCTGGAGCACTGCCGGCACCAAGAGTATTTCCACAATAACATTCCCGACCGTACTCCACGCCGAAATAACGGTACTGAGTACAATTGCTCGCACAAGTTTGTGTGGTAATGCTGTTGTCGGCCAACGTATAGCCGCTGAGAGCTCGACCTGCGGTGGCTTCTGTATAACAAGAGACATAACTGAAATTGCCGATTGTTGATGGAATTGCCAGTCCTGTTGGGCCAGGCGGATTCTGATTCCCGGTTCCTGATGTGGCAGTCGAAGTAGGAAGGCTGCCGTTGCCGTACATGTACATGTTGAGACGACTTGGACCTCCACAAAACTCTGTTTGATTGTTGTTACATGTCATACTGCAATCCGAAGCTGCAGTACTGACGGCACCAGCGGACAGGGAGTTCCCACAAAAACATTGACCACCATACTCCACGCCGGAGTACAGGTACCCTTGACATGCTGCGAGACACCCCGTCACCGTATTGTTGGCATTTACTTGCACATTGAGCGCACGAGATTGAGATCCTTCGGTATAGCATCCAAGAGATCGGAACCCAAGAGCACCAGGGTTGACGTAGGGACCAGGAGAGTCTGTCGCGTTGCCGTTCCAGCGAGTTATGTCGCCAAACAGTGAAATGAAAGAGCCAGAGCCGGTGATACCGTTGCCTCCACAGATCTCGTTCTCGTTGCCAGAACATGCAAAGTTGCAATTGGCATCATCATTAACAGTCTTTGGGCGGTTATACCCACACCAACATTCTTCCCATGTCAGCAATGGTACAATAATGCTGGGAACTGACTTACCTTGGTTGTACTGTGTGCCGGCAAAGATGTACCCTGCAGCAGAACACTGGGCTATGCATTGCTCATTAGTATTAAGCGGACCACTGTAAATGGCTGCCTGTAGTTGTCGGCCTGGGTTGTTCTCAGTATAGCAGCCGGCGTATCGGTAAATGCCTTGCTGAGTCACTGGGTTTAGAGGCGGTCCTTGTTCAGATACAGCATTGCAGAGAAATTGTATGTGCTGCTTTCCAAACATCGGGTCATTGAGATTCATGGTCCATTGTGCGGTGCCGACGTATGGATCAACATTGATTTGACTCTTTGGCACTGAACAGAACAGAGTGGCAGTCAAATTCTGCCCAGCATATACCAACGTTCCTTCGGCGAGGTCGACCTGGTTACTGGCTCCAATAATGCTCCCAGGAATGCCGAATGGTGGTTTACTAACGGTCACAGATAAGGCTGCTGCGTTCGGTGATCCATTGTTGGTCAATCGCATCTTCAGATACCGACTTGTATTCTCGGTCACATTGCCAAAACTGAAGGCGGTCGTGTTGTCGTACCGAATCCATCCTCCCCCAGGAGTCTGGAATTCGACAACAGCTCTGGGTTCATCCGAGCCAGTGGCGAGAACATCAAAGACTTTTGTGCCCCCATTTGACACAACCTGTACGTAGACGCCATAGTTTCCGCTGGAGGGTGGATTGAAGTTGATTGGAACTGTTATGGCACTATTCGGTCCCACCGAAAGCGGCATGTTGTAGAATGTGAATGCAGACACTCCCGTGACTGTTTGCGTGCCATTGGGCGTAATCCAGGGTCCGGTCTCACCAACCACAGAATACAGTATTTTGGTGATGCTGAGAGGGGCATTTCCAACGTTGCTGATTATCACTGATTGATTGACTCCGCCAGCCTCCTGGCCGGTAATAACACCATTCCAACTGACCGTATTCGGTGTAATCATCAACAACGGCGCTTGACTCTGGCCAGTACCCTTCAGTTGTACAGGAGTATTGATGCTGAAACCGGCGGCTTGCTGCGTCGTGTTGAGGATGACAGATGATGACAAAGGTCCCACGATCTGCGGACTGAAAGTGGCTTGAAAGGAGAATTGCTGTCCCTGGGCCACGGTGATCGGGAAGTTTGGTAGACTGTTAATTGCGAAATTCGGGTTGCCGGAGAGTCCCGCTCCAGTTATTGTAACGGCAGTGTTGGCCAAACATTGGACCGTCATTGGGGCAGTTGTCGCATTGAGATTGACTGTGCCAAACTGAACGCCCGTACAATTCAGGGGCAGATTCACCGGGGCGCCATAAGCATAAATGTATCCCTGAGTGGTTCCTTGATAGACAATACCATCACCAAAAACTGGCCGAGTGAACTTTGTAGTTCCTGGAGTAACAAATGAGTTGATTTCCTGTAAGATGCCATTGTTGGGAATGGCATTATAGATTCTCAGGTTGGAGCCCTCCACGTCCGATGTCCATACCAAGCCAGTTCCAGGTTGATCATTCAACGACGTGACAGTGCCATGCCCAACGCCGAGGATATATGCGTTCTTTTCTGGCGAGTCTGCCACTTTGTTGAAATATGGAACACCATTGTTGCATGAGAATTTGAACACATGCGTCTTATACTGGATGACGTTAATGTAGATGTAACCTCCTTCGAGTGGATAGACACCGGCTCCCGCATAGACCGAGTTCTCGTTCTGATAGACCTGAATCACATTGTCCAGTTTGTTTGGGCCATTCTGGTAGCCCCCAAGGTTGTCGAGGTTGAGCCAGTAGGTCTTCCCACTCTTACCAGTGACAACGCCCATCCGCTTGATATCTCCACAAGAGAACTGACTTGGGAGTAACTCCAGAGGCGATGTCCCCAGATCTGCCAGTATCAGAAGGCTGAAATCAGAATGACAGAAGATTCCTCACCTTTGTCTGCGCCATCGAGCTGAGTTTTCTCCCAGGGCATGAAAAAGTCAACCACAGTCAACGAGCCATCTTCATTGATGGCCATATGCACGGCGGCTTCCTCGAGGGAGGTAGGTGGGTTTCTACCGTTGACTGGTATGCCATCGAGTTGAGAAGCATATCCGTTACCAGTGGCAAAGAACATGGAACCCTTTCCATCAGTGGCAAGCCCGCCGCCTGACATCCACACGCCAGCACCAGGGATGTCCGGGCCAACGCCAGCTTAAGTATGTTAGAGATGTAGGACGGCACAATGAGCAGGAGAAATCCGAGTTCACTTACCACCTTCTGTTGCAAATCTTTCCACGAGTTGACCAGTCCCTTTATCCCAACCGACGATCCAGCCAGTAAAGTTCCATTGGACGCTGAAGCGAAAGACAGTTAACCAGCGCTCAAGCGCTCGAGCGCTCAAAAAGCAACAAGAGAGGGTGTTTATGCAGCAAATGCGAGCAAAGTAATACGTACCAGTGGCTGGCGAATCCGGCGTAAATAAAATTGCCCGTATGAAGCAACGCTGGACGCTGATGGTGGATGCCACCATTGAAGGATCGCTCAGGATTGTTCCTGGCTACCATACCTTCCAGGTTGACAGGAAAATTTGGGCGCTCAGACAAATCTACAGTGCTGACAGCATGGATATAGTATCGACCATTCGGACGACCAGTGGGACCATTGAGATTTTGGTCGATGTAAGTTTTGGAAGTGAAGTACCATGTGTCCTGACCGCCGGGTTAGTGTCTGACACAATGTTGGTAATAAGGCGCTAGACATACCGTGTCAGGATCAATGACTCCAGTGGCAGTCACGCCCACCGTTGGATTGATATCAACACAGCCATTCAAGTCGCTGACCAGGAAAGGCCGATGTATGTTCCGAGAAGCCACAATGATTCCAGTCTTGGCAATGATCTTGTACAGGTTGTTCTGGGTAGTCGCAATGTAAAGATATTGTACACCATCGGAACCGGTATACACCAAGGGCTGAGAGAATATCTGTTCGGGCACGTTCTGTCCATTGATCGGATATGTACCAGGTAGCTTTGTTCTGAATAGTAGACCAAACTGAGCACTCCCAACCACCGCAGAATCCATATTGTGGTTGTTTTGATATCCGCTTCTGTCGTTGGAACCGCCCCAAGTAATGGTGTCTGTATTTGCAAGGGCATTGACCCATTGTATAGAGATTAGACTGAGATAAAGGAGGAAAGCAGCGAATGAGCGAACGGAAAAACGTAGTGAAAAGCGCATTTTGACAAGCGAGTGTGTAGATACCAAAAGAGTGTCCAAAACCAAAGGACTGAATGAAAGAATGAAGTAGATCGGGTAGAAGGCAGGCCAAGAACGAAGGCAACGACAGTAATATCATATTCTTATATAAGATCCCCATCGTCCTCACCAGCTCAATGTTGGCCGTGGTCATGAGTTGAGACAGGCTATCCCTGTCTCAAGCCTCGCGCACCCGGGGGAGAGAGCGATGGTATCAGTTGGCGTTCTTCATCTGGAGGCATACGCACACACTTTGAGACAGAAGGGAAGTACATTTCAGCCAGTCTGGACCGCCCAGCGGATACCTGAGTCTTTCCAGAAAGCAAGAGTGGTGGTGACCAATTACCCCGGTTGGCTTTGGGATATCATGAACGAGCCTGGTAGGCAAGGGGGGAAGATCTGTCATCGCCAATGCAGGGCAGACAGAGAAACGGGTGTACCTTGCACAGAGGTGAAACTGGTTGCCAAGTGTGCAGTTAGGATGAGCGAGCAACCTGACATGGGCACACTGTACATGGAGTGACACTATTTGGCGAGGTTAATAAGGGGATCCGGAACATTGTTCGAGTGGCGTTGGGGTCTGCCACGGATCCAGAATGACTGCAGTCAGGTTTTCAAGAAGGAAATTTTGCCTGCCAGTTGAAGTGGTTGCATGTTCGATTCAATCCAGGCCTTCCGTTGGTTGTCATTGTAATGCTTGACGTGTCCTGTGTGAATGGTTACACCCTCGCTCCAGAGGGCAGCGCTCTATCCGTCGCTATGCTGATCAGCCTCAGACACATCGTGTCAGTCATAACATCGATGCAAAAGACGAGATCTTGTTCCCTGGGCCTGCGTACAGCCATGAGGAGTGGAGGAGCGAAAGCAGTTGTGGAGGAAGATTGTAGGTGTGCAACAGAGACCAAGATCCCCAGTTCTACTCCTGCCGGACCTGCGCAAGCACGGCGGAGCATTGAGACGAACCATGACAAGGCTGGTTGCTGACAAAGCGGCGAGGCTGCCGGCCTCGGCGGAAAATAATTGTACCACGCATGCAATACAGTGTATACCTCGTGCCAAATCAGTCGGTCGACAGTCTGCGTCGGCGGCGAACACACGCAGACTTGATGTACCGTGTCTTTTGTCAATGCTGCATGGTCTCTGTCGCGTGAAGCATGTCTCCACAACATGTGCGGCCGGCGTCTTTGTCCCGGTCCTGCGGCGCAATCTCCTAACACTTGCCATCGAATCCTCCTGCGATGATACCTGCGTGGCTATCCTCTCAAAGTACGGTTGTGCTCAGAGGTTAGGCTCTGGAAAGACCACCTTACACTTCAATGAAAGAATTACGGCCAAAAATACTGGCAAGGGCGGTATTGTCCCAGTTGAGGCCTTGAAGAGCCACGATTTACACTTGGCCAAACTGCTGGAGAGGGCTCTGCCGTCACTGCCAGAGGCTTCTGGTCATTTACCCGACTTTCAGAAGCTTCATCTCCGGGATGGAAGCATCAGGCAGAAGCCAGACTTCATTTCCGCTACACGCGGCCCCGGGATGCCGGTCAATCTAGCGGTTGGCCTGAATACTGCAAAAGCACTTTCGGTAGCGTGGCAGATACCAATGGTGGGAGTCCATCATATGCAAGGACATGCACTGACGCCCAGGCTTGTCAGCGCACTACACAAAGACGAAAAGAGTGTGAGAGATGCAGTGAAACCCGATTTCCCGTTTCTGACCATGTTGGTTAGTGGCGGTCATACGATGCTTCTCTACTCGAAAGGGTTAGTGGAGCATGAAATTTTGGCCTCGACCACAGATACTGCCATCGGGGATGAACTGGACAAATGTGGCCGTCTTATACTGCCCAAGAAATTGCTGGATAGTACACCCGACACTTCCTATGGCAAATATCTTTCAGCATACGCATTCAAGACTGCGGATGACTATGCAGCTTGGGAAATTCCTCGCAGTCGTCAAGAAGAGGTGGAAAAGCCATTGAACAAATATGGATGGAACCTGGTCCCTCCCCTTTCCAAGACTCGTACGCTGGCCTACAGCTTTGCATCGATTGCGAGCCAGGTCAGAAGCGTGCTCCTAGCCCGTCAGAACCAAATGGACGAAGAGGAACGCGTGCTGCTTGCCCGGTCGGCCCTAGCGACCGCATTCGAGCACTTAGCCTCTCGCATGATTCTTGCCCTTGAGACTCTTCAAAATCAAGGTGTTGACATTTCTACACTGGTGGTGAGCGGAGGGGTTGCAGCCAACGACTTCCTCCGGTACTATCTGCGAAAGACGCTCGACCTACGAAACTTTGAGCACGTGGACCTTGTCTTTCCGCCTGTGGAACTTTGCACAGATAATGCGGCCATGATAGCGTGGGCTGGGATGGAGATGTTCAAAGCTGGTTATCACACAGACCTTGGATGCACCCCTGTCAGGAAATGGAGCATGGATAGTCGGAACCACGACGGAGGCATACTGGGTATCGGAGGATGGCTCAGAGCGGAAGATGCAAATCTGTCTGGCTAAGCATTTTATCAGAGCAACAAGCTCATGCCCGGAGACACTGAGTATTCCCCAGCTCAACTAGTCGAGCACGCGAACTTCGAAACGATTTCCGAAGGATTCAGGCGGCATGCATTGATTAGCAGCTAAAAGGACCGGCGAGTGTGGTTGGCCCAAAAAAGACGCTGGCAGCAGTGGCAGGGGCTTTTCAGGCGTGCCATGCAGTGTAGTCGTGACGCATACCTGCATTGGCCTGCCAATAAAAAGAGTAGGTTAATATTATTTGTTGAAGAAGGGTCAGCACTGCCAGTCGCTACACCCAGGATAGTATCATCTGATCCGTTTCATGCGTGCGGGAGTGGTAGGATGGAGAAATAGTGTCCTGTGTGATTATGATCACTCGTACCCTCTCCCTGTTCCAGCGGGCGCGATCCCTGAATCCAGGGTCGAACTCTGGGTTTGGGAACGGATGAACTCGGGCCCGGTCTCCGCAGCACGTGATCTGCGTACCTCTGTCCAACCCACCAATGACAGGTAGGACTGCAGTGCTAGTGCTGCCAGTGGGAGAAATCACCGCATGTTCCTGGCAGATGCGGAGCCAGCAACGATGGGGATAAGTTGCGTAAGGCTGACTGCGCCCACTGCATTGCGCCCAATTGTGGAATCGATCGTATGTCGTATTTTTATCACTGTAAGCATGGCCTTCGAAGCACTCTTCAAACACTCGAAGCAGTCATTGTTGCAAAAGACTGGACGTTCTCAATGTCGTTGTTCCTTGCTATGCCGCGACTCAATGTATATTACAATATCTGAAAGAGAACTCTGCGAGTGATACTAGCACATGGAGAGTCGCTCGACGGAGTCTGGAGGAATGATTCGGCCGACGAGGAGACGCTTGCGGCCGAAGGAGGAGGTGGGTCAAGGGCAGAGGACTCATCGATTGAACCACAGGCCCATCGCAGTGGTTGTATACGTTGCAAGAGTGTAGAGTGACAGTCGTTAGTCTCCCGGCTTTTTGCTTTTGCATGCTCCGAGCCGTCCGCGCCACACTGGAAGGACAGGGAAGAGGAGAGACGAAAGTGCAAAGTCCGAGACCCCGTGCTCAGGCGGCGCGCATCCCTGTCACCATCGTCTTGGCAAAGTAGGCATCACTCGTTACCACCGCAAGTGATCAAGCGGCCGTCATCACCACCACCGCGACAACTGCTCGACTCATCCTACTATCACCACCTTGTCTTTTTCCTTCTCCGTTTCCTCGTTCACGTTCTCTGGTGCGCGGTCCATCCGGTCGACCAGACCACGAGGAAAGAGAGAAAGCCAGATACTCGCCACGCTGGCCTCAGGCGTTGACTTTCCATCCGCAATTGCCTTGAACACCACCTACACCCATCTGTCTTCTATTCGGTTTCACCCTCACCTCAACCATTAAACAGCTATCCGCATATCTGTTCGCTCATTTGAACCCAGCGCATTGTCCGGCTCCTCCACTCAACCTCCGCCTGCTCTTGTTACTTGGCACCGCGACGGTTCCCTGGCACCGCCCTCAAGACCTTCGGCTCCTGCCTCCGTTCCCGCGGACATCCTATCCCCTGGGCTATGCTATAGCAGTACCAGATATTTCCTCACGGGGTACGCCAAACAAGCCTGTCAACCCCCCCGATCCATTAGCACGGAATACCTTCGACCGGCTAGCACACAAGTCCGCCCGAAAAGGAAAAAAGAACCACAACTGTGAGTAGAGTCGACTTCGCATTTATCAGTCTTATATCGTCGGCATATGTCGCTTGGAATAAGTGAGTCATAAGCCCCTGGGAGCAGCTCTATATCAGCCAATAGACCGCGTGCTGAACTTTCGAGCTAGCGCTTCGCGTGTCATCTGCATCCTCCCCCAGCTTGTTCGAGACTTGATATACCAACCATGTCCTCTTCTGCCATGCCACCTCCTCCTACTCCCTTTGCTCATCGCCGCACGCATCGACTCATCACCAGCCATCTTCCTCCATCACCACCGGCGTCGCCAGAGTCATCAAAATGCGTTCTTCATAAGATGTCCTTGTCCAAAGGGGCCACTTTCCACCAGTCATCATCGCCCGCCACGGCGGATGATCCGGTTTTAAGCATCCCTCACCTCACTCGACGCTCTCCAACATGCTCCACGGCCACCTTCACTAGTTGGCTGTCCGAGAAAGAGGACGTCGCTCAGTCCATTGCCGACTTCGAACAGACGTTCTCTGGCGCTCGTGGCAAGAGAGGTTCGAGTCGACGACGGTCTGCAAAAGCCTTGGAAGAACAGATCCTGCGTGTCTCCTCACCGTCCGACGAAGGACTTGGCTCGTCGATCATCACTTCAAGTGACAAAGGCTTGGCCAAGTCTTTTGAAAGGGCGTTGGATTTGTTGTCGAACAAGGACAGTGCACTAGGGGCATCCATCAGTGGTCCAGTGGAGAAGGTTGTGGGAAACACCTCTGAAGAAGACAGTCTGGTGAAAGACTTGATTCAAGGTTGGATTGCCCGCTGTGTGTTGATGTGTGACGATGTTAACCATCCCTCAACAGAAGCTGACCAGCCAGATTCAACGCAACAACGCCTCAGGCCACGAGCTAATCGCTCCTCATCCGCACTGCCATCGCTACTTAAACCCTCTGCTGTCACACGAAGCATTGCTCCTCCTTCTCCTCGAGTCTCTGCTCGTCATCCAGCTCTCAGTTCATCCGCCCGCAATCGGATCAAAGAGTCTATCATCTCTCCCATACTCCGTGACGAGCGATTCGAGGATTTCTATCCTCTCGTCACCGCCCTCGGGTCAACATTCAACAAGGCCGTCCGATGCCTGCGTGATCTTGAACAAAGCCTCATCTTCCAGCCTTTGGTAAGCACACTTATCTATCAGCGTTTACCACCTTCTGACGTCCTCCACAAGGCGCTTGACGTGTCGAGGCATTTGTATCGCGCCTTCGGCGAGTTCACTGTGCAACTCGTTGTCGATACCTACCAGCATCTCTCTGAGTCAGAACAACGACGAGTGACTGATCGCCCGTACGACAACGGCTATTTCCTCGATCTTGTTCAGCAAGTCAACCGGCTTGCCTCTCATATTGGTTCGTCAAGTCGCGCCCAGCAAGCTGGTGCTGCTGGAGAAGAAGACGACGAAATGGCCTTCTCCATCGATGACGAGGTTACCCTGGAGGGTGGTCTCGGTCAGACCGGCAATGAGGCTGAGCTTGTGCGTTGGAAGAATGGCAAAGGGTATTCCCTCCGTACTGGCTTACCTTATGAGCCCACGCCAGGAATCAAGCGACAGAACAGTGAAGCATTGGATGAAGATGTTGAGAGGTCTATGGCTCGCAGGAAAAAGGGCTACATCCCTGAGGTTGTGGAGCTGAAGTGCCATGATAAGACCTGCGATAAGACCTTCACGCGGAAGTGTGATCTGGCCAAACATGAGAAGACGCATTCCCGTCCGTTCAAATGTCCTGAACCGGACTGCAAGTATCACGAACTTGGTCTACCTACCGAAAAGGAGCGAGAACGCCACTACAATGACAAGCACTCCAAGAACCCACATTTCTACAAGTGTGAATTCTGCGAGTTTCGAACCAAGCGAGAGAGTAACTGCAAGCAACATCAAGAGAAGAAACACGGCTGGCACTACGAACGCGCGAAGGGCAAAGACAAGGTCGGCCCAGCCAGAATGACACCGGCCCATACACCCCAAACACCCAGCATGGATTACTCTCCCAGTCCTGCTGTGTCGATCAGGACTTGGGATGACACAAGCTCCCTTGCTGGAAGTCTTGTAGGCAGCAGTGCCTCTGCTTCCACGCCCTTTGAGCAGCCGGCCACCAACTCCTTTGATGCCTATCAGTCAACTCCAGTCACATACTCCAACCCAATCTTCCCAAGAGTGGCACAGCCAACCTCTGCCGATCATCTCGCTGAATTTGATTTCAACTCCACGTCGCTCAATCAGCCCTTCCAGCCGGCTCATGCCTACATCTCGCCCACAAACACGAATCCGATCACGCCTCACATGATGACAACACCGATCACCCCGGCTTACAGCAATATAACCGAGCCCTCACCATACGAAACATCAATGGATATTACCATGGACTGCAACGCCACAACATGGAATTCAGGCATGCCGACACCGGCTTCATTCCTTCAGCCCCATTCGCGCAATCCGTCCATTTCGGACTATTCTCCAATGATTGCCGGACCGTCCAGACACTCCTTTAGCGATCCTACACTCATGGGACAGGATGGGGATTTCCCTAGTGCCGACTTCTCCCTGTTTGGTGGCGAGAGCAGCGCTGCCTTTTCCAACCCGGCAGCTGCCAGTGCGACCCTGTTCCCTGGTGGTCCCGAGGCTTTTGCTAGCCTGGACAACGACCCCATGTTCGATGCTGCCTGGAATGACAGCGACTTTATCGACTATGACATGAACAACTAGACCGATCTAGATTGGCAACAACAAATCTACAGAGATTTCTCTCTGACTGGCTGCGGGTTTCCCTGCTTTGCCAACTGTACAAATTACCAGGTTGCTGGTGCTTTTGCTCTTCCATTTGATTTTCACTACTCCACCCGTCTGAAAACTGAAACATCAACCGAGAAAAAGACGGAGGTGTCGAGAACAAGCAGTGAAACGAGATATTGATTGCTGGGAGTTAATGACGACGTTATGAGATTTTATGCGGTGTGTTCTCTTCTCTGGAAGTCTCTTCTCCTTTTGACAGGAACGGAAGAATGCTCCAGGGAGGCGTGCGTGGCTGCACCAGGCGAACGAACATATTTGAGGTCGAAAAGTAAAAGTGGACAATACTCTCACCTCCGACGGGCCTGGGCAGTGCTTCGGCGATGGATATGGTGTGGGAAAGGAAATATGGCAAGCTGCCAGTGGGGAACATTGGCGGGACTTGGATCAGACTGTGAATCTTGCTCTACTTATTTCTCCACTACTCCGTGGACATTCTATAGCAATGGAGTTACTATGGGGGACTCTCCTACTACCACCATTTACAGTCTTGTGTGTCTGTCGATCTGCGTCGGACAACTCGACAAATTTTTGATACAAAATCACAAGAATCCAGATCATCACTTCAAACTCTTGATTACCTACTCGCTTTTGCCGCTTCATTTGCACCCTGACCATTCATTCACAAAAAAGGAGCGTGTGCCCGCGCTTCACATCCTGATTGGGATGGTTCTGAAACAGAAAGCATTAGTACCAGCAGGTTTAGGAACATACAAATTTTTGGTTCGTAGAGCCCTCAACAACCAGGTTCTGGAATACAATGTTTCGACGAAACGGAAAAACAAAAAAGGTTCTACACCATCCAGTTGACTCTGACGGATCTTCCCTCTTTCCCTACAGGCAAAAACAGGGGTGTCGAACACTGCGATACCTTGGCAGGTCCGTTCAGATGTCGTGTCTCAGCGGTGCACGGTTGGTTGCACCACAAAGCCGCTGGCTGCCTGCGATCGAAGAGATGGTGGTGTCCTGTCGGTACTAGTATTTAGACGCCAACCTCGCCGCAGCAGCAAGTTCGCTCTCGACGCGCATGCTGAGATCCTGGTACCACTGTGACCCTTTGAAACCGTGTTTCTCTTTCCGCACATGCCAGCCTTCACTCCGCAGCTTTTCGATCCTCTCTTGCATCCTGGTCCCGGGGCCAATGGTCGTCTGTTTATCAAATATACTGGATATTCTTCCTTCATCAGTCCCCCGGCGGCCACGACCACTACGGTTCGATCTACTGCCTGCAGAAGTAGAAACAGCAGGATCTGGAAAAGACCAGAAACTGGCAAACCGGGTCTTGGACAGCGCCTTGGTGGCAGCGCGCTCGGTCTGCACCTGGTTGACGCGGGCAATCTCACTGTCGAGGAAGGAAATGAGGTTGCGCAGCTGCATCCGAAAATCTGCCAGGCAGGCGTTGTAGCGTGTCAAGTCAGGCGAGGAGAGATAAGCTTCGAGATGGGCGTTGACTGGGTTTGGAGTGAATGCATCGCCAATTGCTTTAAACCGCGGCGTCACGGGAGAATCGACGTCCGCCGAAGTTTGAAAACTCGGAAGGGACGCAAGTGATGACTCCGTCCCAGGACTCGAGGTCAGAGGCAAACCGCCTTCGTACCGCGCAATAAGAGTCTGGACTGCCGTCTTCCTCATTCCAGCGGTGACTTGTACAATTCGTGACCCCTGAACTTCGAAGTCGGACTTGTGGTTGAACGGCAGAGGAGGCAGTGGCCGGCCATTTGGTTCGGTCAGGCGGGCTTGCTTGGGCGTACGGCTGAACAAAGGCGATGGAACGAGCTCTTTGGCCAGTTCGTGCTCTAGACTGAGGCTCTGACTCAATCGAGATGTGTGCGTGCCGGGACTTAAAGATGGTAAAGGTCTGTTGGTCTCTGGAGTAGCATGCAATTCTCCCTTCTTCGTCAAAGGTGTAGTCAGATATTCCGCTTCTTGGGCGGGAGAATGCTCAACACTGTCCCCGGTGTGTGGGCTAGTAATAATGCTCTCGGGCGAGTAGACACTGTAAGTCGAAGCGGACGGCACCATTATGACTGTGACACTCTTCGACGGTGAGGCGCTATGGCTCGTGTGACAACCACGTTGGATCGATGGCGTCGCAAACACTGAAGCCAGGGGTGAATATTCAGGTTGATCGTACCCGCCTGTCTCGGTAGACACATAAGGGAGAGGCAGGCCGCTCAAAGCCAGTTTGAAATTTTGTCTGGCAAGCTCGAGGAATCGTTGTTTGTTGTTCGAATAGTCGTGAGCAATCAATCCGATAGACTCATGAGATATCGCATTGTAGAACCAGAGGTACACTTTGAGGACTGGATGGATCTGCCGCGTTGTTAGAGCTAGAAACTTCCAAGGATATACAACTCCAGTGTGACTCCGGAACGGCCATACTTCCGGTGTTTGCAATTCCTCGCACAGCGCAATGCATTGTTTGTATCGACGGTCGCGGTACAGGTTCTGTATTTCGACGAGCTGATTCTTGTAGGATGAGATCCGCGCGTCTCGTCCATACACATGCCTGACATGTGCTGGGGTTTGCGGCATGATGGTGATTGTGTGTCTTGGATATGATGGGCGGTGCATCGACTGTCTCGATCTTGGGCGACTGAGAGACACCGACCTTGCTCGCTCGCAAAATAGAGGACTGTTCCGTGGTACCCGACTATGGTAAGAGAGACGGTCCCCGGAGTCAACCACCTCAGCAGATAACGGACATAGTGTGGACAGATCCCCGGAGGACGCCCGGTGCAATAGACACTGGATTCATGACAACCTCCTCAACGCCATCCCCTTGGTACCGTACATTATGGTCAACATCTCTTGCATCCTGCACCACTACTGGCCATGCTATGCCCAGAATTGACAATGTGGCGACTGTTTTCTTATAATCAATGCACCAGCCGGATAGATGTCTCAAAAACCGGTTCAGGTAGAGTTGGACGGAACTGAGATCAATCCCTCGTCTGCCATTTCTTCTAGCTGGCTCACAATCCATGCTCTATCTCTTCCCTGGACATTCGCACTTGATACTGACAGTATGTCCTGACCCATCTGCAAAGCCTGAGGAACGGCGGCTCGTAGTTGAGAAACTGCCTTCTGCTCGTCATTCTGATACAGTTTCGCAGCGTTGCGGTAGAAGACATCGGCGTTCTTGAGTAGCTGAGCAGCATTTGCTACGGCCGGTTGGAAAGATATCGGTGGCTGACTCAATCTGTGCTGCAGAAGGGAACAATTTCCACGCAGAAAATGGGTTTCTGCAATGTCGTCTGGCACCGAGGTGGAGATCTTGGACGCAGTGGCCATGCTGGCGATCGCCGCAGACAACGCGTTCCATCTCAGAGAAGCTTGAGAAGCATCACCAGAAGCATCACCTTCTGCAAGTGCAGCATTGAATGCAATGAGACTATTCGTATTGGCCAGGAGCGCTGCAAAGTTCTTCTCAATGCCTAACTCTGGAGCCCGAAACGCCTCGTCTCGTTCACGCTTGTACGTGCTGGCGTCAATTGCCCCCGACCGGTAACCTGCTTCGAGCAAGGCACTGGAGAAGTTGGCTTTGGCTAGGGCAACCTCCTGTTGCCTCTCAATCTCTGCATCTTGAAGGAGGGGCGGTAGTTTGGTTTGCAACAACTTGGTAGAAAATTCCTCGATCCAGCCAAGTATAGACGGAGGAGCCGCACCTGGAGATGAGCTTATAATGCTACACAATGTTGTGAGGGTCCCAAGCTCTGCCACAATAGTATCGATGAGGGTGTCCTTTGTCAATGGCTCCACTACCGCAAACCACTGATCTTCGGTGCCGTTTCGAGGAGAGTTGTTGGTATCCTCAGATACCTGTGTATTTGCTTCTGCAGGCAGAGGCTCCGAATTTTCTGCTTCAAATAGAGCTTCAGCTTCTCTCTGTTCGAGCAGTGATTCCTCTAGCTTTATCTCCTGCAGATTTAAGCATCGATCCTGAAGCTCTAATGCTTCTTCCAGTGGCTGCAATGCCTCATGGTCGGCACGATCCGAATCGTTTGCATATGCTTCAGCAATGGCCGTCAGAACTTGTGCTGTATTGAAAAGAGTTTCTGTATTGTCCTGATCAAGGCTGAGGGCATATCGGTGCGCATTGAGTGCCTGTTGCAACACCTCTACTAGCGGCACATTCAGCTGGCCTATAAGAATGGGATGAGTCGCAATTTCGAGCAATACCCTTGCCCTGAGGGGTGTGTTAGCACTTCCGGATGGCTGCTGAAGGACAGCGGAAAAGGACCGACTTGTTATATGCAAGGTCAAGACTCTGGGGAAATTTCGCCAGACCCTGGTCGTAAACATCAATGGCCTTGGAAAAGAACCGCATCGACTTTGCAGCATCGCCAGCCCGCCATTTTCCCGCAGCTTCCTCGAATTCAACTCCGGCTATTGGATGGTGAGCTACTCAGTCTGGTTTCAAGATTAGACTGTCTTAACACGGACCTGCCAGGAAGTCGTCTGCACTTTCGAGGATCTTTAACATGCACTGTTACCCCAAGCTGTCCACCCGATACATAGGCGTCTGGCGCCATCTTACCTGCTCTTTTTTCTTCTTTCCCTTTGCTTGTTTGAGGAATGCCTTTGGCCGTCCGGCGGACATGATGGGGACGGACTCGTAAGATATAAACGAGTGGAACTTAGTCCTCAGATGGACGCTTCATCAATCCGCGGATCAAACCTGGGAGGGTGTATAAAGCAGCGAGAGATGCTATGTCCAGCCTAACAGTGAGCTGGAGCTGCGGAACGAAAGTCTCGACTGGCAAATGGTGAACAAGCCCGTCGGCTATAATGCTTGGGACACTTTGACCAGTAGCAGGAAAGTAGCCGAGGGTCCAAGCGCTCTTCTGGCGGAGATGGTGTCGTCTCAGCGGTCACCGCAAGGTGGACACCTGATACCCAGAATCAGGTAACCCTGTTATTAGTTCCGGCGGGAGGGTGGATGTCGAAAATTTTTCTGACTCGCAGGGTCAATGATGGCATCTGATGGAAGTCGGTATTCCTCAAGTGATTCGTGATATTGGTGCAGTGTCATTGATTATACAGTTGTACAAAGTGGAAGTCATGGTGGAACACAACTTGAACAGGGTTCATGTTAGGCTGTTTGGTATTGACTATTGGTGACATTTCAAAGCTCCATCGACCCCTCTGAGCCGGCGGGAGGTGTACACAGTAGAAACTGAGGGTGCACTCCGGTGGCAGTACTTAGTAGCAGCAGTATAGCGGTGCCTAGCACTTCGTTATAGGCACCTACTGTAGGTGCCAGTGGTAGGTCTAGGGACTCTTTCCACCTATGCTGCACAGCCTGGAGTACTACTGCACCACTGGCACTGGCACACTGCAGTACTACAATGTATGGCAGCACTCAGGCTGTGCTTCTGTAGCTGCCCCCTCGCATATGTACGCTCCTCAGGCTCACTGAGCAGCAGGCTGTTAAAAAAGAAATCACTTCACTCTGCAACTCGTTTCAAACCCCCACAACTCCCATGTCTCTACAACGTAAGCAGTTCGCAGAGTCCTTCCAGATCCTGGTCGGTACACTGAGCCACATGAGCCACAACAACTTCGAGTTAAGTTGACCGATAATGCGTCTCATCCAGCATTGACCCGCCGTCGCCCACGCTCCCGCAGGCTTCGGCAAAAGTCGCGACCGAGGATTTCTCGTAGTAATACTTCAGTTCCGCTGGTGACATGCCCACCTCGATTACCCTGGCGACTGACCTCGAGTCGACCCCCTGGTCTCGACCCACGCCCAGTGTCGACTTACTGCACGTCTATCTGCGAACCGATTCGTGTGAGAAGCTCAAAATACCCACGCCATCCCCAAAGGCGCTGAACCCCGCCGCTGGAGCCAAGTTGGGAGCGAACTATCAACTGAGGCGGCCACCAGTCACCGACCAGTAAGTCGAGTCCTAGTCGCGGCAGTCCCGACCTCGAATTTTGTTCTTTCAGCGAGAGGCGCCGTTACCCGTTCCCTTCATCTCCATTTGACCTAACCTCAGCAAGGCTGCATTTCGACTCTCTTCAACAACCGCACCGTTCTGCCACAACCCAGCGACAACCCAGCCGTGACGCCTGTTGCCTACCTGTACTCTCCAAGCTTGAGACAGGTCCGGTCGACTACCTGTATCCCGCCTTCGTCGCTGACGATATGGACCTTCTTTGATTGTCGTGTTTCCCTCAATCATCTCCCGCAGCCCACCTGCGGGCGCAACCTACCTGTACCTCCTTTCCAACCAAGAGGATGAGCCAAGAGCGCGAGCAAAATGCGGTATGGCCTCAGGACATGCAAGATGAAGCCATGGTCGCCGGCGTCGGCAACGATGACTTCACAAAATTCCTGAACTTGGACAATGAGTTTCAAAACTTCTCCTCCATGGAGAATGGGCATTCCGGTCTCGACACCCCGATGGGACGCTTGGGCTTTGGCAACAGTGCGCTCGACCTGACATACAGCGAGTCCGAGCCGATGAACGTGAATATGCCATGTAGCACCGACTCAATGGGCTTCCAGAACCCCGCCGCGACGGATCAGCGATATGGGCAGTATCAACAGTATCAGCAGATGCAGATGGTACCGCAGTATCATATCCCTCCTACGCCCGTGAGCGGGGAAATGCATGCGGCAAAGTACGCCTCGCATATGGGTAACAATGGGCAAATCATCTTCGATCATCAGCAGGTATGGCATTACCGCGATAGGGTGGCATGCATTCTAACTATTTCAGTTGTCGTTCACTCCATTGGTCTCCCCTGCGCAAACACCGTTGGACGGTGGCTTCTCTATGGCTGATTACGGTCTTTCCGATGATTTCTTCAGCCCCTTGACGTCTCCTGCCATCGAGGCCCAAGGGGGTTTCAGCTCTACGGCGACCACCGCTTCGCCAATCGACCTGGGCGAATCCGGAGCCATGGGCCAGCCGACAATGGCCGGGACAAAGCGAACCCGTCGCAAGGCTGGCAGCGCTACCCGTACACCCGCTCGAAGTGTAAAGCAGTCTCCAGCGCTGAAAGCCCACCCCCGTCGACGCCATCCATCCTTGAATTCGCTACGCCTGGATAAGATGGCGGGCCTTCCCTCGCAAGGTTCTCAGGCAGCAGGCTCACACCTGTCAGCCCCGAACAGTGCTGTGCTTCGTCCGGCTGATGACTCGGTTTCCCCCGAATCATTGTCAGAAGGTGCCATGGGGCCGCCGCCTTTGCCTCATATGGGGAAGTCCCCACAACCCGACATGACGCCCCATGGCGTCGCTTCCAACAATCCAGTCACGCCCGCGACGCTGATGAGGATGCCTGGTGATTCTTCAATGACAACGAAGCACTTGGAGGTACATGGCTCAACGACAGCTGCTGAGGAACCTTTGGAGGATATTATGTTGCCGGATGCCGCTGCTCCAAGCGTGCCGCAATCTTTGTCCACGATCGATAACAGCAAGAATGGTGACGACAGTGAGAACACGCCAACCATTTCGGCCAAGTCAGCGAAATTGAGTGCCGCAAGTACTCCTAGAGGGACACTCGCCAAGGGCAATTCACAGGACACGTTTACAAGACCGGGGAAGGTGGAGAGCCGGGGGTCAGGTCGCGCCAACAAGAAGAGACAAAGCACTTCTTCCGCGACGATATCTCCCGCCATACGTCCTAAGATCTCACCAAACATCAACCCTTTAGCTCCTGCACCAGGTAGGTTCGGCCTTCATCTCACTCTAGGTCACAATCAGCTGAACACAACAGGTCCAGGAATGGCACATCTGTCACCAGAAACCAGCGCATTGTATCTCGCATCCAAATCAAACTACCAGAACATACTGGAGGGCACGCATTTACCTGGTGTTTCTTACCCAGAGACCTTGGCTGAAAATCTCACCTCCAAACGAACATCGCATAAACTTGCCGAACAGGGGCGACGAAACCGCATCAACCTTGCATTGAAGGAGATCGAAGCACTTCTGCCTGCGTCAATTCTGGCCGCACAATCGAAGAAGGATAGAGCGGGTTCCCAGGACAACGACGAGGGAGAAAGCAAGCCTACCCCGTCCGGTCAAGGAGCGAGTAAAGCCAGCACGGTGGAAATGGCGATTGTCTACATCAAGAGCTTACAGACCGAACTCAAGGACATCAAGGACAAATTAGAGGCGGCGGAGAAGAAGCTTGCCGAGGGAGCAAGCAGCAGTGGGGAAAGCGCTTCAGACGGATAAACATGCGATGTGTGGCCTTTAAAAGATCTACAACGTAATGGTGTGATGGCTTAATGGTTGACGAATTCTGGAGCTATCAGGAGACTACCCCAGAAGTGCAGGGGCGCGGCGTTGCGGACGTGTAAGCTGGCCAGGGTACAAGATATTGGCCTCTCATAGGGTTGATACATACCTTAAGCAGTAAAGGGAGGGCGTTTTGATATACACAGTACAATCTACAATACTGGTCTGTGTGCATTGCGTTGTACAACGCTGTACGCCACAAGTCACTTTGAAGCAATCCTGTGAAGGAAGTCAGAGTGCTGTCCTGATTGTTCTGGATGCTGTATTTTGTTTTCTTTGGCTTGCTGCCGCGGTGGTAGTGTCGCTGTGCAGAAAGGACGAGGCTGAGGTGAAGTGGTTCTGAAGGGATTCTAGCAGATACTGGCGGAGTCCATTCACGACCAAGCATGTGCAAGGTGCATGCAGGGCTGATATAGTGACTGTCTGTCTGACAGCAATATATTAGCGGTTGCCTGGGGCTCCCCGTAGCGTGCCTGACGAAATGCGACCGTCTGACAAGCATATTGTCCTGTTAAGATCTTAGCAGTGACACAGACCAATAGGATCACCGCCCGTCAGTCCGCCCGGCAGAAGGTAGCGCAGCCTTTCCATCGTAGTTTCCAACAGGTTCCATGCTTTCCATGCCTTCAGCTCCAGGCTGCGCTAACTTTTCTGAAAGGCTACATAAACACTTCCAGCATCTCTTCCTCTCAACCTTCAGCAAATCCAGACACGAATCGATCTTTGCTGTTCATCTTGTACTTTAGAGATACCCCTTCACCTTGTAAGTCCTTCCCTTTGCCTGAACACCCGTCCTGCTTGTGCGCGGGAGTACAAACCAGGTGCTTGAAAGTCAGCCTTACTAACTACTCATCTCCTATAGACCTAATACCTCCCACACAACCGCAGCCATGGCGGAAACATTTGAATTCCAGGCTGAGATCTCTCAACTCCTCTCCCTCATCATCAACACTGTCTACTCCAACAAAGAGATCTTCCTGCGAGAGTTGATCTCAAACGCATCTGATGCACTAGACAAGATCCGATATGAGGCCCTCTCGGACCCAAGCAAATTGGATTCGGGCAAGGACCTCAGAATCGACATCATCCCCGACAAAGAGAACAAGACCCTCACCATCCGGGATACCGGTATTGGCATGACCAAAGCTGTAAGTGGGCCCGAACGTCCAATAATGTTATCTGCGACTTGCTAACACTTTTCCCCAGGATTTGGTCAACAACCTCGGAACGATTGCCCGATCTGGCACCAAACAATTCATGGAGGCCTTGTCTGCCGGTGCTGATATCTCCATGATTGGTCAATTCGGTGTCGGTTTCTACTCTGCCTATTTGGTTGCCGACAAGGTCACTGTTGTCTCGAAACACAACGATGACGAACAATACATCTGGGAGTCCAGCGCAGGCGGTACCTTCGTTATCAAGCAAGATACCGAGGGCGAGCCACTTGGCCGCGGAACCAAGCTGATCCTGCACCTCAAGGATGAGCAACTCGACTACTTGAACGAGTCCAAGATCAAGGAAGTCGTCAAGAAGCACTCCGAGTTCATCTCCTACCCCATCTACCTCCACGTGAAGAAGGAGACCGAGAAGGAGGTCCCTGACGAGGAGGCCGAAGAGGTCGAGGAAGACGGCGAGAAGAAGACCAAGGTCGAAGAAGCCGAAGACGAAGGCGAAGAGAAGAAGAAGAAGACCAAGAAGGTCAAGGAGATCAAGGAAGAAGAAGAAGAACTCAACAAGACGAAGCCGATCTGGACTCGCAACCCATCAGAGATCACCCAAGAGGAGTACGCTGCCTTCTACAAGTCGCTGTCCAACGACTGGGAGGATCACCTTGCCGTCAAGCACTTCTCGGTTGAGGGTCAGCTAGAGTTCCGCGCCATCCTCTTCGTGCCCAAGCGCGCTCCATTCGATCTCTTCGAGACCAAGAAGACCAAGAACAATATCAAGCTGTACGTCCGACGTGTCTTCATCACTGACGATGCTACCGACTTGATCCCTGAGTGGCTTGGCTTCATCAAGGGTGTGGTCGACTCTGAGGATCTGCCTCTCAACCTGTCTCGTGAGACCCTTCAACAGAACAAGATCATGAAGGTCATCAAGAAGAACATTGTCAAGAAGTGCCTCGAGCTCTTCAATGAGATTGCTGAGGACCGTGAGCTCTTCGACAAGTTCTACTCTGCCTTCAGCAAGAACATCAAGCTTGGTATCCACGAGGATGCTCAGAACCGCCAGGCTCTGGCCAAGCTGCTCCGCTTCCATTCCACCAAGTCTGGTGAGGACACCACCTCCCTTACCGACTACATCACCCGCATGCAGGAGCACCAGAAGCAAATCTACTACATCACCGGCGAGTCCCTGAAGGCTGTCCAGAAGTCTCCTTTCCTTGACGCTCTCAAGGAGAAGAACTTCGAGGTCTTGTTCTTGGTTGATCCCATTGACGAGTATGCCATGACTCAGCTCAAGGAGTTTGATGGCAAGAAACTTGTCGACATCACCAAGGACTTCGAGCTTGAGGAGACCGATGAGGAGAAGAAGGAGCGTGAAAAGGAAGAAAAGGAGTTCGAAGGTCTTGCCAAGAGCCTGAAGAACATCCTCGGCGACAAAGTGGAGAAGGTCGTCGTCTCCCACAAGCTCATCGGCTCCCCATGCGCCATCCGCACTGGCCAATTCGGCTGGTCCGCTAACATGGAGCGTATCATGAAGGCCCAGGCTCTCCGTGACACTTCCATGTCCTCTTACATGTCGTCCAAGAAGACCTTTGAGATCTCTCCCAAGTCTCCTATCATCCGTGAGCTGAAGAAGAAGGTTGAGGCTGATGGCGAGAACGACCGCACTGTCAAGTCCATCACCCAGCTGCTCTTCGAGACGTCGCTGTTGGTGTCTGGCTTCACCATTGACGAGCCTGCCAGCTTCGCTGAGCGCATTCACAAGCTGGTTTCTCTCGGCTTGAACATCGATGAGGATACTGAGACTCAGGAGGAGAAGACCGAGACCGAGGCCCCTGCCGCTGAGGCTACCACTGGCGAGACTGCCATGGAGGAAGTCGACTAGACGTCTCGCCCCTAGTTGATGTGCCATTGACATGCCTTAATTGAGCCTGGTCATTGTATCATCATTTCTAAGGCGTCCGGTGTCGAATTGGGTTTCTTTCTTCAGCGATTCCTTGCATTGAATCAATGGTTTGAAAGACGAATGGAATGGGCAAAAGTGGACCGGCACATGGAGTGCAGTTGCAGCTTCGGTAGGCATAGAAGCTACCAGTTTTGTAGTCCGCAGTTAGCTGAATACATTATGATTCAGTGAGAATTTTCGATGAGCCTTATCGTTCACGCGAAATAATAACCAAAATAAAAGAGCCTCAGCTGGCGAGTATCGTACCTAGGTAGTAGTGGTACAAGATGCAAAAGCTTCGTCTATCCTATCTCTTTACCCCATAGCTCGCTTTTCAAAGGCCGTCGGCCCTCATCATAATCTCAACTCGCCAACGACTTCTACTCTGATCGCTTTCCTTGGGTATCAATGCGGTGTGACAGTACTAGCACCTAGGTATCCAAATCTCAACACAGCTCTGCTCAACACAATACCACCTCGCAAGCTTTTTTCTTTAGCTCTCTGTGGCAACTCTTCAACTGCAATGCCGCGCTTGGATAAAATTTTCTTTGGGCTTCTCTTTGAAGAACTATCTAAAACAAAGCCCCTCCGTTGCTTTCAGACGTGAAACGCCTCTCCCTTTCCACTTCTCACCTTCGCTCATCACTCATCATCACACACTATGGCAGCCCAGCACTCACACTCAGCCCTGATGGACCTTTTTGAGTCTCGTAGCGCCCTCATACAGGCCACGATCAATAGCCGCAGCGACAGTCAAAGTGCCACCAATAACGGCACAAACACCAGTCAAGAAATTAGCAAAACTCTTCGGCCTGACCTCGCGATTGATGACCTTCATCGGACTGATATCGTAAGAGAAGAAAACACCAGGAATACCACCATGGGCATGCAACCTCTCCTTGTGGCCCTCCGCGGCATCGTTGCCGCCCGCCAACGACCTCTTATGCGACGTGACGGAATACTGATGTGTCTCGATGGACCCCTGGCTGCCCGCACCTTTGCCATGCATTCCCAGCGGTATCAAGTCACTTAGACTGGAATGCTGCTGGATGGACTTGTCCTCGTCCCAACCAAGGGGTAAATAGGACGTCGAGACAACTTTGATAAAGTACATGAAGTTGTAGCCTGGTTCATCTGTCTCTTGCCGCAGTCCGTCCAGCGGGTTGGCGTTGAGGTGGTGATCAGCACCTGTCCATTTCGCTTCCTGGTCAGATAGTTGTGGACCGAAGCGGAGTGAATGGATTTCGTGTGTGAATGTATGCCCGCCCTCGATGGGCGTGTCGAAGAAATTGTTGAGGTCGTGGACGTGCATGTTGCCATTGCTGAAACTCCGCCCGGGCGCAATGTGGAAATTGCCTACTACTTTGTTGACTCGGATGACTCCTTCGATCCGACATCCTTCGTGGCGCTGCTCGTCCAGTCGCGCCCCGTAGCCTTCGCGCTCGCATTGCTCGACTCCTTCACCACGGCCGAATGCCCAGCTGTTGGCTGCGTATGCTTCGCGCACTTCGTCGCATGTATTGCAGCACCCTGGTTTTTTGGCGTTCGGCGGTGCAGGCGCTGAGTAGCATGAACCGCAGTAGTCTGGGTCGAGATGGGACGAGACTTCGGCTTGTTGGTGGAGTTGGAGTGCTTGCGTGTCGATGACTCGTGATCCCTCGGCGACTGAGGTTAGTCGGACCTTGTTGACGCCGTGGACTACGCCGCTTTGTTGTTCGCCCGATACGTCCATCACGTCCAGGGTGAGGAGTTCGCAGGGAATTCGGGGGAATGTGATGTTGAGATGGATTTCCATTTTTTCTCCTGTAGAACTCAACAACGTCAGCGAAACATCCTTTATTCACATCTCTCTCCTTGCTCGAATCCAAGGAAAGCATTCCACTCGACCACCAGTACATATGGGGTGTATACGTGTGTTTTGTGTTGTGTTTGGCTTCTGCTAACCTCGTCCTTTATCAACCACCAATTCCGGCTGCACCACTATCCTTCTGTAGTCTGCCCATTCTCCTAGAATCAAATATATCACCACGAGGATCGATACTATCGTCACAATTCCCCCGGACGTCGTTCGTATCCGCGCGTCCTCGACTGTCTTGGTGAAGGCGTCAAGCCGTGTGAACCTCGTTTTCGCTGGCATCTTCGACTCGGAGGTGGCAGGATCTTCACTTCAAGCCCAGATGTAGGGGCCCCAGTCAGTGGTCGGTCGGGTCGAGAGCCTGAGCGCGATTGCGATTACGCCGCCTGCAGTAACCCAATGTAGTTCTGCTCAGGCAGGCATTGAAACCTTAGGACTCCGGGAAACCTGTCATGCAAGCATAATGTGACATGTTGGCATAGACGGGGACATCAAGACGTGGCACAATGACAGTCGTAGTGCTAGGAGTGCTAACAAGTTGACCTTGAAGTGGACAACATGTTCCATGCGGTAGTCGCAAGAATCCCGCGCGTGTTTCGGAGAATTCCTGCGCCCGACAGTGCAGTGCTCCACCCCTTTCATCCCTACCTACAAATGTAGTACACTAGCAGTCGTCTACCTTACGGAGTCTAATAGCAGCTTCCCAGGCACTACCCTACCTACCATGGCAACTACTCGGAGAGGATATAATCTGGAAGACCCCAGAGAGGTGGTCCAGAAACTGCAGCGAGGAGAAGATGCGGTAATACCACAAGCAACAGAGACACAATATAGATTATGTAGGGTTGTACCTAACCTACTGTACAGTAAGTAGTACCTAGAAGTTGAAAACACGGGTTATAAACAGGCCTGCTAGCATGCCAGTATCTGTCCGGGGTTTGTGGACCTCCCTGCCTCTGAACTTGTAAGTGCATACATGCACATGTAATATGGTCCTAAAGTTTTCTTCAACGGGTGGGCATCGTCAGCATTTTCCACTCGTGGAACTGGAGAATCAAAACGGGAATCTGACGAGGGCAAGGTAGGAGGTACGTGAGCAGAAGGGGATCCCACGCATTTCTGCGACAAGCGAAGGGCTGGCTTTCTCCGCCTTCATGTGACCTCATATGCGATATTTCTTTTATCGTCTCTTTCAGAAGAACCAGTTCTAAGCATCGACGTCTCCAGGTGCCCCAAACCACATCTTGAGAGAACAGAAAGACGACATCAAGCGGCGAGAGAAAAGGGCAAAAAGCGGGATATTTGACGATACCCCGGCCCCCGGCGCTTTTGTAACGCCAACCTGAATTGTTTTTTCTGTTCCTTCGAAGAAATGGCAGGGGCTGCTTCTTTTTGAAAACCCTGGAGCATCCTTTTCCGGCTCTTCCTAATGCCATATGGTTTCTTTGTTCATCATAGAGACAGGAGAGAAGGTAGGATTGTAGATCGGGGTATGTAGAGAAGAATATTGGAATGGGGAAGGGTGGTTTGTTAGGCTTACCTGGGAACGAAACCAGTGGAAGGTTGATCTGTGCAGGTTGAGCAAAAGCATGCGCTGATGAGTTAGTTAGGCGAGATCAGGTTGAACTTTGACATAGCTGTAGTCATCTGGCGTATGTAATCTGTATGTGTGTTTCTTTTTGGTTTTGAGTATTTATGTTGTTAGCACTAGTAGCAGGTCAATGTCATTTTGTCAAGAGAGGTGTAGAGTATGGGCCACGGTTAGGCACCAATCGCCATGGATTGTTCTGTCTTTACAATTTGTGGGATGGCTGATCCCACATGTTGAAAGGACATGATCCTCATTCCTGAAGGAGTGAACAAATTTCCTAGAGGAAAACAAAATAAAAGAAGCTGGTCGTGGCCGTTGTTGCAAGGAACGAACTTAAGTGAAAATAATAGGGAGTCGGTCGAAATTTGGTTGATTGGTGGATGGATCAGATTTTATGCGGAAGGTATCGCGAGGGCTCAGCGGCGTCAATTTGTAGCAGCACCAAAGAAGGTATGGGGTACTAGTACGGGTAATGTAGTAGTTGTAAACAATGCATTCAAAGTCTCGCTAGGGTGTGGACATGTCTCATTGTGTCTGTATTCCGGAGAAGCAATCTTGAGCCCTCTGTGCGCGAGTACTCAGTATAGACCGACATCCTACTCTGAGTTTCGTGGTTGTGATGCAGTTGAATGCTGCTAAAGCGGCGCGTAATTTTAGTTGACGTCTCCAGTGCGCGCCATGGAGAGGGAAGTTGTATGATACTAGTAGGGATACAACTGGCCTCAGCACGTACATTGATCGTATACCGGTAGCCTGTAGTACTTCTACGAGAGGCCAAGCTGTCACAGGCCGGGGAGGATTACCTCCTAGATTCACACACCTTTCTCTCTCACAACCAAAGGGCCATGCCTTTGGCTTCTTCCCCTTACGACTCCTGTAGCAACTCCAAACCTCGGCCACGCAGTCCACATGCCCGTCAATGGGGTGCATCAGGAGGTCGATCTGCTCGACTCAGGCAAGTGTCGTTCCCGTGAACCCGGTGGTTGTGCCGTTCTAATATGTCCTCAACAGACAATTATGACCCCTTGGAACATCTGGATTTGATCTTCTCGCACCCTTCCACACTGTCGTCCGTTGGACAGACCTACGAGGCTCTTCAAGCATACCAAGATGATCTTGACGACGAGATCGAGGCGCTCGAGGATGAGCAGATCCGGTCAAATGCTGAATGTCTGGAGCGGATGGAGGCGGCCAAAGCAGAACTGGCCGACCTGTTTCAACGCATCGAACACGTGCGCGAGCGAGCGTTACAGACGGAGCGCAACATCACCGAAATGACGGCGGATATCAAGCAGTTGGACAACACGAAGAAGAATCTTACATTGTCTATGACGGCTCTGAAGAGGTTGCAGATGCTGACAACGGCATATGAGCAACTGAGGGCGTTGATCAAACCGAGGCAGTACAGAGAATGTGCCCAGCTCTTGCAGGCAGTCATCCAGCTTATGGCATATTTCAAATCGTACCGCTCCATTGACCAGATCGCCACTTTGAGTAGAAACGTGGCGGACTTGCAGCGGGAACTTTTGGAACAGGTCTGCGAGGACTTCGAGATCACTTTCACCAAGGAGGAGGTGCCGCAGAAGAGAGGATTGCTGCATGAAGCCTGCCTGGTAGTAGACGCTCTTGGTGACTCGGCTCGATCGAGGTTGATCACCTGGTACTGCAACACCCAGTTACGACAGTACCGCCATATATTCAAGGGGGACCAGGAAGCCGGGTCCCTCGACAACATCGATCGGCGATACGCGTGGTTCAAGAAGACCTTGAAGATATATGATGAGGAGCATGCGGCCATTTTCCCGCCACACTGGCGTGTCAACGAAATCCTGGCCAACGTATTCGCCGAAGGGACGCGAGACGACTTCAAAGGCATCTTGTCCAGATCAACGCGTAATGGGCAAACAATTGATGTCAAGCTATTGGTATCATGCCTTCAACAGACTCTCGACTTCGAGCATGGTCTCGAAAGGAGATTTAATCAGACTTCTCGAACGTCCATTGACACAACAGCCTCCGCTAACGATGCTCAAGTTTTCGGTCAGCCCATCTCAAGTGCTTTCGAGCCGTATCTGAGCTTATGGGTCGAGGCACAAGACAAAGAGCTGGCCACACTGATACCACAGTACAAACAAAGGCCGGCTAGGCTGCCAGATGAAGAGTTTTCTTCTCAGCAAGTCATCGTCTCCTCTACCGAGCTGTTCAACTTTTACCGCCATGCCCTGGCACAGTGTGCAAAGCTCTCCACGGGACAACCGTTGCTCGATCTATCAAGGGTATTTGGCCGCTATTTGGATCAGTACGCTCAGCAGGTGTTGCTGTTCTACATCTCAGAGAAGCCGTCAGGTGGGACGCCATCTCGGATCCCCACTGTTGAAGACATGATTCTAGTCCTCAACACTGCCGATTACTGTTTCAACACGTGCAACTCCCTCGAAGAAAAGATCAAGAGTCGCATCGACGAAAACCTGAAGGATAATGTTGATCTACAGAGTCAGGCGGATGCCTTTATGGGTATAGCTAGTGCTGCTGTCCGTGGCCTCGTTCGACGCGTCGAGGTTGACCTCGAGCCAAGCTGGAGAGAAATGCGCAATATGGCGTGGTCGAAGATTGAAAGCTGCGAGAACCAGAGCGCTTACATCACTGGCTTAGAGAGCCGCATCAAAGACAAATCGGGCGAGATCTTGGGGATGCTTCACAAACAGCAATATGCCCGGGCCTTTGCCGACAACCTGGTGGAACTGCTGGCATCGACCTACATCTCCAATGTTGCACAGTGTAAACCCATTTCTGAGGGTGGAGCAGAGCAGATGTTACTGGACACCCATGAAATCAGAAACACGTTAAGTCACATCTTGCCCGGAACGCCTCCCACATTGTTCCTTAAAAGGGTTGCGGCAGCCTTCAACAAAATCGAGCCACTGTTGAAGACTCTACAAGTTCGACCGTCTCCACCGGAAGCTCTGGTTCAGGCCTACCTTATTCACATTGCCGACTTGTCAGAAGTCAATTTCCGCAAGATTCTCGAGCTGAAAGGGATACGTGGCAAGACAGAGCAGAGCCATCTGGTGGAACTCTTCCAGATGCATAAGTTTAGTCCACGGTACAAAGACTCTTTGGTGGAGAAGTCTCCCCTGCTCACCTCGTTGAACTTGTCTGGCTCGACATCTACCAGTGGTGGTAACATGGCCAACTCTAGCCCAGCCACTGCTTTGCACAATCTCTCGGCCCTGGGCAATTCAGCAGCTGCCTCACTGAGCACGGCCAACTTGCCGGCGAACATGAAGTTCGATGCCTCTGGGCTAGGCAACGCAATTATCGACCGGTTCAGCAGCCCGAGTCTGGGAGGCATAGGGACGCCCAGAGAAGGGGCACTCAGTCCACCACCAGCTAGTGGAGGCGCAGCTGGCGGTGCCATGGTAGGAGACGGCACATCTTCGGCTGGATCAGGCGAAGCAGGTGCAAAGCTAAATGAGAACCTCAGAAATATTGGCAAATTCTTCAAGCGTGACCTGGGTGGATTTGGAGGGATCGGCCGGTTCGGCAGTAACAAGACAGCCAGTTCTGCCCCTTCTGAGGAAAAGATGAATGGACGATAGGTCGGATGTATCCTAGAGGCTCGTCCAAACGACAAGTATCATTGAAACTTGAGCGTTTTTTGCAAAGTCTATACTACCACCAGCATTGGGACCCACCACACCCTCTGGTACTGGCTTGGCCATTGTAGGCTGGGTTGACTCTGTAGGCGGCGAGTGTTTCAGTCCGTCATTGTCAATGGGGTATACAGGGCAGCAGTGAAAGGTATCTGCATATGTGCAATGATTGCGTCCTCCATATACTTCCCCAGAGCTGTCGAGAATGTCTGGGAGGTCTCACTGATAGCAACAACATGAACAATGTATATAGCGAGGCAGTAACTGCTGGAGAACAAAGCCGATAAGGACACTTGTACACAATTAGACTTCGAATGCCACCCATTGCCAGACAATCAACAATCACTAGTAACAAGGAGTGCCAATGGAACTCAGGCACTCAAACAGGCGGCGTTGAAAGAAACTCTACAAAAGAGCGGTTCTATAGCCGGATTGGGTTTAGTGGCTGCCGATCACGTGCGTACCGCGTTCTCACCAACTCTTGACTTTGATCTTCGTTTCCTCTCGAGTCCGGCTCACTTCCAGCACTGCCCACGACTCGAACTACAAGAACACTTCTCTCCCTCGTCCTCTTCCCTCTCCCTCTCTTCCTCCTTCCTACCACTCTCACACTCTCACTCACTCTCAAATCACATTTACAAGCCTCTGTGCAAATCTTACAATCACATTTCAAGCCTCTGTGCAAATCACTCCATCACTCTACCACTCTCACTACAAAGACAAAGCCTCGGTGCAAATCTCAAGACAATCTCAAGTCGGTACTCGACGCTCATCCAAGTCTCAGTTGCAATCTCAAAACAATCTCAAGTCGGTACTCGACAGTCTTCAAAGCCTCTGTGCAATCTACACATCAGTCTTTCAAGCCTCCAGGCAAATCTGTGCAAATCTCAAGCACGTTACACCTCTACCACTTCTCAAATCTGCTTCAATCTGAAGCAAGACAAATCAATCATCAGAGCTGCTCATCAGAGTCGCTCTGCACCATACTCTTACTTGACAACGGACATTGATTCCACACTACTTCAACCATCTCATCTACACAATGGCTCCCTACTCGAGCACCACTGAAGTGGCCGTCAAAGGATGGACCACGAGCAAACTGTCAAACAAGCCCGACCAAGGCCTCGAAGCCTTGATTGGCTTCCTCGAAAAGAAATCTGGCCGCGAGATCATCTCTCATCGCTTGGCCGGCCGGACTGTGCTCCTCATCACAGTCTACACACACGAGAAATCTCGTTACCTCCATCTGAACGGCTTCACGTTCGCCGGAGCGACGCTGGTCGTCGAAGACGCCAGACCTCCGCGCAATCAACAAACTCAGTCTCACAATCAACCTCATAATGCCCCTCTTGAAGGGCGAATCTCGCAACCAACAAGAAACGGCTTCCAGAATGGCGGTGCAGTACAGCCCCCTACTGGGCCTCGCAACCAGAATACTCGCCGCGGCAACAACCCAAGGGATTTGTTGACGTCTGAGATCGAGAACATCATCATCTCCGTCATCCACAAACGTTACCATCCCGGTGACAAACATCTCATCCTGAACGCGCTGGTCGCTGACCCGGAACTCTTGAGTTCCGGCCTTTCCACGCTCGATGCACCCAAAGTGTACCGAGCCATCTTTACCATCTGCGAAACCAAGATCTGGGAAACTGAACCCAAACGAACTGATGCCGTCACGAGCGTAAGCTTACGAGACAATGGCATCGCCACTGTACGAGACATCATCTCTCTTGCCAGTGTCTTTCCTCATGTCCACAACCTGGACCTTGCAAACAACAACCTCGAAGACCTCGGTGCTCTCAAGTTCTGGAAGAACCAGTTCCGGGAGCTCGAGCACCTCATTCTCACCGGCAATCCGGTTGCTTTGAAACCAGACACGCTACAGACGCTTGTCAAATGGTACCCCAACTTGAAAATGTACAACAATGAACCGGTTCAACAGGCCTTGAACCAGGCCCCGCAACAACAAGGTCCATCTTTTGGTGGATCGCCAACTCAACCACAAACCACCGGAGCCACCGCAGCTCCCGTTCAACCGGTCGTTCACCCTGAACTGCCACCTGGCTCGACTTTCGGAGTCGCCACGCCAGACAAGGCCGCTGATGTTCTGCTCAAAGAACAAATGGGCCTTCAATTCAGCTTCGAGACCCGCCTCAAATTACAATGGGTCGAAAACTGCCTCTCTGCCAACAACTGGGATTACCCCACGGCAATGGCAAACTTCATGCAACTCAAGGAACAAGGTCAGATACCCGCAGACGCATTCCTCGCGGTCTGATCGCCCGGGACTCACGCTGGCCGTGACCTGGAAGGGAAACAATGGTGATATCAGGAAGTGGAGTCGGAGATACTTGAAGTCTTTCATTATGGTTGGGTTCGTCGTTGATTAGCATGGCGTCTGTGAAGCTTTCGCCTCTAGAATGGCAAATATTGGGATATTGGGAATCTGGGAGTTTGGGATATATGGGACATGGGACCAACACGGTCGGACTATTCAGTCTAGATGCTCTACGGAGCCCGCCCACGAAGGCGATAAATCAAAAGTTCATTCATTACATTATACCACTCAAAAGCGTTCCTCAAATTCTCTCCCGCGTAGAATGACTTCTCCGATAGTTGTAGCAGCCACATCAGCATCGATCTTCCACGTGGATTTGGTAGACCAGTGCTACTAGTATGCCAGATCAGCACTCGATTCATCAGGTTTCTGGTGTCCTCCCTCCGCCTTTCACATGTCGGCGTAGGCAGGAGAGCATGTGAACAAGCGGAAAGGGTGCGCTGCCTTGCTGTGAACAGGGATTGTAATCAGGCTGGCGTTTGACATGGGCTACGACCAGGTTCTAACTCCAATCGACAGGCCATGCCGACCCGCATCCAATAGTAGAACCAGGGGATCGGGCATTTGGAACAGGTAATATTTTCTTTGAAGGTCATACAGCAAACGACATGAGTTATGGGTGTGAAGAAACTGGACGAAAGAACAGTGAACAGGGCAGCTGATGGAAAGCCTCGATCCACGTCATTTTTGTCCAACGTGACTCGTGTAAGTTGTCGATTAACGCCCAACAACACTCAGCTTGGACCGCCCGGGACTGGGACTACTAGTAGTCGGCAATATTGGAATACGATGATGGTGTTGCCACATGTCTCCCATGCCAGGCACCTGACGCGTACCTGCATGGTCACAAGTGATTGTTGAGTTGCTTGTGTCTACTTCATTCTCTTTGTTCCCTCTGCACTGGTCGAAGACTTCATGGAGCCCGACGTGAAACGGGAACCCGCCTCGCCCCTCATACGGTCCTCCGACCTCGAATTGCCCGCTTCCCGGCACCATGTTTTGGGCGCGCAGCAAAGAGACCGGGCCCGATGATGCTACCGCCGACATAACTGCGGGAGAGTCCGCAGATGACCAGGATGCCAGTGAACTGAAGGAAATTGTCCTCGCGCCACCGCTGCAAGGGAGGACCCTCTTGCCTGCGCCCGCCGCGGCCGTCATCAGCGGCATCACCGGCTTGACATCCTTCTATGTTCGTGCGGGCACCAAAGTCGGCGGATGGGGTCTATACGCTGGACGAGAGGCCACACTGAAGACCTTGTCCGTCAGCCGGAGTGCTCTGGAATCCGTTCTGGTTGCCGCAGGAAGAGATGTCTCTGCTCGCAGCCATGGAGATCTGGGGAGGAGTGAAGCAGAGAACTTGCTGGAGAGAAGCGTATGGTTCTACAAGACATAAACAACAAACAACTTCAGCTGACCATATCTAGATATCTGCGTTGCACTCGACCATCTCGACTGTTTCCTTTGTGGCCTCGGCAGGCTTCTACCTCACTGAAGCGTCCATGAACTCGATCTCCGGTCTCTCAATCCAAGGCCTGGCGACCCTGAATGCCATACTCGGCTCGACGGAGTCCTCGCGCGCGGTTGCTGCCATAATCACGCTGATCAAAGATGAATTGAACAAGCCCGAGCCTGGAAGCAACGGGGAGGTGGTTACATATCTGGACCTCATCATCGGCACGATCGGATTTGTCATGCTACAGAGATGGGGTCGTCGGAAGACCGAGCTGGATTTTAGAGATGCTGGCGGCGAGGAAACCATCTGGGATGCTGTCATTGACGATAAAGGCTTCAAGGCCGATGTAGTCGGCACAAGAAGGAAAGGAGTAATCAGCATCCAGCCCAATCCCACGGCACCGCCTATGACATTCGCATCTCCCGATGGAGAGGACGAGTTTGATGTATTAGAGCGTGGCACATTGTTTGATCCTTCGGCTGTGACTTCAGTACCTGAGACCCAGACGAACTTGACCGACGAGGAGATCCGGGAACGCATCATGAGCCAGCTGCCTACTGGGACCCGAGCCGTCATCACCGAGGAGACAATCACGGCCAAAACTATCAAAGTGGACATCTACGATTCCCAAACAACACATATTGACCCTCCACCTGGTACTGTCATGGTTGCCGAGAGCTTGCACCATGGCGATGCCGGAAATGGCGGACAAAACGAGCCTCACCAAACTGTCATCTTCCGCACTGCGTTGAAGAAGTCCAGCAGTAGGGATATTCCGTCCATGGTTGACCAGTTGCGGCTGACGCGTGGCGACGAATCTCCAGTTGATCATCATGATGGGGACGGTTTGTATATGAAGAATGCTGGATCGAAACGAATCTCGGTGGTGGATGAACCTGCGCCGATGGAAGATGCCGCTGTTTTCAACTCCGACCACGAAGAGGAACCTGTGGAAACGACGGCGCCGAAAGACGTTGGCCCAGTGGCTAACCAGAAGAAAAGTCGACGTCCCATTTTCTCTTACAGTAAATCTCCGCCCGACACGGAGGCTACAAGTTGGATACCTCGGGTCAAGAACAAAAGGGAGAAACCAGTCTCGACCGGCCAGGACGACAAAGATGGAGTCATCAAGAAGGCCCTGAAGACGCTCAGTCCAAGTCATTCTTCGGCAGGCGTTAAGGATATCCACAAAAACCCACCTCACCAGCGGAAGCTTCCTATCCCAGCCCCGGCACAGCAACCGTTTAGCACGCGGGTACCCTCCACAGTACGCGGCGATATGAGTCCACGGAAGAACTTTACGTCTCTGAGCCACGGCGCCACCCCCATGACTAGTCCGAGCCTCCTTCGTGGCTTAAGCCAGGACCAATCGTCCAGCTATTTTGCTTTACATCACCGGAGAAGGGATTCGGCTGTATCTCAGACGACAGAGACCTACTCTGCACACTCGGTTGAGAGTCGGCCCGGCTCACCAACCTTCACACGAACACACACGCGAGTTGTCAGTGGGGTCACACAGAGTAAATCCGAGATTGGGCTCACGCTCGATGAGTCCGAATCTAGAATAGATACGGCCAGCGGGACAGTGCATCGACGCCGGTCGCGATCCTTTGTGCCCAGCCTATACTCAATGGCGACCAAGGATTCGCAGGAAGCCATCATTCTAGCACCCAAGACACATGTGCATCGAAAATCCATCTACGAAGACCACAACATACTCAATGATCTAATATCCAAAGGCAAAGTGCCAGGAATTTTCCCGGACCGCCACATGGTTAAAACCGTGCGACGGTTTGCCCGATTTGCATCCGCATCGTACGGATCGAACTTTCTACGGGTAATGGGCCTATCTTCGGCTGAAGCACAGTTGAGCAAGGCTACCGAACTCATGACATTGGACGTCCATCACGAACATAGCTCGTTCTCAAGTCATACTGGACTACCTCCAGATACGATTCTTTTGTCTTCGTTCTACGATCCAAAGGGCGTGACCGGGAACACGGACTGGTCGCCATCTGCGATATCGCCATTAATACATTTCATCACGATTGACGATGACTCCAAAGCGGTGGTGCTGACGTGTCGTGGTACCTTGGGATTTGAGGATGTCTTGACCGACATGACCTGTGACTACGATGACCTGGTGTGGCAGGGTCAACGATACAAAGTGCACAAGGGAGTGCATGCTTCAGCACGGCGACTACTCGGTGGCAGTGGCAGTCGAGTCATGGCCACGATCAAAGCCACTCTGGAGCAATACCCCGATTACGGGCTCGTGCTCTGTGGACACTCTCTCGGGGGTGCGGTTGCTGCCATTCTCGCCATTTTGATTTCGGAGCCCTCGTTTGACGGGGACGGCAAGACGCGGTTTGTGACGGCGGGCAACATGCCCAAGTTGATAACGACGCACAACAAGACCACCGGCGGCGCGGGGCCTTACACGTCCTCGTATGTTCCACCGATCACTCTGCCCGCCGGTCGGCCCATTCATGTCTATGCCTACGGAACCCCAGCATGCATGTCTGAGCTGTTGCGTGTTGCTACGCGAGGTCTCATCACGACGGTGGTCAACCACTCGGACATTGTCCCCTGTTTGTCTTTAGGGATCTTGCACGATTTCCGCACGGTGGCTCTGCATCTCAAGACGGACACGACGGACGCTCTCGGTGCGTTAAAGACGAGAGTCTGGCAGCGCGTCAAGAACGCCGTCAAATCGTCCTTTTATAACAACTACTCCAAGGGACCACCTCCGCCAGAGAATATGGCTGGTGATGGACTTGGTGAGGACACGTGGGCATGGGCGGCTCTCAAGACCTTGCGCGCCGCCATGATCAACGATAAACTCGTGCCTCCAGGTGAAGTGTTTGTCGTTGAGACAACGCGTGTCTTTGACAGACTCGACCCGGACGTCGCTCGTGAAGCTGTCTTTGGGCCCGACGATTCCAAGGATGATAGGACGGAAAAGCTTTATCGGGCTCTAGGCCGGCCGGCTACCCGTGTGCAATTCAAATTGATTCGGGATGTCGAGACTCGGTTTGGAGAGTTGCGCTTTGGTCGTGATATGTTTGGAGACCATTCACCAGGGAGGTATGAGGCGGCTTTGGCGGCATTGGAGAAGGGGATTTGTGAAGATTGATGCCTACGGAGCGAAGCGAAGTAGGCACAGTAATATAGGCAAAAGAATGAAATGGACTGTAATATATTGATAGGGCTAAGTTTGGGAACAAGGGCAAAGGGCAACAAGGGCTTTTGCAAAAAGGCAAAAGGCCAAAAAACAGGTCTCACAAGCCCCAGTCGTCTAGGAGGTGTATGCGTGATTGAAAACCCCGGTGTTTTATGCCATTAGGTTTTTTGACCGAACAATTATGGTTGAGAAGTATTTTATAGCCGACCTAGTTTGTTGCGCTCGGAACTAGGCACCAATCCCAAATCAAATCCCCCGCTAACCACCTAGGCCATAGGACCCGATGGTGTGTAGGTGAAGTGAAGTGGTGATTGTTGAGGATAATTATGCGGGTGGGAAATATATGTATGCTGACTACCTACTGGGGGATGGGTATGGTGAAGTGAAAATGAAGTGAAGTTGTATTGTACGGTTGATGGATGCGGCCCGGGTGATTCACCATCGGCCGATTTGGGGTTGGATAGTGACTATAGGGGGTTTTCAGGTGAGAATTTGTATATAGCTACTGGGACTCGGATTATATTGTATTATTGACGTATACTTATATTTGCAGGTACCAGTATAGGGACACGATGTAGGTGTTGATGAACACTACAGCCTCGGCATGGTACTTTTGTTTGTCTTTTTTTTCTCCATTTTGTCTCCTCTCCTCTCCGGCTCTCTCCACTTTCCGCCTCTACATATCTCGGCCCCTTCACGGGGCGGGTTTACCTAGGTACCTAGGAAGGTACAGTATCAACTCCAACATTTTGTACCCGAACCGCCAGTGCGAGGGCACCAGCAACTTGAAGTCTGAATGATCGAGTTGTTCATGTTCTATTCAAGTCCCGGTATCTGTACCCTGTCTCATCTCACCCAATTACTTCCATATCATCTGGCTACAAGGCAGGTAGAAGGTACTGTGAGCAGGTTAGGGGGTGACTGAAATGGGTTCGTGACGCTGGTACCCGTACCCGTACCCGTGGCACTCCATCGGAGATCAAAGTGACCGGTTTGTGGAGCGGCTTTCATCTCTGTAATATATTTCTTTCTCTTATCAATTTCGGAAATTGTCTTTGTGTGGTGGTAAACGGGGGATCCCAGTTCGATGATGACTTTGTCCATCATGATGAGGACGGCGACGGCAACAAGTGCTGCTGTTGCTGCGACTGCAGGCCGTGTCGGTGTCGGCTTGCGACGACTCGGAGTGAACCATGCTCATGTTTGTGCTGGTGTTGGGACTCGTCAACTTGGACTGGGTACTTCGCAACGACGACACCAATTCTCGACACTTATTGTCAACCGGATCGCTGGTGCTGGTGCTGGTGCTGGATTTGGGGTGCGATATATGACCACGACCACTTCATCAGGATTGACTAGCTCGAACAACCACGACGGTACCGATGATGATAAGACGAAAGGGAAAGGCGATATCCTCTGCGATGTTAGACCTATTTTGAACGATATCCTTGCTGGAACTACCACCAATACCGATACCAACACCAACGGCGATACCGGCACAGTCGCCACAATCACAATCTCCCACGCTCGACGCCTCAACAGCCTCAACAGCCACCTAATCACCAAACTCACGAACACACTTTATCACCTATCCGATTTGCGTTACTATCCGGACCTACGTTGCGTAGTGATTCGAGGCGCTACATCTCCATCTCCTTCTAACTCCTACTCCCCAAACCACTCCCAGAGTCCAACACGCACCTACACACCTTCATTCTCTTCCGGCGCCGACATCCACGAAATGTCCGACCTCTCGACACCCGCCGAAGCCAAACACTTCATCACGCACCTCCACAAAGCCTGTCACGCCATCCGGTGTCTACCCGTAATCACCATCGCGAAAATCGACGGCCTCTGTTTCGGCGGCGGATTAGAACTCGCGGCATCATGCGATTTCCGCTACGCGACCGCTCGGTCAACGTTCGGAATGCCCGAGACAAGATATGGTATTCCGTCCGTGATTGAGGCGCGCTTATTGGCGAATATTGTTGGGTGGCAGCGGACGAGGGAGCTGGTGTATTTTGCTAAAAGCGATTATTCTGCGCAGAAAATGTTGGAGTGGGGGTTGATTGATGAGGTGTGTGATGATGCTGAAGCGCTGGAAAAGGGAGTTGATGAGAAGGTGAGGTTGATCGCGAAGAATGGACCGATCGCTATGAGAGTGCAGAAGAGTTTGGTGAGGGAGTGGGAGGAGTGTGGTACGGTGAATGAGGGTGTTGAAAAGGGTATTGAGGCGTTTGCGAGGATGTGGGTGGATGGAGGGGCGGAGCCAAGGAGGTATATGAGGGAGTTTACGGAGAGGAAGAAACGGGAGAAGAGTGAGGGAAAGGGTGAAAGAGGAGGAGGAGGGTAATGGTGATGATATATAGGCAAGGGGACTACTTGAAAGTCGAATATTTTGAATTATATATGGTTGAAATATCTATGGTAGATGGAGCGACCGGGGATAGAATATGTTCTTGACATCCTAACAAGCGGATCCAGGCTGACTTGATAGCTCTTCCTGATGTCTGATCTGAACCGCTTACTGGTCAACTACTCGGCTTTGATCTCCAAAATCATCTTGCCCACGTTTTTGCCCGCCAATAGATCCGCAAGGGCAGTCGGTGCCAGCTCCAGACCGCCATGAAGTACAGTTTCGGCACGGCGCAGGCGGCCTTCGTGCAGCCACTTCAACAGACCAGCTCGAGCAGCTCGACTAGTGCAGTAATCTTGTAGCTTCATGACGGCCGTCATCACCACTTACCGTTGTCAAAGTACACAGCAGTGCCCCTTTCATCGAGGGCTTGGGCAAAGTCTTGCTCAAATTCAGGTGCCTTGTAGTCCACGGTGACATCCAGCCCCAGCTCTTCCTGAAGCAATCCGCATTTGTCTTCGCCTCCAGCGATGCCGACGACCCTGGCACCCTGGATTTTGGCAATCTGCGCAGCAACACTGCCGACGGCACCAGCGGCAGCGCTAACGAGAACAGTCTCGCCACTCTTTGGTCGACCGATCCGAAGCATGTCCACATATGCAGAAAGCCCCGTGTGGCCGAAAAGTCCCAGTGCGTCGCTCACTTTCGCTCCTTCGGGAACATGAACCTTTTTGACCGTGCGGGCCTCAACAACTGCGTAGTTCACCCAGCCTATCTAGCCTGAAACTAGGTCGCCAGGGTGGTGTTCGGGTGACTCCGATGCCACTACACGGGCGATGGTCAGACTAAGCATTCGGTGGCCGACTTTGATGCCCAGGAAGTTGTTGGGTACGCTGAGCCATTTGCGCAATACCGGGTCCAGAGATATGTACAGAGTTTCCACCAGCAGCGGTCCTGCTTGGAGGTCGGACGCTGACGGCGTAGGCACTGTTTTCTGCTTGAAGGTCTAGTCTGGAATGATCTCCTTGTTCTCTTTCTCAGGCGCGGTGGCAATCATGATTTCGAGATTGCTGTGTGGCGAAGACATTGTGATAGTATACCCCGACTGAACACGAGATAAGATCACAGTGGTAGGTGGTTAGAAAGGACGGTCGGGCAAGGTAGTTGGATATGATAACGACAATAAATGAGCCGAGAAGCAGTGCAAGTATGTATTGATTGCTTCTTCTGTCATTTCGCTCTTCATAAATGGTAAGCCAGTTAAGGCGGCCTCGATTCCACTCTGGGACAATCTGCCCCATCGGATATCAGTGTGTCGGCGTTGATCATTATTTCTCGCTCATCCGACGACAATGATGCCGCGTGTGAGGCAAGCCGTCTCAGTCAAAGAAGACGATATATCAAGATCCCGTCCGCCGCCCGGAGAGAATCTCCGATGCTGACCAATCTGTACCGTGAAGCGGATACCGGATGTGGGTATGCCAATGTGTCGGTCAACTGCTCAGAATGAGATTATACCGAGAGAAGTCTGAGCCTGAGCCATGGAGATGGCGAGATTCAAGGTATCCATCAATAGTAGAGAAGGAACAACTGACCTGGCCAGGTACAGTTATGGGAGGACCGTTCCACCGACGATCCTCACTCATACAGTCCATCTGCGTGAAATCTTCAATAATCTGTATTTGCTGCCGTCGGTACGAGCTGTCTCTTCGGCAAACCGGATCATCCCGGTTATGTAGGTAGTCGTTATCCGTCTTGAACATGGCTTCACGTCCATCTAAGTTGCCGGACCATTGTGGGATCCGTTGCCAGTCTCTGAGTGAAGGGTACGGCAGAGAGGAGTAAGGTCTCTGCCGATCTTCATAATTCTCTCGTATCCATCTCCTCGAGATTTTCCTGGACATTTCCTTCGCAGGGGAGCCGATGCCAACAAGCCACGAGGAGAGTGCGCAAAGTGACAAGCATCCAAAGGCATCACAGGCTATCGAACCGCTGATTTGATGGAGCAGCTCAGTGAACAGGACACCTACTCGAGTGAAAGTGTCGAACGCACCACATACCACAGAGGGCGAATAGAGATTCAGTCCCATGCACGCCCGACGCCGAGGGATAGGCTCACAACCTGCAAGACCCTGGTGGAGGAGCATCTTGTTGAGAAGCACTGTAGGCCTCAGACGGATCGGCGAACTGGCTTCTAGACAATGTGCGACCGTCAGTCCTTTTGACAGAAGACACATTGGCGTTGTGCAGCAGATGTTCGTGCATTGAATCCGGCACCCCTGAAGGCACGTCCGCACGCATTTCAGTAACCCTCACAGGGAAGCCAGTACATGCTGGGTTATAGCAATATTGCCGAAGAGAAGAGAAAACATCTTCAAAAGCTCAGTAGAAGCCTGGACTGGTCGGTGTATATGGCTTGGCCTCAGGAGTCTGACCAGCAGCCTCTGGAGAGGTTTTCGCCGATGCGTTGACCGGATCAGCATCTTGCTGTTCCCGGAGCATTCGCTCCTGCTCTTCGCGGCGCTTCTTTGCATTGCTCTGCCATATCCTATCCTCCTCCTGCAATTGTCGTAAGGCTTCTTCCCACTCCTGCTCCTGGATTTCGTCCCCGGTCCCAAGGACCTTTTCCACATCCACCTCTTCTCCTCGCTGCAGTTTTTGAACCACCTCTCTGAGCTTTTCTAATTTAAGGTCCGCTTGTCGCGTATAATTGGCAAAGTCATTTTTTAGCCCCATAATCCGGATCGCCTGGGAGCCTATCAGAAGGTATATCCAAATGAAATAGCTTGCCGGATTTGTCGGCTTTTTCTTGCCCCGTCGGCCAGACGCAAAGAATCTATCGCGGAGACTTTTTGGTACGATTGAGTGCCAAATTGAGGGTTGGGCAAGACGCGGTAGGTGACTTGATCGAGAATCGCTATGTTGACAACGTCGCGGGTGGAACGGACTCGAGATGCCCCGGGATTTCGATGCTCTTAGAGTTATATCTCGTCCCAAGCGAGCATATAGTCCATGATGTGAGGATAGCGGATTCATACTGGATGAATGCAGATTGTCAACAGATCAGGGAAGACATCAAACAGGTGCTGCAGGCGAGGGCTCAACAAGTTACGGCTGGATCAATCTTGGTTCTTTTGCAGATGAATATAGACACCCCAAGCGGAACTTCGCTTTGGAAAATAGTGACGCTGTTTTATTATAGGTTGGCACATCTAGCCTTGTGTGGTCAATTTAAAATGCTACTTTAAGCATTTCTGGTGGAGCACGACCGAGCCGCGAGGCTGAGATGCAGCCTCGCTGGAAGTGGATCTCAGATGCTGCAGACTCGGCTGCAGCGGCGGGACATTTCCGTGTTTACTTTTTGGCCTTTTGGGAACATTACGCGCTCCACATCTCAAGGTTGTAGTGTCAGTTAGCATTCAACTTGGTTATCGTCGCACATTACAAACACAGGAGATATCATACTCCAACATGCGTATATCGACCATCCTTCTGCGATCATGATAGCCGCCAATGATTGTTCACCTCCCTCCAAGGTGGACAACATCCGAGCCGGACTGAACCTGCCTGCTCCGACACCGCACACTCTCAGGTATCTGCGAGCAATCCTTGGTCTGGACGACTCAAAACCTCACAATAATATCCATGCCACGACAAAAGACGTCCCAAATAAACCTGTCAGAGCCCGTAATCCTTCACGGACCGCAGGTAAACCCTGCCGCAATGGAGTCTCGCGAGTGCCAGTCCATGAAAGTTGCGACGGACAGACCCCAAGACTATCACCGGCAGACCGCCGCCAGATCGCTACAGAGGTTTTCAATACCACTCTTAAACACCTTGGTCAAGCTGCTAAGGGTGGGCAGACCGCTTCAACGTCAAAGACCACAGGGACTACACCTCTACGACGGCCCACTGTGCAACGAGCCCTTGACGAACTGTCACCTAATAAAGAGAACAAAAAGGATGTTGTATCTCCGAAGAAGGGTTCGAAACAATGCGCTGCCCCAGATCTGTCTGTGATAGCGGATGTTTCACACGTCGCCCTGAAGTATCTGCGGGAATGCGGGGACAAAGAGCATACAAAGGCCGGTACAAATGACAAGAGCTTGGACAACGCTTCTTTGATATTGCTGGACAGAACCATTACGTTGCACCTTGTAGCCCAAGCGCAATGCCAGCTTTGCGAGATACACCTATCATACATGAGAGCAAAGACAACACAGGCACATTCTGTCACGGAAGACGCAAGTGTCGCCAGATGTTTACTGGGTCGGCCAGATGCTGTGGACGACACCTCGGCTTTCGGGTTTACCACGTCGATGCAAAGCCAGGGCCTTCGCTTAGCTATCTTGCTAGGACCAAAAGCAATTACCAGACAACTGCTTCATGCACTCCAGCCGGAGACCGTCGGGAGTCCTGCCTGGATGACTATCCAAGGCCTTCAGAAGAAACTGCATAATGCCGAACAAGCAGGCAAACAGCTCCGGACGATTTCTCTGGCTCTATCCAAGTTATATTCGATTGGACAAAAGTCGGACGGGCATCAGGTTGCGCCCACAGACCTCTTCGAGCTGTTTTGCCTTGCTCTCAGACTGAAATTCAAGTCATGGAAACACTTACACCATTCGCCCGACCCGGAGGTGGATGTTTGGCGACATTTTCATGCCGCTCTCAAGAGATTACTGGCCACAAGCACTCCGTCAGCGCCTTTAATGTCCGTTGTCCAGCATCTACGTGTGTTCCAGCAACTTCTGAGAGCTGGTGGCGCGAATCCGGGGATTCCTCTCGGGGTGATTGAAGCAGTGATAACGCATACACAAGGTTCCACACCGCATACAGAAATCTTACTACTTGCAGAAGAGCACATGCAGGGAGCAAGCGGCACCATGTCTCTCATTTTATGTTGTTATCTGACAACGTCCCGGTTGAAGATGCTTCCGCAGGATCTGGATGTCACCGTCGACTCGATTGAGCGTACCATCATCAAGTTTCGTGAAGAGTCCCACATGTCGCCACCAGATTTTCAGAAGCTTCTTGTCTATTCCGCTCATCTTCGCAAAGCAACTCTGGAGGCTATGGCGGTAGGAAAGAATGTTGAGAACGATCACAACGCGCTGCCAACCGCAAAGAGCTTGCAATTATCCGCCGCCAGATTGATTTACGTCTCGTCCAGACTTTTACTTGACAACATGCAAGTATCCTTCGCTCATGCTAGAGCTGGCTCAGGAGAAGCACCCTCTCTTGGATTCTTGACAACTGTCGTCAAGACCATAGAGGCTGTTCTAACTGCCGAGAAGTGGCCAGTCTCACAAGCTCCAGAAATCGAAGCTACAGCACGTGATGCTCTCATATCGTGCTCTACCATGATCCAGCTTCTTCGTGGGAAGTATTCCAGCCTGGTCTCGAATAAGACGATCAAAACAGCCGTTGTCCAGCTGAATGTTCGAATGTCCAACGCTTTTTGGGTCCGTTTGCTTCAGATGGTGCAAGAACGATGGGAGTTGGTGGAACAAAGAGCAATGTTGCAATTATCGCTCAGGGGCTTAACGGATTTGCCAATGGCCGAACAGAAAGCTGCTTACTTCAGCCTCAAATGTGAGAAACTAGCTGTGTGTTATCAGGAATTGGGTGATCATCAAGCGGCGAAGTCAATGCTTCAGAACGCAATCGACTTCCACATCAAGGACGGTATTCTCAACGATGTGGTGGAATCTCTGCTGTCTGGTCACTTTCGCTCAGCATGGTCCCGGCATGATTTACATGGCAGGTCCTTAGCAGCGAACCTCGTCCTGCGCGTTCGATGGTCGCTTGAAAACCCTTCTGCAGCCGGAGATTCGGATATCCTCTACGACGACCCTTCACTACCTCCATTACACCGTGCTGTCTTGTTGGAGAAGCAAATTTGTGCGATGGGCGAAAGTAGCCTAAATGAACACCAATTGTCTCACTGGCAGACGCGGCTGCAGTTCATTCTCAGCCTCCTTGACGAGCCTCAATATCGTGTCTACAGATTGCGGTTTGCCAATATGATGGTGCAACTCGCACTGAGGAAAAGGATGGCATGTTCAGCGTTCCTAATAGATGCAGAACAGGCCAATTCGCTGCTCGCCTCAAGAAAAAGCGGTGACAAAAAGCCTTTTCTCCACGAGTTTGAGTCAGGGCTCGTTGCGATATTTACTCTACAGTTCGCCTTCCTTACGGGCCAGACCACGAACGGCCCTCTAGAAGAAAAAATCAAGCGACTTTCCGAAATCATCCAACCCTGCAAGACGATCGAGGATGCAGACAAAGTGTTTGCGGATATTGAGAATACTGTCTTCCCATTACGGCTCAGTATCGACTGGGCCATGACATTTGGTCACCCTGCCGTTGCGCTCGTCGCGTCAGAGACACTCTACCATGTAATAGAGTTAACAAATCATCCTCCAGAGGCCAAGCTGAGTGTGCTTCTTCAGCTATGCAAGATACACAATGCGCTGCAAGACGTTCGATCTGCTGCAACGACGATTGCAAGGGCGGACAAGCTGCTGGATACTGTGGAGAGCCGTGCACTTCTAGAGGTTGAGCTTGCTTTGTCACACGTTGAGCATTGCCTCAGCGTCGAAACATATGAGGAATGCCTTAATTGGCTTGATCGCGCCCGAGATGCATGGGACGCTCAAAAGGGAACAGGGGAATCTTCCTCCAGCAAGTCTCGTCTAAAGGAACAAACGTTGCTCTGTACCGCGGCCCACCTGGCATCACGACTTGCCTTCCTCCAAGGCCGGTTGTCTGAAGCGACTGTCTGCGGAAGACAGGCCGCCAAGATAGCTGGAGTCATCTGGTTGTCCATTGAAAAGGCATGCAAGGCTGACAGTTCATCAATGCAGTCGTCGGCCGATGACCAACATGTATCGGGAATTACACTTGACCTCTCGAGACTGACTCTGTCGCATCACTCGGCCCAGCCGCTGAAAGGAAGCGCAGTGGCCTATTGGCCACAGATAGCCCTGTATTGCTCGGTGCTTAGCAATCTCGCAACATTGAATGCACACTGTGGCCTGTATCAGGCAGCCACATGGTTTTATGAAGAGGGTCTGAAAGTGGCAAGAAAAGCTGGACAACATGATCTTGAAGCGGGCGTCATCAGCAACAGAGCTTTGTTGCATGCGCGTGCCGGCCAGCTTGACAAGGCGCGGCAGGACCTTGATGACCTGGCCCTCATTCCGAACGACAAGTTGCGCCCGCCCAACCAGACACTCGTTTTGATAAATCGAGGTGATGTCCAACTCCTTCTAGGAGACTTCTGCTCGGCCGAGCATTGTGTCAAGCAGGCCCGACTGCTGTTGAAACCCGACCTGACACCTACGAAATGCACTCCGGTTGTTTCAGGTGCAGGGAAGAAGGCCAGCAGAACGGTGGCAAAGACTCCTGCAAGGAAGACGACCGCCAGATCACGGACGCAAACCGCTCAAGCGGCTGCTAAAGCTACGGCGGCCAAAGCATGTCTCCCAACCCCGACGGTGGAGCTACGGGCTTTGGCCGAAGGTTTGAGTGCTCTGGAATCTGGTCTGCAGCTGTGCACGAACAGACGCAACGGCAGTGCCGAAATGGAACCGGACTGCGTGGCTGATGCGGATCCCCAAAATCCGCGCAAGTCAGTTGCGGACGCCCTGGCCCTCGTACAAACAGCGTTGAAGCTCTTCTCCGAGGATGCAGACAATAATGTACTTGCAGAGACAGCCATGGCACTGCCTGTGCGATACCGTTCTTCAAGGAAAAGCGGCAGGGTTTCATTTGTGCAGGACCCTGCCTTACTGGTTAGAGCGGGTAAGCTGCCAGAGCTGGGTGAGAAAAAAGGCCAAAAGCGTGCAAATGAGAGCAGAGGCAGGGAGGGCAAAGCTTTGATCTCGGAAGCATACCAAATACTGTCTGGATTAAGGGATTGTCCACAGAGTCGGATTTCTTCCGACATAATCCATACTACGCACAAGATCCTGGCCCAGATCAGCCTATTGTCAACGGCTTTGGGACATCCCTTCGTGACCTCATCCAAGGAGCTGGTATTCGATAAATGCCTCCCGTTGGATCTGGCGCGGAAACGAGAACGCTTGATCACATTGAGTGAACAAGCCACGACCGACCCCGGCAACGTTCAATGTTGGCCAAGCGTGGGGGTGGATCAGGTCTCTCAAGACTCTGAGGATCTGGATATTGATCTGGATATTGAACTGGACAGCCTACCTGCATCCTGGTCCATCGTCTCTCTTGGTCTAAGCGACGACCGTAGTGAGCTCCTTGTTGCCCGGTTGAACGCTGGAAGGTCACCATTCATCGTCCGAATACCATTGACACGGCCAGAAGCATCCGAAACAGAGACAGAAGACCTGGACTTCGACAAAGCCAAAGCAGAGTTGCAAGATATCATTGCCCAAGCCAACTCAAGCTCCCACGATCCCAGGGGCTGTTCAGCCGATAAGTCTCTGAGAAAAGCATGGTACAATGAGCGTAAGGCATTGGATCAACAGCTTGCCACACTTCTGGACAATATGGAGAATGTGTGGTTTGGAGGCTTCCGCGGGCTGCTGTCGGCGCCTGAAATAGATGACAACGCACTCCTCAGGTTCGGCCAGAGCTTCTCCAAGATGCTGAACAGACACCTTCCTTCACGGAGGAAAGCTTCAAAATCGGTCGACACAAAAATCGAGCTCCACAGCCATGTCCTCGAGCTTTTTGTGACGCTGGGTCATCCTCGAGAAGCCGAGCTGGAGGACGCCATCGTAGATCTGCTCTACTTTGTCATCGATATTCTTCAGTTCAACGGCGAGCGGAACGCCTACGACGAGATCGACTTCGACGCCATGTTGGTTGAGGTACTGGATGCCTTGCATTCATACCATGAAGAGCACAGCAGACGAGCACAGGAGAATCCAAACTCACACGTGATCTTGGTTCTGGATAAGGAGTTGCAGGCATTTCCGTGGGAATCTATGCCATGCCTTAGAGGCCGACCTGTCTCCAGGATGCCATCGTTGGGTGCCATATGGCAGAGGCTGAAGGTCATACAGGATCAATCAAGCCAAAACGACGGCTATACGATACCATCCACAGAAGGCACGTATATTCTTAATCCGTCGTCCGACTTGACATCCACGCAAGAGATGTTTGGCCAGGCATTCATGACGCAACTCTCGCAGTTCAAGGCTATTGTGAATCGACCACCTGGAGAGAGCGAGTTTGAGGAAGCCTTGCACAACCGACCTTTGATGCTTTATTTCGGCCATGGCGGAGGCGCCCAGTACATCCGAGGCTGCAAGATCCGGCGGATGGACAAATGCGCCGTGACGTTGCTCATGGGCTGCAGCAGTGCCAAACTGACGGAGTGTGGCGTGTACGAGCCGTATGGCATGCCTTGGAATTACCTTCAAGCCGGCAGTCCCGCCGTGGTAGGCAATCTGTGGGACGTGACTGACAGGGACATTGACCGGTTTGCCATGAAGTTGATGAATCAATGGGGATTGATACAGGGCACAACAGAAGGTGGTGGTAGTTCTGCAAAGACAGGCGCTACCGGGAAATCAGGCAAGACAAGGTCTACAGAAGGCGAGAAGATGGGAGCCGTGTCTCTTGATCAGGCCGTGGCTGAAGCGCGCGACGAGTGTCTTTTGAAGTATTTGAATGGTGCGGCTCCGGTCATGTATGGAGTGCCGGTGTTTTTGAAGTAGACAGGGATATACATCAGAACTGGGCTGCTTATTGGTATTGTTTAACAAGACAATGTTTGTCGTCTACAATGTTGTACATGTATGGCAGGCGACCGGAACCGTGGTTGATTCTATCGAGGCTGAGTCGGCGGGTTTTGTTCGCAAGGCTGTGTACTCAGTAAACGGTGGAGCGTCGGTAGCATGTGGGTTCATAATGCGGAGTAGTAGCGCGGGATGTGAAGTATGAAGTCACCTCAGGCAACCGTCAAATAGAACTCCGCCCCCAACCCCGGCCTGACGAACGTCTGTATCAGAATCAGCCTCACCGCAGGCAGCGCAGCACTGTCTCTGTTTCAACTACATCTCATACACCCATTATTCAATCATCCATCCATCATCACCAGAATCTCTTCGTCTTCATTCTTGCCAAGTCCCAATCACGACGGTCGATCAGTTCACTCTGCCCGTCGTCTGTCGTCTCCTCCCCAATGCAAATCGATTCTCACCGCCGTCAACCCAGTATCTCTGAGTTTGAGTCTGTCAAAATGCCACCATCATGCCCGTGGTCCTCTCGGTGCGGCAACAATGGAAACGGAACCAGCAACACCGCCGTCGACAACACCCTCCCTTCTCCTTCCTCTAGCCCCGATGTCGAAAGTTGGCAGTTGATCCGCAGACGGAACCTGCGCATGATGAGGAAACAAGTCCGCACCATTGTGCTGCTGATGGCATTGATTGAAGTCATTCGTATCGGGCCGGTTGATATTGTCTTTGCCGGACGCGAGGGACAGTCTGCTCGCGGGCCAGAAGATTTCGGGGTATGTTCACCTACCTACACTTCTCGTACTGATATACTGGTTATTCCACGTGCGGTCGGGAAGACGGGTCGGCTAATATAACAACGGACTGTGCAGGGCTGTACAGCCTTCAGCCTGACCGCCGCAATTCCAAACCACAAGTCCCGATTCCCAAGAATACCGAATCAAAAACATAAACTAACGACGGACTTACAACAGATCGCCTATAGCATAGGATACTTCCTCAGCTGGCTGTACCTGTGCGTCTTTATGATCATCTGGACACCACTCTTCAGCGTAAGTCAACACCCCTGCACAGGACTTCCTCCATCGACATTTGTCGGTGAACTGGTTCTAACACTGTTTTCAGTGGTGGGTCCCTCTAATCTCATCCGCCTCGAAACTCTCCGGAAACACACCGTCATCATCTTCAACAGTCGACAAAGTCATCAACTACCTACGCCGCCTCAACTTGCTTCTACTCCCAGCATGCATTGTCGTCCACCTCGTCACCTACGTCTACTACGCTCTCGAGACTTTGGTCTATGTTGACCACCGCACCATCGGCTCCAAAAAATTCCCCAAGAACACCCGCAAGAACTGGCTTGTTCGTCTGTTGCTGCTCGTGGGAGTATTGATTTCCACCACCGGTGGATACGGCGCTTTCCAGATTCTCGCGGATATGGATCTCGCCCACGTCAAACCCCTCGAGTATGTCATTATTGTTGTGCCGGTCCAGATCAATCTTGGTATCTTGTTCGGGACGTTGATGCAGTTTAAGATGGAGAAGCGGATTGCTCGAAAGCAGAAAGCAGAGGGTGTGGGTGAGGTTATGAATGACGTTGCTGTTGCTGCCCTGCATGCTCCCGGTGCTGTCACTGTCGATGCCGGTGTAACGGAAGAGAAGGCTGCTCTCGTTGAGGTTTAGACGTTGTGTCGTGCGGAACAGCAACATCGTGATCGACCTCTATGGCTGTTATGATTGGTGTATCCTTCTCGCTCACATTGGAAACACCCTGAAATTGATTGTCTGGATTGATTTGGCTGGAAGTGGCCTTGGCGAGTGAGAGAGTGACAGCAGAATGCGCTGGGGCAGAGTTGATCATGTTACGTGGTTGGAAGGGGATAACGGCGGAAAATGAAGGCGAGCTGAGAAAGTCGGGAGCGTTCATTGTCTGATTTCATTATTTGAGTTTGTAGGGTTACTGGTATCCCCTAGTAGCATGCGATGGTAACGGCCGCGGCGTGACAATAGATGTGCCAGCTTGGATTTTCTTCAAGTTGTTGCTGCAGTATTTGAAATTGGGAATTGGGAATCGAATCAGCGGAGCACGAACACTTCTCTTCTCTTTCCCTTCTGATCTCTCTTCGCTTCTGGCTAAGTCACGAATAGGTGTCCCCTTGCATACAGGGTGCTCGCTGGCAGTAGGTGGCATCTATCTAGATATTGTGATTACTAGGTACCTAGTCATCAATCAAATGGGGTGAATGGATGTGATTGAATCATGTGCTTTATGTAGGTACCTGTACCCGAGAGTACCTTGGACTAACGCGTCCGATTGTTATTTATGATTTCTTTCTGTTCCTTTCCGTGTCCCTAGCCTTGACCCGACAAGGCAAACCGCCTTCCATCGGCAGTGTAAGACTATTAGCACTGACCCTCTCTTTCAACACGGTCTTTTTGTGCGTTGTTTCAGCCGCTGTTGTCATAGACGCCGTCGCACTCGCAGTCGCGGTTGGCGCCATCTCCTTCGAGTCCTCCGTGTCAACCACCTCCTCCTCAAACTCCCACTCGGAACACAATCTAACCAAAACCCAAGCAGCCATGACCTCCGCCATCTTCTTGCCCAGACAAGCGCGCGGCCCACCATTGAACACGGGGAACTCAAATGCCGATTTGGGCACGAGCTTACCGTGGCCGTCGAGCCATCGCTCGGGACGGAATAAATGTGCATCATGGCCGAATGTGTCGACGGACCTGTTCATAGCGTAGATGCACCAGACGACAATGGCGCCAGCGGGCAAGAATGTCCCGTCGGGAAGAGTGACAGGTTCGGATGTTTGTTTCAGTTCAAATGGGACAGGTGGGTATAAGCGGAGAGATTCGTAGAATATTGCCATGGTATAGGGCAGAGATGTCGGTTGGAGAGATGAGATGGTGATTTGATCGTGAGTGGACCGGGTACTGGGATCTCTGGCATTATCTTTCTCATTGTCAATGTCGTCGTCGTCATCACCAACGATTTTGTCGGTGTTGGTAGAGCTAGAGCCAAAAGCGGGATCAGTATCGGGATCGCGACCTTGAGATTTGGAATTATTGGTGTCAATGTCAAACTTGAACTTCGCCTCGATCTCGTCCCGTACCCGTTTCAAAGCTTCCGGATGTCTCGTCAGCGCATAGAACGTCCAAGTCAACGACTGGGCCGTGGTGTCTCTCCCGGCAGACAAGAAATTCAAAGCGGCGTCAGCGACCACTTGAGGTTGAGCAAAGGCTTCGATCAGCGAATCGATCAGACTTCCAAACATTGAGCTGTCGTCAATTAGGGTCTCGTCGTCGGTCACAAGACTTTCAAAGGCGGCGCGGGACCGGCGTTTACGTGCATTGGCGACGATTTGGCGGCCGAAGCGTTTGACTTCTGCTAACGAAGCGCGAAGTTCGGTTCCACCCCAGAAGAACTCGGTGAGTCGCCATAGTGGGTTTTGGAACCGGAGCCCGATTCTGTCGGATGCGTGGTCGAAGGCTTTGCTGAATGGTGAGGAGGCGGATATTTCCATCTATAGGGTATCAAAGTTAGAAGATTGTTAGATGTGGTATGGGAGAGGAAGGATTGTGTATGATAAGAGATGGTGGAAGCGAAAGGGGTAACGCATACATCGTAAGCCATATGTCCCACCACGGTAGTAGTCAGGTCCAGAAAGATTTTTTGTAGGTCAATCACGGATCCATCCTTGGCTGCTTGAAGCAATTGCTTCCGTGTGTTGTCCTCGTAGATTTCGGGCAGGACTTCTTCGATCAGAATGTCCAGATTGGCGCCGCTGAAGAATTTCAACCCTGCTTTGCGCTGAGTGCGCCATAGGTCTCCGGTGGCGTTGATGATGCCATACCCTTAAAGTTCATTGTCCCTGTCAATATAGGTGTCGTGAAGGGATATGGATGGGATAGGAGGTGAAGCAACATACCGAAAAGATCCCATGATCGCTCTCGGAAAAAATCCCCCTTGGTGATTGACGCTTCGTTCTTGAGCACGAATTCGAGGTTCTCGGCACTATTGATCACCACGCCCGGTGGGAGTGATGGAACAGAGATCTGGAACGTTTCCTTGCCGAATCGCTGTTGGCACTTTACGAACCAGTCGAATAGGACGTGGCGAGGCTTTAGGAAGTGGATGGCGTTTCCCAGTATCGGTAGCGTGTCCGGAGGACGCCTGATAGGATAGCATTGGATGTTAGGGGAGTTCAGGGAGTAGATGTTGAGGGCGCAAGTAGTAATGGTCATTCGGTGGCTTGAACTTACCTGAGTCTTTGGCCATTGCAATGGATCTTGGGTTTTCTTGTCGTGTACCACAGGACCAAGATACAAAGAATTGCCGCGGCGAGAGTGGTCCAGATCATGCTGATTCTCGATCTGGGCCGCTGGCCGGATAGCCTTACAGAGGAGGACAATACTCTGCAGAGCGATGCTGAGTGCTTCTTCGCTGCTTACCACTGTTCAAGCCATGTCTCCAATTGTTCTTTCGGCGGAGTTGCGAGCCCGATGAGGCCTGTGGATAGCCTAGTAGAGCATTTCAAGTTGCGGTTGCTAAAAAGATAGAGCAGCTGGCGGCGTACATAGAGGACATTAAATCGGTTTAGCCTTTGTGAGCAGGCCGTGGAGATCTGGCGAGCGAGACACAAGGCGAAGGGTTGTTAAAGACGTAAAAGTGTTAGAATAAATATATAACAACTCCTGGTTCAAGTCCAAGTCGTCTTGCTTCTGGCTGAACAGATGAACCTCGAGCCATGCCGCTTTAAACATTGTTCAACCAGCCTTGTGACTTTGATGCTCCATCATCATGTCTTATTATACTCCTTACCAGGTACTATATGCTTTAGCTGAGCAACTTAAGAAGGATGGCTTGCACAGGATCCTAGACTGTTGCGCGGGTGCAACGATAGACTGGCACAGTTTGATAGCACAGATTCACGCCATGCCCCTCGATGACCATTACGACGTTGGTAGCATCGTAGACAGCACGTTCTCTACTATTCGTGTTCATTCCTACCTGGGTACATACCTACCTACCTCTACATAATTCGTTTAACGTGTCAGATTACATGAGATCTAATCCTGTGCTTGTTGACTGCGCTCCCTCGTTGTGGTGGCTGAAGCCCCAAACGACGGTGGAGCATCAGTGGCAGTGGCAGTGTTCTAGCACTCAGGCTGGCTGGCAGCGCCTGTGCTTGTGGCGGACAGTGATCGTCATGTACCAGTAGCACATTGTTTGTGTCCTTGCAAACCCCCATCATCGCAGTAGAGTCTTGGTCAGATAAGTATCGGTGCCCAGTCGTGCAACTTACCAAACGTTGCAGATTCACCAGCACTGCTGCAGGCTTCTTGTCGATCTACTCCTCGATGGATGCTGCTGCATCATGTTTCTTCATACGAGGCTTTTGTCCCTAGACAGCTTTTCCAGCTCCGTAGCATTGCTGCTGTGGTGGTGAGGCCACGTACTGTACGCAGACGTGCAAAGGAGCCCTCGGGCAGAAAGAACACAAGGGTGGCAGCGCTCCCGTGAGCGCTGTCATCGATAGGCTTGGGAGGCTTCCTCACCCCTGAGCTTCCGGGAAAGAGAACCATGCATTGGTTTCGATTGCTGATGGCGAGGACTCTGGCCGGAGACCCCTCCAAAGGCCTTGCATGAGTGGATTGCGGTCAGGATGTGGCATTCTGGCCGGTGGGTGCAGTGGTGCCTGGCCTGCCGTTCATCCCCAGGCCAATAGGCGATTGACTGCCCAGGCGGTTAAAGCAAGCCATATCCTGGCCTTTTGGGCCCCGATGCGAGCTGCGGAGACGGAACTTCGAAGCCCGTAGCACGCCCGTAAGTAACTTGTCTTAGGGGCCAATAACGGGGCGCTATAGCGTCTGGGGTGAGATCTTGTAGTCCTGCCAGTGTGCCTTGCCGATTGTCACACATCATCCTCCCTTCGAATTTAGTTTTGACCTCTTGCGCCCGCTCTACCCTTTTCAGTGTCGAAAATCAATTGTCTAGCCATGGTTTGGTAAGAACTAGTTGCCGTTCATTTCCAGCCTAAAATTGAAACTTTGGGGTGTTTATGGGTGGCACAAATGCAACACCGGCGCTGAAATCCTGCCTGGAAGCCCGCCCAAAGCACCTTCGAAGATCTCGATGAGATAATCTGCGAGCGCAGGTAAAAGAACCCCTCGGCTCCATCTACCACTTCTGCTAGCATCAAAATTGACACGATCTGCCATCCGTCAGTGTGGCTCCAGACTGCGAGGCCTGCCAATCCGTGCCTGGAGAGATGCCAATTCTGACCACGGATTCCCACCCATTCCCACCCACCGCACGGCAACGGCACCTCCGTCATCCTATTCTGCCAACCTTCCAAGTTTCCAACATCGAGTTCTGCACGGTCGCACAATCCAATCTACCTTGGTTGCACTTGAAGTTCGCGACAAACATGACGGGTTCGAAAAGAACTCGCATGATCGAACGATAGATTGTGTTCATGGCGACGCTCAACCGCCGAGCCTTGATATTTACAATCTCCGGCCTGGCTACATGTGTACTTTTGACATGGTACCTGTTATCGGGCCATGAAAGACCACCGTTGCCCGCAGTGCCCCATGGTTTCGGCCCGCCAAGGCCATCAACATGGGATTACAGAAGAGATGCGAATAACCTGAGGCTCGATTTGCGACAATGCGAGCAGGCTTTTCCGGGGCTGTTTGAGGAAGTCGAAAGGCCTCTGGCAGACAGAAGAAATTCATCCATCACTCTTGAGGAGCTGGACTCGGTTCCAAGACAAAATGGATATGTTCGCGGCATGATTTATGACCAACAGGTATGCAACCCCCCTTGGATTGAGTATCTACTGTTCCCGCGTTCAGTCGCTGATACATCGGCCTATCTATTCTACAGCTCTATGTGATCGAAAAAACAGGCGGCATCTATTCACGCGAACTTGCGACACTCCATGCCTTGCACCGGGCGATTATCTCGGCCCCCGAACCTTTGCCAAACATCGAATTCGTGTTCAACAGCGACGATCGCATTCCGTCAGTGGCCATTTGGGGTTATGCCAGACGGGAGCAAGACACCAAGATCTGGCTGATTCCTGATTTTGGCTACTGGTCATGGCCCGAGACCAAAGTTGGGACCATGCGAGAGGTGCAGATGAAAGCCGTGGAGACCGAACAGGACGATGGCTGGTCATGGTCGTCAAAGGTACCCAAGCTGCTCTGGCGAGGCGCCACGATGGGCCTGGAGTTACGGGAGAATTTCCTCAAAGCCGCAGCGGACCAACCTTGGGCCGATGTCAAGGCTCTGGAATGGAAGAACAAGGAGTCAATGGCCCATGACCTCAAGTCTATGCCTGAGCACTGCCAGTACAAATACCTGGCCCATACCGAAGGCAATTCTTACTCGGGACGATTGAAGTATCTTCAGAGTTGTAAGTCGGTCGTGGTTGCGCACAAAATGGACTGGATCCAACATCACCACCCTCTGATGCGATCGGACGGGCCAGACAAAAATTACGTCCAAGTCGAGCGCAGCTATGAGGATCTCCCGGAGAAGATGGCATGGCTTCAAGCGCATGACAGGGACGCCGAGAGAATCGCTTCAAACAGTGTGCAAACATTCCGCGACCGCTATCTGACTCCTGCTGCTGAGGCCTGTTACTGGCGAAGACTGATCCATGGCTGGTCCATGGTGAGTTTTGTGCCGGAATTTTATGAAATTGTGGATGGCAAGAAGAAATGGAGGGGCCTTCCTGTCGAGTCGTTCTTCTTGGAACGAAGATTGGAATGGGATCCTTATTGATTAGAGACCCAGAGGATTTCTGGGTATATATCACGAGGGTTACGGCCTAGGTCATCACGCATGTACCAAATACCATACTACAATGCTAGTAGTCACTCAACTGTAGAAGAGGGTTTGATCAACGTCTTTACCTATCACCAATACCAGTAATGCTAGTGGGATACGAGGACCCCCAGAGGCGCCGGGTTGATGCCTGAGGGCATTACTCAACCCAAAGCAGCGATGGTGGTAGTAAAGCAACGCCGCTGCCATGGTATGTCGAGCTTCACTCTTGGTGGCAGTGTCAGGACCGTGACCAGGACGATGACGATGATTGCAGGCCAGGTCAGACAGTCTACCGACAGCATGATTCGTGGGAATTGCGTCCCTGGACTTGAAGACGCCGGCCTCAAGTTAGCCGCATTACACAATCCGCCAACTGGAGGTCAGGGCAGGACACCTCACCTGCTCCCGGTACCTTTTAGGCACCTAGACAGCGGCTGTTAGAGGTCAGCTTACTGATTAGGCACCTTCCAATGGGCACCTAGTAGGGCCGAGGGGCATGCCACCGGCATCATTATTGATTGAAGCTCTACCTAGACCCCCAACTAGCTGATCCCTGTATCGCCACGACCTGCATTGATTGACACCTTCTCTTCCGGAACAATGCACACGACCTACCCAACTACTATCAAGCATCTCACTCTCCTATCTTTACTCTCACTCACACTCGTTCACATTGTCCAGAAGCCTCCTATATCTGCTATTCTGTCTCTCGTTTCGACTTTCTCATTACGACTCGTGCCTTGATTGTTGGTTTCACAGGTGTTTCACAACCAGAAAAGTGATGCTGCGACCGCCACAGTGCTAGTAATCACAACGTCATCACTTGGAAAAACTGTTGGGCCCCATCCCAGCCTCGGTTCTGCCAGACGACATACCAGAAGTCAAGTCGAACGCGACCGACCGTGCCAGTGTCATTGCCAGTGCCATTGCTGGCTTGTCGCTGTCGTCTACATTTTTGTGTCTTCAATTCAAATGTCGCCGTCGACAGTCCGAGTCGGCAGTAACAACAAGGTCACCCCGCCATACCAAAGACCAAACCTCTACATCCACGGCATTGGGGTGGAATACCCTCCTTATGAAATCAAGCCTGACCAATTGGCCACTTTGGCCAGACGGTTCTACCCCAGTTCACCGGCGTAAGTTTCCTACTGTACAATCCGAAAGGAAACCCACATGTTCTGACTTTTGTTCTCTTATAGTCTCGACAAAGTGCTAACCATCAACGAGTACACGGGGATCGACTCTCGTTCGGCGATTGGAAATATCGACCACCCCATCGCCAATGCGCCCGAGGCGCCCACGATCGCTCAGTTGTGTGATGTTTTTCTCGACCATGGCGTCAAGTTGTCGGTGGCGGCATGTCGCAAGGCCCTGGATCAATGGGGAGGAGATTTGTCTGAAATCACGCATGTTGTCGCCACCACCTGTACTAACTCGGCCAATCCGGGCTATGACCATTACGTCGTCAAGGAGCTTGGTCTCAACCAGAGTATAGAGAAGGTACTGCTGCATGGCGTGGGGTGTTCTGGCGGTTTGGCGGCTCTGAGGACGGCCGCAAATATCGCTCTCGGCTCGAGTTTCAGACGGAAACCTGCCAGGATTCTGGTCGTGGCGTGTGAGATTTCGAGTACGTTGGTGCGCTCTGAGTTGGACTCTATCCATGAGAACCAGGAGGTGAGGATTGGGGTGACCTTGTTCAGTGACTGTGCGTCAGCGGTGGTGTTGGGCAACGGGTTTAGTGATCGGTTTGATGAAGAGCCCCTTTTGGAACTTTTGGGTTGGGATCACAGAATCATTGAGAATACTGAAAAGGATTTGGGCTTTGATGTGGATCCTCTAGGTAAGCCAAGCCACCTTATGAGCGGGAGGTTCTTGGGTCATTGACTTTGTTGTTGTAGGCTGGAAGGTCGTCTTGACCCAGAGGGTCCCGAAACTGGCGGCCGCCGCTGTGCCAGCCATGTTTGATGACTTGGTCGCGTCCATACCTGAGCTGGTGGACGCGAGCAAGTTCAAGGCTTCCGAGTACGACTGGGCCCTTCATCCGGGCGGTTCCACCGTCATCACAGGGGTCGAAAAGACCATGCATCTGACGCCCGAGCATCTGAGGGCCAGTTATGAGATATATATCACCCACGGAAACAGTTCTAGCGCCACCATCTTCAGTGTCTTGAACAGGCTGCTGGAGGGCGATACGACGGATCACATTGTTGGGTGTGCTTTTGGCCCTGGGATTGCCGTCGAGATGATGATGTTCAAGAGAAGTGGCAAAGAGTCGGGCTCTGGGACAGAGAGTCCCACGGAGACATTGGTAGCAGAAGACGTGGATTGATTTTTGTTTTTGGATGGATGTTGAAAGACCCAAGTCACGATGTGAAATGGATTCATGGAGGGATTGTATAAACCGCAACGAAGAAGTGATGCAGCAGCGCAGCGCAACATAGTGCGTGTACCACCAGATAGAGAAATGCCTCTGACAGAAAGAGTGGTTGTTGCATCTTGGCCTGTTTCTTTAGTCTGGCCACCGATCGGGTCGCGGGCGCAATATGATAGACAGCCAGTGCTCCCGCAACTCGGCCTGAAATGTCATCTAGAGGTTGAGCAATATACACCATGGCCACCAGGATAGAGCTCAGCAGCAGCACTGCATATTGGCGGATAATGGCGTGCGCATGAGGTGTCTCTTGTCCGAGTTGGCGGGAGGGAAAGAAAAAGAAGTTCAAGAGTGCTGGGACTTCGATCACGACGTGGAGAAGGAATCCGGCATTGTAGAGCACCATCTCGAGATAATAGGTGTATGTCTAAAGCGATCTCTGAGCAGATGTTTGTGAGCTAATAACATATCTTACGGTATCTGTATCCGGCCAGAAGCGAGGTGTGTTCTGATGAATATATATTCCCGAGTATAAAATACCCCCGGCCAATGTTCAGTGTTTCCGAGTCCATTGGCCGCATTATTTAATAATGTATTTTCCGCGCATCCATGTATGACGTGCATCACGATTCCACTCCAACCACAACATTGATATATTTTGGCCGAATCACCTTATTCTTCAGGGGTCTCTTGCGGCTGTCCTACAATTTGAACAACATGATAATACCCTGCTGACATTTCAAGTCCTGGCACGGGGACGAAGGAGGAACTCGCGGCGCTAAAATGAGTTCGAAAGTCTGGCTCCCTCGACGGCACTACTTCGAAGTCAACGATCAGCCATGGTACGTACAGTAAATCCAATCCCATAAGAGAGAATTCCCATCTTTCTCTATCCGCTGTACATCCCACAAGAAGAATTGAGTTCCTCCTCGCTCCGAACAGGTGCAAGTACTTACCACATACCTTCTATGTAGGTTTCCGCAAATACTCCGAGAAAAAGTCCAAGACTATCTCACCTTAGGCTGGATCAACCGGTTCCCGATCTTGCAACCCACCTCCCCAGCGGCGCTGGTATCTCGAGTCCTATCGACAGTGCTTGGGTCCCGCGTTTCAGATTATGTGTATGTCGACTTCGCCTCGGGCGCAGGCGGGCCGACGCCGTACATCGAGCAACACTTGAACGAGGAACTGCGCAAGCAGGGCAAAGAGGACGTCAAATTCGTGCTCACCGACATTAGTCCGCATGTGAATGCCTGGGAGGCCATTGCAAAGAAGAGCGATAATATCACCTACGTCCCGTACAGTGTGGACGCGACCAATGCCCCGCCGGCAGAGGAGCTGTTGAAACATGTCCCTGGCGCTGGCGTGCAGGGAAAGAAGGTCAAGATCATGCGCCTGTTCAGTCTGGCTTTCCATCACTTTGATGACGAGCTGGCGGCCAAAGTGCTGGAGAATACTGTGGAGACTGCAGATGGATTTTGGTAAGTGTTCAACACTGTTCAGCAGGCAAGGCGGAGATGAGTTGTAATGAGGAAGAGAAGAATAAGAGTCGATCTTGGACTAATATGTCTGTTGTAGTATTTTCGAACTTCAGTCACGACATCTCAGCTCGTTTCTGCTGGTCAGCTTGCTTTGGCCGCTCGCCATGCTCATCACCCCGTTCTACTTCTGGAACTCGCCGGGACATCTCTTCTTTACTTACCTTGTGCCTGTTGTTCCCTTTATCTGGGTCTATGATGGATATATCTCGTGTCTGAGGACGAGGACGCCGGATGAGGTGTATGCTCTTCTTCGCAGTCGAGTTTCCAGCGATAATCTTGCCGGCTGGAAGTTTAAGAGTGGTCAGGTCAATCATACTTGGCCTATTGGCTGGTTGCATTGGATCATTTGCTACAAGGACGAGGATGCGAACGAATGATGTGTCGCGGCAGTACAGTGCAGCTTTTAGCAATATAAGGTGTCCGAGACTGGCAGCTGGAGTTACAGCCGAATAGGTGAAGGAGGCCATGGATTACTTCAAGTTGGACCCCTTTTCCCTGGCCTGAAGGGTCACCTATCTCGACACATTCATTCTTCGTACACGACACAGCGAGAGAGCTTGCTCAAAACGAGACGGGATCCATATCCAACACGTCCAGCGAGCCCAGACCCGGACGCTTAGTAAGAACCCCGTCTTCATTCTACTTCCGAGGCCGTTCAGAGCGTTCTACTACTGGTAAGAAGAACAGAAGGCTTCTTGCGTAACGGCCAAACAAGCCTGACATTGTCTGAGAAAATCTCGTGGATTGTCGACATATATATGCTGCCAACATTTCACAGGTACTTTCCCCGGCTACCCGCCAAGTATACTATGCATACCAGCTCCAGTTAGTTGCAAATAAACCGAACTTGGAGTTCAGGGACGAAGATTGGCGATGGATGGCCGAGGCAGCCGGCTTGAGTGAGATCGCAAATCCCATCCACATTGCTCCCCACCCAATAATGTGGGATGTAATATTCGGCATTGGGGTCAACCACGAGTTGAATTTCAGGTTTTGAAACGGCAGACTGCATCGCTACGCAATTGAACTTCCACCTCTTTACGTGTATATCGGTTTGCTGGTTACGCCACAATGGCTGCAGATGTCATTTCCAGCGTACAGGGATCGAAGCCTGCCATAGGCATCGGACATCTGAACCGAGCGTTGGTCGATAAATGTCGGCGTCATGATCATTGTCTGAGCCGGCCCGCTTTCTCCGCAAAAAGGAAAAGAAATGTCCGGCTGTCTGACGGATCTCGAGTTCGGCGACATGGGGCAGTCGGGGTTTAAGATTAGCGGGCAACTCCCCGTGGCTGGTTATATATCATTATTGTCAGACTGATTCGCTGGTGCCCAACTTGGACCTTCGCACCCACTGCCAGTGCACGAATACGGTGTCATTGACATTCAGCCACAAGCCACAGCTTCTTAAGCTGGCCAGGACGCCATACCTGAGTGCTGAATAGACCATATCCCAGCTGCTACGAAATCATACACATAAGAACCCCTGACGGCCCTGTCGGACCTTATCCCTGCCGCTTCCTTGACAGTCTTGACAGGTACAGAGTGTCTATTTTTCGTTGCTGTCGACAGACTCGAGTACTAGGATGGCTTCAGCTGCGGCGTCACTGCACGCGGCCTCGGGCAATGACCGCTTCAATGAGGAGGCGGCCAACTGGGACAAGAATCCATTCGTCCATGAAGCTAGCAAAGAAGCATTGAAGGCGATCGTATCCAGGTTCCCGGCTCTGAACCTTCCACCGGCTCCCGACAAAGCTTTAGATGTGCTGGAACTCGGCTGTGGCACCGGTCTGCTGTCATGTATGATGGCTCCCTACGCCAAACGGATTGTGGCCGTCGATGCCGCACCGGGCATGATTGAGGTGCTCAAGAAGAAATTGCAACAGCCGGACGCGCCGCGCAACATCGTGCCAGTGGCTTGTTTGCTGGAGGACCCGGAGGACAAGCACCTCCCTCCTGCCGACGAGAACAATCCCGATGGACCAAGGCTGAAGTTCGACCTTGTCACCTCACATTTGGTTCTGCACCACATCCCGGACCTCAGGGGTGTCTTAACCACGATGCTGGGATGTCTCAAGGACGGCGGGAGTCTCGCCTTGACCGACTTCGAGGACTGTGGACCCGGAAGCAGTCGATTCCACCCGCGTTCCAAAATGGCCGGAGTGGAAAGACATGGCATCAATGCTCAAGCCGTCGAGACCATGATGAACGAAATCGGCTTTGTCAACGTGCGTGTCGAGCGGGCCTTCAGTATGGACAAGCGGGTGGAAAAGTACGACGGGGAATTTGGCGACGTTCCTGGCGCGCCTATCAAGTCGGATCAAGGCGAGATCAAAAGCTTTCCTTTCCTGGTTATCATGGGCCAAAGGAGGTATTGTGGATGAGTTGTCGATGGTCAAATATCATGATCAGCACGGAGACAGCGGTAGGGCGGTCTAGGTCGTCTCTTGGAACATGCCTGGGGCTCTGCGATTTGGCACTTTGCTATTTTGGAGGCCGGTGGCGGAAAGCAGAGTGGTAGGCGTACTGTGTACGGCGGTTGTATGGGCAGTGTGTCTGGTGGCCTGAAAGGGTGGAGGCAGCCGTTGCCCTGAGCGCCGCGGTCTAGTTGATGGGTTTACAGCACAGACGTTGACGTTTTAGCTCAGTCCTTGGTTGGTTATAGTTGTCGGTCTCGCGTTGTCGGTCTGCTGGTAGAACATACATGCTGAATAAGGTAACCTATTGAGTGCAGACACTGTCTCACGAGCCAAGTCCATACCAATTGGGCCAGATTGTGGTAGAGATGTGTGTCAAATGTTGATGCCACGAGAGCTGGAAGTCGGGTCCAAGTTGATGCCGAGGCAGCCAGGTGGAAACAAGGACAAGGATGCCGATGATTGGCCTGCGCTCAGTCTTCGGGGCGGAACTACTTTGATCCAGACCAGCCTGATGATGCTCCAAGTTGTTGTCAATGTTGACTTCTTTCCACTTTTGCCAGACTTCAACCTCCCTTCTTCGATGCTACCACCGTTTTCCTGCCAAACCCACCTCTGAGAAGTATATACAGCCGCATGGCCAGTGTAATGCCTTCAAGCGTCATGAAAGAACATGGAAGCCGTCCAGAACGCACTTACATCATGCCACGTCCTCCGCTTATGTGGCTGCTGTCCAAGCGGACTGATCTGTGCGTCTGTCACTATATGTTTTTTTCCACACCCAGCTCCGCCCTAAATCGTATTGCTATAGCCACCCGCAAAGACCAGGTGAGCTTGTTTGGGGTGTCTCTCGTCCAATCCTGTGGGATATTCAGCAGCTGGTTTGTTTAGACCATGTGACAGATCCGAGTTTATGTTTTTCTATCGAGGTGAGGCTTCGTTTCCTGGATCATTCTGTGCTGTGTCATGAAATGCATACTGTGCACCGGTGCCCGATATCACAGTGTCTCTCGTTAACTTGTCGGAATTTTGAGTTTTGCGATCTATATACTCCCAGAGTTGGAGCCGTCCATCCGCGCATCTCGTGGTTGTTGATATAGTTATCTTCAATCCCTTTGCCTGACACGCAGGAAGCCCGGCCGGGGATTGTTCCCTGCTCGCAGTATACCGGGCGGCCATTACTTCCCCAGGATAACTCGCCAAAACACCCAACTTGCATCAGAGCGATGTCAGGAGGATGGGGGGTTTCTCATCAGCCTCCGCGACGGCGATTGCACTAGTGGTGTTGGCTGGATGTTGTGTTCTGGTCCGGCTACTGATTCGCATTGCTTTCGTCCATCATGTCGGACCGGATGACTATCTGATTACGCTCGCCTGGGCTGCCTCCATGGCCTTGGCCGTGGTCACAGGTCAACGTACGTACCGGACAAGATATATCAACCTCAAGCCTCTCGCTTACCTTTCGTCACAGAGAACCATCACGTTTCGTCAGCCGACCAATCCGAAGAGCAGCAAGTTCGACTGGCTACTCTGCTTCGACAGCTGTGGTCGTCAAACATGACTTACAGTCTTGCGGTTCTGCTGCTCAAGGACTCGTTGTTGTTTCAATACCTTCGCTTCTCCATTGATGTCGGTTACCGTCGCGCATGTTGGGCCATGGGGGCAATCATCACCATCTACGGCGTTTCTGCCTTTTTCGTCAGCATTTTTTCATGTCAACCTATCGCGTACAGCTGGAACAGCAACATCCACGGCGGCAAGTGTATCGATTTCCTGGCGTTTTGGCTGTTCAATGCTTCCTTCAATTCGGCCACCGACATTATTGTCTGTGCGTTGCCTATTCCAGTGTTGAAAGCTTTACAACTCCCCAGGAAACAAATGGCCATCTTGACTTGTATATTCGTGCTTGGAGCATTGTAAGTACCACTTGTGAACAACTCCGAATTTCTGCTAATGAACGACTGTACAGTGTTTGTATTGCATCAATAATTCGATTGTTCGCCGTCTATGGCGCAACGGTCCATAATAAGGACGACCCAGCTATTACAATTTGGTCGGCCGTGGAAGTCAACCTTGGAATCATCTGTGCATGTCTGCCGTCCTTGAGACATCCAATCACACAGTTTTCCCCACGCATCCTGGCCCTGCATCACCGCCGAACAGCTCATGAGACTGGAGCTCAGTCCCACAGGAGCAACAGCAACAGCACCAGCACGACTCTGAAGTACCCGGAAGCGGTGGTAACGTGCATCGACAGGAGCCTGTCTCCAGGTGGTAGTCTTCAAAATGGAATCGAGCTTACAGCCTCCCAAGACCGGAATACAAACGCCACGGCTTCCGACGGCACCACTTCGAGGTCTTGTACTAACGGCGAGGATGACGAGGGTGGCTCTGCAGAGACGTCCCATCGGCCATTTCTCACAATGTCGGATCGAAAGGGCAGCTGGCCGACGATATCGACTGTGACCGAGTACGACGTGGAAGAAATGGACACTGACACCACGGAGGAGGATGCAAGTCTCCAACCTCAACCGCTCGCTCCTATTCCCAGAGCTCACCTACCACCATCGAGACCTCTAGGCCCACGTCCACCTGTCGTGCAGACCAAATCTCCTGGTCCGCCTCCTGTCCAGGCAGCGCCTCCGCCACCTCCGGTAGTCGTTCCGAGAAGTCAGAAACGAAGCAAATCCAAGAACAAAGGACCTTCCCGACCCGTGTTTCCACTAGCCTGTATTCCGGAGTCTAGTGCGCCCAATACGCCTGTGGACGACACTTGTCCAAACACGAGCCCGAGCACGCATGGATATGTTGGTAATGGCGAGAGAAATGGACAAGCACAGGAGAACGAGCAGATGCAACAGCAACAGGACCAGAACCAGAATCACGAGGCCAACACATCAACCGACAATTTCAAACCGAAGCAGCAACAAGAGCCAACAATCATCATCCCCCCTGCAAACCCACTTGAACAACAGTATTATAACCATTCGCAATCACAAACCGAGCCCCTTCAAGCCCCTGATTCCCCAACCTCGACATACACAAGCACCTCCATCACCACCATCAGCAGCTACAGTTACGGCAATAATAATAACAACACCAATCACAATAACAGTCACATCGCCCCATGGGTGAACCAGGAGCAGAGTTCCAACAACACCGAGAATGAGAAACGCTGTGCATGTCGCGCCAGCAAGACATACAGCTACGAGATCTTGGGAGGTCCCCAAGCCCTACGAGAGTTGCAAGAGTCAGAGTCAAATTCCACCTGTTGTCCACGACCCGTATCAGATCATCGTCGACCGACTTCACCGCTGGCGAAAATGCGGTCGTTGACGAAATCCAAGCAGCAGCCGGCATCCCCATCTCCGTCCACGCCCTCAGCATCCCCGTCAAAGCAGAGGACGACGAAACCAAGTCAATCCACAATTCAAGCTGGATCTGCTGGTGATGAACCAGTAACAGCCGAAACTGCAGGACTCGGCGTCAATCTCGGTTTCCCTGTATCATCTCCCCACCGGACCATGGGAACATATCAGCATCATCAATCCACGCCTCCAATCCAGGCTCAGACTCAGACTCAAGTTCCATCAACGGCGGGCTTTTATGACCCGGTCATCACGCATGTGAAACAGCAGCAAAAACAACAGTCAGCAGCAGGAGCAGCAGCAGCAGTAATAATCCAAGACAAATACGCCCGCGAAGAACAGCGCCGCAATCTCGAACGAGCACGTCGGAAACAACGTGAACGGGAACGTGAGGCGGAGCGACAGCGGGAGAGGGCGATGCGTCATGGTGAGTTGAGTAGTCCTACTACTACCGGTGCCGGTCTCGGTGTCGTTAGACCTCTGGGACCTAGACAGATGAGGTGAGATGTTTTTCCTTTTGGTCGGATCGAGATGAGGACCAGGTATAATGAACTGTATATATGGACATGCAAACATTTTTATACACATATACAAATGTTTCTTGTGAATCAAGAAAGTATACTATTTAAATAAATATTATCAAGTTGTGTTCGGTGGGCCCTCTTCTTCCGATACGCACGTAGGTACGCACGCGCATGCCTACAATATTACGAGCACATTGTTAAATACGGGTTACGGTGTGAATACATTTGGCAGGTGAGCTTAGGTGGTCCGGCTCAGACGTGAAGCCTAAGGTAGAGACGAAAAGGGAACTCCCAACACATCTTCGGCGAATTACAACTAGAATGGTCCAAAAGGCCAGTCTTGTCACTTTTACTACACAAGTCGTCAACCTTGGCCGATTTGGAAGTTTGTACAGTCAGACCGTAGGAGCCAAATCCACGCCCACATGTGTGGCCAAAAGTCCAAGTCCAAGTCCAAGCCCAAGCCATGTTTTGTACATCATTGGAAATGTAATGTGCCAGAAAGGTACCTAGGGAACCTGTCTGTGTCTGTGCCAAATCAAACATTGTCCTCATCATCGTCGACCTCCTCCCCAGCAACTCTGGTATATGCCATGCCGCCTGGGCCGACATTAACACTTCTCCTAAGCCGCAGCGGCACCTCGTACAGATGGGCATAGTCCACGACCTCGCCACCGAGATATCCCATGCCGTTCTTCCGTCTGCCAAAGATGGGAGCAGGATCACACCAGAAGTCCCTGCAGTTGCCGATCACGCCGCGGCTGTATGGGTTCCCAGTGCGCGACTGTAACTTGCCATGCGAGGCATCGGACGCGGTGGCCAGAAAGGCATCGAGACCCAACAGTTTCATCCACCGCGTAAGACAGCCGTCGGGACGTCGGGGAACGGGGTTGAGTCTGGTCGCGGCGGCGGCCGTGTCGTTGAGCGACGAGGTGGCTGGGGTCGCACCCTGAGTGACGGGGCCTGGCCGGTTCGGGTACTGCTGGTGAAGAGGAAGTAATGGCGGTGCGCCGCGGCCGTGAGTATGCTGCTGGACGTGTTGATGGCGCCTCATGTTTTCGTAGGTCGTCTGATTTTTGCAGATCTGCACCGTCTGCACGACAAGCAACATGGTCACCCAGACGAGCTGGAGACAGGCCCAAAATGACAGCGCCACAGTCCATGGATCGCGCAGCACAAATGAGCATAACGCCGGACTGAGGACGTTACATTGGGAAATAGCATCGTCCGGAGGCGCGGGCAGAAGCGAGAGATACGAGAGGACGAGACGGACGTACAGAATGATTCCGATCTCGAGGCTGACGATGTAGATGTAGAAGTGGCGTAGGTTGTTGTTGCCCACGCAGTTCGCGATCCACGGACAGTGGTGGTCTTGTTTGGCCACGCAGCGGTTGCAGCTGCGGCAGTGTTTCGACCGTAGAGGCCGGCGGACCATACATTGCACGCACCAGTTCAGTTCGTCGAACTTCCAGAGCGAAAATAGCTCTTGAATCACTGCCCGTTGTTGGTTGCGGGAGGCCAGTTTCGGCACAAAGCCGGGATCTTCGATCATCGAGATGAAGTAGAAGTATGCGGTGCTGGCAAAGAAGAGGAGAAAAGCCAGGTTGATGAATGGGTGTGTCGTCAAGGTTACAGGTAGAAGGGATGTCAGATAGCTGACGCCTACCCAAAACAAAGTCCCCGCAAAAATGCCGGCAAGATATGGTGTTTTGTGGATGGAGTGGTATTCGAGCGGACCCAGCATCGCAATTCGTTGCGCAAGATATTGCATCCCCAGACAAACCGCTAGGAAAATGGGGATTCCAGTGTAAATGTGGAGGCGGCTGATTATGTACAAGCCGATCGGGATGATGAAGAAGGGGTACAAGAAGAAAAATTTGGCCATTTTCGACCGATCTCGAATTAGAGCGTGGAGGTTGAGAGGCAGAGTTTTAATCTTGCCGGAAGTGTCATAGCCATGATCAGCTAGAGAGCGGTGGTATGCTCTTTTGGTATTCATTTCGTCGGCACAGACACTGGGTGTTTTGCCTTCGGTAGTCTTTGCGAACCTGTCCGCACCGTATTCAATCAACCGGTCCAGGCATGGCTTGGAGCCTTTGACAAGAGCCCAGTGCAAAGGAGTGAACCCGTTATCGTCCCTAGCGTTCACATTTGCACCCCAGCGCAAGAGTAGATCGACGCACGCCGGCCATCCTTTATATCCAGCCCACATCAAAGAGGTGTGCCCTTGGGGATCTGGTGTGTCGACAGGGATATCTTGGTGTAGGAGAAGGGTCAAGAGTAGCGCATTTCCATCGATCGTAGCCAGGTGCAGAATGTTGTATCCTTGCCCGTCTGTGAGAAGAGGGTCGGCACCGTTCTCAAGCAGAAGGTTGACAATGTAGAAATGGCATCTTTGCGACGCCCACATGACCGCAGTGGCATTAGAGTCTCCGCCTTTTGCGTTGATTTCTGCACCTTGTTCGATGAGATACTTGCAGACGGCATACTGATTGTTGATTGCAGCCCAGTGTAATGGTGTGACTCCCTGTTCATCTTTGTATTTCGCATCATATTTGCCCGACTGGAACATCTTTTGGATATACTCCAGTGCCCCTATACGGGCGCATTGCATGATATCCTCTTCTAAGGGGAGGGACGGGGGTGTCTCGCCATTCTGCACAGGCCCAAGTTCGACATCTTCGGAGGTCACCTTCGGGGAGGTTGCATTCGCCTTCGTTGCTGGAGGATTGGAAAGGTTCTGGGAGTTTGGCGACGACATTGCGACCAAAAAGACAGCCTAATGGTCGTGATCTTGTGCATGCTGTTCCTGCTCGCTGTGTCGCGGAACAGATTCTGAGTGAGATAGAGAGATGGCGAAACTGCAGAAATAGGCTCTTAGAATCCTGTTCACATCCTGGCGCTGGTCGTGCTGGCGCAGTGCATGAACACAGCCTCATCAGATCGGCTGGTCGAAGTCGTCGCATACATGCCATGCACGTGACTGTATCGCACGCCGTGAGACGCGCCAAGCCCCAGCCGAACACGTGATCTCCCTCGCTCCGAGTCGGCAAAGGTGCCTTTTCGTTTTTTCGGACTAAGCTCGATTGAAACTCCCGGTGCAGCTACCTCTCCTTCTTCCTCGACTTCGCAGCATCAAATCAACCTCTCCACTCTCTTTGAGCCATCTCATCCCACCTCCTGCCCGTCGGAAGTTCTTCATTCACGCTTCGCGAGCAGGCAAGATGATGTCGAGGAACGTCTTGCGCCAGTCTGGCCGCATCGCCGGTGCCATCGCGGCATCTGGTCGAGTAGCTGCTGTAAGCTTCAAATCCTGCTCGCCCTGAGCTGTTCAAGCTCCAATATCGCCCAGCTCGGTGTCAAACAGCTGCTGGCGACGATCCTGGAGCTTGGACTGACCTCTGGATGCGATAACATCCTGGAAATGACGAGCTGGAGGGCTAACACCGAATTCTGCAGTCCCGTGTCGTCACGCCCGCACCTTTCAATGCCGCCTCGAAACAGGTCCGATCATACGCCGCCGATGCCAAAGCCTCCCCGACCGAAGTTTCCTCTATCTTGGAGCAGAGAATTCGGGGTGTGCAGGAGGAGGCTGGTCTTGCTGAGACTGGCCGTGTCTTGTCCGTTGGTGACGGTATCGCTCGTGTCCACGGCATGACCAACGTCCAGGCCGAAGAGCTGGTCGAGTTCGCGTCCGGCGTCAAGGGCATGTGCATGAACTTGGAAGCTGGCCAAGTCGGTGTGGTGCTTTTCGGTTCCGATCGTTTGGTCAAGGAAGGCGAGACTGTCAAGCGTACCGGCCAGATTGTGAGGGAAAACGCGGCCCTTTCCCGATGTGTCCTAAACTGACAATTCACCACCAGGTCGATGTTCCTGTCGGCGAGGCCATGCTTGGCCGTGTCGTTGACGCTTTGGGCAACCCCATTGATGGCAAGGGCCCAATCAAGACCACCGAGAGACGCCGTGCTCAGCTCAAGGCTCCTGGTATCCTTCCCCGACGATCCGTCAATCAGCCAGTCCAGACTGGTTTGAAGTCCGTCGACGCAATGGTGCCCATTGGTCGTGGCCAGCGTGAGTTGATCATCGGTGATCGTCAAACCGGAAAGACTGCCGTTGCCCTGGATGCCATTCTTAACCAAAAGAGATGGAACAACTCCAATGACGAGACCAAGAAGCTCTACTGTGTTTACGTGGCCGTTGGCCAAAAGCGATCCACTGTCGCCCAGCTTGTCAAGACTCTGGAGGAGAACGACGCCATGAAATACTCCATTGTCGTCGCTGCCACTGCCTCTGAGGCCGCTCCTCTGCAATATATTGCTCCCTTCACTGGCGTAAGCTGTTCCATTTCGGGAGTACCCGATTGACGAATTCTGGTTTTATACTAACGAAATCTTTTGAAACAGACCGCTATGGGTGAGCACTTCCGTGACAATGGCAAGCACGCTCTCATCGTCTACGACGATTTGACCAAGCAGGCCGTTGCCTACCGACAAATGTCTCTGCTGCTTCGTCGTCCTCCTGGGCGTGAGGCTTACCCCGGTGATGTTTTCTACCTGCACTCGCGTCTGTTGGAGCGTGCCGCCAAGATGAACGACAAGCACGGCGGTGGCTCCTTGACTGCCCTGCCCGTCATTGAGACCCAGGGTGGTGATGTGTCGGCTTATATCCCAACCAACGTCATTTCCATCACCGATGGCCAGATCTTCTTGGAAGCCGAGTTGTTCTACAAGGGTGTCCGTCCCGCCATCAACGTCGGTCTTTCCGTGTCTCGTGTCGGTTCCGCCGCTCAGCTCAAGGCCATGAAGCAAGTCGCCGGTTCCCTGAAGCTTTTCTTGGCCCAATACCGAGAAGTCGCCGCTTTCGCCCAGTTCGGTTCCGATCTTGATGCCGCCACCAAGCAGACTCTCAACCGTGGTGAACGTTTGACCGAGCTGTTGAAGCAGAAGCAATACTCGCCCATGGCTGTTAACGAAATGGTTCCTCTTATCTACGCCGGTGTCAACGGTCACTTGGACAGCATCCCAGTCAACAAGATCCTGCAATGGGAGGCTGACTTCCTGGCCCACTTGAAGAACGACCAAGCCGAGCTCCTGAGCAGAATTGACAAGGAGGGACAATTGAGCAAGGATCTCGAGCAGCAACTGAAGGAGGTTGTCGTGAACTTCACCAAGAGCTTCTCATAGGTATGCACGAACTGGGTCTGGCCAAGATGAGGAAAGCTAATGGAGCTCTTCCAGATGTTTGTACAATTTCTGGCTTGGTCAAAAAAGGACACCACTACTCTAGTTGAGACACCAGATGGCAGATCGTGAGCGAGAAGCGGCTGCCGGGCAAGCAAAATAAGTGTCTAGTTGTACTTAGATCACATACTGGTCCTCAATTGATTCTCCATGTTTAAATTTGCGAGCGTCCAGCCCTGTCTGCCCCCGGATAACGCAACCACAAGGGCCTTAAATCATTATCTGTGGTCGAGACCTTTAGTAGCATTAATCGGACCCAAGTATGTAAGGGTATTCTACCACACAGGAGTACTGTAGTCACAGCAGGTAATGGGTACGTAGTTGTACCTGGAGCTCATTCGATAGAAGTGGAGTTTGCGTCAACTTTTGCAGTTCCGAGTTCGGTATCTCGAAGGTTCGGCATTTGTACAGTATACTGTAGTACTGTAGGGACGTAGATAGTCAGAGAACGGGGAATTTAGGCACTATTAATGCAAGATACCAGCTGTGGCCCAATGTACTTGTTTGGAGCTCGCCCGGCAATTCAATAAGGAGCAATTGAATGCACTTGGGTGGTGTGCTACCAGTAGTAGTGAGGACAGTTGATTGATAATGACACCATTTCCATCATATCATCATCATCGTCACCTCTGCTGGTCAGGCATTATTAATATAGTGGGATTTTACCCCCGGTGTGAGCCGGCAGTTCACCACTGCATCTTCGGCAGAACACATAACTAGAACCTACTTCGCTACGCTCCGTAGGATCATCACTTTGAAGAAGACCTACCTTTAAACCTGGGTCATTTTACCATCCATATCGTGAACCGAGTCCTTGAAGCTCCCTGTTTGTGACCCTCCAGAAGATCTATTGTATCTGAGGTACACTGTAGTACCTCGCTGGTCTAGGGACTCTTATCCGAAAGCGTCCGGGTATTTTGAGGTTAAGTTATATACAGCTTCGCTCGAGAGAGAGAGATCGCAACCACCTACCTAGGTACGACTCCATCTGCTGAGGGATAGGAAAGCCAAACACAATCGGCCCCGAGGAGTCTCGAATCCAGCCAACCCAAGGTATCTTACCTACAGGTCGCAACTATACCTTATACTATCCTATCCGCCTATTCAAAAGGGAAGAAAGGCATTACAGACCCCTCATCCTCCTTCCAGTTAAGTCTTAACAGCCAAGATGAAATCCGCGCACGTGTACAAGACAGGCGACAAAGACTTCGAAGTCCGAATCCAGGACGTCGACGTTCCCTCTCCGGAACCGGACCAAGTCCTAGTCAAAGTGGTCGTGGCCGGCACCAACCCCAAGGACTGGAAGTATCCGATCTTCTTCAAGGGTCGAGACGGGCTGAACACAGGCGACGATGTGGCCGGGTACGTCGAAGCCGTGGGATCCAACGTGACCGAGTTCAAGCCTGGCGACCGGGTCGCGGCGTTCCATGAAATGGGCAAACCGTATGGCGCGTTTGCAGAGTACGCCATTGCTCCGGAGAAGACGACGTTCCATCTGCCCAAGTCGACGTCGTTCGAAGAGGGCGCCACTATCCCCTTGGCTGCCATGACGGCCGTCGTGGGGCTCTATGCCCGTCTGGGTCTGCCGGAGCCTTGGGTTAAAGTTTCTCAAGCGCGCAAGGACGCCGTGGCCGGAGGCGTCGTGGTGTACGGTGCCGCTGGAGCTGTGGGCGCATTTGTCGTCAAATTGCTCGTCAGAGCGGATATTCACCCTATTATTGCTGTGGCTGGTCGCGGAATTCCGTTTGTTGAGGGACTGATCGATAAGTCGAAGGGCGATGTTATCGTTGATTACAGAGTAGGCGATGAGAAAGTCGTCGAGGGTATTCGCAACGCTGTGCCAAAGGGACAGAAGCTGCTGTATGCCTATGACGCTACCAGTGAGAAGGGGAGCTATCAGAATATTGTCAAGGTCTTGGACCCGAATGGTCATATCACTACAGTGCTACCGCCGGTCAAGGATGCTATTCCTGAGTCGGTCCATGCTACCTTGACCACGGTCGGCTCCGTGCATGGTACACCGGACGACTTGGAAGATCTGGGGTATGCTTGGTTCCGCCTGTTTAGTTTGGGTCTCAAGGAGGGTTGGTTTAAGGCTCATCCGTTTGATGTCGTCCTGGGCGGCTTGGGAGGTGTGCAGACCGGCTTGAAGAATTTGCAGAACGGCAAGGCGAGCGCCGTCAAGTATGTGTATAGGATCGAGGACACTGAGGGGGTCGGCAGAAGCAAAATTTGAGCGTGACATCTCGGAGACGGCGGCGTGTTGAGACTGGAGAGCTCTCGAGCCACGTCCACAGATGGTTATGTAGGAAACGAATACATCGCACAAGGGTTATTCTTACCTTGGATCCTATTCAATGGATACTGATTTTCGCTACTATTGCTTCGCCCGGATTGGAGTCATGGTTCCCTGCCTTCGTACTGCTCTGGCATCGACTCAGTACAGTATGCAGAGTCCATAGCACAAAGGAAACTGGAGCCATGTCCAGGGAGGGCCATAAAATCGTCCAATGACTGAACCGTCTGGTAGACATCCAGACCACCACATATTGGTTTGGTTCTAGGTGTGATCTGCGGTACCCAAGCCCCATCGATAACGACGTGTGACCACTTACCTGCCGTGCAACAGTTAACCGTGGCCCAGCACACCATTTTTTCCCTTGCGTGTACCAATCAACAACCCCGTCGTCAAGCATTGATCCCGTGATAGGATATACAACTGAGTGGTGAAAATGTTGGCGAAAAGTCGGCAGCAACAAGCAAAGGCTAGCTTGATTCTCTGGCGAGGTCTGTGATTGATCTGAACCGACAAACCGCAGTGTGAATCCTACCATTCATCCCAAAGTGAATGAGCGGTGTGGTTGCAAAGCTCAACATTGTCAACGCCCTACTAGTACTGAGGAGGAGTAGTACACTGTTCGTACTAGTAGGCCTCTTCTGTTGCAGGCCCAACCGGCATGATCGGAACACGACATGGCAATGTGGGGGTTATCCTGAACTCACAGTTCTCTTGGTACTCTGCAGCCCGACAGATATATCATATTCATCCTTAAGACAAGGATCCGGGGTACAGATCCTCGATAGTAACCGGTGTGGAAAAGCTCAACGGCGAAAGAGCGGAGAACGACTAGGAAACAGCGCTGATCATCAAACATGTAGGTTGGCCAGACTCCGCAAAAGGCAGCTACTGAGCCTCTGCGACTCTTTCTCAGCTAGAGCCGGAGGTGTACAGGTAAACGACGTCCCATGAAAGGATGAGCCATGAAGATGCTTTCCACCGCGAAGTCATCGGCAGACCTGCAGAATCAGGTCATGATCGACCGATAGCGCAAGTTTGGGTGTGGATGGACGGGTGCTAGTCTGGAGGACGAAGATCGTATGTAGCAACACCTCGGGTGTGATGAGGTGGCGCTCATGCCGCAGGCCCGGCCGTCAAAGGGAGTTGAAGCACGGTCGGAGGGAATCTGACTCGTCAGGCTCGAGCTTAGGTGAGATGTTACCGGTATGTTATGCTTCACCTCAAACCTAGAACGGCTTGGATTGCCTGGTCCAGGATCTGTTGGCGGGCTGTCAATGCGCTCTTTGCACTCCGCCTCTTTAGTTCGTCTCTTTGCTGTCGAATCGTCCACCCTGCGCTTTCCACGTCGAGGTTCGCAGCATCGTCTGCAGAGCTAGCAGGGCCGATTGTGAATTTCAGTGCTGGCCGTCGAGACGTGGTCTGAAGAGAGGAAAGCATCGATGATTTATGCACAGTTGTGAAGGATGCCGCAATGTCTGAATGATAGGGGTTTAGCTTGTGCAATTTGCTCGGATACAACTCAGGAACACTTTCCACTATAGTGGCAGATGTCGGAAAAGTGTGGCTCCAGCAACATTGCATTAGGACGTTTTGGTAAGGATCTGCTGCGCTGTCAGTCATGAGTAGTTGTAGTCGGCCTTGTGCCTGGAGTATTGGGATTCGCCCTTGTCGCCGGAGGGAGTGTAAGGGTTGATTGGCCGTCGGTTTTGTTTCGAAAGAAAAACTAAGTAGAAGGGTCCACAACTACACGCCTTTCAAGTTGATGAAGAAATCATATGTCAGGTGGCTGCTGGGTCAATTTTTTTCTGCCGCTATGATCAACTGCCCAGGATAGGATATTCGTGGCCCTAGGTTCTATCACTAGTACTGGTGGTGGCCGAGGGTATAGGAGTGCCTAAGGGACTGTGATAATAACAGGTGGGCGGCTGTGGTATGTAGGAGGAGCTGAGAGGGACGTAGTGGCCTCGCCCAGGGCAAGGCTTAAACTTCACTCCTGAGGCGCTGCTGATTGTACTTGCAGGTATTACAACATTGTAGAGGAAGCTCCAGAGGCTCATCAATCAATCAGTAAGGACCTGGGAGAAGGCGACCTGGAGCCTGCAGGCATACAGTATATCGGGACGCTCTGTCTGGGCAGAGATTAGCTGGAGGGCCACAATAATAGAGACATTTCCCACCCTCTGCCAGTGCCGTGGTGCCTCATCCAGGATGCCGACTCCTTTGGGCGAAAAATAATCGGCCATCGACCAGTTGATGTTGTACCTGGGCCTTGTTAGCCTGGGTGTTAAGCCCGAGGGCCTTTTCTTGCCCCCCGAAGCTGAGGCTTTCTACTGCCAGTGGCCCCCCACGCAGAGCTTCCTGGCTACTGGTCGTTCGGGCGCTGGTTCGCACGCACTGGCAACTCCAACTGCAACTCACGACATCCGCAAAGACACTGCAGCCAAACCTGAACCATCTTTTGCTCATTATTTGGCACTGCATCTTCGAACCACTACGGCCTGACCATAGCTTTTCCACATACGTTCCTTCGTTCCTCTTATTCATGTATAGGTAGCGATACTCACCATCCTACCCTGGCGACCATCTACCGACATATTCTGTGCATCTCCTCCTGCTCCGTTCCTGGCGTCCCTCAGTCCCGATCAAGCCCATTTCGTCCAGTTGGCTTGCTGACCTGAAAAGTGTCTGCAAGCTGACTGGTTCGGGGCCGGCGAACTCGACCCCCAAAACCCTTCATGCCGCGAAACCCTGCGGCGAAAAAGCACCAGCATAACAATCGCCATGACAGTGGGCTTGTAGGTCCCGGAAAACGTGTTACGAGGCAGAAGTCGAATGGTCACCTCAATGGCACGCCCAAAGGACCTGTTCCCTCCGAGCCTGTTCCTCAGGTTCCCTCTACCGACCCATCTGTGAGCGCGCCGAGCCATAGCCAATCTGATACAGCCACCTTGGACTCGAGTCGGGAAATTGCGAAGGAGCTGACACAATCTTCAAAGGGCGGAGAGTCGGAGGGGAACGAAGGGAAAGAGAAGGACAACAAAACCGAGTCGAATGGGTCGGCGGTATTCCAGCAAAGAAGGGGCGAAATGTCTTCTTCCAAACCGAAGGCTCCCCAAGAGCTCAGCGCTCTGCAAATCGCCTCGACTATCATCCGGTCACGCCCCGCCTGCGACACGGTCTCTTTGCTGATCGTACTGCTTGCTCTGCCGTCCATGATCTTGACCATTGTCCAGGCTCTGTTTGCATCCTTGACACTGATGCCAGGAGGCGGCGCTCCGGTTTCCTTTCTCTCATTGCTCGATATCTTCCAGGGTTCGGCGGGTGCTCCCAGCATCACCACAATGGTCGTGGTCGACGTGATATGCTTTGGATTATGGGTGTGCCTCTGGACCTGGGCTCAAAATTTCGCTCTGGACTTGGCTCAGATACAGATTGCCATTACGCTGGGAAATGGCAGTTCAGGGAAAAATGGACGAGCCAACGTGATTTGTGTGATCGGAGTTCTTCTGCTGCATCTGATACGAAGCAGAGGCGTCCGTCGTTTTCTTTTCACAAATCTCGTGCCGATGGAGTTACTTTCCCAGGCTGGACTTACCGAATATTTCAAGTACCTACCGTCCGACTCCGATTTTGGCGAGAGCCCCGGACCACCGTCGCATATACGAAGTCTATTCGCCATCCATATCATCAGCCAAGCCGTTATGGCCTTCGTGCGGCGTAGGGTTAGCAGCTCTCAGTCTTCATCTTCCACGAAATCGAAACGCGCCGACACAGAAGCCTCTGCAGGGTCCGCTTCGGACATGTCGGCTCTGGAGTCTGCGTCAGCCGGTGTCTCCTCAGCCATTGACTACCAAGCCCCTCCAACTCCGGGTCTGAAGGAAGGCAAGGAAAAGGGTGTGAGCGCAAAGAAACGGAGACGACAAGCCAACCATGTTAGAAGCAGACAACCCTTCTGGGCCGCTCTCGCCAGCACCAAGGTTCATGTACTCCGAGAGGTGGAACACAACAAGGCACTTCCACCGCTTGCCAATAATCAAGGCACACCCTTTGAAACTGTACAGCGAGACATTGTCTGGATTACAAACGTCGAGCCCTCGTCTATCTCTTTCGAAGCGGCCTACGCATCATCCTCTGAACACGACCCTCCCGTGACTAGCGATTACCGACCCTTCTACGTACGCATCAATGGAGCCAGGTGGCACTCTGTTAGCCTAGAGGCAATGGAGCCTACGTCCGTTTCCGAAGGCAATCCTGCCCAGTGGTCTGGCACAATCTCGGGTTTGGCCCCAAACTGTACCTATACTTGCACCTTCATCCGTACGGACGGCGAAGAGGAGTTTGCGTCGGTTATGGTGAAGACTCCTGTGCTGCTCGACAAGGATTTGCCCCTTTCTCTTGCGCCGATACCTGTCCGGCAGTCTATGAGACCGTCATCGCCAACAACAACACTAAAAAATTCCATCTCGACCGCGGAGGCCAAGCTGAATGAAGCTCGGAATCGCCTTACGAAGCTGCGCCGCCAACATCGAACAGCTCTCGCAAAAGTGGAAAAAGAAGTTGACAGCTTTAACACGCGTCTGAAGACCGCTAGTGACGACACCAAGCAAAGGCAGAAGCTGTTGCAGGCTGAACGTAGCATTCGTCAGACCGAAGATGCTACTTTGGAGATTGATGCAGCGCTTGAAGGTCTAGTATCGACGCCCGATGATGAGATCGAAGAGCACAACGCCTGCAAAGCGGCTTATGAAGAACAGAGCAAGCGGCTTGCCGATGCCAACGAGGCACTGTCCAAGGCTCGTTCAGCTGCAAGCAACGACCTCTCCTGCGCCAATAGTGAACTCAACAACATTGTCTCCCGGAAAGAACGTCTTACCAGCCGCAATACTAAGCTGACTGAGCAGCACGACCGGATCACTCATGCCAATGTGCAAGGGCTGAATGAGAAGGAAAGAAGGGCTGCCGAATCCAATGCAAAGAGCGCCGATCAGCAGAGACGCGAAGCGGAGCTGACACACCAGATCCGCTTCATGGAGAATGAACTGAGAAACTCCAGGATGCGTTGGGAAGCAAACCTCAGAGAACTTGACCTCCTTGAGAAGCAGGAACTTGCTCAGCGCGAGATGATGCTTACTAACAGCGGTCCTCTGACTCCCGAAGGCGAACTCCCAGGAACCCGGCCTCCCCCACAGCCTGCTCGGCCCTACGCATTTGGCAGCTTCCAGGCATTTCCGAATAGCCCTGTTACTGAGGTTCAAGGATCCCCTTTCCTTGCCTATGCTAAAACTCTCCCTTCCAATGATCAGCAACGACCAAGATCCGACACCAACCGGTCAGCTGGCGGGGTTAGCAACTTCTCTGGCGAGTTTGAAGATGCCGATCCCATCCCGCCGATGCCTTCGACTACCGAATATGAGGCCACTGGGCGTAAAGGGAGTGGCAGCACTGGCAGTAGGGGAAAGAATAATGGTAGCCCGGCAGCGGCAATGATTGGTAGTGCCATGCGCAGTCCGCAGAGAGGCAGCTACAGTCCAGGACATATTCCAGGGTCAACGACGTGGTAGGATTGGCCAGTGTCAAGGGATCATGGTTGATGGCGGTTGATGTTCAGTTTGTAGATGTCGGTGGCTCAGCAGGGGCTTCCTGATGAGATAGGCTTGAATGTGATGCGATGTATGAAAGCCTTGTATTGTTTCTGCGGTCCTGTTTCTCCTGCTCCCAACACTCGTCGAACTTGTGTAGGACTCTCTTATGCGACTTCTCAGCTAGCCAATAGCGTCTGCGCTTGGCAGGTTTGTCGTGTTTCGAGTGTTTGTCCATTGGCCGTTGGTTGGAGACCTCGTTTTGTGGAGGTACACAGCGTTCTCCATCGTCATTTGCAGCCCGAATTTATTTATTGGATTGCAGTCTGTAGTGACTCAACACGATCATCGCCTTCTGCTCTTTGCACGATTCTGCGCTTTTCGCATGCGCGTGCTCCGGCAGATTTACATATGCGCGACCAGAAGTCTCCCTAGCCCGAGTTTTGCGACCGTACACCGTCCCCCACCCGTGCATTATCTCGTTCGACATTGCACAACAATGGGGAAAGACAAGGAGAAGAAGCAAGAGCTGATCAAGAACCCGAAAGGCACACGTGACTGGTCGGGGGAAGATGTTGATCTGCTGGAAGATATCCTCGCCCAAATATCCCGGGTCTTTCGCCGCCATGGTGGAAAGAAGCTCGATACACCAGTGTTTGAGCGGGAAGAAGTGCTGAAGGGCAAGTACGGGGAGGATTCCAAGTTAATCTACGACCTGAAGGACCAAGGAGGCGAGCTGCTGTCGTTGCGGTACGACTTGACAGTCCCATTTGCCAGATGGTTGGCCATGAACGCAAACATCAAAAGCTACAAGAGATTTGCAATCAGCAAGGTTTACCGAAGAGATCAACCCGCCATTGCCAAGGGCCGCATGAGGGAGTTCTACCAGTGTGATATTGATTTCGCTGGTGCCAGTGATCCAATGATGGCCGACAGTGAAGTTATTGCAATTATTGTCGAGGTTTTCGAGTCGCTCGAGTGGAATGGAAGATACACCATCAAGCTCAACGACCGACGGATACTGGATGGTCTGTTCGAGGTTTGCGGCGTTCCGGAGGACAAGATCAGAGCGATATCCAGTGCAGTCGATAAGCTAGATAAGATGCCATGGGAGGAAGTGAAGAAGGAAATGGTGGAGACAAAAGGTCTTGATGAAGTCGTGGCCGACAAGATTCAGACCTACGTTACCAGAAAGGGTGGAAGAGATCTGTTGGAAGACTTGCAGAAAGACGAAGCGTTGATGAGCAATGCGAAAGCGAAGAAGGGAGTTGAGGAGATGGAGATTCTCATGGACTATCTTTCCGCTTGGGGCGCTTTGGACAAGATCTCCTTTGACCTCTCCCTTGCTCGCGGCTTGGACTACTACACCGGTGTCATCTACGAGGTTATCACGGAGGGTTCCGCCCCTGTGACCGCAAATGGCTCCGAGGTTGCCAAAGAAGTCCAGAAACAAGGCAAGAAGGAGAAAAAGGTGCTGGATGAAGACGAAGACCGATCCAATGACCCTTCGGTGGGTATCGGCTCGGTGGCTGCTGGTGGCCGATATGATCATCTCGTGGAGCGTTTCAGGCCCAATGCAGATCTGCCCTGCGTCGGCGTGAGCTTTGGTGTGGATCGGATATTCAGCATTACAAAAGCCAGGATTGCCAAAGGTGAAACCTTCAGCTATATATCCTCCAATGCTCCTGATGTGTACATCATGGCCTTTGGAGGTGGCGGTTTCGACGGCATGGCCAAACAGCGGATCGAGATAGCCAAATTGCTATTGGATGCAGGCCTCAAGGTCGAATTCACATACAAGAAGAAGCCCAAGCCGCAAGTCCAATTCAAGAATGCCGAACAAGCAGGTGCGCCCTTTGCAGTCATTCTTGGTGAGGATGAGCAAGCAAAGGGAGAGGTGCGAGTCAAGGAAATGGGATTGCCGGACGGTCATCCGTAAGTGCTAGGACACATTTTGTTCTGCATTGGTCTTTCTATTTACTGACTTAACTTACTATAGGGAGAAGGAAGGTGTGCTCGTCAAAATTGCCGACCTTGCTGCCGAGGTTACGAAGCGAGTGGAAATGAAGAAAGTGACGACCAGAACGGGCACCATTGCCGTCAGCTGATCGAACACAAACCCCAGAGAATACGGCGAGAGCGACCTCACAGCTTCTGTCTTTCATTCGAGTGGAATCGAAGCATTCACATGTACTCGACATACTGTGTAACGAATTGAGGCATGCCACTGCCACTTAGCCATACCCTGCAGCACGGAATGGATGTTTACCATTGATCCTCATATGGGCGCCTCGAACGCCGCTCCAAGACAGTATATCTGGAGGAGGAGAATATTAGGTATGACCATGGGCCAGCTGAGATCTTAGCTAATGTCTCTGCTTTCGATGGGTTATGGCTGTTTCTAGAGCTGGACGGAAACAGCAGGCCTGCCTCTCCAAAAAGCAAACTGCTCGATCTCTCGGAGGTTGAGGGCGTGATGCAGCTAGAGAATAGACAGAACAACTGTGATGGAATAATATCATTGCCTGTTGTCTCTCACTTGATGTCCTCAACAATGGCTGATACTTATCAAAGCCTGGCCCGTTTGAAGTTTCGCCCTTTGTTTCTAGGCTGTGCTATCTGAGAGCCAAATCCAGGGGTTGGCTTCCATGATGTAGACAAATCTTGCCCAGGCCAAGAGCCAAGCGAAATCTCATCTAAGAGAAACACGGCTATCTACATGTATGTACATACTTCTTTCTCTAGTGTTACAAGGTGAGTCCAGACTACCGAGGCTGCATCACCTCGTTTTGAGTGTCCAACAAGTTTGATGGAAAAGAAACGGGGCCAGCCTTGCCAACTACCAAAAAGGGCATAGTGCAGACAATGTAACCAACCAGATCTGCCAAGGCTGTCGCGGATAATCCCCTGATTTGCTTGTTTTTGACCGCTGCACTGGCAGGACATTTCCAAATCACTGCAGTTTGCCAGCCTTATACTGGCCAGGAACTACCTTAGCGGTCCAGATACAATGTAGTAGCGAGATCTACATTGTACATCCACCCTACTAGTAGTAGGATCTATCGGGCACTCCGCAAAAAAGAGGTTTGTTCCAAAGAACTTGGAGGCGTACTTCCAGCCAGGGTCTGAACCCCCTTGGGTCTGACACGCCAATGGTCCTCCGAACCGCCCAAACCACCCAACCATGAAACACACCCGCGTCTCAGCACCGTCTTTCCGGCACGTTTGACCTCAACATGATACTTTTCAGCCACAAAAGGGCACGACGTCGAGACTGCACTGAAGAAACTCGCGTCGCATCTTCCGTTTGAGAAAACCGGTCGGGCCAATAATGACTATCGGGCTGGCGATTTGCAAACGTTGGAACACCCCGAGGCTTGCTCGTCGTCTTCTTGCCTTCAGTTCGCCGTCTGAAGCCGCTGTCCGGAAGTGCTCTGTACCGAAAGAGAATGATGAAGCCCATGTTCCTTCAATTTGTGATCGTCGAACACTGCGGTTTCTTGGTTTTTTTCAAATTTGTTGCTGGCTCAAATTTTGTGCATTTAGGTTGCGCATCTTCTTCTGTTCGCTTCCGAGTCGTCTTTTCTCATCGCCCCCATCATTGATTGATTGATTGCTTGTTTTTGTTGCAGGCTTCCCAAAGTCATTCGTTCTGTTGCTGGTCATCATCACTGTTAATTCTTTCTCGACTACGAAACCCGTTCCTCCTCGAGATATTAGTCTCGTTACTATATCATTCACACTACAATACGATTCAATTGAACAGCAGCGATGCCGGCAGTCCGCTCCTTTTATACTGTTGTCTGTTTGGCAGCTTGCCTGGCGCAAGTATGTTTTGCCCTGTTTGTTCTCCGATGCGAATCAGCTAGGTACTAACAGAACGCAGGTTTGGGCTGGTGACTATAGCCAAGGCGGCAACAACAATGACAACAACAATGGCAACAACTACAATGGCGGCGGCGGCGGCGGCGGAGGCTCCTGGGGTAATGGTGGCCAAGGTCAAGGCCAGGGCCAAGGCAAAGGCGGCTGGGGTGGTGGTAACGGCGGCGGCGGTAGCGGCAGCGGAAAAGACAACAACAACCAGCAGCAGCAATGCCAGGCCTCGACGGTCATCCAGACCTCTGTCATGACAGTCAATGCCGCACCCACCACGATCGTCCAGGCCCAAAATTGCCCGCCTGCCGCTGCGGCCGTGACCATGACTGAAACTGTAAGTATTGCCCTGCCCGGAGCGGGATACCTTATTCCGCAAGGAAATCATGGCCCTAGATCTCATAAGGCCATTGTTGCTAACATGCTTGCGATGTCCCAGATGACCGTCACCGCCGTGTCACCATGCACAGCACCCGCCGTGACCGCCTACGTTACGCAATATGTGAACGCGCCACCTGGCTGCTGGTGTGGTAGTGGCTCTCCCCCAGCTAATGCGGCTGTATCTGCCTGGGCAATGGGAGGCTCCGGCGCGGCCGCGGCTGTCATGGCTGCAGGCAATGCCCAGGTGTTCACATCCACAAATGCCGCTTTCACTCCTGGTCTCTCTTCGATTCCTGCCGCTCAGGCCGTCAAGACCGGAGTCACTGTGGCCGGGGCCGCGGCAGCAGCCACTCCAGCAGCAAGCAGTGCTAGCGCTGCGGCTGTCTCTCCTGGAAGCTTCTTTACAGATGCATCTTCAGCCTCGGCGTCGGTAGCATCTTCAGCATCAGGTGAGTTGTGAGACCTTGAAGATACCCTGCCTGTTTGGGGTCCTTTTCTCCGTTATGCCCAACAGCGTTGTGCATTCTTCACTTCTTGACAGTGTTGTGTTGTGGTGGACAAATCACTGACAAGAACTTTATAATCTTAGGCTCCGATTCAAGCCCTACAGCCTCTGCTCCCGGTACAGATCCCTCTCAAAGCGTCGCCGTGACCGGCGCCACCTTTAACATCACGTCCGAGGCCAGTGCTGCTGCAGGAACTGCTGCGTCCTCCTCATCAGACGGTTCAGCTTCAACACCTACAGCCTCTTCAGATGCAGCTGCAGCCTCATCTGTCTCACCGTCCTCTGCAGACTCAGCGGTGACTGCATCGGCTTCGACTGCTTCTGATTCTGCAGCCGCTTCAGCGTCTACGCTTGTATCTGCCGCTGCAGTGTCAGCATCACCATCAGATGCTGCGGCGTCTCCAACTGCATCCGACAGTGCCAGCGCGACTTTTCCCGTTGGCTCATTCCAGACACTGGATCCAGCAACCCTCTCGCTCAAAAATGCATATACCTTGGGCATCGGGAAGAGAGCACCTCGACCAAGTTTGATGTCTTAGGGATGAAAGATGAGCGCCAACCACAAAGCAATAAAGGCTACAGGCTGGCGCAAGGAAAAAGAGAAAACGAAAAAAAGTTATAGGAAACAAATCAGGCGGATATTCGAACATCAACCCGGTCGGCGCCAGCGTGCCTAAGGGTCCGAGAAGTCTGCGTGGTCAGACATTCTGGGCAGTATGTGAAACGGAGCAATCTTGAACTAACCAAGGTCGAGATTTATTGAACGGCTGCCTTCCAGCGTCCCGTTTTGAGAACTACGGAAATGAGCCTCAGGTTGGGATGGACCGCAGATGGGAGAGAGAAATGGTTCTTTTCTTTTCTTTTTCTTGTATACTTAGACAGAACAGAACAGCTGAAATATCCAATATCCAATACGAAAAATATCCATGACACGGCCACATTTAGCAGCTGCTGCAAGTCTTGACCGGGGTATAGAACAACATATTCGGAAGAATTATCCTTTTTTCTGGGATGGTATCTTCTGGATTTATTGGTTGATATCGGATATCAATACATACAGATCAATACAAAGTTGAGTCTGTGGCGCGAGGACAGTATTATGATACAGTACCAAAAACCCAAGCTGGTAGAAGATGGGTCCGGTGATGGCATCTATCAGCCGCAGGATTGTGGGTGTTCTGTGCCCGCATACAAGGATGGTGATCAAGGCTCCTGGGCTATACATCCAGTGGCCTCAAGCCGGGAAGACGGAAAAAATGGCGGTGGTGCTTCGAGCAGGAAGAGAGAAAAATATGGCGGTGGTGTTGGCGTTTGGCAAATAGCCAGCCCTGCTTAACCTAAGCACCTTGCCTGCCTTTGGTCTGTTGGCAATTTCGTCGCGCTCAATCGCATCTCATTCCGATCATGCCATGCCATGGTACGCACGGACGGGTGGTAACTGGTGTCAATAAGTGATTGATTCCTTGACCTCAACAGACGCGCAAGGAGCAGAGAGACGGTGAATGAGCTTGAATTGCATCCAAATGGGGCGTGTGATGTTTTCCCATTATCCTGCTCGTGATATATCTGCACGAGTCAAGCTGGGCCAGTGGCGATCGGCGTGACACTGGTTGAAGAACAGATTCCGTCTGGTCGAGTGGCATAGTCCTCAACCCTCAGCCCTGCTGCACTTGGCTCTCCAGCCTCGCTTTCTTTGCCCGTCTCTTCATTTCTCGTCTCGACAGTGGTTTACCTGCGGCGTCTTGGTCTACCTGGTCAGAACCAGTCGTGGGCGGTTGGATAGATGAGGTCGATGCTTTCCTCTTCGTGCCGTTCAAGTCGGGAAAGTTCGTTTCTGCTGCTTTCTCGCCGGTCGACGTGGCTTTGACATCTTCAGTAATGCCCTTCGGTTCTTTGCGTTTTAGTTCGGCTTTTCCTGCCGTGCCTACACCGGCAACGGCAGGTTTCGTGTCTGGGCGTCCCGTATCCGCCTGCTTAGGTGTTCGAGTAGTACTTGTGGGGTAATCTTCCGCTGCTCCTCTGCCGTCAATGACCTCGACGACTCCACGAAAACTGGTTCGTTTTAAAGCAGCCAACCTCACCACCTTCCCTGCCTCTTCACACAGCGCTTCTTTGCCTCTCTCCTGACCCAAGCCCCAGACCTGTGCAAGATTGATCACGTCATACGGCCCTCTGACTCCCAGCGCATTCTTTGCTTCACTGCTCAATATGATACCGCGACCTCTGGTGGCGCGAATCAGCGCCGCCGCTCCACTGATCAGATTCCGACGCGCATCGCTGTTCCCGCTCTGCATGCCTGCAGAATAGCATATTTCAAACCGTACGCCGCGCTGTAAGGCCGACGCGACGGTTTTGAACTTCAGCACGAATGGGAGCCGGTGACTGAAATCCAGCGAAATGAGGTCGCAGTCGAGCGAATTGCAGCACTGTTGAAGCGCCTTTTCGTTCGTCGGCCGGAGCGCCAGGATCGAGTACTGTGGCTGGAGCGAGGCTAGGCGGTGGTTCTGTCCAGTGTCCGAGATGGTGAGCGTCAGGCGGGTTAGGACCGTGGCTATGGACTTTGGAATGGTCAGTGATGACACTGGGATCGTCGGCGCCGTGGGTGGTAGTTTGCCCGTCACTGAGACCGAGAGCGCGACTACCGAGTAGCCCAGTTCGGCGTGGAATAAGAGCGTGTGTTGTAAGTCGGCATGGTTCGTGGTGTACGGTACGTTAAGGTCGTGGAAGGGCATTTTGCAGATGGTGTCGGCGTTGGTGGTGCACGTAAAAGTGCGTCGATCCCGTGGCAGTCGACAGGGTCATGTTTGTTTTCTGCCGTGAAGCAATGGCATTGGGTTGCTTAGGCTTGTGCCATGCCGGCGACTGGTAAATAGACTGCTGTGAGTGATGGTTCCATGTGAAGATAATAGCTACTAGTAGGTACAGTACAAATAGTATTCCCAGCGCAGGTTGCGGGATGAGAAAAGTTTATCCGATGTTGTTCCGTCAGATGCAAAGTGGATGCTGCTTTAAGCTAACCTCCCGAGACAAGTATTTTGAATGCCTTGTACTTCTTCTGGACGACTGTTGTTTGTGTCCCGAAGATCGTACGTTTCCAGCTGAATCACTCTTGATTGGTGTTATATTGTGATGCCCTTTTATCAGTGACCAGTGTATATCTGGCACGCCAGTGTGGCTTCCTCCCCGTCCAATATGGGGTACACAAGGCTGTGCTTAACCTAAAACGGCATTGGCTACAGCCTCGCTTGCAGTGACCCAAGTTGACGCGTTTGATTCGCAGTCTCTTGACTTCTGCTGTTCCACGTTTTGATCATGCGGCCTACTTAGCGAACTGCTTTGCAGGCCACACATCTACACATATACCCGCGTCTATATACACAGCTCGTTATCAACTGGAAGAAACAGAAACGGACGAACCTTCTCACCAGGATAAATGCCGTCGGCAAAACGACCATTGGGATCCCCTTCGCCAGACCCGCAGACCCTCAAGCCTGAAAGTAATGGACGTGCTTCGCAAATTCGCGATGACAATCCAGCAGAAGAATCTGCCAATGTAACGGAGACAGACTCCAACATCTCCGTCCCCAATCAGGTGGCTTACTGGTCTGCAATCACACCTACCGTTGATGGTATGCTTGGTGGTTTCCCACAGGTGTCTCGGATCGATATTCAGTTCTCACGGAACTTCCTACGCAAACTACAACGCCTTGATAAGACCACACGTGGTGGGGCTAGCACAGAAACGCCTTCCAACCAGCACGGATATCCATTCAACCATTGCCTGGAACCTGGTGCGGGGATCGGTCGCGTTACGCTCAACCTGCTTGCCGGACTCTGCTATAAGATCGACATCATCGAGCCTATCAAGAAATTCACGGACGTACTTACTGCGGAAGACTCGCCAGTTGTCCGGTCGGGACAGCTACAACGAGTGTATAATGTGCCATTGCAGGACTGGAGGCCAGAGATGGCACCATCTTACTCCGCTCCTGGCTCGGATGAGGAAACATCCTCAACGACAGCATCTCAGTCCTCCAAGTATGACCTGATCTATAACCAATGGTGCTTGAACCATCTTTCAATGGTCGATTTGGTCCGCTATTTCACTAGGCTGATACCCTTGTTGCGTCCCAATGGCTGGATCATAGTGAAGGAAAACTTATCGACCGATGCATTTGGGAATGATATATTTGACGAGGAAGACAGTAGCGTCACTCGCAGTGACCAGAACTGGAGAGAGAGCTTTGAGAGGGCTGGGCTGAAGTTGGTCAAGACAGAGGTGCAGACAGGATTTCCGAAAGAGCTAGGACTTTATCCTGTGAGGATGTATGCATTAAGACCAAAGTAGGACCACAGAAAGGATTGAGTGTTCCTCGTTACTATAAACAATTTACACTGCCATCCATCAAAGGCAGGCTAGACCATAGCCTGGAAGCGAGGTGACAAGGCTGAGGAGTAAACCTTCAAATTGGCTACGGCAGCGCAGGGCTTCAAGATTTGCCTGTTGCCAAGGCTGCCGGAGAAAAATGTCCGATAGGCGGAGTGGCCACTGCCACTTCCAGATCTTGTGACTTTGCTACTGTGAAGCATTACCACACGAGGTACATGCGGTACATACCACCTGATTTACAGCCTGCCCAGTGCCAGTGCCAGTGCGCTTCAAAAGGCTGCCTTTTAAAATACTGTATTTCCTCGCTTTATCCGCTCGACTTTCGTTTGTTTCAGCGTATCGCATCACGTAGCCGGCTTCCACTTGGGCGGCGCGTGCCAGGGCGCCACTGTATCCAACGGCTGTTATCAAAATTGTCTTCACCGTCCCTCCTGCAGCGCATGAGACACAACCCCGCGACCGACCACAACCGCAGCCATGGCGCGAGTCTACGCTGATGTCAACGCCAAAATGCCGCGGTCGTACTGGGACTACGATTCCGTGGCTATTTCGTGGGGCGTCTTGGAGAACTACGAGATCGTTAGGAAGATTGGTAAGGCTTGATCGCGGCAGGTGTCGGCTGAGACGGTGTGACTGACATTAATACAATTCAGGACGAGGAAAATACTCCGAGGTGTTTGAAGGCATTAACGTTGCCAATTACCAAAAATGCGTCATCAAAGTGCTCAAGCCTGTCAAGAAGAAGAAGATCAAGCGAGAAATCAAGATCCTACAAAATCTCTCCGGCGGACCCAACATCATTGCCCTGTTGGATGTCGTGCGCGACAGCCAGAGCAAAACTCCTAGTTTGATTTTTGAGAATGTGGACAATACCGACTTCAGAACGTTGTACCCTCGGTTTGTCGACTATGACGTGCGATACTATATCTATGAATTGCTCAAGGCGCTGGACTTCTGCCACAGCAAGGGAATCATGCATCGGGACGTCAAGCCGCATAATGTTATGATCGATCATGCGAAGAGAAAGGTGAGCATAGATGATGAAGCCAGAGATGGTACAAGACTGACAGGGTACAGCTGCGACTGATCGATTGGGGTCTGGCCGAGTTTTATCACCAAGGAACAGAGTACAACGTTCGCGTGGCGTCACGATACTTCAAGGGCCCTGAGTTGCTGGTCGACTATCAGGAATATGACTACTCGCTTGACATGTGGTCGTTGGGTGCCATGTTTGCCTCCATGATCTTCCGCAAAGAACCTTTCTTCCATGGAAACAGTAACGCCGATCAATTGGTTAAGATAGCGAAGGTGCTTGGAACAGATGAACTATTCGAATACCTCGACAAGTACGACATTGAACTGGACGCACAGTACGACGACATTCTTAGCAGATTTCCAAAGAAGCCCTGGCAAAGCTTTGTCAACGCCGAAAACCAGCGTTTCGTCAGCCCAGAAGCCATCGACTTCCTCGACAAACTTCTCAGATATGATCACCAGGTTTGTGCTGCCCGTGTTCTGTTGTTGCATGCATTCTGGTGCTAACCACTGGCTACAGGAACGTCTCACAGCACAGGAGGCAATGGCACACCCCTATTTTGCTCCAGTCAGGAATGCCGCAAACCAACAAAACTCGCAAAATCATGTGTCTTGACCGGAAGCGATCAACGAGATGTAAAACAATCTCTACGAGTGGGACTGTTGCATGCGTGTCAGGAGTCTCCACCGCACCGGCTGGCTGAGATACTAGGATGCCTTGGGAGAGCAGGGCGGGAAGCCTGAGAAGCTCTGCCGGCTCCGAGTTAGCCAAATAGTGGAGGGCATTGAACCAGGATGACAGCGGGAGTTCCGTAATGTGCCAAATGCTGGCACATTAGGAGGCAATGGCGGCGTCTGTTTCTGCAACGGGTGAAGGGGCCGATAGAGGGTATTAGCGACGAACTCAGCTCAGTCGAGGCGCGTCCATGGCATTCTCATTAATGATAAATTCATAGCAGCTCCAGCTGCAAAAACGAGCCATTGGACATCGTCAAACACTACTTCATATTTGGCTATCACTGGCAGTAGAAGTGGCGCTTACGTTCTTATTTACTAGGTACTAGTAGTAAGGTATTGTCGTAGGATATCATCGGCCTTGAGGATGTGGCTTGGCGGAAAAAGACAAGTACAGTGCCTGGTCATAAGTACCTACCTGTATATTTGAGCAATCTATTCTTATCCTGCGGCACCCTAATCTTCAAGGTTATTGCAACAGGTAGGAACCTACAGACGTTGATCTCTCCCCTTGTGAATACTCGATTCACGCACCGTGTAAAACCCGACCCGACCTCTTGTGCGACTCACCCAGGCCATGCCGTTTTTTACCCTCTTCTTCTGCACTCACCTTGCCGCTACGCGGTCCTTGCCATCGTTTCTGAACCTCTTGTGACCTCTTGTTAATTCGAAGCTTGTACCTGCCATCTACCATCTGTCATTCCCATGCAACTCCTGTGACGATTTCATGTTATCTGCATCTTTGGCTTCTCGTAGCCATGGCCATCTGAGGAGGACATGTCGAATCAGCACACGTGAAAGTGACTGAGTTGAGGACGTGTCAGGTAGAGTAAGTCGAGAGAGACCTTTACGTCCCCGGCTTCCATCGTCCGTGTCCGCGTCCCCGAAAACGTTCGCCTCTCCATCCGGAATTTCTTCACTGCAATGAGCCATGCCTGCACTCGATCGTTCAGCGGGGCGAAACGTCCACATCTACGACTTGAACGATCCTACCACCGAAATTGGCGGCCTACTCCTCCTACCCGGTATCACAAATGCCAACTTCTATACAATGATAGAGATTATTGTTGTATTCGAGAGCCCTTCAAGTTTCTTTCTACGAACCGAGAACGAAACGAAGGTTAAGAAAGACGGCCATCCCCTTCAACCTGGAAAGTATTACATTGTTATTACCAGTTCTTTTCAGCTCAACAATGAGCCATGGCTCGTCCGGACAATTAGTCCAGCTACCGGAAGTCGTGTTACCGCCTTCACCGAGGCCATTCGTTCACGAGATCGTCAATGTATTATATCCGGAGAACCTGTACCTACCTTTAATGGAATCACCTTCTGGGAGAAATTCGAAGCTGCGCATATTTTCCCCCTCGCCTATGAAGGTCACTGGAACGATCGAAATTACAGTCGATGGATTACAATTCAACCGGAACAAGGAGGATCTATCAACTCAGTACAGAATGGATTGTTGCTAGAACGCGGTATCCATAGTCTATTCGACGCATATCTCATCGCAATCAATCCGGATGTATGAATATCTTATATCAATATGAAGGCATAAGGCTAATATTCAGTACAGGACAACTACAAGGTTGTAGCCTTTGGCCCTGCAGGGGGAAATATTGAAGGCAAGCATCTTGATCGGGAGTTATTTGCTCGCCCTGATGGGCCTCTTGATCCGCTTCTACGATGGCACTTCAGGCAGGCTGTCCTGGCGAATATGAGGGGTGCTGGAGAGCCGCGCTTCGAACATGACCTCCCTCCTGGTTCTGATATTGTTGGTGAAATACTTCGGGGTCCAAAGGCAGGTGAAAGAATGGAATTTGAGCTGTTCAGCCGTCTCGGTGCTCAAATGGAGTTGTTTCCGTCGGCAGAGGAAGGAGAGGGGGAAGAAGAGGAGGATCACCAATGCAATGCATAAAAGTTTACCTTCCTCCGCTACCTTCTCTAGAATACAAAGTACGTAGAATTAGATACTTGACAAAACTGTAGCTGGGGTGAATACCGTAGTTGTACTGGGCGGCATCACCCTCGTCCGAATCAGGGGAGAGTTCGGGGCAGTTTTTACCTGACTCATCTTGGCACAGTCGTGGTATTTTCGGACTGAGAGGCCGGACATGCGACTCACTGCACAAGACTAGTTGCCAATGTGCTTCAAACTCACCAAATAAGTGGCCAAGCTGACTCATTGCCGTCTGTCTGCTGTATATTTTGAGGCATCTCGTCTGATCTGAAGCCGACATCTCCTGCAGTGGCGGGCAATCCAGCAAAATACTGCTCAGGCCTTTCCTTGCACGCCCTCCTCCTGCTTGGAGACGGCTGCCTCGTTTCACGATGGCGTTGAATGCCGCATCGCACAATATCAGTGAGTCATAACCGACAATTTGACTTGAGGAGAGTTTGTGCTGACATGTCTCAGCTGGTGACCCAACTGGCTCTCCATCAGGACCTCCACCACCAGTATCTTCGGACATTACCTCGACGGCGCAAAACGCCGCACAAAAGGACTCGATGGGTCAGAGTGTGCCCGGAAAAGACCAGAAAGGCAACAATGAAGGCCAAACCGTGATGGGCGAGGCAGGCAAGCCAAAGACGGCCAAAGAAAGTATGCAAGGCACCGCTGGATGATTGCTTTGATGTGGCTGTGCGCTGTTACTGTTCCGGAGCGGGCTCTGGGCTGGTCCCTATGACATGACTCATGTGGGCGAGTCTACCATACGAGTACCAGATCACCGGATGTTCATGATGGATGACTGGGAAAGCACGTACAAAGGCGAGCGGGATGAAGTAGCAAGACACTTGCGACCTCTCGAATAGAGATACCTTGAACCGCTCCCGAACTGCCCTTACTGTTACTTTCTAGAGAAATACTCTGACATTTATGTCTTCTGCAGTTGAGAAAGAGCGTAAGAAGGCCGAGAAGCTTGCCAAATTCCAAGAAAAGCAATCGAAAAAGCAAGCCGCTCCAGCCGACGCTGCGCCCAAGGCAGCAAAGAAGGAAAAGGTCAAGAAGCCCACGGCTGTCGACGCATACGAACCACTAAAGATCGAATCCGGCCGGTACGAATGGTGGGAAAGCAGAGGCTATTTCAAGCCTCAATTCACCGAGGATGGCAAGATCAAGCCCGAAGGGAAATTCGTTATCCCAATCCCACCTCCCAACGTCACTGGATCCCTTCATATGGGCCACGCCCTGACGAATGCTCTACAAGACACTATGATAAGGCACGCTAGAATGAAGGGCAAGACAACAGCATGGATCCCCGGTTGCGACCACGCGGGCATTGCCACGCAAAGTGTCGTGGAAAAGCTCTTGTACAAGACTGAAGGCAAGACTCGACATGATATTGGGCGCGAAGCCTTGTTGGAGAAAATCTGGAGCTGGAAAGACAAATATCACGCCAATATTACGAGCCAGCTCAAGCGGATGGGTGGTTCAATGGATTGGTCCCGGGAAGCGTTCACCATGGACGAAAATCTGTCTCGTGCCGTGCGAAAAACCTTCATCGATCTGTTCGACGAAGGTATTATCTACAGAGCGAACCGTCTGGTGAACTGGTGCTCGGCTCTTAGCACTTCTTTGTCCAATCTGGAAGTCGACAACAAGGAGCTAAAGGGCCGGACGAAACTGAAGGTGCCGGGCTATGAGAAGATGATCGAGTTTGGTGTACTCACCTACTTCAAGTACCCCATCAGCAACGGAGATGACTCCTACCGACACACAGACTCTCTGGATCGGTTCAAAAAGCACGAATTCATCGAGATTGCAACTACTCGTCCGGAGACAATGCTGGGTGATACAGCTATCGCTGTACACCCGGATGATAAGAGATACAAACATCTTGTGGGAAAGACGGCAATTCATCCTTTCATTCCCGAGCGCAAGATTGTGATCATTGCAGACGAGGAGGTTGAGATGGAGTTTGGTACGGGTGCTGTCAAGATCACTCCGGCGCACGACCCCTCCGATTTCATCAAAGGCAAAAAGCACAACCTGGAGTTCATCAACATCCTCAATGATGACGGTACGCTGAATGAGAACGCCGGACCTTTTGCGGGCCAAAAACGGTTCGATGCCCGTTATGGCGTCATCAAAGCTCTGAAAGAGCTCGACCTCTATACCAAGCAAGAAGACAACCCGATGACAATACCAATATGCCAACGGAGTAAAGACGTCATCGAGCCAGTGCTCAAGCCTCAGTGGTGGATGAGAATGGCGGACCTTGCTAAGGCCGCGGATGATGCTGTGACTGATGGCAGAATACTCATCAAGCCTGAGACTGAGTCGCGTCGGTTCCATTTCTGGATGCAGAACATCCAGGACTGGTGTATCTCTCGGCAGCTGTGGTGGGGCCACCGTGCTCCCGCATACTTTGTCCAACTGGAGGGCGAAGCGAGCGATGAAACAGATGACCATTTCTGGGTGTGCGCTGAAAATGAAGATGAGGCTCGCATTAAGGCGGAAAAGAAGTTCCCCGGCAAGAAGTTTTCGCTGAAGTGGGACGAAGATGTGCTTGATACATGGTTCTCCTCTGGACTCTGGCCCTGGTCCACCCTAGGCTGGCCTAAAGACACCCATGATATGCGGACGCTATATCCCACGTCAATGCTCGAGACTGGTTGGGACATTCTCTTCTTCTGGGTAGCCCGAATGGTCATGCTTGGCCTCAAGATGACAGGAGATGTTCCATTCACCGAGGTGTACTGTCACTCCCTTGTGCGCGATGCTGAGGGCAGAAAGATGTCAAAGTCTCTAGGCAACGTCGTGGATCCCGTGGATATTATCCAAGGTATCTCGTTGGAGGATCTACATAAGACGTTGTATACTGGAAACCTTGACCCTTCTGAGATTGACCGAGCCAAAGCTTATCAAAAGACAGCGTTTCCCAAGGGTATTGAGGAGTGTGGCGCCGACGCATTGCGGTTTACGCTTGTCAACTATACTACTGGAGGGGGTGACATCGCTTTTGACATTCGAGAAATCGAAGCCAAGCGACGATTCTGCAACAAGATTTATCAAGCAACCAATTTCGCTCTAGGACGGCTTGGGGAGGGTTTCACACCAAACGCGACTGCGACAGACAGTCAGCCCAAATCTCTGGCGGAAGCTTGGATTTTGCACAGGTTCAACCTTGCCGCCAAGCAGGTTAATGAAGCTATCGAGGGCCGCGAATTCTCCGTGGCTGCTGGCACCCTTTATCAATACTGGTTCGGCCAGCTCTGCGATACATTCATCGAGAACTCAAAGTATCTCCTGACGCCAGAGGCTCCGGAAGATGAGAGAAAGTCGGCCCAGCAGACATTGTATACGGCCTTGGAGGGCGGCTTGCTTCTTCTCCACCCGTTGATGCCTTTCTTAACTGAGCACTTGTGGCAGAAGCTGCCCCGCCGAAAGGGCGATACTACGGAAAGCATTATGATTGCGCGGTACCCCGAATTCAACGAGAAACTGGATGCGCCCGAGGAGGCTGAGAAGTACGAGTTCATCATGGCAATTGCGGCAGGAGCGCGAAGCTTGTTGGCACAATACGGCTTCAAAGAACCTGGCGACCTCATTATTCAGACCTACTCAGAGTCGGCCTTTAAGACTGCGTCAGATGAGAAGACATCGATTAAATCTCTCAGCGGAAAGTATGCCGGTGATGTTGAGGTCCTTCCTCCATCCGCCGGTGCTCTTCCTCCTGCGGGCTGTGCTTTGCAGAACATTAACGCCGATGCGGCGGTGTTCCTCAAGATTGTGGGACGAGTCGACCTAGGGGAAGAGATGAAAAAGCGGGCAAAGGGAATCGAGGATGCCAAGGCTAAAGCTGAAAAGAGCAAGAAGGTTATGAGTGCCGCTGGCTGGGAGAAGGCAAGCCCCGAAACGAAAAAGAAAGAAGAGGAGAAGCTGCAAGACGCCGAGGCCGAGGTGAAGAGACTGGAGGAAGCCATCAAAGACCTGGAGAGATTGAAGTTGGAGGACCAAAACTGAACAGCGGCAAGCTGAGGAATTTCAAGCTCAACAAGTCGCTTTAAGACCATGTGTTAGAATATCCAGGTGAGGGAAAGATCATAGAATTTCAGGCCGTCTGAGGGCATTGAGTCACATGTAGAGATCTTGATGTCGCATGCGGTCTCGGCGTTCCCAACCAAGCCTTGCCAACGCGCCTGAGCGAAAGCTTGGTGGTTTGCAAGGCCCCCGACGATTCATGCTTACGCCGCGACTTGACTGCAGTGGTATCGTGTTCCATGTCTCCAGCATATCGACGTGGCGGAAGCTGCACAATTCCGTGTGAATGTAGGCATACAAGGCAACAATATATTGGCCTAAGAAGCCGTGTTTGGGGCACGACTCTGCAGCGGTCAGAGCTCCGCCTGGGTTTGTGCGGCTGCCATTGTGATTTTAAGCTCGGTGTAGGCCTGATTGATCCTAAGTCATTCGAGATTGCAAGGCATCGAGGAGAGCTCAGATTTTGCTTCGGTTTTCCACAGTACCAAAAAATTGTGGCCATCCGCGTCATCTTGAGAGAAGGGCAAAAGCGTGCGAAGCTGGCCCCAGTTCCGTGGTTTCTCCCTGGAAAAAAGAAGTCCGAGATCTGCGGGTGCACCCTGCCCACGTAGAGAAATCCAATCGATTACAACAACGACTGTACCGACAGGGTCATGGGCTGGAAAGTATCATAAATAGTACACGAAGAGAACCGTCGTCGACTTACGAATTTGCCTACAATTACGTGTCCGAGTCGTGTTGCCGCGGTGGCTGTCCTCAAATGCCCTTGACGCACTTCTTCCGCGCCGAAACGCGACGCACACGCATACGCATACGCATGGCCCCTTGCCGGCAGCCATGTTGGAATTCCAATCTGAAATACTGGACACCCGGAGTCAGATTCGCCAGCAGCCTATGCTTAAATAGGCCCTCCCACCTGCCCTTGCGATCCTCCAAGAGACCTGTCCCCCGTCCTTCTCGCCCTACGTCCACACCAGCCTGCTTGTTACCAATGGCGGGAACCCAAACCCAAACCCAAACGCAGACGCAGACGCAGATACAGACAAGGAGTCATGCGGGACACTCCCATGGCCATGGACATAGCCATGATACGGCATATTTGACATCCAAGAACAAGAAGGATCCGGGGGTGAGGATAACACGGATTGGCCTCTTCGTCAACATCGGGATGGCGCTGAGCAAGGGGATAGGGGGCTACATTTTCAACTCGCAAGCGTTGATTGCGGACGGATTCCACGCCTTGACTGACTTGGTTTCCGATTTCATGACGCTTGCCACGATTTCATGGTCCTTGAGACCAGCTACATCTCGGTTTCCAAGTGGGTACGGCAAGATCGAAAGTCTGGGTGCCCTGGGAGTGAGTGGTCTGTTGTTGTTTGGTGGCCTAGGCATGGGTCTCAACAGCTTGGATGCCCTTTACACGCAATTGTTTGTCGACGCCGCCACACTTGCTGCCCAAACCCATGAGCATGGAGAACATTCACACCGGCTGTTTTCGTTCCTTGGGCATAGCCACAGTCATGGAGGCGCCCTTCCTGATATCAATGCTGCTTGGCTGGCTGGCGGCTCTATCGTGATCAAAGAATGGTTGTATCAGGCGAGTAAGTCGATTCCTGCTTTCAGTTGTGGTTTGAACTTCGCTCACATTACCCTCCAGCTATGAAGATCGCCCGAGAACGCAAGTCATCGGTCCTGGCCTCGAACGCCGTCCACCATCGAATCGATTCCATGACCAGCATAGTCGCCCTTGCCACCATCGGCGGAGCGCATGTGTTTAGCAATGCTTCCTGGCTAGATCCAGTCGGTAGTTTGATTATATCTTACATGGTGATAAGAGCTGGATGGAGTAATACCAGGGCGGCCCTGCTTGAGCTTGCGGATGTCACTGTCGACAACGAGATCAAAGACTCGGTTCGCTTGGCTGCCACTCGGGCTCTCAAAGGCGACCCCGACAAGGGTATTCTGCCTGTCGAATACGGCGACCAAACGGAGATCCGAGATGTCCAGGGCGTGAAATCAGGACAGAACTATCTGATGGATATCGAATTGGCCGTACCCAAGGACCTTACGCTGGAGCATATGGAAGCCATTGAACATGCTGTCCGGGAACGGACTGGCAGTAAAGTGCGCGGTGTCCGTCGTGTTCGCATAAAGTTCGTCCCCGTGGAGGATACACAGGTCACGCTGGCGGATGATTTTATTGATGGAACCATCAGTGTTCGAAGCAGTCCAGAGCCCGAAGACGAGGCTGACCGTGATCATGTTCATGACCATGATCACAGTCATGGCCAGAGCCACGGCCACGATCACCAGCATAGCCATGTTACAGCAAGCAGCAAGAAAGACTCCTGATATTCAAGAGATCGTTTACAAAGCGTCCTCTTCCCGCTGACGTGTGCTTTTGATGGGCTCCGTCGGCTCCACCTTTAGAACAATACACGAATCCACCAAGACGGAAAACCAAGCAGCTGCAAGGCCCATCACTTCGTCAACCGACTCTTAAAAGATCTCCTTCGTATCTGCTGTATGATACCACAGTCCTGGGTTCAAGTTCTGCTGGACTTTGGCGGGCGTCGTGGGCGTGATTTCAGGCTGATATCATTGCGCCAAGGCCGGTGCCCACCGGAGCATTTCCCGCCATGATCATCGTCGCCATCCCATCATCGCTCTCCACCGCGGCCACTACTCGCTGCTTGCTCCCTCCTACAACTTGCTACTGGTCCTGAAGCACCTCTCCCTCGGACCACCATACTCGCTACCGGATTTCTGAGGTCTCCACTACTTTCGTCACACAGGTGGTGGCCGTTCAAAGAAAACAAAGCCACAACCATTCTGTACTGTATTATTAGTCTGTTCTGGCTCAAACAGAACATCTGTTATATCACTGTATACATATTACTGCTCCCCTGCTTCCGTCGACGACCACCTAGCGAACGGTTGGCACGATGGCATCCTCCGGACCTCTGTACCTGGGGTTTGATCTGTCAACCCAGCAACTCAAAGGGTTGGTGGTTGACGACAGCCTCAAGAAAGTGCACGAAGCCAAGTTCGATTTCGATGCAGACGCCAAAGGATTCAATATCACCAAAGGGGTCATGACCAATGAGGCCGAGCACGAGGTCTTTGCTCCAGTGGCCATGTGGCTCCAGGCCATTGATGTTCTCCTCACCAGATTAAAGGACGACGGGCTCGACTTCAAACGAATAAAAGCGATCAGTGGCTCGGGCATGCAACACGGCAGTGTCTTTTGGAACGCCGATGCTGAACATCTACTGGCCCAACTGGACCCTAACAAGACGTTAGAGTCGCAACTCGATGCCGCCTTCACCCATCCCTATAGCCCCAACTGGCAGGACGCAAGCACTCAGAAGGAATGCGAGGAGTTTGATGCAATTCTCGGTAGCCAACAAGAACTGGCCAATGTCACGGGAAGTAAAGCGCACCACCGCTTCACCGGCCCACAGATTTTACGGTTCCAACGCAAATATCCGGACAAGTATATCAAGACGAAACGGATCACTCTTGTTTCGTCATGGATCGCCACCATTTTCCTAGGCAAGTTCGCCCCATTCGACATCTCGGACGTGTGTGGGATGAACCTGTGGGACATCAAGGCCGGGAAATGGCATGAGAAACTTTTGGAGTTGGCGGCCGGTCCGTCGGGTGTGGAAGCGCTGAAACAAAAGCTGGGCGATGTGCCTGAGGACGGCGGTGCCCATTTGGGCACCATCTCAAAGTACTTCGTGCAACGGCACGGGTTCAGCTCCGATTGTACCATTATCGCCTCCACCGGAGACAACCCGTCCACCATTTTGTCTCTGCCGCTGCGGTCCAACGACGCCATGGTGTCGCTGGGCACGTCGACGACCTTTCTCATGTCCACGCCGGAATATAAACCAGATCCGTCGTATCACTTCTTCAACTCGCCCACCACGCCAGGTCTGTACATGTTCATGCTGTGCTATAAAAACGGCGGCCTTGCCCGCGAGCGGGTGCGCGACGCCATCAACTCGAAATTGCAAGTCGCAGAAACTGACAAGACCACCTGGGCCAATTTTGATAAACACCTATTATCTACGCCGCCGTTGGCACAAGACGAGGAGAGGGCAGTCCACCATTTGGCTCTATATTTCCCCCGTCCCGAAATCATCCCGGACCTACCTGCTGGCGAATGGCATTTCAGTTACGATCCCAAGTCAGATTCATTGGCGCGCACCAAATCCGTACCCCAGAGTCCCGAACAGGATGCCCGCGTCATCGTCGAATCTCAATTCTTATCACTGCGCCTCCGCTCCCAGCACCTGGTCAAATCCCCCGCCGCAGGTCTTCCGCCGCAGCCGCGGAGAGTGTATCTTGTTGGCGGCGGCAGTCGCAACAAGGCCATTGCCAAAGTCGCCGGCGAGGTCCTGGGTGGATCCGAGGGCGTGTTTAAGCTCGATGTCGGCGAAAACGCCTGCGCTCTCGGTGCGGCGTACAAGGCCGTCTGGGCTATGGAGCGCACCCCAGGGGAGACCTTTGAGGATTTTATTGGCAAGAGGTGGCGCGAGGATGAGTTTGTCGAGAAGATCGCCGATGGCTACAATAAGGACGTCTGGGACCGATATGGTCTGGCTCTTAAGGGCTTTGAGGATATGGAGCTCACGCTGCTCGCTGAGGAGGAAGCTAAAAGGAAGAAAAATGAGTAAAAGAAAGAATTAAAGGAATGAGGAACGTCCCATGGGACTTCTGGGTTTAGCAGTGGTGGTCGAAAAGCATTAAACAGCGTGCATCTGAGATACCTAGTTAGGCAAATAAGACCCCGGTTCGGGACATTCATATTTGTACGTAAAGTAAGTTGTTGTAGTCATGGACTCATTTGCAGGACTTCTTGCGATACCAGTACCGGTTTCGAGCATCATGGACTATAAATACATAGAGGTATAGCGAGCAATGAATCCTCAACTTATGGGTTCCCGTCTCATTGGTGTTCTGTTCCTGCAACGTGCATAGGTATGAATGGATGGATGCTCAAAATCCCGCCACCGGCCTGGAGCTGTTTGCAAGCAAAGTACTCTCGACAGGTCCTTGAATTTCCAATTCTCCACTCCACATGGACCGGCCAACTTGACAAGTCTTGGGGAAATGCTGTACCGCCGACGTGGCAGAGCACGTTTTGTTTGGGCGCCAAAGAGGGACAAGAATCCGGCCGATGTCTCTGCCAACAGACAGGGGAGGGACAGAGACGCATTTAAGCCCCAGGCCAGGTCAAAGTGAAGCGAGCTTGGTATTGGTATAGTGTGCCCAGCTAGACTGGTCCGATCCGACTTCGTTCAGGCATGGCATGTGGCAGGACAGTCTTCCAGGGGTAGTCAAGTCCATCCAGGGGAGTACGAGTATCCCATCCGTCTTGCTGAAAGATTGCGTCGTTCGTTTAGGGAGCTTTCCAGCATTGCACAATCGTAGCTGAAACATATGGTAGCTTGGTGGGTCTGATGACCACGGCCGGCTCCCACGGGGCGGCCGATGCCCTCTAACCGTGGACCTAGTATGTCCACTTTACCGACCACTTTGCTGTTATCTAAAGAATCGGCCGACCATATTGCTAGCAAGACCACGGGCAATGCCGCCGCCGAGAAACGCGGACCCGGCAAAATTCGAGGCCTGGCTGAACTTGTCGCAGCGCGAAAAGGCGACTGTGTTTGTGATTGTGAGGACCAATGCGATGACTATAAGATGCACAAAGTAGTAAGTATTTGAATAGATAGACTTGCGAACGGAGAGAAGCGTTTACGCATATAACACACAGAGACAGAGGAAACCAAATAAACATACCATTGGTGACCAACCAGATCAAATTCTGCAGTCTCACAATAGCCAGGATGGCCAAGGCCACCCACAGCGCAGGCACAGTATACATGCTCAACCAGAAGAAGCGTTTGTCCGTCTTATTCTCGGTGCGGCTGCCTTCGGGGGCGGATTCAAAGACCCAATGGCTGTCACCTGTGGCCGTGTTGACTTCGTTCCACCATCTCAGCCCCACGAGTCGGCGGCCAGCAATGTTTTTGAGGTAGTAGAAATCGAGCGAGAGCAAGAGGAGCGTCAGGATGAAGACGAGGACGAAGTTGCGGATGAAGAGGACGCCGAATAGATACATTAGGAGACTTCCTGTTTTGTTACCACATTGGAAAAGTTAGCTCAAATGTACTGCCATGTAGAATGGATCTGGGTCAGGCGGCTTGTTTGGTTCAAGGTGTGCGTCAATTGCTTGAGACTGGAGGGCAGATGTGTTGTGTCGACTTTCGTTCCTCACGGGAGAGGAGAGCCGATGTTGAGCTCACTCGGGGAAGAGGGTATTAATAGTCCAGAGGCAATGTCTTGCTCGTGTTGTTATGTTCACTTGATGTCTGACTTACCTATCCGGAATCCAAGATATGTGAGAAGTGTGATCGGGTGCGCGCTGAGGCGCCAGTTGAGCGAGCCAGGTTCATCTGCCATTGTGGTGGTGGTGTTCGTGCTGGTGCTGGAAGCGTCTTAGACAAACGATTCTCTGGTCGCGCTGGGTGCAGGCAGGGACTGAAGCAGAAGCATGTACTAGTATTCTGAGCCAAATAAAAAAGTCAAGCAGCTGTGCCCGAAGACAGCACCGAGAAGTGTAAACGATGGGAGGTGGTCAAAAGCCTATATCATTGAGATTGATCGGACGCGTTGCACTCAAGTTCAGGTTGCGGGCCGCAGCCTTTCAGAGTCGAGTGCCAGTAGTGTGTAGGCATCTCCGCAATGTCCTTTGACAGACTGAACAGACTGGCTTTACCAAATTACTGTATTATTGCCAACCTAAGGTACGGATGCGAGCAAACTCGCCGCACCTTCCTTCAGTTCATCGACAATAGGCGATTACCAGCAATTAACAGCACCTCAAGAATGAAATAGTTGTAATCTCATAACCTCGTTTATTCCCGGCCACATCCACCGGGGCTGGCACGGCATAGCTGAGGCGTACCGGCAAGTCTATATCAAATGGCTCGAATACAATAAGTTACGGCCTGCTTCGCTTTCCCCAGGAAATAATGTCACATCACCATCCCCGGCCCTCGTTTCCCACCCCGTCCGCTCGACATGCACCACCACCAACAACACCCTCGGGCGGTGGCCGTCCGTTGAATCCGGCCCAGAAGATCCCTCCAGGCGCAAGTGGAAGTGGAATTGGCGGACGCAAGATTCGACCATTGATCTACGCCATCGGCGTTGCGGGCATAGTATGCTCGGGAGCCCTGATCGGAGCAATATTGAAGACCTCTAGAGAGCATCAGCAAGAGGCGCCGCAAAAGACCCAAGTTGAACAACTACCGCAGGAAAGTCCTCGGCAACAGCAGGCCGACGCAGTCAAACCCGACTATGCCAAGTACATCCAGACACTGGAAACAAAACGTGGGCATCTTCTCGGTCAGAAGATCCAATTGGAAAGAAAAATCCAGGATCTCCATGAGAGTCAGCGCAGAAGGGCGGAAGAGGAGGCAATCAAGAAAGAACTTGGAATGAAGAAGTGAAGTATTACCTTAATCTTGGGAGAGTGTGCAGACACTGCACGGAGAAAGAACTTGTCTCCCTCGCCTGACAGAGAGACACCCGACACGCGGGCAGTTGCCAGGTTTTGGCTCCGAGTCTTGATGCAGTGCGCGAGGATGGGCCGGGGAAGGCGTCGAACCCCCGAGTCCTTTTCGACGCCCGTGCGGCTGCCCACATGCTTCACCATGCATAGCCTTGTTACGGTCCGGTGGCCACTATAGCCAGCCACTCGGATCCCACATCAGGCTTTTCAGAGCGAGGGAAGAAGGGATAGCAAGTGACACTTTGCAAGGGATTTCATGCCCCAGACCTGAATTTGAGGTCACCATGGGCTGAAGATACGTCGCTACTCCGATGGGAGAGGATTGCGAATCTCTTTGATGAAACATTGCGTTTGGGAAATTCAGCAAGGTAGAGCAGGGAACCCGGAACAGGATGCAGGAATTCAAAGCGGGAAGGCAGGAACAAGAGAACCACGGACAAGAGAAGAGAGAAAACACACAGAGACTTTGAGTGAACAGAACTGCAGAATATACATGGCCAAACCCCATCCATTCCAAAGGGGGTTTATCCCAAATGTCATCCACTCTGACCATGGCCATCATTCATTCCATCACTTCGAGTCTTCCCCGCCCGCCCCAGAGATCTTTCATTTCTTCTCTCTTTAATGAACGTCAGGACACAGCGCCGCCCCGTGAAACAGAACGCCCCCACCGGCCTAATCACACAAGCACCCCGAGATCCAGTCCTACACAAGCAGCCAGTCCTCTTCGCTTTCGTTCCCCTGTTGGCTGACATTGTCCGAGCCTCGAGCCTGGAACTACTATTTCTTGCTCGATGGTCCAAAGTCAGCCTCGACGGCTTTCTGTACATTCCGCTGCTTCTCGACCTTGAATTCGGCCACGATGGCGATGTGGTCACTGGGGAAGTGGAAGTTGGGGAATCCAGGCACGCGTTTCAGGTACTCCGGATCGATGGCGCCTAGCAGTCCCACCACCCTCAATGAATTGCTCGAGTACCAGATGTAGTCCAAAACGTCGACAAAGGAAGGCGTGTAGTTTGTGAAGGGCATCTCCTCGTCGATGGCGGCATATGACGACTTGAGAGTGAAATGGTGCTGCATGCCGGCACGGGAGAAGGCACCGTAATCTCGGCCGTCGAGATCGGCATGCTCGGCGTTCAATCCTTTCTTGGTAAAGAGATCGTACACGGCTGATCCGGCGCCCGAGTTGAAGTCGCCACAGATGATCATGGGAATTTGAGTCGGAGAGTTGTACGATAGCGACGGGCCGGGCTCGGGAAGCGGCTCGTCTTCGGCGTCGGAGAAGCGGAAGACTTGTTTGTTGGTCGCCGGCGGGTACTTGGTGTACTTCTCTGTCAGTTTCTGAAGTTCTTCCATCAACACGGCTGCTTGGATCAGTTTGACGTCCTTGTACGCCGGGTCCCAGTAGATGTGTGTATTGACGACAATGAGCCGAGAGCCCGTAACGCGGTTTTCCAAAAACACCACCGTCGCAATGTCATCTCTCTGCCAAACTCGGTTGAGCATGTCGGCCGAGGCCTTCGCACCGGGTCGCTCCACTGCCTTCCGTCCTAGAATGAGATGCTGCGTGTCGAGAAGCACGTATTTCTTGTCTTTCCAGAACGTGCCGCACCCGTCGACGAATCTCGCATTGTCGCCCAGCGTTTCGGCCCGGCTCTTCTGAGCATAGTACCCTTTGTAGCCCGAGACAGCCAATTCGCCGCGGAAGAAATCATCGTAGCTGCAGCGGTCCAACTCTTGTAAGCATACAATGTCGGCGTTGATTTCGCGGATTTCTTCGAGAATCAATGTCTTGCGGAAGCCCCAGCCCAGAACGCGCTCCGGAACATAACCGTACTGCTGCTGGGTGGCATAGCGATCGCAGAGGATATTGTAGTTCAGAACCTTGATGGTGTCCACGTCGCTTTCTGTTACTTCTTCAAGTTGGTGCCATTCTCTCTCGCGCGGTGGTGGGGGTTCTGCTGTTTGTTAGTACTTGTCAAACGAAACGAAATGACAAAAACAAACCTGGCATGCTCTCACGGAGATACTCGATCAACTTTCTTGTCCCTCCTTCCGTGATCTTGTCTCGTTGTCCTTGCTCCAAGGGATTGCCGTAGACACCCAGCATTTCCAGTTTGTAGAGAAAACCGAGTTCGTAACAGAGAGTTTGGATATGGTTGCCAAAAAGAAGAAGGTGCTTGAGGTTCGTAAGCATCCCGATCTCTTCGGGCAGTTCGGTGAGTTGGTTGAAGGATACATCCAGATACTCCAGATTCCTTAAACGACCAATCTCCGGCGGCAAAGTCTCTAATTGATTGTACATCAGATCAAGGCGTTTGAGGAAATGGTACGACGGATTGAATAGTACAGGTGACAGTGCACAGAGACCTTGTCCGCCGAGGTCGAGCTCGTCCCAAGTCTGTTTGTTTCCATTCTGTCCATTCGAAGCCGCCGACCGGTTGTTATCCGTCTGCAGTTCCTCCGCAGCTGCTCCCAACGGCACATAGTTCACTCCCTTAGAGTGCTGCGCAACCGTCTTAGCGCGCTGATGCTGTCCGGTCATTTCCTTGCTCTCCTCATAAAATTGTCGTTGTTCCCGCCAATACTCGTTCTCCAGTTCGTCAGGACTGTCATTCGGTAAACCTTTGCCATTGCCGTTCTGCAAATGCTCGTGCGCGTAACTGGGCAGGTGAGGGGTCGCTGATGGAAATCCACCGGACGAAATGTTATGATGATGTCCCAACTGCCCGGCATGATGGTGCTGCGCATGATGTTGCGTTACATTGTGGTGAGCATGGTGTTGTGGCTGGGATTTTGGCATTTGCAGATTACCATATCGCTGGTGGTTTTGCGCCCCATTTAGCAGCCCATGTTGAGTTTGATACCCATTTTGTGAGTACATGTTGAAATTATGACCGAGAGAGGGATTCACAGGCGACCTAGAGGGCGACGGCGTGTCGTTGGTGAAGGGACGTCGGGGCCCGGACGGTGAACTGGCTCTGTTTTGGTTGCGGTGGTTGGCGTGCTGCGTCGGGTAGAATTGCCCGGCTCCAGGCTGATGGAACCGGAATGCACCATCTGCCATCTAACGAGGCAGGGAGGGTTTTGTTGTCTTTGCCCTGGTTTGTACGTTGGACGCGCAGAGGAAGGAGATCGGAGGGGTTGCCAGTACTGTGTGGGTGTCTAGGGGAAGGCTGTAAGGTAGGCCAAGTCTTCGCTTTTTCAACATGAGACCCTGGACGGAGCTCGATGTCGAAAGAACAGTTGCGCAAGGCTCGAGCGGTGTGGACAACTGGCGCCGAAGCTTTCTTTCAAGGCTCTGAACAGCGGGACTGCGGTGGTTGGGGTCAAGTTGGCTGCGGCTCAGAGCTCGTGGAGAAGGACACAGGTTGGGTCGGCCGGGTTTGGGATCTTGAATGGCGGTCGACCAGCGATATTAGTCTGGCTGTTGACTGGATGTCAAAGTGATATGGCCAAAGATATCAATGAAGATGGTGAATGCAGTGAGCGACCGTGAATGAGTTTGATTTGCGGCAGAGTCAGTAGTGAGAAGGACAGCGTGCAGGGTGCGTGCTGCCGTGCAGTGGAATACCGTGGAGCAAAGGATCTTGAACTGCCACTGTACTAATAATACAGCACTAGTAGTACTAGTGGCTGATGATGCTCTCTTGACCTCAAGCCTCAGCTCCCGCCATTCTTGGCATTCTTCTTCTCACTAGTTGTACAACATCCTGCTGTGCACATGCGCAGCTACCAATACCACCCACTAGCAGTACTATTGCAGCAATGATCACATTACATACTGCTAGGATCAGAGTGTGGCCAAGCTGACCCCGTCACTGTCACTGCAGTGTGATTTCTCCTGAGACCGACTGAACTCGAAGCACACCAAGTGACAATGGATGCGGTATCAGATTGTGGCTGACATTGCTCCTAGTCACGATCAGCATTAGGCTATCTCCCCCGGACCCCAATAACCCAGCGTGTCCTGTTATACCTCCAAAGTGACCTTGAAACCACGACATCCTTTCCCAACACGGCTCGCCTTCTCGGAAGATATAGCCTATTTCAGGGTTGATACCGAAGAAGGACCATACCTAGGTAGTCAAGTGGACAGCATCCCCTAAGCTGGGCCTCTTTTTCAAGACTGTCAAGATATTGAAAGATATTCACATTTTGTGCGTCAAGAAAGACAGCCGCTGCTGCATGAACATATGGTCTATGAGTTTATTTCGCACAAGAATACTCTCCACGTCTTCAATTGGACCTATGTCAAGACTGTGTATATGAGAACACGTGCTGATAGCCATTCTTGAATATTACTCTTCAGCCTTGTCTCAACTAGACAGTATCAGAGATTGCCTAGCCCTGCTTGCCCATCTGCTTGTTGAGTAGACCTTTACACCAAACCCGGAGATCATCGGGTCTAATTCTGACGGCGATGTAGAATAGAAACTGACTGGCTACCTAGGTATGTTACCTGGATAGTCAGGTGTTGTCCCCTAAGTACAAGGCAGGATCGACGACTTTGCGCTGGTAGCCTTACTGTACACCAGCCCCGATCCACCCTAGTTGTAGTTCGGCGAGGCTGAGCATCTTGGGTGGGACTCAGGCTGTCGACCATGCCCGGGCTTTGAAATCCACCACTGCAGAACCTATCTACCTACCTTCCTAAATCTGCGACGCCCTTTCCCTTCCTACTACGGGACTTGAAAACATAGTGCCAGGGTGTACAAGGAGATATGAATTTTCCCGACTAATGTCACGCCGCCCGCACAAGAAATCCAGGAATGGATGCCTCGAATGCAAAAGAAGGCACGTAAGGGTATGTTTGTTACCTATATTCGCTCCAATTTGAATGAACCAACCGTTTTAAGCCTGGAGGACTGACTTGATACCCAAAGTGCGACCAAAGCCACCCGGTATGCGCCAATTGTCAGGCGGCCGAGATACAATGTTCATTCTTTGGCGGGCAGACTCTTTATTTCGTGCCAGGTATTACTTCCCGTCCTCAGATCCGGGGCAATCCGCACGCGGGGGCATCAACGAGCAGGATATCGACGGCTGCATCTACACCCCAGCCGACAGCGTGGCCAACGACGACAGAACCTAGCCCCAGGCAGCAAGGACCAGACCACACTTCTCCATACAATGTCGACATGACCCATCTCGAACTGTTCCACAACCTTTCGACGGCGGAGTTCCAAGATTTCGAAGCCTCGGGCCAATCCGACGTCATCCCCGCGTCAATCTACATGAAACATGCACTCACGAGGCCGTATCTCATGCACCAACTGCTCGCCTCATCAGCCTTGCATCTCAGCCGCAAGAAACCCGAATCCCAGAACCGCTACCGGACCTACGCGACGGGTCTACAAACGAGGGCGCTGGCGCTATTCAACGAAAGCCATCCGGTACTGGAAGTGACGCGGGCGAATTACGCGCCCATATTTTTGTTTTCTTCCTTGGTCGGGCTCCATGCCATCTGTGAGACATTGCATTATCAGCGAAACGGAGCGGGAGCGGGAGCCGGGCTTGAAGAGTTCGTCGAGCGCCTCGTCCACGGTCTCAGCGTATATAGGGGCGGATGCTGGCCGTGGTGGAGCAGAGCTCCCATCTGCTTCGCGACACGGAGCTAGGTCCTGGCCTCGAAAGGTCTCGCACCTTGCTGCAGACAGTGCGGTCTGCCGGTGGTGGAGAATGCGATTCACTTCGGAACATGATCGATGCCACGGACTCGGACGTGTCGCGGACGGCATATCGCGATGCCGTCGCCCATCTTCAGCACGTATTTGATGTGCAGCAGCGGCGTGTGGCTGATGGTGGTGCTGGCGGCGCCGACATGCCGTTGCTCTTCACCTGGCCCGTCCTCGTCTCTTCTGAATATCTTGCTTTGCTGCGCCAAAGGCAGCCTCAAGCCCTTGTCATCCTCGCCCACTATGCTGTCCTTCTACATCGTGGCCGCCGCTTTTGGCTGCTCGGCGATGGTGGTCAATTCCTGATCGAGTCTATCTGCGCGACTCTGGGACCTAAATGGCAGAAATGGCTGGAGTTTCCAAAATCCGCCCTTCGAGATCCGAGCTGAGGCTGGCCTGATCCTAATCCAACTGATCTGGTCTGTTCTGACTGCTTGCTGCTCGTTGGACAAGGAAGCTCCGTACAACTACAGTTTCAACGCAGGTTGCACGGAAATTTCCCGCCCAATTCAAGTTTGGCGACCAGCACCGCCGCTTTTGGAGGTGCGCTTTCCTTCATACGAGTCCCTCGTGAGTGCCTCGCCCTCACCGTTTCGGGAACCAAAACAAAGCACTTCCACCCACACCACAAACCACTGTCGCCACTGTCATCGCAATCACCCTTACGCTCACCGTCACGATTGGCTGACGACGTCACTCTTGGTCAGCCGGCTAACTTCAACATCATTACTACCGAAATACTTCCTCATGGGCCATGGACATCCTATCGGGGAGAAGTTCGAATACACCCTGGCCCTTAGCCAGCAAATTCTCGCCGAGCTCCGGGCAATCAGGGAGCAGTCAACGAGAGACACGGTGGCAATCCGACAAGACATTGCAAATGTCCGTCAAGAGCTTGTGACTGTTACTACTGCATCGTATGTACTACTCGACTTATTTCAATATCAAGATGCTAATTCTATAGGAATCACAATAATGCAGCCCGGGTGCAGAATACATACCTCCAAAGTCAAAACGAAAATCTTGTATTGTTTGTCAACGTTACTACCGGTGTCGCCATCCTTGATTTCCCCCGCACCTCCTTGGAACTCGAACGAATGGCAAGAAGACAGTTGGATTCTGTACTACAACAACTGGGTATTCCTACGCAGGGTGCAAATATGGCGGAGAAAAAGCGATTGCTGAGAGCTCACATAGGGTTACCAGAGGTCGCAATCGCAGGCTCACCACCTCCATAAGAGACACAATTCCTGTTTGCTCATAGTGCCAACCTCGGAAGGAGGGGTGGGTTCCCCTGACGAGGTCCTTGGCACGGTGAGGTGTATACCTACTAACTTGAAGCCTATAGTAAATCGCCGTATACACGTACACTAAGCCGGATCAGGCCAGACCATACTATACAGTACTAGTACCACCATTGTTGACCCACGCCGGAACCTCTTCGAGGCCTTGGAAGGCTGTGTTGACCTCCAAATCAGAATGACTTTGTGACTCAACGATTCATAATTCATGTTTTGTGGTTGTGCAAGTGGACTCGTCTGGGCCCGTTCATCCTATCGCCGAGGTTTCAATGGGCTCAGCCATCACGTATTTCCCTTGGATAAGACGGAACGATAGGATGGACGGATACCAGTACCTAGATATAGAAAAACATAGTAGATAGTAGATACATCAGTAGTATATATATATATGGCTATCACTCATGGTACTAGTACCACACAACCTTTGGCACAATACCTCTACCAGGTCCTTCTTTGCCTTCTCAACTCGCAGTCTGTCTGTCTGTCTTGAGACCTAATTACCTTAAGTTGAGATCAGGTATACAAGCCCGGCCATGGTAGTCCAACTCAAGCCCGTCGCCGGCACGGACGACGTCTATCTCTGGAAATACCTCCCATCGATCCCGGCGGCGGTCATCTTCGTCATTTTGTTCTCAGTCGTGATGGCCGCGCACTTGTGGCGCATGGTCAGGACGCGGACGTGGTTCTGTAGCGCCTTTGCAGTTGGTGGGATTTGTATGTTCTTCAAGTTTCGCTTCAGCACATCACGGTTTTTTTTCCTTCGTCCTTGTTTTTCCTTTTCCTTTTCTTCCAAATCCAATCCACTAACATCAAAAACTTGCTTTTTTTCCAGTCCAAGTCATCGGCTACCTCGTCCGGGTATATTCGTACTATCACACCGACGATATTGCTCCATACACGATCCAGATCTGTTTGATCCTCCTCGCGCCCGTCTTGTATTCCGCGTCCATCTACATGGTGTTGAGCCGGCTGATCCGCTGCGTTTCCGGTGGTGAAAGGTTGTCACTCATCCGCCCGACGTCGCGATTGACAAAGATCTTTGTCTGCGGAGACATAGTCTCGCTGAGCGTCCAGGGCAACGGAGCCGGGTTGACTGTCCATCAGGACAAGCAGAAGTTGGGACAAGGCATCGTGGTCGCGGGCCTGTTTCTCCAGTTGCTTCTGTTTGGTGTTTTTGTGGCTGTCGCATTGCTATTTCACATGAGAATGCGGAGGAGAGTCAATGATCATGATGGTGATGGCGATGACGCCAGCGACGACCGTGACCTCGCGGTGATCATGGCAACGATGACAAGGACAAGAACAAGGACAAATGGTTCTCCCCCCTGGCGGCAAGGGTTGTTCATGCTCTACGCCTGCAGCGCGTTGATCATGATCAGATCAATCTTCCGTGTCGTCGAGTACCTTTCCGGCGTGGATGGTTATCTCTTGTCCCGCGAGTGGCCCATGTATGCCTTTGATGCTGGCCCGATGTGGGCTGTCCAGGTGATTTTCCTGGTGTGGTTCCCGCATAGGTTTCAATTTGGAGGCAAGCGGGCCACCGATGACTTGTCGAGTCCTGGTATGGAGGATGGGAATGGGGATGGGAATCTGCTCTTGCAGACACGGCGGAATGGGATGCAGAAATGAAATGAACTGTCGGACCTAGCGTGTCATGGCACGTCTCATGTAATGGCAAATCAGCCCCGGCGGAGCGGGAGGCTGATGAGATACAGTTAGGTACCTACCAGAGAATCGCACGGCGGCCGTCCATAGAAGATGTCCATGCAGACGAACATGTCAAGGCACCGCCCCAAGACACCGGCGGTGATCGCTTGGTGTGTGAGGATATCCGCTCCGGAGGGATCTGAGCTGAGCCATTCTCACCTAGACTCGGATAATATCATGATTCACCGCCGCCAGAACTGAATGATTGTTTTCGTGCACTCTTGCCAATCAACCAGCCAAAACTGCGGTCCGAATGACGCGGGGGGTATAGAGCCGAATTTTGTTTTCAAATCGAATGGTGTATCGAGATCAAGCTCAAGACTCGGACATACTGTAACTTGTAGTGCTGCTACATTGTAGTAGTACTCGTAGTCGGGGCTTTTTTGTTTTTGTTGTGGTACTCGGGTTAGTATCTGCACCGGACAATCGATTGTCCGGCAGAGTCGTCTTGGCCGAGGTCAGCTTTCTTCGACGTCACGGCTCCTGTGGGGAGAACCGCGTTCAAGTTCAAGTTGTACGTTTACATCCAAGTTACCGTATCGAACACCACTGGTACCTCCGAAAGCCTCACATGCAGTGGGCTTCAAGTTCGGGTTATACCTAATCGTCTTTTGAACCAAAGTGTAAACACTGCGTTACAACATGAATCCTAACCCCGAGCTAAGAAGACAAGTCATCAATATATACAAAGGTAAGTAAATCTTCAAGTCTCAGCTTTCCTTTCCCGCACTACAGTACCTAGTATCAGATCAAAAGAGCACTACAAACAAACCAAAACCCCCACTGGCACTGCAAGTAAGACCTAGGGATCTCAGATGCTAACTGTGGATAAAAGAGCTACTAGAAATGGGCCGCCATTATCCCTTGGGATACGAATATTTCCGACCTCGTCTACACAAGGCCTTCATGTCCAAAGCCAACCTAAGGGACGAAGAACAGATCCGCCAAGGTATCAAGAGGGCCGAGTTTGTCAAGAAGGAAATCGAGGCTCTTTATTTTCTTAAAAAGTATCGGTCGATGAAACATCGGTATTCGTGATCTGATCATATCAGATATCTTATCATGCTTTTCGGTTCACTGCAAGTCTTGGTCCTGGTCCTGGTCCTAGTGGTATGAGTGTGAGATCTGGGACCACTGTACCTGTATCTATACTGTACCTGTATCGGTTTCACAGCGAGGGAGTGAGCGAGTTTTACATGTGTCAACACCAACCATTCCCCACGAAAACACAACACCAACACCACAGCACACCAGGGTTTGGGTTGGGCTGGGCTTGGCTTAGCTTCGTGACGTTGAAGATTGACTGGACTTGATGGATGTCGCTCGCACATGGGCGTCTCATGTTGATGAGGAGCCGAGCCGCCTTTCAGCAGCTTCCAGTGCACCCCTCGGTGGAGCTCAAGTCTGCATCCCATCCGGGTCGAGCCAAGGCAGAGAATGAGATGCACAACCAGGACCATTCCATTTCCATTCTGCCAGCAACAGCAAACATTGCTTCAAGGGGCGAGACCAAGGCGCCCAGTGCTCTCTGCTCCTATCTGCACTGTGTTCACACGTTGGACACCTTGTGTGCTCTAACTCTTGCCATGGGGTGGGACTCAAGTCTCAAGTCTCAAGTCTCAAGTCTCAAGTCTCAAGTCTCAAGTCTCAAGTCTCAAGTCTCAAGTTGGCCTTGAGGTTTTTCATTTCCGTTGTCATTCAGGCCGGAGGGAACCAGGAGAGTGACTGGACATGACTTGGTGGCTCCGTGGCTGATAACAGGTGTCTTTGCACAACATCACAGCAGTCACGAAGTCAAGGATATCCGCATACTGGTTTATGGTGTGAGGTCAGGTCCTTTTTGGCCTCTCTCGACTTCGACCACAGAGAGAATCATCTACTAGTAACTCACACCTGGGTGGCAGGGACTTCCGCTAGACGGAAGGCACATATCCTCGTTAAATTGCGGAGCGTTCGCCTTAACTTGCTTCATAACGAGTCTGCAGTCCAAATTTCTCTCATATCGCAAGCACGTTATATGTGTCCTATTTATTGGTTGCCGATACTACATTCATTGTTATCGTCGTCTCCACCATTTGACCAAACCAACCTAGGTCCTGTACTAGGACGAGGAAGGAAGAAGAGTGTTGTTACAATTGCCTATTGGAAACACGGAACTCTGCTAAAGTGAGAATCGAATACCACGGTATGTAGTATCGCTTTTTCAGCACTTTACTAGAAGTCATCGGATCGTGGCTCGGTATTTGCTTTCTCTACTACTCGAGCAGCCAGCATGTGGCATCGTATTCGGAGGGTGTTCTTGTTTTTGTAGAGCGGCCAATCGCTATCATCTTTGAAACAGTAAAATAGCGTCTGACTCGCCCTTATTCCTTGATCTTCTGCTTATGGAAGATTCCTAGGCAGAGAATGTCAGTCCAGTCACTGTGTATCTGCTTGGGGCTAACATACCAGGGACTTCTGGCATCCAAGGATCCCGCTTGCTGCAGAAGAACTCGCCCTTGGGCGGCAAATCGCTCGGATGGTCCAGCGTGCCATAGAAGATGTAGATATTGTCTCCCGCATTTGCCTAGCCAGCCCGAGTGACAAGGTTAGCCTTAGGCACTTCTAGCCTATACAACCCCATCTCTCCTTTTCTAGGTCGGACATAGGGGAGAAAGGACCAACTCACCCCATATTCCAAGAGGCCACTCCCGCACTCGGAGCAGAACTCGCGATGTAAAATGACCCCGCCGCCGTTATCGCCCTCGTGCGTCTTGATCTTGTCCTGACCCTCGAGGACTTTGAAGCTCGATTTGGGAATTTTGGTCGTAATTCCAAAGGGGCCACCAGTGAATTTCTGTACGAAGAATCCGCAGAGTCGAGTTAGAACGAGGTCTTAAACGCCATCTGAACAACTTGTGTGACAACTAAGAAACAGAGGTAGTGCCACCAGCAATGGCATCAAAACAAATCACAATCACAATACGGGTGGTACATAGGCCACCATTCCGAGCTGATACATTCGAGGACTCAACCCACCTTACAGTTCCGGCAATGACACAAGCTGGTCCTAGCTTGGTCTTTATCATCTAGATCGATCTCGTAGCGGATCTTGCCGCAGTAGCATCCACCTGGGAATTTCATCTTGGTCGCTGTACTAGTCGAAAACTGTCTGATCGAGTTGGCTGGTGTTGTAGTGTTGGTGAGAGAGGAGACGGCAGGCAATCGAAGAGCTAGACGGCCTCGCTGAGAAATGAGAGAGTAGGAGGGAGAAGGAGAGGGAAATGTTTGGGTGATCTGTGATATCACTGCCCTTGTTCGGCGCAGAGCAGTAGCAGTCGAAGTGGAGATGGCGGTGTTGGTCAGAGACAACAGGTTTCGCATGTCAGTCGCAGGATGAGCGAGGATTTGAATCTCGTCCCCGGTTGAATCAGTCTTCGTTGTTGCTGTCGTTTTTCAATTGAGTGCCAGCAGTGCTTGAAGAGGATTATCACAAATGCCAGTAGACGAAGGAGACCACAATATTGAACTGATCGTTCGACAACACAAGAGCAACAACGGTATCAGCATCAGCACTGGCAATGGCAGCAGAACCAGTGGGACGTCATGTTGACGACGTCATGCAAGTTTCCCCTCAGCCGTTTGCCCAGGTCTTGTCTAGTCACCTTCCCTATTTCGGCGAAAATGGGCTCCCACGATTGGTTGGTTGGGACAAGTGAGACATCGATCCGATTGGTGGCCTTGTCCACGAGGCTGGAAAGCACATGTCCACACTCAGGCTTGAGCCAACCCCAAGGCAGTCGTTTCCAGAGCTCTTCCAGGGAGTTATCTATCACGATTGAATGTCATTAGTCAGAGCAAGTCACCTCCCCATTGGCTGCTGGGGAGTATGAACATATCAGGGAGTCGAATAAGGCACATGGGGACAATGTATTCTTCATTGCATATGTTGGCTCAACGAGTATTCCATGGAATGAGTGTTGTTCTGCTCATCGACCCGGCTTGTTTCGAAACAACCAACTTGGAGCTGTCCTCGACTATGGTGTACTCTGCATCAGCACCAAGAGGCGAAAGTCCTTTCAGAGCTTGCTGGCCAAACCAATCAATTCTCCATAGATCGTCTTTGCATCTCCTTGGAATCTCTTCTCGGCCACCTTCCAGTTAATCACGCTCCAGATCTTGGAGACGTACTCCTTCTTGTTGTTGTAGTACTGCAAGTAATAAGCATGCTCCCACATATCAACACCGAGCACGATTTGCTTGCCACCAGGTGGAAGATCCTGGTCCTTGGAGGTGGTGATCTCCAGCTGGGTGCCACTGTTCTCAGTGTCCTTGACCAACCAGGCCCAGCCCGATCCTTGAATAGCCAGAGCCGTGGCCTCAAACTTGGCCTTGAAGTTGTCAAAGCTTCCCCACTTCTTTACTATGGCCGAGTGCAGCGAGCCTGCGACAGCCTGGATGTTGGAGTCGCCGGATGACGCGGGAGACAGACTTTGCCAGAACAACGTGTGATTGATGTGGCCTCCGGCGTTGAAGCGGATCGCGGGCTGCAGTTCAATCTGTTTCAAGAGATTCTTCGACTGGAATGCCTCGGCCTGCGCGGCAAGTGCGTTGTTGAGGTTCGTGATGTACGTCTGGTGGTGTTTGTTATAGTGCAGGTCCATTATCTGGCCCGAAATGGCGGGCTCCAGTGCCTGTAGTCCAGTATCACTCGGTCAGTGATTGCCGTTGTTAAATAGTAGCGAGCCGGACACGGGTATGTCGTGGTGCCAACCAACAATGACCCAGTCAAGTCGCGAGCTTCGGGCCATGCATAGCAGGTCGAGTCAAGGAATGAACACACTCACATCCAGGGCATATGGAAGACGAGGCAGTTCGTACTTCTCGACCGACATCGTGGCGTCTTTGTTCTGATGGGCTGTTGAATATACGTTCGAGCTGACCAGTCAGATGGCACCGTAGAGCGATGATGGGTGTCTGAAGACAAGAAGAAAGAAGAGGCAGAACTGGTCTGTCAGCGTCGACTTGAAGAAGGAGGGGTGAGCTCGTCTGGATACTTGCTCATGGAGGGGCCGCGGAGACCATCCGCATAACGTGCTCAAGGCTGTGACGACTTTCAAATGACAGGGATGCCACTCGCCTTCAAGGTCCTCGATTCTCTCAAGGTCCTCACTTATCACGTGCAATCGGAAGCGATATGCTGTACATCTGTAAAGTAGTGGCTTATGGCACCATACCCTACCTTGCTGCTATGTTTCTTCTGGGTTCGATGGGTTGTACTGGTCAGACTGTCGCCGTGGTGGACGCAGGCACCGCAACCGTCTGACAAGGACGACAGTCCACTCACCAAATGCTACACCAAACCCGCAACAAAGGAGAGGCATAGAAACCATGGGTCTTCCAGCTATGCGCGAGGTTCAGGATGGCGCCCTGGTCGCGATAATCCGACCATTCCTCGGAAAAGATCGCACCGAAAGAGGCATCTCCGCGGGTGGTCGATTGCTGCTTTCCTACTCCACCACAGGAGAGGTTTTGTCGCAGATAAAGTATGAAGATGAACTGGACGGTACCCAAGATACGAAACTGCAAGTGGTAGTCTAGTAAGTCTCGCGAAGTACGGATGAAGCGGTAGCATTTTGACTGCGCTCGGTCGGGGTGTTGTTGGAGACAGCATGATTGTCCGCTGGGTATTCGAAGCATTGGCTAATCCTATGATCACTCAGTGAGGACGCCGACATGCGAGAATCTGCAGTGGATGCGAAAGCCCGCTCGGCAGACGTCTTCGGGACATTTTTCCTGACTTCAGGGCGGGGACCCGAGGCAGTCCGCCCGACATGGAAAACACCAGGTTCCGGAAGGATACCTCGAGATTTCAACCTGACCGCTGATAATGATGGCCTCCTTGGAAGACCCGTCTTGATCATGGACCAGCAGGGCCTGGCCATTGGACACGGTATCATTGGACGGTCATGAGCTCAACCCTGATTGTGTCCGGCCAGCAACAGAGATCATATTCGAAATGCTTGTTCGAACATACGTGGTGCGCAGAGCCCATGGATGCAGCTTTCATGGATACCAGACTCTGAACATGGCACTTGAATGCCCTTGATGCTCTCGTCCTCGACGATTGATGTCAGGATTAAGAGCCACCTCAAGTCCGCCCTCTGGTGGTGGTGGGGAAATTTCCTGGACTCGTTGCTGGAAGTTGCCGGGACTGCACAAGAACATCCGTCCATCGCCCGATCATCCTCCTGACAGCACCTGCTCCAATGCATTGTGGTTACAGATCCCAAGGAACCGCGGGAAAGGAATGCCAGTATTTTGGAGCTGTCGACGAAAAAAGTGTTCCGCCGCCAGTGCTGATGACGTAGTGAATCCAACCGTGACTTGAATATAATCACAAACGTGAGATCAGCAGTCTAGCTCTGAAAGGAGCAAAACAAACTGAGCAGCACGGGATTGTGATGTACCTGGCACTTTAGTCAAGGCGACAAAGTTTCGAAGGAATATCGTCTCAATACCACAATCGCAGATATCATGTTGGTTAAAAGGTACGCCGACTTCGGACTGAGGGTGGTTCGTCTGCCACCTTTGTCATACATTTTCTCTTTCAAGTTGCCAGAGGTTCTATCTACAGTATTCTAAGGTTACATTCCGTGGCTCTTCTGCCTCCCATTTCATTTGCACATATCGCAAGAACCGGTGAAATGCCATGACCACGAAAGCGAGCCAGGTCGCCAGAGCAGACTCCATGTAACTACCACATGCATGCATGCCCCTTGTCTTATGCTTCTTTACCATCCAACCAGCAATTTTTGTGATTTTCCGATCGTCCAGGTCAAAGCAAGACAGGGCGGAGTATGCGACAATCATGGTATGCTGTGCTGCCGACACAAGGTTAAGGTGCAGTTGTCGCAAGGCCAGATCGCATCACAACTTGATCTTTTCTAATTGTTCAGTTGCGGCCTTCAGGGCGTCGTCCACTTTCGAGGGCTCCGTTCCATTTCCAATGGCAACAGGAGCTTTGCCACCGGCCTTTCCGCCGACCAGTTTCGTGACGGTAGAGGCCCAGTCGGACGAGTTAAGTCCTGCCTTGGCATGTGCCTACAAACAGAACGTCAGCAATCTCTTCCAAGCCGAAGCCGTAAAAGCCCCTCGAAGAGCAGAAAGGAAAACAACAAAAACGGACAGTTGCGGACAAAACTTACCGGACTGACAAAACAGCCATGCAGCACCTTTCCCTCGGCATCTTTATCGTCTCCAGCCACAAAGATATACACACTCTTATCCTTAATCTTCGTCTGTACATGTTTGATGACTTCCGGGATGATCTTGGAATTATTCGTGCTGACAGGCAGCTTCAGCACGGCACCCTGCGCATCAGGGTTCTTTTCGAAATATTCCGTGATCGTGTCGATCGCCTTCTTGGTCTCTTCCTTCTGCAACTTCTTCTGGTGGTCAAGGACCTGCTTGCTGATCTTGGTGAACCGGTCTCGGAATTGTGACTTCTTCAGTGCCGATATCGACAAATTGTCCAGCTCGGATTGTGTTGCTTTGACTTCTTGCTCCTTTTCCGGACCAAAAGGCATATTTTCCAGCTTGGTGAGTTTCTGCTCAAACTCGTCGGCCACGCGTTGCACGGTATGCGCGTCCTCGCCGGTGACGGCGATGATTCTCCGAATGCCCTTGGCAATCCCGCTCTCTTCGAGAATGACAAGATCCTTGATGTCTCCGGTACTCCTGACGTGGGTACCGCCACAGAACTCGATACTGACTGTCCGCCACCGCTCGTCCTTGACATTTTTGAGAATGTCGTCCACCTCGACTCCCACCGAGACCACCCGTACGGGGTCCGGATAGGTTTCGCCGAAGACCGCTCGCACGCCCGTGATCTCTCGTGCAATGGCCAGGGGCACGTCCTTGCCGTACACAGGGCAGTTTTGTCGAATGTACTCGGTGGAAATATCCTCGATCTTCGCTAGGTCCGCGTCTGACACGGGAGCTTTGTGGCTGAAATCGAACCGCAACTTTTCTGGCGCGACAAGGGACCCCTTCTGATCGATGCCGTCTCCCAGGACTTCGCGCAACGCAAAATTGAGGATGTGCGTACCCGTATGGTTGTTGCGGATGGGCCACCGCCTCAATTCGTCGTACTCGCAGATTGCCACGTCGCCGGTCGAAAAGTGGCCATACTTCATGTATCCCGTGTGTAGCACGTAACCGGCATAGACTTGCACATTTTCCACCTCGAGCTCGGCCTGGCCATCGATGACGATGCGTCCAGTATCATATTCTTGACCACCTTGCTCGGCGTAGAAGTTTGTTTTGTCGAGAATGAGTCCGACCTGCTCACCTTCAGGAACATTGCGTGTGTCTTCGTGAAATTTCTTAGCGTGATAGATGGCCTGGATCTTGCCGTTGATGTTGTCTCGCCCGAACTTGGCGCTGTCGTCCGTTTTTGTCACGCCAGGCATCTTCTCCAGTTCGCCCAGATCGTGGACGTCCAACTTAAGCAAGTTGCTGGCAGCTTTCTTTTCACCTTTGCTGGCCTCCCTCGCCTTTAGCCTGGCTTCCTCGAACTCGTTGTCATCGATGGAAAGGCCTCTTTCTTCGGCCATAAGTCTAGTCAAATCAACCGGGAATCCAAAGGTGTCGTACAGTCGCCAGACATCAGCACCGTGCAGCTTCTTGAGACCCTGGGCTTGGCTTTTTTGAGCATAGACCTCGAACTGCCGCTCTCCCCGATCCAGCGTCTTCGCAAAGGAAAGCTCTTCTTCGTCGAGGATCTCCTTGACCTCTTCTTCCTTTGCCACGATTTCCTTGAACATGTCTCCCATCTGTGCAACCAGAGTCGGCACGACCCTGGAGAAAAAGTTCCCAATCTCGACGTTGAGGTATTTTCTGGCATACCGCGCTCCACGTCTTAGCACTCTTCGCACGACATAACCTCTTCCTTCGTTGTTGGGAATCCCACCATCGCTAATGGCAAAGGTCAACATCCTGACATGGTCCGCAACCACTCGGTAGGCGGTATCGACGCCATCCTTGTCCTCGTCGCCAAATTTGCCGGCGTACGGTCGGGCACCGGTAACCTCCTGGATGCGGTCGAACAGAGGAGTAAAGACGTCCGTATCGTAGTTGGACAGCTTGTCCTGGAGGACACTGACGAGTCGCTCGAAACCCATGCCCGTGTCGACATGTTTGTTGGGCAGCGGGCGCAGACTCTTATCAGGCTCCCTGTTGTACTGGATAAACACGTTATTCCAGATCTCCAAAACGTTCGGATCGTCCTGGTTGACGAGACTGGCAGCATTGCGCCCGCCTCCGATTCTGTCATAGTGGACTTCGGAACAAGGACCACATGGACCCTGGTCACCCATTTCCCAGAAATTGTCTTTCATGTTTCCCGGCAGGATATGGTCTTCTGGGACGCCGACGCTCTTCCAGAGTTCCTTGGCTTCCAAATCGGGCTCCAACCCACCGGCCTCGTTGCCCTCGAAGTAGGTGACATATAGTCTGTCGGGGTCGAGCCCAAAGACCTTTGTCAACAGCTCCCACGAGTAGCCGATCGCCTCTTTCTTGAAGTAGTCGCCAAACGACCAGTTGCCCAACATCTCGAAGAAAGTATGGTGGTAGCTGTCCTTGCCCACGTCATCGAGATCGTTGTGCTTGCCGCCCGCACGGATGCATTTTTGGGAATTCACCGCCCGCTTGAGTTGGCCTTCCTTGCTCGTCGGGTCCACGGTACCCAGGAAGATGGGCTTGAACTGGTTCATTCCGGCATTGGTGAAGAGAAGGGTCGGATCGGATAGAGGAACAACAGGAGATGATCTCACTACAAGTCACAGCCCACCCGTTAGTAAGATTCTTGGACGACCAAAATGTCCCTGCCCGCAGCAGCCGATCGACCTGGGGGAGCAGAAACGAAGACAACTCCTAACTCACCAAAAGTATGACCTCGCTCTTCAAAATACTTGAGAAAAGTCTCCCGCACTTTGGGAGCGGTCCATTCCTGGGCCGTCCCAGATGTTGTCGACGCCATTCTTGCGGTCGTGTGCTGCGGCACTTTGGTTGTGCGCAGAGTGGGGGGAAGGTGTCGAAGGGCAAGTCGGCTGCTGCAGATTGTGGCCGATAATTTCTTGAGCCCTAGAGACGAAGGAGGGTGATGTTGAGGGTGTCCAGGGACAAATTTTTGTCGGGCGATGGCAAGGTCGTGACTCAAGCCCAAAGTAGAAATTCGGACACTGGCGGTGATAGTACTAGCACTGGCAGTGGTATTGGACGAGTCGAACGAGGTGTGCCAGTGTTGGTGCCTCAACTGCGGTGCCGGTGCCGGTGCGGTCGCCGTCGACGAGAAGCGCGCAGCCACAGCCCAAGCACAAGCCACAGGACGAGGCTGAGGGTGAACTGCCACTGGCACTGGCACTGGCACTCTCCCTCTCCAACTCGTGCACACGGCTCCGCGCATCCAATCCACTCAATAGGCCCCTTTGCGCGCGTCGCACTAAAAGGGTAAATCGGTATTATTCTCGTAGTTTCCAGACCATTGGCCGCGCTGCACTGAAATGAACTGAACACTGGCAGAACCCTTTTGTCAATCCTCGGCTCCAAGCAATTCTTATATCATCAATCGGAAGATCCAGTTGATGGTATCAATGCTTGGACAGTTGACCGACCGTCCTTCCAATCCAAAATCTCAACCTCTTGAAGACAAGAAAGTTGTGCAATTCGACGCGCCTCGGTGAGAAGAGCAACTTGAAGAGGCAGAATCGGAGCCCGACCCAAATAATTAACACCACAGGTGCACCACTAGTGCTGGTACAAAAGTCATATGCTAAAGTACCTTATTTGCGAAGAGCTGCGCGGTGACATACATGAGGTAATTGGAGATCTCCAAAGCCGACGCTGATCCTTCGTCTCGCTGGACAAACCACACCACCGATCAGCGTACACCATCTCCATACCCATACTTTACCTTATACAACTGCATATGCGCATGCACTTGACCACTGTTTGACCAGACGGGACAGTCTCGCATATACCTAGGTACTACCCATAACCAACGCCGCACAGCACAGTATACTCCATGACCACAATGGCATCCTACGCCACGGGCTGGCTACCGGCCTCAAACCAACACCAATACCAACACCAACACCAGCCGCAACCGCAACCCCAGCCTCATCCAAGTACTACTAGCCAACCATTCCCTCACAGCGTCACCGGCAAACGACGCGCCGACGAAGTCATCGACCCATTAGAATCTCAATCCAACATCTCATCCCATTTCAAGAAGTTGCGGTTGAACCATAGTCGACCACAGTCAATACAACAACCACAACCGCAACCGCAACCACAAGTCCTACTACGCCAACAAGCACCACCATCACCACCCTCACAACCACAGTTCTCTTCTCCCAATCCCACTACCACTACCACAGCACCAACATCCATCACCACTACCACTACCAACCCCGGGTTCCGGCCTCCTCCGCCCAACGACTACAACGACACTCTTCAACCCGGATTAATATCACCACCACCACAACACCAAGATGCCTCTCAGCCTCTCTACAAAATGCCAACAATTCCCGACTCAGACTTCATGACCGTCGACGACACTCCCCACCGCGTCATCATCTCCGACCTCGACGCCGAGATCGCCCAGATCGAAGCCGCCGAGGCCGAGGCCCGCTCCGCCGTGTTTCTACCAGATATCGATAAAAAGGTGTCGTCGATTCCTTCACGGGTCCTGAACAACAATCTCAAATCATCACCACCACCTCCTCCAACCAACGCTTTGGTCCTCTACCGTGAACCTACTAGTATAAGTATTCCAGAGGAGATGGATGTGGTTAGAAAGGCAATTGTTGCTGCGAGAGCACGCGCAAGACAGAAACAGGCCGAAGAATTCAGGGCGGCACAACAAGAAACACGAACGCCAGGGTCAACAGACGCAGACAATAATGATATAGATCTAGATGACGAAATTGTCGAGGAAATCCCCGCTCCTGTTCATACATTACCTGGCGTGGGAGCCGGAATTGGAGGAGGTGCCGGTCGTGGTATAGACACGGATCAAGAAGACGTAGATGCAATGGAGATCGAATAGTTAATACGAAACGAAAAAGGAAAGATCGAGCCACACATGTGCATGATTCCCATCAATATTCATTTGTTGGCCCGAGTTGGGTCCCACCGAGCGAACACACATACTATCTTGCAAGTTAAATGTGTACGGGCCGAAACCACAGCTAACAGATTGTGCGGTCAGCATCCCGGAGCCAAGTAGCCATCCATACGTATTGTATTGCGTTGTAGTGTAACATATTGAATGGAATTGAATTGAGCCAGATCGTCGTTGTTCAAGTTGTGGCTGTTCAAGTTGTTGCCGCTATCATACTATACCTGCCACTGGATGCCCAAACGCCTTTTTTGTTTGCTGCCACGCACCACACACATACACTGAAAGAAACAAGTTTAACGCTGCACATTGCTAACTGCCAGTAATGCCCGGATTCGTTTCCGTTGCCGCTTCCCGCATCAGGTTTTAACCCCCAAAATGAGCACGAGGCGGCGGACTGGGTCCGTCAGCCGGGGGAGGCGGAGGCGCTGATGAGGCACCAGCAGCGTCATTCGACGGAGGCGGGCCTGACGGTGGAGCATAGTTCTGGTCAGGGTCGACCTTGTTGCCAGCGGGAGGCGTATATGCCGGCACATAGTCGGGCTCGCCGTAAGCTGCAGAAAGAAACAATGGTCAGAAACTGCGCTGAATTGCACACTCAGACACAAACATACCTGGAGGAGGTGGTCCATAAGCACCCATTGGATAAGCCTGTCCTTGGCCGTACCCATAGGGAGTATGCCTGCCTTGACCATAGCCATAGGGGGTGTTTTGGTTTCTGTAAAAGGAAAACTGATTGGCGTATTGCGGGTGCTGGTGTGCAAAAGCCATTCGTTGTCGACGAGAAACGAGCCACTTTATTCGCACCGAGATGTTAGCCACAGACACAGCAAAAAGACAATAATGAGACATGAAATTAACATCAGACCGACTCACCCTATGATAAGCCAGGGGAGGGAGTCCCTTTCGCATACGTCTCTTCGCGTGTAGATAGCCTCCGACCAGGTACAGAGCCAATGCTGCTAGGATGGTGGCGATCACGGCCCATTTGATGGCATATGCCGTCTATTCAGGAACTTGTCAGTCTTGTTCCGTGCGTATTCATGATTGGTGAGATATGTCGTGGAAAACTATACATACGGGACTGTACCACCAGTAGTAATTGTTGTCGAAATCATCTCCGTTGTTGTTATCGCTGTTGCTGCCGTTAAAGGTGCCATCTGTGATCTGGCGACCAAAGATCTTTAGGGTGTCCATGATGCCTTGATGAGCGCTTCCTGCCCACTGCAGATTGAACTTTGTGACTTCGGAGACAGTTCTTTTGTCTGATCGGTTGTCCTTTCAGCCTGGTACCATCCCTAGGAGGTCTCTTGTTTTGGCTCCGTCTTCTCGGGGATAGGAGAACTCGTTCGGGCGAGAGAAAGAGCGAGGACGGGATAGAAAGGAAGGCGTGTCTAGAGTCGGTTTGAGAGACTAATCGGAAGGACGCGCTGATGGACGATTCTTCGGAAATCCTCAGTGGCTTCGTGGTCAACGAGAAACGGTCAAGGCTGGAGAACAGGCGTAGTTAATTGCCGGACTCGGGACGGAAAGCAGATGATTTCGCTTGGAGTAAACAGATGCGGCGAATACGACAGTAGCCGGAATAGTCGTGAGCAGTAGTAGGATCGAGGAACAATTAAGAGTTTCGTGATCCAAGGTGAACTGCAGTGTCAACCAACGAAGGCTGTTGCATGCGTTCGTTGCTGAACGCAGGGGTGGCGGGCGACGGGCACCGCAGTGCCAGTTGTACAGTTGTAGGATCGGTGGTTGTGGAGGCGGATGCCCGTGGTTTCGGGATGAAGCTGTCACAGGCTGCCACTACTTGCAGTCGACGTCTGTCAACTTGAACTCGAAAGTTTACAGCAGATGAGGTGACGAACACTTCAAGTTTGTTGACAGCAAGAGAGGCCGCGCAGCGCAGAAGATAGAACTTGAACTCGACTACTCGATCAAGGCTGGAGTTGCAAGTGGTGCCGTACTCGTAGTGCGTGGCGCAGCAGCCCGTTGGCGAGTCTACCGTTGTATTTCGACTACTTCCCTGTTCTTGTCACTGGACACGTACAGCACCTCCAGCACATCATTGTGTTTGAAACGTGTCTCAGAAAAGCATAGCCACGCACTTGAAACAAAATCAAAGTGCGGCCATCGCCTTGCAGTGTGCCGTCTCCTACGTACGCCCTCCAAACCGTTTTGGACTCCGAGCCCTGTTGTATACTCCTTGCCTTAAACACCATCTCTACTTGGTAGTAAAGTCGCACGCTGCAATAAAAGATGTACCAGATGGCCAATGGCAACTTGAAGGACACAACATGGGCTGCCCTTCGCATTTCCAATCAGACTTCCAAAAAGAAGTTTATTTCAATGCTTGCTCTCGATAGCAACCAAGTAGCTACTACTACTTACGACCAGTAATATACGCTGGCTTGCCAAAATTTCAAACAGTTCAGATGGAAAGTGCAGGTTTCAGTCCGGATCCTCCACCAAGTCCTCGACCGTAGCATGATGCGGTTCCTTCGATGGTGCCGCTTGCTCACTCTCGGAGCTCCCAACATGAGTTTGTTCTCCTCCCGGGATTGCTTGAGGACGAGAACCGTTGGGAGGAGGGCCTGCTCCGGTATGGTCGATTCCATTCATGCTGCGGTCAGCATTGATTTCCCCGTTGCTGTGATCATTGCCTCCGCCATTTTGTGAAGGTATTCTTGCCCCGTCGGTCCACTCAGCCCCCTCTCGCGGCACGCTTAGCGCTTCCTGATTGTTCTGGAGAGCCACGTTGCTTCCGCTGCCGGAGGGTTGTGATATGGTGCTCGTCTCGCCATTACCCGTGGATCCAGTACCCCAGTTAGGCAATGCGGCCCCTACGGCCTGTTGCTGGGTGGTAGGAAAAGCAGGCGTATGCTGACTATCTGAAGGCTGCACAGCAGGACGAGATTGCCCCAACTCAACGCCTGGGACAGCACTTGAAGGAATGGAGGAAGCACTAGAGGAATTTTGGATAGGCTGAGTCTGTGTTCCCATTCCGGATGTGGGCACATGTCCCTGCTCGCTACCCGGAGGGCCATACGTCTGTACATTCGTCCCGGCTGTAGTGTTCGGAACTTCTGGCCGAGCATTAGCCTCGGTGCCAGGACCTCCAGCGGGCCGCTGCAAGTCCGGAGTCCCTGGCCACCCCGGAAACGCAGACGGTCGATGTTGTTCGGGCAAGTTATTGGGCTGGGGTCCCGAGGTTGTGGTTGTAAATGTTTGGCCCCGGGCGGGTCCGTTCACTCCATTCATGGTTATCGGATGCGGAAACGGTTGAGGTGTTTGAAACAACAAGTCATGAGCAGCGTGGTGTCTTTGCATCACATCAGGTGCCGATCCGAAAGCTCGCATGTGTGGAGGCAGCATCGTCCGTGCAGCGTCGAATTGTGTAGGTCGTAAGGGCATCATACACCACCCTTCTGGCAGTGTCAGGCCGGGAGGGAGCCTGTCGCTTCCCGCAAATATCACATCGTGCGGGCCGCCAGCAGAAAGAGTCTGAGTGACCCGGGGAAACGGGGAAGGGTTTATAGTCTGCTGACCGGGAATTGGAGCCGGGGGTATCGCTGGTGCGGGTGTCGCGTTCGATGCCGGAGCAGGAGTTGTTCCCGACGCTGTACCTGTGCCCGGGCCGGTTGCACTTGCGTTGTCGGCGGCTTCTCCAGGCCTGAGGTCTCGCAGTCTCTGCATCTCTGTCTGCATTGACCGCAACAAGCTCAATTCGGCCGAACTGTGGGCGAGGTCCTGCATTTCCCGATCTAGCTGACCTCGCAGTGCATCAAGCTGCTCTCGGGTTGTCATATTCTGATTCTGATCTCCTGGCCGGGGCCGCCTTCCAGCAGCCCACCGAATTCCAACGCCGAACTGTCGAGGGGCATTGGCATCGCCGTGGGCTGGAGGCTCGACACCGGCCTGCCGCACCTCCCGTAGCTGTTGCTGGAGTTCTTCGAACACGTTCTGTCCGCGGACTGCGCCGACTCCTATCCTCAACGGCCCGAATTGGTAGATCCTCGGGCCTTGTCGTCCGTCTGGTCGACCCTGTGCATCATCTCCGCCAGCAGCGCCCGGTTGGCCAGCCGCCCTGCCGTTGGGCCCGGTTCTTCCACCCTGGACGACATTCGCTCTGCAAGTAGGGCAGATTTGTTGCCTTTCGAGCCAGCTCCTCAAGCAAGAAAAATGAAGCACGTGCCCACATGGGAGCTTCTTCGGTCTCATCCTTTCCGCCACCGGGGTGCCTCGCGGCGCGGGTTGGCCGTCCTGGGCAGCTGGGGGCTGATACGGTCGCATTTCTTCCCTGCATATTATGCAGACATCTTCTGGTCCAATATCTTCCTCAGTGGCATCGGGATAACGTGCGTTCATATCTCTCGTGGCCGCCCGGTACTTTCTGAAGTCCGAGATCCGTTTGACGAATGAGCGCATGGTTATGAAAACATCTCGTAAGATGTGTATCGGTAGGCCGTAAAATACAAGCAGGATGAAGAAAAATGCAAGGTAGATGACAAGTTTGAAGAAATCCGTGGCCAGATTCAGATAGAACATGTATCGACCTTTGTCCTCCCAACCTTCGACCTCGACCTCGTTCTCGTCCACAGGTTGGTTCATCACCTCTTGGGACACCTGTTCGACAGTGCGCTGGGTCGGAGTGGGCAAGCTCGCTGCCTGCGCATCACTGGGGATTGCAGCACCTTCTGCCGGGGCGTTCTGTGCTTGTTGCAATTCGGATACAGCTGCTTGTACCCGTTCCCTTTTGATTTCTTCGATGCGCTGCCTCTTTTGTTCACGGACGATTCCAATTTCGACCAAATCGATGGCGTACCTGATCGCCGTGCTGATACTGGTAATGGACAGGACGGCAAACTCGAATCCAAACATGACCATCATGTCCGGCCTGGCCATTCTCATGACCTGCTTAACCACGTATTCGAGCATGGTCAGGTCGAAGGCGACACTCAGGCCGAGACTTAGGGCTAACCGGGTATGAAAGAGTCTTGGGTTCCGAGGCGGTTGTTGCTCCAGTATTTCGACCCGACCTTCACCGATCCATCCCCAAACCTTGCCAGTCAACAGAGCGAAGAACATGGCAAGGAACCCCAGCCCGACTTCGCCTCTGAAGACGGTCATTGCCAGACATGTTTCGGTGACGGCGAACCAGGCTTTCTCGTATAGCTGTTCGATCTCGATCGGCCGCAGGCTTCCGTAGAGGAGTTTCTGTAGTCCGATGAAGAAGGTGCAGGCGACAACGAAGAGGAGATTGGTCAAGATCATCAGGTTGGCAGAGGACTGCGACAAGTAGACCGCGGCCGAGTAGAAGTTCGGGCGCTGTGCCAGAGCTTTGAGGATGACCCCGGCGGCCAGGGCGGTAGAAGCCTACAAGCGACGGACACATGTTAGCATCTGAGAGAACTGTGGGAGATGGTTGATCCCGCCGTCTTCATTCGGGTCGATGTAGAGCAACCATGGCAGTGGGTGATGCAACGTACCCCAGCGTAAGCCGTCCATCTCATCCGCATTCTGACCGGCATCGTGACAGGCAAGTTGATCGTGCAGACAGGTTGCGGCTCGTCCAAGGGTTACGAGTTATCGCAGTTCAAGTTGGGGTTCTGTGTCAGCGGCCATTTCTCTGCCGATGGAGGAAACGCAACGCAGTAGCAAACGCGGATCAGTAAGCGCAAGCACTGCCAGGCATTGCAATGTCGTTATTCAAGGACAGGCAGGAAGGCGAAGTGCAGGGAAGTGATTGATTATCGTAGTAGGCAGTCTGGTTGATGTAGTGGTGGCATCTGATTGCGAAGACGAACCTTGAACTGAAAGGTGTTCTTCCGGTTTCCTGATTCCAAGCTGCGTTCGAAACCCGCGACCGGCGACTGCAACTAACAAATAAATGGCGTCACGCGAGCGACTTGGAGCATCCAACTTGTACCTGAACAGCTACAAACAACAAATACAGTTCTATGTTTCATAATAATCCACAATCAAGGTTGAATTCAACCTGCGATGCCTTCTATGTACTGTACTATTTGTCCTTCTAAGCCTCTCTAGAGGCGATCTATGGCCGGGTATTTTCATCTCATGATCATGTCTGTCATTTCACCCTGAATCTATACAGGCTCTGAACAGCCAATCCACCAAAACTCCATGCGCCGTGGTTTTTCTAATTGTTCAATCCGGCCGCGAATACGGCCAGTCGACGACTAGAGCCTGCGACCTGCGGCTTTCCAGTCAATATGTGTGCGTGTCTGTATGTGTGAGCCTTTCGAGCCCAAGCCATGGCCGCTCCTGTTTCGGGTGTGCAGGCGTGAATATTAGCACACCACAAGTATCAATGCAGACTTGCATCAGTAGCCATCTCCTTCTTTCCAAGCACGGCCATCGCTCTCCGCTCGGATTTTGGGATTCGTTCCTCTCTGAAGAGCCTCGAGTCTTCTTTTCTCAAGGTCAGCTTCGAGGTCGGCGATCAAGGTCTGCAATTCTTCCTTCCTGCCAATCTCGGGCACTTTGAGGTCGCCGGCCTCGATGCCTTGCAACTTGCCATGTTTTCGATACCCCTCGATTTCCTCGGCCATCTGCTCCCATTCGCGCAGCTCCTTTTCGGCCTCCTTCATATTGAACCGGATTTCGAACCATTTGTCAAAGGCGTCGTCGGACTCGAAACAGACCCCAAACCCATCGCAATAGCACGTCCGTTGACTCGGACAGAAGGTGCTCTCGCCCGTAAAGATCTCCTGCCACAGGTACTCGAAGATCCTGCCGCTCATGGAATCCCTGATCTGCGACCGCAACAGCCAGTCGCGGAAATGTGCATACCGCTCGCGCGGCAACTCCCGGATGCGGTCGCGACTCAAGGCAAACTGCGAACAGCACGGTTGAGCCAGGACCTGCGGGATAGGCTTGAGCGGGAACAACTCTGCCCAGGCATCCGCCATCAGGGACTGCTCCAGCTTTTCTGTATCTTCTTCGATCTGGCCCGGATGGATCCATTCGGGACAACCTGGCATCCAGTGGCACCGGAGGTTCATGTACCCTTTTCTGATGACCCGTTCGTTGCTGAGCCGCTTGATCATCTCAGCCGCGTCAAAGTTCAACAGGTCGTCGTTGTGCCATGCGTAGCGATGCGCGTGCATAAAGATGCTGACGTCCGGTAGGTTGTCGTAGTGCTCGAGAATGTAGGTCAAATAAATCATCACTTCGTGCCCTTTGTTTTTCGGTACGTGCAGCGGCGCATTCGGGTCGTCGGCCACATAGACCACCTTGGAGATCTCGGGCCCAAGATCAACCTCGTCGAGCCAGTCGACATTTTCCTTTTTGATCCGCGCCATAACTAGGTTTCGTGTGTAGTTTCGCGGAGTGTTTGGAGATACTGACACGGCATCCGAGTCTACCTCGTCTAGTCTGGTGTTTGTGTCTGTCGTGGGTTTCGGGGTGTGAGGGTGTTGAGGCTGAGGCTGCGGCGTGGTAGTCTCCTCCATCCATGGCCCCGTACTCGTACCATCATCCTCCTCGGCATCATCGTGGAAATAGTCGCCCAGACCAATGACTTGCGGAACACTGCCCCGTAACGTGTTGATGGTGACGGCCGAACTGGCCGACCGATAGTAGACCAACAGGCTAAATAAGGCTGCCAAAGCAAGGAAGACGGCAACGCGCCTCGCGTGCATCATGGTCGAGAGAGGGTCGCCAGCCTGAGGTACTCATTCGGCGAATTATTTTGGTTTGGTTTGTTGGATCTCGACAAGTTGAGTGGTGTACTGTGAAACCGGGTGCCAATGGGTAAATAATAGCGTACTGCAGCGTCGAATATTACAACAACTGAATCTCGGTGTTTTTTTGTCCTGTCCGTCACCACCCGAAATGAAAAAAGAAGTTGAAACCCTGCCGCCGTCAAGGCTCAAGGGAAGCACAGCACAGCACCGTAAAAAAATCAGCCTGAAGAAAGAGGTGGCAAAGCGGTGGATGATCAACCGTGGTCGTGTTTCGAATGAGGCGTGTAAGAGAACCAACGGCCGGGAACAAGTTCTGCAGTCCAAATGCACCGTGTAGATAATGTACAGTAGATAAACAAATGAGACTTTTTGAATTAATCCGAAGCCATGAAATGCAACATGCAATGCAGTGCAGTGGTGGCCACGGGCGCAGCAACAAACAATAACAATAATGGCGAATAACGAACGTGTTAGGTGGTACCTATTAGGTATGTATGTACGTAGGAGGCCTTGTCATCCTCGCATGCCGGAAAAAAGCTGATGAGTCGAGCTGAGGCTAATAAAAAGCATGATCCTCATCCCTGGTCCCGGCTGCAGTGGACTGGACTGCAGACTGCAACAGACGAACGAACACACGAACGAACAAACGAATAGTACCGAGCAAACAGTAAACGGGTTGCGGGTGCGTTGAAAGCGAGCGCCCATCAGTTCCACATTGAGATCCACAGTCGTCGTCGATGAAACATGGATTGCAGCGCAGGGCCACGCACGCAGCTCAATAATGCACGTCTTTGGCGGTTGACGAATTCCATCACAACTGATGATTGCGAGTCGAGCGGCAACTCTGTGCACGCACCGCTCACTTGTTGACGAGTTTTAGTCAATCAAGTCAGCTGGGTACAATGTTGTGGTACCTGAGTGTCTTGTTATTGTCGCCCCAGTCATTTTTAGGCGTCTCTAAGCCGAAGGAAACCCTGATCATCCTTTACTAGGTCAACTACAGTAGGCATACTGTAACGAGATAGAGTCAGTCTGCGACAAGCATAACTGTCTCCGCTTATACTGTAGGCGGTGGAGACCACAACAATTGCAAAGAGAAAGGATGGACAGGGGGTTCGAGACATAGAGGCTGACGACGACAGTCGGAGCAGCATAACAGGATACCTACCTAGGTAGGTAGTAGAATAAATAATTCAGCCCACAATAACAATAATAACAATAAAAGCAAATGTTAGCAATGGTTCCCGATTTGCAGTGTTGGTTGCAGTGTGGACGAAATCCGCATCTTATTTGCCCCGGATCGTTGCAACATCTGGCCCCTTGGGTTGTTTAGGGATCCCCTGATTTGCAATACACCCGGTACTGGTCCTGGTCCTGGTCCTGGTATACCCTCCTAGGGTTCGCTTATGCTGCTCCAGCACAGGAATAGTAACATGCTCTTCACCTATGGACGCTCATTATCATCACCACTATCACCGTCACCGTCACCATCATATGAAGTGCCGACTAATGAAACTGTCAGTGGTCGCCCATCCCCTGTAAATAGCATTGACCCGGTGGCATTTCCAATGGAAGTACATTATACGTGCTGTACCAAGGTACCAACAGTACTGTACCTACGGCCCCTTTGCGTCGAGACTCGCCTCCACTAGTGAAATGGTCGGCACAATAATGAGTCCTTCTCGCTAGAGGCAAGGAATACCTCGCTATGTACCAGGTCAGGTAGGTAGGTAGGTAGGTAGGTAGGTCTGGTATGTACTGCATGTACGACCATAAAGATTTTATATTCAGCTGAAAGGACAGTATGTCAAGCAGTTTCCACCCCATATACGCCCAGCGCTCAAAAGGTACAACTTGAAGATAGCTAGCCTGCTTTTCACATGAAACAGATTCGATCACTCTTAAACATCGGCAGCAACGTCAAGAGCAACATCTTCCTTCCACCTTTATCCAATTCTGAAGCTGTTTACGCTGCCGTTGCCGCTGCCGCTCAGCAAACTGCCACCACTGTTCCGGCCGTACATGGCGCCATTGATGTCGCCGCCGCTGGGACCAACGTGACTGGAAGGTGGCCCGCGATGTTGGACACTACCGGCGGGAGTACGACTCCGCTCTGGCTCCGGCGTGGCCACCGTGGGAGGCAATCGACCACCCGCAGGAGGCCATCTCCCGTTCCCGGCCTTTTCATGGCTGTCGTCATCGACGATGACCACCATCCACACACCGATTTGACCACCGGCACCTACGAGAGGGGTACAGTGAATCCACTTGTTCTTGCCCTGGTCGTCGCTGCGGGTGATCCAGCGTACTTTCGCCGTGACTCCTCTTCCTTCAGCAAACGCCGCCCGTAACTCCTCGCGCACGCGGTTGGAGCCGCCAATCTTGTTGAGGAACGGCGACTGCAAGACGCCCGGTAGTCTCTGCGAAGGGCTGGCGAACAGGATCCGTAGCGAAGGATACGGTCTTACCAGCATATACTGCAGGCGAGAGTCAATCAGTTGGTTTTGCATCGTATATAAGCACTCCACAAGACTTACATGTTGGTAAATGCCACTGAGCCGGCCATTGATGTGTCCAAGGGACGGCGGCGCCAGTGTCTCTGGATCCTTCAGTAGCAACCGTGGTTGATGCGACGAAACGCTTTCTAGGTCTTCTTCCTCCGTCACTTCTCGATGCATTTTCCCGCCGTGCCGCCGGATAGTGTCCAGCTCCCCCTGGTTGAGCATCTCACTCAATTCCCTCAACTCGTCGTTCTTCTCGGGAGAAGGCCGTTCAGGTAAAGGCGGGTCTTCGCCGCGTGCGCGTAGCTCGAGCAACCTCTGAAGGGATTCCATCTCTGTGCAATCCTTGACCAGCCCACTGACATCGACTTGGGCTCCAATGTAATACCGCACCACTCCCCGAGTGTCGGCCAAAGGCGCAACCATGAGCAGGTTCACGAATGGCGAGCCATCTCGTCGGCTGTTTTCTGTCAGAGAAACAATATCAAAATAGGACATCTGTCATGACACCTACTAATTTAGCAACACCTCTTGGTGCTGTTTCCCCGCCTGGATTGCCTCCTTTAGCCGGCGGACACTATGAGGGTTGGTCATGGGCCCCTGCAGAAACCTGCAATTTCGCCCAAGAACATATGATAGCCCATACTGGGTTGTACGGTTGAATTCTGCCAACCATTAGCTTTGTGTCTATATCGTAAGATACTCCCTCGGGCCAGGCGAACCTTCTGATGCAAAGACAATGGGATTGTCGTGCCTGGCCGGGTCCGTCAGACAAAACACTTCCGCCAGTCCATCGGAGGCTTCACGCAGTTCCTGCGACAGAGATCCCGTCACTCGAGCGGTTATGCTAGCACTGACAATCTGGATATATTGGTGTGTGATATATGCCGGCAGTTCCTCGTTCACCAGGACGTCAAAAGCCTTGTACGCCCTCTCTTCCAACGACGTGTTGATGGTCGGCTTGATGGGTTTCTGGGTGAAGTCGAGTCCCTCGACAGGGTCAAGCCCTTCACAAATGGCATTCGCGTAGTGGATGGCGCGCAACGACTTGAGAGAATCGAGGTAGTGGACGAGGATGGGCACGGACTGCGGTCGGTGGACGCCGAGGAAGGACGTGAATCGGAAGAGAAATGTTGGGTCTGCAAAGATGACTTGTAGATGACCTCTCGAGAAGAGAGCCTGGGTCTGTTTTTCCAACGAGAACGTATCGTCGTGGTAGCCCGCCGCCGGCGGCGGAGACACAAGGTTGAAGGAGGCGGGATCGTCGTCAAGCACCGGCTCCAGTCGGTCACCGTTCCCCAACTGTCCATTGTCCAGCAACCCATTGGTTTGTAGTCGGGGCAGTTCTTTAGGTGTCCCATCATCGAGTCCGAGGCCCTTGAGCGACGCCAGCGTGCCGGCAGGCATGTCGCGTTCCTGCTGAGACGCGCGCAGCAGTTCTTCCGTCGAGTACGTTATAGAGGGGTCGGAAGAGTCGCGCTCAGGGGAAGCCCTCCACGCCGGGGCGGATAGTCGCTCGTGTGCATCGTGAGGTGGCTGCGGGGCCGTGGAAAGGACTGGAGGTTCGTTCGTGATCGATGTAGTAGCAGTCATGTCCACTTCGACCGGTTCGAGCAGGGCTAGGAGACCCCTAGGTTCCCGGTGCTGGGGAAATTCTGAAGGCGGCACAGGACGGACGTCAAGGCGCCTTGATCTACAGCGAGTGCGGACTGCGAGGCTCACGACTGGAGCTCGAGGTTGGCGGTCGGCATTGAACTCGGACGAGCGAAGCTCTAAGCTGGCATGCCAGTGAGTCGTTCAAGTTGCGATAGCGGTACTTTTAGTCCCTCGTCTGACAGCGGGTAGTAGGACCCAGGCAGGGGTCGAGGTGAACTTGAATCTCTGGGGAAATCCCAACATGAACTACAAATAGACGACGACTAGTGGTAACCATGAAGCAGCGCGGCCGCTGCCCACAGAACGGGAATGCAGAGGATGGACACGAACGAATCACTAGGCCCCTGACTCTTCATGCGCAAACAGTTCGAATGTTATACTTCATTGGCAATAGTATACCCGCCGATGGAGCTGGCAAGCCCTGGACTAGCAACCGTACTTTCTGGTAGCACTGAACCTTGGTATAGAGAAGCATTCTCGCATTTAAATCGCCGGCTTCAATGAGCGCTACACCAGGAGCAACCTAAGGTAGATACCTCGAGGTTGTCAAAATGCCAACTCGGTCATATCGCGGGCATCATCGACTTCAAGTCTGTGCATACCTGTACCACTTGAGGCGGTGGGTACAAACCCCCAGATCCACGATCCTTGTCATGATCAATCTGCAGATCATCCACTACACTACTTCCCCAGAAGACACGGAGTCCGTCACCATTTCATTTATCTAAAGCAGGCATACCATGTAGTAGTGGTACCTGGATGGGTCCGTCACAGAGTCATTTATGTCAACTGCCAACGCAAAAAGTTGTTGACGTCACTTTGAAATTCAATCAACCGGACTTCGATGTTTGAGACGCGGCGAGATGACAGTCTGGAATGTCCAACTTGAACGGCGGCGACAAACTAAACTCTCAGGAAAACATTGAATTATCCAAAGCACTACTAGCTCACTGGTCATTCTCAACTCTAAACAAGAAGTGCTAAAAACCCTGCAAGGGTTCAACAGGAAACACTAGGTCCTAATCACGATCCATTCATCGCTGTCGCCCCTTGATTTCTCAGCCTCGTCCACATCACGGCCCCCAGCTGTTAATGCGAAGCACCCATGTCCGCAATCCTCGACATCGAAGCACAACGGCTCCAGAACCTGCAACAGAAGCAAAAACTCCTAGAAGAGCTTAACCTGCCCAACTTCTCGCAACCTACCAGACATGACAACACCACCAAGACAACTAGGCCGGCGGCCAAAAAGCGGCGACTGAATGCACGCACTGGCAGTGGGAGGCCCACCGTGACGGCGGGCCCAGTGAGGGCTTCTGCAAGAATAGCAGCAGCGGCAGCCAGCAGAATCAACTATGGCGAAGAGCACGAGTCCGAATCCGAGGGACCAAATCCTGGTGATATCCACAGGCCCAAATCACGACGAACCACCAAACCCAAAACCAGCTCCCGTTTACAATCCCAATCTTACCAGCAGCACTCCCACCCCATCCCATCACCATCCCTATCCCTATCAGCCCTTCTAGACACCCACAATTCCTGGCCCCCCACCGCCCCCGAACCCATACTACTATCCGACGGAACCTACCATTTCTCATCTCACCCCGATTTCCGACCCAACAAATCCCCCTTGGACATTTTACTCGAAGGCGCCTTTGGAGGCAGCTACTTCTCGCCCTGGCACAGCCGCACTCTCAACTTGACTTTACAGGACGACTACCTGAGAACACTACCTCCGTCATGGCTGGACCAATTACGCCCGGCCACAAAGTACATCACATCCCCCACGTACGACGCCAGTCTAAACAAATTCGGCGTGGCGTGCGGCCAGTCTTTGTCCCAGTGGGAGGATGCCGGCTGGATCAATTTTGACTATGATCCGAGGGGCTGGTTTGAGTGGTATATTCGTTTTTGGCTGGGGAGGCGTTGCGGCGGCGGCGGAGGCGACGACGACGACGACGATGACGGTGACGGTGACGGTGACGGTGACGGTGACGGTGATAATGAGGATGATAGGCAGGTCGGTCGGTGGATTCGATGTGTAGGTCCCCGCGGCCGGTGGAGACGTATGTTACTGAAAAAATATGTCGACTTGGGTGTCAGGAGTGTTTTTGATGATGGGGACGACGATGACGAGAACGACCGAAAAGTGAGTCCCGTCATACATCAGACTTGTCATCATTGGGCGTATGAGGTTCGTCAGTGTGATTTGGATGATGCGTGGCGGAAAAGGACACAAGGGGGTTGATAAATTTACATAAACCCTTCCGAAGAAACGGACAATAAATGCGTTGAAAGTCGGCCTTGCCAAAATACGACCCGATCCAGCACCTATCATCCTAAATGATGAATGTAGTGTAACAACTTAGTCTAGACTGAGTAGATGTATACTTCATGGTTACCCATGTGGTCTTCATCTAAATCGAACTTTGTTAGGACACAAACCCGGGTACGCTCTTGACTCTGAGAATAGGACTATGGCCACAGAGAAGAAGTCAAAGGAAACCAAAAGGAGAGATTATACCAATTAATATAAATTCATGTCCTCCCGACTTGGAAAATGCGCCTTTTCGCTAATCGTGTACGCTGTGGCGCTGGCACTAAATAAAGGAGTGTGTCCAGTAGACAACAAGGCTATCTGCACGTCGTTATCACCGCTGCCCTCGGCTCTCGATGAGAACCGCCGTCTTCGGGCCTGATGTTCCCGGCTTTCTTCAACTTCTGATGTGTACTGCCGTATCACATATAATTTGTGCTTTTCGATCACGAATGAAGATCCTTCAAGCTCCTGCTACTACTGGCGAAACCACAGATGTGGGGACTGGCGGCCCTACTGCAGATGCAGATGCACTCACCGGTATTTGTCCGAGGATGCGATCCCAAGTCTGGGTATTGAAATGGACTGATGGCATCTGCATCGGGTCGTCATGACACGAGTCCACGGCGGCAGCATCCCCGACTGCTCCATCCGGCAGAGATGATGCCTGATTGGTTCCCCCTGCACCAGGCTTCTTCATCTGCAAGACTTCTCTGAGTGTACATACCACATCACTTGCAGGTGTCATCGGATCAAGGTCGTCACAGTCACTCCGATCGCTGGTCTTGGACCATTTGCTGCTACTACTGGTGGACGATGTGGATGATTCTCGGGACACTGACAGTGACACTGACGCCGAGCCACCCGAAGGCGATGACATAGCTGTGCTCACAATTTCATTGGATGGAAGCTCGTGTAAAGACTCCCCAAGGAGTTCGTGCGGTTCGTTATTATTGCGATCATCATCGACGACATGGTCAGTCACCGTTGTCTCTGATTCTGCCGTAGACGCCATGGCCGCGGCCGGGATGGATTTGTCTTGGTTGACTTCATTCAGCCCGTTGCCGTAGCCCTCGACAAAGATCTCGCAGAAGGGAGCCCGCTTCGGTGGCATCTCATTGACAAAAGAATGAGGACGCAGGGACATCAACCTCCGAACTGAAGATGATGGAGAAGTGGGAGTCGTCGTCGTCTTGCTGGTTATGGACCCCACAAACGAGCCTGGTAGATGGGCAGGAAGAGTGGTTCGGCGTCGTGCTTTGACTGTTTTTGATCTTGCCGCCGTGTTCTCACCAGTGGAAGAAGACTGGAGTATGTTCGTATGAGAATAACTTGTATCGGGGATCAGCTCGCTTGGGGTTCTCCGGATGCTCCGCACATTCGGGATTGCTGCGAGCTGCCATGGCATTCGTTTCGGTGGCTGGCAGCACAGAGAATAGGTGAGATTCGCGGTGTTACGAACCTGTTGGGGCGGCTGTGCTATGGCGTGAAAGGTCTGCAGAATAGCATAGATCAAGAGCCATCGGACCTTTCGGCCTTCGACTAGCGAAAGACCCTCCAGGTCATCATCAACCGTCCTTTCCTCGAATTCCGAAAACTTGTGCACCAAAGAGCAATCCGTCACCAGCGAGTCTCGGTTGGTTGCTGATATCAAAGCCTGCTTGTCTTGCACCTTCCGGGCTTCCTTATCTGCTTTACGCTTTTGAATTGGATTCCAAGACATTCGTCTTTGGAGTGGCTGCCGCTGACTGGCACTGGACTGCCTGGCTTTTGGTAGAAGAGGAAGCGGGTGGGCAACCGGCTCGTGGTTGTGCTTCGTGTCAAATACCTGGATGACTTGATGGATGCATATTCCACCAGACTGAGCAATGTCGCTCTCGCCCAACCCAGTGGACGAACCAGCATCAACCAGGTATTGATAGAGGATCTCGAATTCACTGAAGACAGTGGAATATATTACCTGCTGGAGGGCTTCATCCTCGAGGTCGTTAGGCGGCCAGCAGCCGTACTTGTCAACGTAGAATTGCTTGAGAAACGAGCGGAACTTGATCAGATGGTCCCTGGCTGGTTGCGGAAGCTCTAGGAAACTGCAGGTCACTTCAGTTTCGAAAAAGTCGGCGACCGACTGATGTACTCGACCCAGCCGAAGGTCCATCTCTTGACGAGCTCGATTGATCAGTCCCTTGGACTTGGTGCTCACCAGCTGCAAATTGGTCAGTTGGCTATTAACCACTTGCGGCAGAGGTCAAAACCTACCGGGTATTCAATGCTTGAGCGTAGGCCTCGATGGCTCATACCCACACAATGGGCGAACGAATCCACCCATAGGTCCTCGATGTGGAGCGTCTCCGCCAGGAAAAGGGCTGCAAGAGCATGGTCAACACACTCTCTGAAGTCAAGGTATCTCTGATTCTCCGCATATGACACGACTTCCAGGGTATTTTGTGTGCTATCGCCGGGGCGGTACACATCAATCCTCGCTTTCAAATATACCAAGGCCCTTCCCAAGGCCCTACCCGTCAGTGGTCGGTTGTAGAGCCAGGCAAAGAAATTCCGAGTAATGATATGATGGTCGAAGATTTCCTCGAGCCCGGCGCCGTGAGGTGCTGGAATGTACAGCTCACACAGCGCTTGATGAGGATCGCATCCCGGACAGTTTGGAAGAACACATTGAGCAGTTGCGTGGACCGAATTCCTGGTCACGCAGCGGTCGAGGAGAGAGTCGAATCCCCTTACTTTGAGAAATGCGGTATGGACTCGGAAGGCAGGACCTCGGCTCGACTGGCCAGGCTCTCGCAAGTAAACCAGACAGTCGCCCGTGGGCCAACAGAGTTCAGGTTCTTGTGAGACACAATGAGCTTTAGCCTTCAAATTGTGTCTTGGTACTCACATGGAAGAGGTTAACCCAGTCGGTAGTGACTCTTGCTCGACCATCCCATCTTCTCAGACCAGCTGACCTGATGTCGTCGCGAGTCACTCGACCTTGAATGCGTCTCATATTTGCTGGAGTTGAATGTCCCATCGCTCACGCTTTGGTGCTATATGTTCTGTCTCTGGGTGGTATGTTTCATCCCTACAGCGAGAACAGCAGGCGGGAGTAAAGGGCAAGATGAAGGAGGGAATCACAATATTGAAGCTCCTTGAGCTCGACCGGACTTTTTTTTTTCTGTGCAACGGCCGGTCGATGACTGGAACGACGAGGGCCTCGACCCCAGTTTATGCAGTTGTAAGGGTTGCGCAGGCGGCGCGTTCAATGTAAACTTCAGAACCCAACCTTGAATGAATGACAGCACCAGGTAAGGAGCGTTGAGCAGGGGGCTAGCTAGATCGTCAGCAAGGATGGACAGGAAGACAGAGAACCCTGTCTGACGACAGTCGAGCACTGGTACCAGCGTTCATGGGTAGGTCAGGAATGAACTGCTTGAGGAAATAGGTTCGTATTGGGGCAGCTGCGAAATCTCCCACGGACGCAAGCCATCGTCGTCCAGGGCCTACATCCTGCACCCTGCAGGCGCCGGATTGATTGTTTGCCCAAGGACCAAAGCGGAATCATGACGATAATGGATGAAGCTGGAGTGTCGGAGGACAGGGCGATGTCCGGTGGCGTCCAGTCAGAAGCAGGTGCCTGTAGCATCTCAACACCATCTCAACGCCATCGCAGCCATCTCAGCGCCCAGTTCAAGCGGTCGACAGGCATCGTCACGTCAGGTTTCCTGTAAGTGCCTGTCAAGGTTATGCCCGACCCCCGATCGTTCCGAATCCAAAGTCCGCATTGTAGATCCGCCCGCCATCCTTGACCACTGACCGTTGAGACTCAATGTCCGACCGCAGGGTTGACGCAGGTCGACCCCTTCGAGCTCTTCCATTTCTTCATGATCCCCCGACGCCAGCTGTTGTGCCCCCCGGCATCCACAATCAGGACGCGTCAAAGCACAACTCGATCCCTTGATGTGCTCAGGCTCAAGCTGGAGGCGGCCGCCGGAGCGACCACACTTTTCTATCGTCGCTCATTACTGTTTCCGCCTGCGATGTCCTCTGACGGTGCCGTCGCCCTTTGGCCATGCCAGACTTGTGGCTCTGTGGCACTTAGGTCGACGTAACACTGCCTCTAGTTGACGCCTCTCAAGCTACCAACGACTTGAGGCCAGCTAATGCACCGTCCAACGCCGATCGGCCGTCGATGGGGGTAGCTTGTTGCCAGGGTTCGAGCTGTCATCTCAAGGCTACCACTGTTCACAAAGACGACCACCCTAAGCGCTCTCTCCTTGAGAAAAGAATCCCCCTGGCAGCTACAGATCTATGGAGATAAGTGGGGCATCCCCCAGCAGAAGCATCATGGATGTACAGTGGTACTGTTGAACCTTGTTCTCCAACCTTTTTGATGGGAACCCTGAACAAAAAGGATCACTTCAATCCACAGCTACGAAACTTCAGAGACGACTCTGAAGCCTTCGCAGGCAGAGTGAAAGTTCCCGACTCTACAAGCGATGTCCCTAGGACGGCAGAGGGGATGCTTCAGGGCAACACCACATCTCATGCTAGGGTCGGAGTAAAAGTACGTAAAAAGCTATTGGTGATGGTTGGTAGTTCAACTCCGAGTAACCATGTCTGTGCGTTGGCTGGCTGAGTACAGCGTCAACTTGGGGCAACCCATCGCCCTGGAAGACGCTACTAGGTCGCGACTGGATGTCGAGGAGCGGCACACACTTCTTCTCTCAACACCGCTTTTGCCAAATACAGTCCAGCAATTCAATCCCATTCCGAATTCAGATAGACTCTGAAGCCGGCAACGCCAGCAGAACAGGGCTCCAAAGCCAAAATTCGGCAATAAGCGAGCACTCAGCCAGTCGTGAACTGGGGGTTCTCCAGACCCAGATCCAAGCGTCGATCAAGCCCACAAACGTTCCCAGGACTGAGAGGTCCCAGGAGCAGGTTTAATCAGCCGTTATGCTGATCGTCTCCCATATGCACCAATGCGGAAAGTCGCGCAGACTACCTTTCGTGTTTGGCGGCGCCTTTCTATCATTACCTACTGTTGTGTCGCATCATGAGTGGACGAGGTTGTAGGATCATCGCTGAGATGTCTCATCAAAGAATTGAGCTCACTGACCATCCTTTCCAAGCTGATAGTAGTCTGCATGTCTACCTGGTACTATGGTAAACGTCGAGCAGGCGACTGTGGAATGGCTATTCATACTTCAACAAGAACCCTGACCTCTCCATCCATCCAGTCAACAACACCAGCACTCAGCAAAGCAACCATCCATTCCCCATCTTCCGTCACCGTCACCAGGCCATCAGGCAGCCAGACTTTCACCACTGGGCGAGATGCACTATCCGGGCTTTTGTCTTGCTGCGGTTTCTTGTACTTCTTCTCCACTTCGGCGACGAGGCTGGAAAGACTCGGAGCGGCCTCAGGTGTCAACGTAAATCGTGGTATTACTCGCCTCAGAGCACCACCAGTATTCGAGACCACGTTGACGTAAAGAACGATTGATTGCTTAAAAGGTGTTGTAGGTTGAGGTTCACTCGCAGATACCGTGGATGGATGCTGCTCGACAGGATCAGGAGAAGTGGTTTGATGACCATTAGTTGACAAGGCTGTTTCATGCGTGTCGACGTGTGAAGTTAGAGAGTCGTCTGCTGGTGTTGCTGGTAATGACTGATCATCCTTGTTCTCTTTGTTAGAGCATTGTCTTCTGGTCGCAGCAGCGTAGACTCGCTGGCGCTCATTCGTGACCATCTTGCGCATCAGTGGCATCATCAGTTTGATGATTGTTTGACTGTCTTGGGGCCATATTAAAGTCCTAGGAGGGGCACCAGGAATCCCTTCTCCTGCCCCTGGACCGAAGTATTTCTCACCATATCCGTGCACTGCAAGAAACTCTTCAACACAATTCCACAGTTTCAGCTTAGCCACGTCGGTGCCGCCAGTGACTTTTTTATGACCCACAACGTCTCGACGTTCAGGGTGGGCTTCGTCGAGCATGAAGGCTTTGGCAGCGGTTTGGAGTCGGAGGAAATTCTCTGGAGCCAGCTCCAAAGATGCAAAGACCTTGCCTAGAGGAGGCCTGCTGTATTTCCTGCTCTTCGAAGATGGCTCTCGGAAGAGAACAGATGCTGAACTCTGCAGCTGAGGGGATGTGATCTCGGGGGATGCATCACTGATTTTGCGATCTGGCAATGTCGACGTGTGTGCAGTGATGCTCTCCGTTCGTTTCCTTTTCCCAAGTAACGTTGGACTCCTAGTCTGTTCGTCTGCCGCAGCTGTCGCGGCTTGCACCAAGCCCGCAAAGTGGACATCATCGGCATAATCTGTGTCTGCCATGATAGAATGGTTAGCAGGCAGCCGAGCCTGCTGAGCGCAGGGGCCTGCCCTGACGCAGCTGGGTTCAAGATAGAACCTGGAAATCAAAGAAGTAGAGGCAAGACAGGCAGCCTTGCGACGCGAGACGTGAGTGAGAGATGTTTGCAAGGTTTGACAACTGAGTAAATGAGACAAATCCGCCCAGCAGCCAGAGAACAAAAGGAAACGTTGCCGATATCAGGCTATACTTCGTTGGGACTTATCCTTGCCGCTATAGTACAAATCCCAAGTTGCACACGGCTGCGTCCGGAGCTAACCAAAAACGGTATGGAGCCTCTCATCCTCAACATCAATGCAGTCATGACAACAACGACTCCTGTTCTACCACTCTGTCAAACCCTCAGGCGTCGTTGGAGCATCTCACAACATGCGTTTGGACAGCACGTGGACTTCGTAGGAGAACCGAATTATCAACCGGAGCAGGACTTTGTTGGCCCCGTTCAATATGTTTGCAGCTACGAAGTCTCAATTGGCTACATACCTGCTAGGGGTCTGCCCGTTTTCGATCGCTTTCCTGGTCTTCCTGAACTCAACGGTCTCGTTTGTGATCACAGATATCATCGGCCGGGGCCATGGCGTCGGAGATGCCGTTGGCAGTTTGGGATTCGCTGACGAGCTGGTCGCGATGTTCGCATGTCCGATCTGGGGCGTTCTGTCCGATTATATGGGTCTGCGTTTTGTGAGACCTCTATGCGGACCACTGTCTAGACCACTCTACTGACGGCTTCCAGGTCTGTGTTTGCGGATATCTGATCATATGTCTAGCATTGGCGTTATTTGTTCAGGCGCACAATGTGTACCCTCAGCTGCTACTCACGAGACTCCTGTTCAGTCTTGGAGGTGCGGCGGCATCCACGATGGTGACGGCTATCCTTCCCGCCGTTGCTGCAGGCACTTCCAACGAGCTGACTGACCCCGGTTTGACGAGAGATGGCCACGCTGATGGCGGCGCTGGACACGCTTCAAGCCCTTCCATTGCCTCGGAACTGACGATCACACCTGCAACATTCATGTCTCAACCACGCAGACGTCGCAGTCCTCCTAGTACCACAAAGCCTGAGCCAGACATTTCCCGCTCAACGAATCAAATCGCTGGTTTCGTCGGAATGTTTACTGGTTGCGGTGCTCTCATCGCCCTGATGGTGTTCCTTCCCCTCCCGGCCAAGTTTCAATATGCTGGAGTCGGGATGAAGGACTCTCTGAAGTACAGCTTTTACATTGTGGCCTTCATAGCATTCATCTTGGCCGTCTGGTGCTTCATTGGTCTCCGGCATCTTCAGGAGACATCCAAGGAACATGGATCAGGCCACCCGAGCCCTCGGCCTGAGCTAAGCATGCCAGTGCTTCGAAGGTATCTGCGTGACATGTTCGACAACTTCGTTAAAGCTATTTCCAATGGTTTCAAACGTCCTGAGATAGCGCTGGGTTACCTAGGGGGATTTGTGGCTCGTGCTTCGTCCGTTGGTATCTCACTCTTTATTCCACTCCTGGTCAATGCCATGTTCATGTCCTCCGGCCTATGCACAGACAATATCTCCGAGGGAGGCCCTGCGGGTCTTCCAGACATTAAAAGAAAGTGTCCGCGCGCATATATTGTCGCAGCGGAGTTGACAGGGACTTCAGAAATGGTGGCTCTTGTTGCCGCTCCCCTATTTGGTTATTGGTCAGCAAGAGCTTCAAGAAAGGAAATTCCTCTTCTTTGCTCCTCAATCGCTGGATTAATCGGGTATCCGCTGTTCCCCAATTTATTCGATCCCGATGGCGAGAACACAGCTCGCCGTATTGCAGCCTTCCTCTCCGTTTCCTTGATTGGCTTCAGCCAGATTGGAGCAATTGTGTGCTCCTTGGGCACTTTGAGCAGTGCAATTCTTCGGAAAGAACCCGGCCCAGCTGGGCCTCCAGAGGGGATTGCCGGTGACAACGATGTTGCTGCAACAGAGAATCAGCCACTTCTGGATTCGGTGGGACAGCCAGCCAAAGACGTGTCTTTGTCCACCGTCAAGGGTTCTGTTGCTGGTGTATACTCATTCTACGGGGGTGCCGCAATTTTGATATTGACCAAAGGGGGTGGTCTTCTATTTGACAAGGTGTCTTTAGCCGGTCCCTTCTACATCATGGCTGCTTTCAACGCAGTATTGATGCTTGATTGTGCAGCTTTATGGCTTGGGGGCACGAAAGCGCAGCCTCGCGGGCCTTCCGGAACGACCTAAGCCATCTCGGCCCTTCCAACCATCCAGGACAATTTGCATTCGAGATGAACATCTGCTCACAACCTGACACTCGCTCTTAAAAGACCCGGTGTGCGGCGTGAACTTCCCCGAATCAGCAACATTGACCAGGACAGGCCTCCGCACTCGACGAGAAAGTCAAGAATGTTTCTGCATGAGAGTGTCACCCGAATGGTCATCCATAATCAGTGGGCGTCCCCAGGTTCCGTCGCTCGATGTTTACCAGCTATCATACCTCACACCTGCCACAATAGGCAATAGCATTCTCCACCTAATCCCTGCATTATCCCCCGCAACTGTGGAGTCCTGGGGTTGAAGGTATGTGAAGGCGGCACCTGCTATGACAATGTTCGGCCCTAGTTGTATCGAAGTGAGCCTGTCCGCCCGGTCGTTTCCTCGTCAGTCCCAAAAGCCGATATAAAACTTGCCTCAGTAGTTGAGGTAAGTACCATAGCAGGAGCTGGACGGGCAACGACAGGTACTCCAAGGATACTGATGCTCACCATGTTCTATTCATTGCGTTTGATGGCAGTCCTGGCCGGTCATGTCTTAGCCATCCCTTACTCGGAATACATAGTGACTCCTTCCTCAAGGACGCTGTACCCAACCACGGTGTATAATGTCAATGGCACAGTTCAGGATGCAGCAGCGTTGGTGAAGACAGGCGGCTCAGCCACCTTCGTGGGTCAGTCAGCAGTGACATATGACTTCGGCAAGAACATCGCAGGAATCGTCTCCTTCGACTACAATACAAGCTCTGGTGCTCAAGGAGGGTTTATCGGGATCAGCTTTACTGAAAGTTCCTTATGGATCAACAGCGATGGCTGTGATGCAACAGCTGATGCCGGCATTGACGAGGCGCTCTGGTTTCCTTTGGCTGCTGGCAGTGGTCGTCAACAAGCATCACATGAACATCAACGCGGAGCATTTCGTTATCTGAATGTCTACCATAATACTAGCGGGGAGGTAACTGTCAGCAACCTCACCATTTACTTCACAGCCATACCTCAGAAGTCAGAAACATCGTTACAGAACTACACCGGCTATTTTCACAGCAGCGATGAGCAACTCAACAGAGTTTGGTATGCTGGAGCGTACACCAATGAACTCTGCACGATTGACCCAAAAGCTGGAGACTCCTTGATATATTTGGGCAGCGTCGCATCAAACGACACAGTAACGACTCCCTTGCCGTGGTACCTGAACTACACTATTTCGGCAGGGGAAAGCGTCCTGGTTGATGGAGCCAAGCGTGACCGGCTTGTATGGCCGGGAGACATGTCAATCGCAGTACCATCGATCTTCGTCTCGACCAACGATTTGACCACGGTGAAAAATTCGTTGGACTCGCTTCTGGAGTTACAAAACAGCTCGACAGGCGCCTTGCCCTATGCTGGAGTCCCATTCGGTCAGAAATTACCCGTTTGGAGTTTTACTTATCACTTATACTCGCTAATCGGTATCTACGACCACTACCTGTATACAGGCAATTGGTCGTACTTGTCCGCGAATTGGGACAAGTTCAAATTCGGCCTCAAGTACTCGGCAAGTTTTATTGATAGTTCGGGAATGGCCAATGTGACTTCGTCAGCAGACTGGCTACGGTTCGGGATGGGTGCACACAACATTGAAGCCAACGCGATATTGTACCACACCTTGAACCTGGGAATCAGCCTCGCCGCGATCATGAACGACACGACAGTGGCCGCCTGGTCAAGCTACGCGGCTGGGATCAAGAAAGCAGCCAATGCTCAGCTATGGGATGCTTCAGCCAACCTATATCGCGATAACGACACAACGCCGCTTACAGATCTACACCCGCAAGACGGTAACGCATGGGCCATCCTGTCGAACTTGACTCTATCATCTGCGCAGAACGTCAACATTTCGACCGCCCTAGCATCACGCTGGGGCAAGTATGGTGCCCCCGCGCCTGAAGCTGGTGCGACAGTGTCACCGTTCATCTCAGGCTTTGAGATACAAGCGCACTATATCGCTGGTCAGGCTGGCAATGCTGTGAAGCTGATGCAATTCATGTGGGGAGATTTCATGCTTGATGACCCTCGTATGACCAACAGTACCTTTATCGAAGGATATTCCACCAATGGTGACTTACATTATGCACCATATACCAATGACCCACGCATTTCCCATGCTCATGGCTGGGCTACAGGGCCAACGAGCGCCCTGACTTTCTACGCCGCCGGGCTTCAAGTGCTCAGCGAAGCAGGCAAGACATGGAAAATAGCTCCTCAGCTTGGAGGTTTGCAGAACGCTGAAGCTGGTTTCGAAACTCCATTGGGTAGCTTCTCGTCAAACGTCACTGCTCTAGAAGGTGGAGGTGTGAGTGTGATGTTCGAAACCCCACCAGGGACATCTGGCAGTGTGGTGTTTCAACCTGAAGCTGGCCACGAAGGTCACGTCATGGCAACAAGAATTGGGGACCAGTCTCTTGTAAAGAGGACTCAGGTGTCATCTGGCAGGCCGGGGCCCGTTGTCTTGGATGGGCTTCCTGGCGGCAAGTACGAAGCCAAGCTTTTACGTGTGTGAGGGTAGTCAAGGGAGGTAAGTATAAAATACTCCTTTATAATAATATTCTTGCTAACCTAATTAGAGTCCCGGTCGACTCTACGCATATATTGGGTCACCTTATTTTGAGTCTGGAGCGCATCTCCGATCTATCACCTCCAATAACCTCCTGAATATTAAGATCCTCTTTTTTGATGTTGCATCAGCAGTTCCCCCTCTTCCCAACTTTACTCAAGCTTATTATGCCCAATACCCTCCCTACGACTATATTTTATTCTAATCTTCTTGGATCTAGTGTGTCCCCTATCCTTAACCAAGATTTACACTATATTCCCCATCGTCCAATATTCCTCGAAACCACTTCTGTTGCGATATACTCCCAGCGCCCTCTATTGCTAACAAAGGTCTATCCATTACACCTAGCGGACTCTTAAAAGCCGACGTCTGCTATTTCTGTCTTTCCTTCCAGCAGGCGCTGTACTCACAAGCAATATTTAACAGGCGTGCGACAAGGTAAGGATGAAGTCAACCATGGATTCACTGTCTTTTCCTCTCATACAAGAACACCAGATGGTACCGAGTGCCCCGGCCAACTACCGAATTCACCACGAGGTGTAGGAATCCTATCTACAACTCAACTGGTCCCAATGCAACCTCCTCGCCGACCCAACGCCGAATTGCCTCTTCGGCAGATACCAAACGCTCACAAGACGAGCCAGGACAGGGCAAAAATACATCCTTATGCGCGACCAGGAACACATGGTGCCTGTGGCCCTCCCTCTCCCAAAAATCGCGGATCTCCACCGCCACACGCCGGCTACCACGGTGCCAAGTCATGGCCACCGTGAATTGGGCGTCTGGCAGCACGACATAATGTCGTGTGCGCCGGCCCGACCTCTTTGTCTCTAGAGACAAGAGGAATTCACGGCGGCCAAACCTTTGGCCGTGGCGGTGGAGAAGGGGAGAAGGAGAAGGAGAGGAGGACGGAGAAGTTGAGGCTGTTGTGTCCCTTAAATAAGCAGGAGTGGTGCCACTGGCAACGCTGCCAGCAGTGACACTGACTGTGCCACCACCAACGCCACCAACAACGCTGGCACCAGTGTTGGTGACAGTGTTAGTGTCAACAAAGGTATCAACCACAGAAAACAACCCCAATCCATGTCGAGTCGCCCCAGGTCTCAAGGACAAACTCGCTCTGATCTCACGGTACACAGTCCGTGATAACGGCCTCGCTCCAAAGACCACGGTCCCAGCACCAATTTCCTCTTCTCGAATGCCCCGACGTCGAGTGACTGAAATTGGAAGACTGCGGCCTACAGGGCTTGGGTGTGCTTCCACGTGACCTTCGACTGCTGTAACGAGACGTTGGACTGAATGCTGGACTTCGGGCGTCATACGGTCGTCTCTCTGCACTCGCATCGTCACTTCACGCATCATGTCGTAAATGTGTGGTGGGGGACGGTCAAGAATACGGCGTTCAGAGGGGAATAAGCCGTCGATTGTTGGTAGTTCATCCCATTGGATGTGGCGCCGGTTAGGGTTGGTGGGGGTCTCGTTTGGTGGAGGCATGGTTGAGAAAAGACAAAGGAGGAGGAGATGGTGGTGGTGGTGGTTGTTGTTTGTTGTTTGTGTTGTTGCTTGTTTTCTTCTTGATGAGGTAAGAGGCGGTGGTTCTTGTCTGTGTCCTTGCTTGCGTGTTCTTCTCAACGGAGGTGAAGGTAGGTCTCTGAATCGTCACAATGGAAGAGTATTCGTTGAGTTAGTTGTGACTGCCGACAATGCAAAGGATAAGCAAGATCGGTTGGCCTGTCGATCTCTGGGTGACTGCTGATGAACACCAGGGAATATATTAGCTTCTTCTTCTCGAATTGGTACAATGATGGGGGTTCTTCAAAGGAGGGCTGGAGAGTAGGTAAGTTACTTACGAGCAAGTGTGCTGTACTGCGCGGCGACAGACAGACAAGACCAAGAGAAGAAAGGAAGAGAAGAGGAAGGTTTGAAGACCACTCGTCGCAACTTAGTGTTCAGAGGAGGAAGGGATTGTGTCTCTCGAGAACTGGCGGTGGAGAGTCAAGTCAGATCGGCTGCTGAACAATATTCCAAGATCGGGTAGGGAAGCAGGTAGGTGGGTGAGTAGGTACTTACCAAAAGATTGGGTGCTGTTGTCCTTATAGCAGAGCAAAGCAGATTAGGACAGAGAACCAGTGTCGCTATTGTCGTTGTCACAAGGGAGCCAGAGAGATAGATCGGTGACTTAATCTTGTCGCAGTGTGTTCAGTGTCGCTGTTGTCGTTGTCGTCTTAAGGGAGGAAGAGAGGATAGATGGGCAAGTCAACCAGCCAGCCTAGGGAGGAGAAGAAGCGCAGAGAGCCGAGCCACTGTAACGACTGCGACGATTATTTCGATCAAAGAAAAGCGCTGGTCCTGGTCGTCAAAGAAGAGAAGAGGGAGCAAGAGGAAAGGAGACTGCACTGGCATAGGGAACAGAAGAATCATGATCGACTGTTGTTGATACAGTGTCGCGTCACTTCTCTTCTGTTTCTGTTTTTGGGTTTGTTGATGATTTTGTTATTGTCTTTAGATATCTGTATGCGGTGCGACAGACAGGAGTATTCACTGTCTACTAGTACTAGTATCTAATTGCTATTGGGCGACGACTTCTAGACAGTGAAGTGAACCTATATAGCGAATTAGCCTTGGCGAGACGAGATGCGACAAGGCTGTGCACGCAGGAGACAAGGCTGAGTCTCTACTAGTATCTATATTCAAGCACAAGACAACAGACACAAAGACCAGAACAGACAGGCATGCTACTCCTATCCCGAATCCGAATCATTTCGTGCGAAGCAGACTACTAAGGATATATTACCTTAGTGTTGAACAGTTCGAATAGTCCAGTCCAGAGCAGACGTGGAGACAGGAAGGGAGAATAAAAAGGGGGTGCGCAGCCTTGCCTTGTGACCCCACCGCAGCCTGCCGCAGTCAAGAACATAACAGATCGAGCATAAGTACTTGCCCGATTCATCCGAAATATTCTTTTCTGATGCAAGCAGGCTGAGTACAATAGATCTACTCGCAGTTTGGAATCGTTTCAAGTAATGGCCATGATCCTTTTTTGAACATGGGCATTCGGTGTCTAATTAGGCTATGCTAGTTGCCGCCAGCATTCGCAGTCGAATTGCGCATTGCCCTCTTCTGGCTCTCTTTCGCCAGGGCTCTGGCTCTCGCCCTTGTTCTCCGTACTCCGTACACTCAATGCTAAGTTATCAAACACGCTTCCTTCCAGCCCGCCATGCTGTGTGACGTTGATTCTTTTGATGATTCGTCATCCTTAATGTCGTTCGTTATCGGCATTCAATCATTCATCAAGGTTTGCCCCGAAAGTATTCCCTAGTCTAGCCCCGAAGAAGTGAACCTTTCAGGCGGCCCAATCGCTAAGCCGAGCTGAGACGACTAGTTTGTTGTGCCCGCAATCAGACCAGTCCAAACTAACCACCGCCTCGACGGCTTGAACCCTGCGAATTACTGGCGATGATGTCTCTAGCACCATCGTCAAACGAAGCACCACCACCACCGTCCACCGAGTCCCCATCCCAGGTCGGTTTCTTCTTGGAAGGCGGAAGCTTGACCTCGATACCGGCATTGATGACTTGCAGTCTGAGTAGCTTCTGATGAGCCTCGCGTTCGAATCTCTTGACCATGTCAAGAGCAGCCCGTTGGGCTTCAGCACGGAGGTCATGTTGCACAGCATCTAGAGTGCCATGCTCGAGATCAATGCGCGCATCAAGTTTTCCTTCCTCAATCAGGGCAATGATTTCGTCCAGGAAACTCTGTGGGCCAGCCGTTGCTGCTGAGCCTGCATCATTGTCGACACCCTGAAATGCTTGCGGATTGATCGGACTACCAAACATTTTTTCCATGTTGGCCAAGGTCACTTTGCTGAAGGGTTCGAAGTACTGGATCATGCTCTTGGTGCGGATTTTCTTGTAGATGTCGGCGAGCAAGGGTTGCAGATAGATGTCCAAGAGATAGTCGGGGCGGTAGGACTCGAGAATGTCGAGGCATTGATTGTATTTGCCTGCACAGAAGGACTTGATGGCGCGGCGGATGTGAGGTTCGAGCTCAAGAAAGTTGCGGAAATTGGCATTGTCCAACACCTGAGACTGGAGTTCCGAGCGTGTCATGGAAGCCAAAGCACAAAGACCGCCGTAGACGGCGACATCGTTGCTGGTGATGACCTCACTGTAGCTGTCTCCCAAGCTGGCTTCCGTGTTGAGGAAGCTGATGGCAGCATTGTGGTAATCACCGACTGACATCTGCTGCAGACCCATGGCTGCGTAGATTTTGGGCTGGTTTCGGGCCATGTCTTCCGGTTTCATCTGCAGGTTGCGGATCTTGTGCACTTGAGACTGGACGGCCAGCCAGTTCTTCTGTTCAATAGCCACAGCCACAATCCTAAATGCTGTCGATGCAATGTGCGCTGCTGTGGTACAGTAATCCCGCATGCGTGAGTATGCTTTGACTGCGTTGTTAAGATCGCCGATGGTGTAGTAGTGGTTGCCCAGGTCTTCATTTCCCATCTGCGCCAGATTGTCAGTACAAATGCACCCTCGGGTAGAGCGCTTGCAGACTCACACGTATACTCTCTTTGATGAGGTTGTTCTTGTACCCCTTGAGTTCGTTCTCCAGACGGGCGGTTTCGGCCGCATTTCTCTTTTCCTGCTGTGCAGCCCAGACGGGATCCACGAGATTGTCCACATTTTTGCCCCTAGATGCCTTCTTCAACAGTGCCACTGCTTCGTGGTAATTTCGAACATCGCTGCCCTTCTTGGCCTCCGCGACCGCCATCCGAGCGGCTTCTTCTTGCAACGGGATAGAACACGAGGCAATGAGGTGAAGTCTGCGGAAGACAGTCCGACCTGAAATGAGATGTACGGTGAGCATATGTGACCCTTACAGTATTAACCTTGTGGCATACCCTTGTAGTTTGCAATGTAGGAAGGCAGGTCGAAATTAGGAGTCTCTGTAGATGCGACGCAAGAAGTTAGCAGGCGCTCCTCCGTACGACATTCATTAGATCGCAATATCGCGAAGAAGTAGGCTTACCATGTACCTCCACACCGTAGGTGGGGTGTTCCGATGAAAGGTCCTCGTCTGCCATATTGGAAAACAGTGGCCTTGCCTGCGCGGCAAGGAAGCCGCTCTCTGTGGGGAGTTGGTACCAGAGGAGAGATCAAGTAGGTCCCACGCTGTGTTCAGACAGATGATTTCGGTGAGTCTGAGAGTGGGATGCTGTAAAGACTGGGAGAATGCTACAGAAGGGAGACAGGTGCAGAGGAAATATTGTCGCGGTTGGTGGTGGTGGTAAACAAAGTCAGTGGGCAGAGAGTCGGAGTGGTTGTTAGTTGTGCTTAGTGAGTGAATCGGTGCCTCCAAAAAGCGATCGATCAGTCGCAGGTTGCGATCGTCACTACTGCCGTTGACGTGCCGTATCCACCACCGTAGTGCTAAAGCGGAATATGCTGCAGTTGACGCAATGCTGCACCGTTGTTGGATCTCAGTTCTATCCCACCGCCACCGGCACCCCCCATCCCCATCCCCCGGAGTCGCTCTCACCTTCTGTACCCCTTGATCTCCATCCTCTTTGTGCCAAAAGGCCAACGGCCAAACTGTACAAGCCAGCACAAGACAGGGCGAACAGACATCCATAAATAATGTAGTTTAGAATCTAGTCTGAGAAGCCGCGCCGTCCAGGTACAAACAGTGAGTGAGCCGTCAACCGTGACCAACAACTATTGTCCACATTAAGATGTTCATTATTCGAGCGCACAGCGCTTCATGTACCCCCTGTGTGTGGAGTTCTATCATACATACACAAGCACAGCTTTTTCCTCCATCAAGGAGACCAGTCACTGTCGGGTATCGATCGCTTGCAGTCCTTTCTGAGAGTCCATATCCAAAACCTAGGCACTTTTCCCTCTCGTCCTGGCTCTGCCCGTCTGTTTTCTTCCAAGGGGTGGTCTGGTTCCACAAGTTTCGTTTCCTCCCATCAAGAATTCCGAACTGGGAAGGTATTCAATCTCACATTGCCCAGCTCGTTCCATGACATCGCCTTCCGCTTGATCCAAGACATGATCCATCAATCCATACAGACCCAACGGTAGAAGAGCTGTTCGCCATACGTAACCACCAGCCCAAAACATCCAAAATCAGTCAGCCCTGTTCCCAAAGGCAAACCACGCTAAGCCGACGGCAGACTCAAAAGCAATAGCATCATGAAGAGAGAAGAAAAATTCAAGCCATCAACGCATTCAAGTCAATCGACTGCCCAGCCTCTTCGGCCCGCGACACCCAGGGACCCTTTTCCTCTGGAGAAGCATTATGGAAAGCTTCGGCTCTCTTGAGTGTCTCCACGTCCAGATCGGTGACGTAGCTCTTGCCGTCGGGTAGTGGGATGCGAACCTCGAATTCATTGTGCAGCATCATGTCGTCCTTCCATAGCCGACGGGGGCCGTCATAAATACACAGCACACGCTTCTTCATCCGCATCTTCTCTGCAGGCATGCCCCAGGATGGTGGATAATGCTTTCTCTTCTTGCGGCCCTTGCCGAGAAGAGCAACACCACCTCTTGACCAGGTCATGCCTTTCTTGCTTGCCTTGCTGGACTTGGACACACCGCCGTTGAGAACTGTGCGGCGGGATGTAACCGCAGGCTTGTTGGATTTAATGGCACCCTTACCGGAACGGCGGGTGAATGATGGGTCATCGTCCTCCTCATCGTTGTCGTCGTCGTCTTCATCATCCTCGTCGTCCTCCTCATCCTCAAAAGAGGTCGAGACATCCTCCGCTTTCAACATGTGGCGATCCAAAGTCTCCTGCACATCTGCGTCACCATCGACATTACCCAAATGCTGTGCGTTGATGGCTTCACTAGGTTCCTCCTGCTGCACCACGCGCAAGACACAGTCATCAAGATGCTCATAAAAGTCTTGCGCGTTGTTGAAGGTGGCTGAACAAGTCGAGCATTTGCCGGTGGCATCCGGGCAGTAGCTGGCCAATTTTCGAGTGCTGGAGGTGGGACTACGTTTCCGGCTGTTCGGGGCTGTCTGCTCGACACCGTGCACTGAAGTCAAATGTCGCTTGAAAACGTCGGCGCGGTTGAAGCTCTTCTCGGCGGGAGTGCCAGACCCAGGACAAAATCCGCATACCATGGTACCCTTGTAATGGGTCAAGGTATGTCGGTTCTTGTCATACTTTCGAGCGAAGCCCTTTTGGTTGTACTCACATGTCACGATGGGACATTTCTCGGGCCGTTCAGCCTGATGAGTAAGCATATGTGCTTTCAAATCCTTGAAAACTTTGCCGCAGTCAGGATGTGGGCAACGTCCTTTCTCTCGACCCTCGCCATCGGGTTCGGACGAGGGGCTGGAGTGCGATAGGTTGGAGTCATAAGATACAAGGGACGGCCTTCGGTTCAGGAAGCCGGGTTGTGGGTAGTAGTTGTTGTTGTCAGGGAAAGAGTCGGCGAACTGGTTGGTGCGATAAAATCCATAAGCCTGCGGCGAGGGAGCTGGGGAACCTGACGGCGATATGTTGGAGAACCCTTGCATGCCAGATGGATAGAGTCCTTGCGGACGGAACAATGGATCCGCATAGGATCGCGAAGTTTGGATCAAAGCAGGGTCTGCGACCAGGGTGTCAGTGAGACCAACAACAAAGCAACGTGGATGACGAGACGGGGTAGGCAAGCAGGAAGAGGAGAAGTGAAATTGTGTTCAAGGTGGCCGTCCTGGTAGTTACGAACAGGATGATGCAACCGATGGGACGAAATCATCGCTATTTCGGGCAAAGAAATGCGGTTGAAAGGGAGTGACAGGTGCTTGACCTGGAGTATCACCGGGTCCAATGGACACCATGTGGTTGCAGTTGGGGGAAGGGGGTTCAATGGATGCATTGACGGAGAAGCGATAGGGAAAAAAATATCTTGAACGTGCTTGCAAGGTGTTGTGGGTGATTTCAGGCCTGGTGGCAGGGTGCATATTATTGTGGTCAATAGTGGCAGAGGGGTGCTGGGCCAGTGGGCAGTGGGAGGACAGACCCGGAGAGCCGGAGGGGACGTGATAACTGGGTACAGTGGGTCACCCGGGTTCGGAACGGGCAGGGATGGGCAAACCCTCGGCTAAAGGTGTCCACGTCGCATTCTGACTGGCACGACGGGAGCGCCCAAGTGGAGGCAGTCGTCCAGATCGGGATTGGGAGTGGATTGTGCAATAATAGTCGCTGACGCAGGCGCTGGACAAAGAAGACACAGAGGCGCAGACTTACCCACAAAGCTGCTGTCCACCGACACCTTGTCGTCGAGGTTTCGATCGCTCCCCAGAGACAGCTCGGCCTCCATTGATTCTCCCAGCAAATCCTGCTGGAAGCTTTCTTGATGGACAATGCATGGCATGGCCCCAAGCCCGTATGATGAGCCATGGTCGTATCCATCCTGAGAAGAGAAGGTGTGCAAAGGCTCTGAGTAAGGAGACCCCATGGTGGAGGATGAGGCACTGGCGATTGATGGAATCGAGTCTGATGAGACCAGAGATGGGGGTAATTCACGAATCTGGAACATGTCGTCCTTTGTCGTTTGCATTGGTGCGCTAGGGAACAGGGTCGAGTTCTCGAAGAATGGGTATGGAAGAGGGTGAAAGTTGAGTAGGGGGTCGATCACGTTGTAAGCCTCCATTGTTGAACGAGAAAAAGGCGCTTGCGAACGGATGCCGTTCTCGCTGTCATACACCGATTCCGCAAATCGTTGACGATTCGAATGCTCAAAAGCAAGCATCGTGAGCAGTGGGGTGTACGGCTCAAGTCAAGGGCAAAGCATAAGATGGAAGCAATGCGAGGACTTGAGACGGAATCAAGGACGACGCTGAATATGTCGAGTAATATGTCTGCTCCGGCTGTTGTTTCAACAATGGGAGTGGATGGTCAGGCTGAAAATGCGCAGTGTCAACAACTTTCCTGGCCTTGCGTGGAACGGGTCAGCTGTGACGAGGTGCGTGTTCTAGGTCTGTTGCGACCGCGTCAAGTTTGTCAATGGGAAGGCTCAGGGCCTAGAGCCATACAAGGGGAAGATGAGGCGTATTGGAAACAAAGAGATATCCGGGAGGCTTGCTGAAGATATGTCGATCAATACTGGAAGGGGTAACGGTACCGGCGGCGGAAGGGGGAGGAAGCCGAAGGGACGGGCGGCAGGCCGTTGGGAGTCTTATAACAGAAGGCTCTTGGTAGCGGATGATGTTGATGGTCTTTGATGACACAATGCCGTAGTCGATGTTTGGATAGACTTGCTTACGTGCAAGTGGTGTCCCGAACCTGAAAGTTGATCTCAGGCTGGATGACTGAGGGGGCGAAATCATCAGATATACTCGTCTGGATCAAAGCCAGACGGATGGATCTTACCGAATGGAGCCTGCCCTGTCGCTCAGTGCCAAAGGAGGAGCCCACCACAGCCCTATACTTTTTGGCTCACCAGGGTCTGTGCAATGATACGAGCAGGGGCTCCAGTATGAGATGCAACTGGTCACTGGTGCCAGGGAAGCAGGGGGACGGGTCAACGTAGCGTTTCTTCGGGGTGTAGTGGTGGTGGCTGTATCGTCAAATACCCCGCCCAGTAGGAGAAAGTGTCGATGTGACAGCTAATGCATGTGCTAGTGAAACTAGCTTTCGGGGAGGCCTGAGTCTGAGCCTGAGGGACAAAGACAAGCCAGTCAAGGCGCCAGTTGCGGCGTTAGTCACAACAGTTCCGGTTCTCTCAACAGCAAGTCCGCGGTGCAAGGGCGGTATGATAGTTCAGCAGTTGTCTAGAGGAACATGCCGGAAAAGTTCTCTGGGCTGCCAACGTACGAGTCGATCGAGGTGACTCGTGTCTGGTCGAATATCGCTCGTAGGGGCGTAGAACAATATGCAGTACGAACACACTCTTTCCACAGCGGGGATAAGATGCCAAAGCCACTGTCTCTGTAGATGGCCTGCAATCTGCAGCATGCATTGCCTGGCTATGCAGCAATAGTCCACCATCTTCCTATTGGCACTCCCAATATTCCATTGTGCTATTCATATCGAGACTCTTTTCTGACCACTTTCCCAAGGTAACAGTAGTAGCCGCCGTCGGCAAACTTCAAGCGGCATGACGAAGCATCGGTTAGGTAGGTAGCAATGGTTCTCATGGTGAACCTGAAGTCCCAAAAGCTATCGGCGACCACTTGGCATAGCTGTCAGCAGCCGGGGGTGATCGCATCGTCCCCAGTCGCAGCACCCAGACAGTTGAATCTCGTTTGACACCCGTGGTGCACTGCAGTGGGTGGATGACAGAGGGGCACTCAGGCTGGAGATGCTGGTTTGGGAAGAGTGACTTCGGATGTGACAGGGATCAGGTCACTCTTTGAGTGGTGCGCAGAATGAGAATTGGCACGAATTGCTCCGACTGCCTGTTCGAGCGATCTTCAGCCCGTCGTTTGCTTGGTTTGGTTTATTGGTTCTTTTGCTGCAGCTTGGTTCTTGGGAAAGTTCAAGTTGGACCATCTCCGGGCGGGCTTAGCGCAAATCCAAAGCCGGTTGGCGTGGGCCTAATCGCCGCCAAGTGGCGCACTAGCAGCCGCTAGCAGTGCCTAGCGGTAATACCGTTTCTCTGTAGGCGAAGCCGATGCAATTGGCGCCATCGTGCAGATGCGGTCAGACCAACGCCGGATTCAGGGTACCAAAAACGTGGACAACCCAACAAGCGGCTGTCATTGGCAGCCGAGCTTCGGAGCGGCCAGGATGGAGGCACAAGCCACTGTCTGGTCTGATTCTATTGGTCATTGAACGCCTGAGCCACGTATGGGCGGAGTCTGCCACTATTTTTTGACCGCCTTTGTGGGCCAGAGTGAGGCTGTGGCCTGTCACTCGCTATGGGCCCTGCGAGCCATACTTTGCCCGGGATAGCGGTCATCATCTTATGATGCACACAGTCGTAGTGACTGAGCCCGTCACTGGCAATGATGTTACCTTCGCTATCGCTTGACGACATGATGAGGTCAATTGGGGCTCAAGGAGACTTCGCCAGGATTACTGCTCACCGCTGCAGACCCAGGAACGTTGCAGAAACCACCGAATTTCAATTGTCTGGCTCGGCTCCAGAGGGACTGTAAGATTTGAGGACTGGACTGCACTACCACTTACTTTCCCTCTCGTTTATTATTGCATGTGCTCTTCTTCATTTATCCGTGCCCAAGACATGAAGCAGAACCGTTCCCCTTCACTCTTCAGTTGATTAGCACTGCAGGCTGACATGACATGGCATGAGTTGACTTAGTCACTACTAGCCATTGACTTTGGCGACCTGCCAGTGGTTGCGTCGTGGTGGCATGTGCCTCTCGGTTAGATATTCACGGCCCGTCTGACATTTCCAGCGACACGCCTCGGTACTCACCGTGACAAGTGGCCCATCATGCCCCAGTGGAAAGGGTATCCATCAGGTCCATGCACTCGCACAAGGGACCGGTGTTCCGAGAGTCCACGACAGGAAAAACAATCACAGCACAAGTCATTCGAAAGCTGCGGTGGCTGCCAAAAAGCTTTCAAGAAGTTGTTGTAGTTTGGTAGGGGCTTGCTGGCGTGGGATCCGAATAACTTGAAAAGGGGTTAGCATGTTGTTGTCTCCTCCCAGCTCCTGCTCCTCCTATTGGCAGCTCCTCATTCTCGTAAACTCTGCTGCCAAAAGGACATTGCCTGTTGGTAGCGGACCAGGTCGCGGCCGTAACTGGACGACCCCTGGTCACTTATCGACTCTAGTAGTCAGCAGCTTGACGCCCTCTTTCGATTGCTGGTACCATGTGAGCAATGGGGGGTTTCATTGCCCCGTAGTGCCTATTCCTGCACAAGCGACTCCCCTTGTGCCTCTCATCCGTCATAAGTCGCCTATCCTATCGCCTTTGAGTTAGACCATTCCAGACTTTTGTCTTTAGCAGGGCTAAGCGTGCTTACTGTACGAACGACCCCTCACCAACCCTCCCAGGCCTCCCCAGAACTGTACCGCAAACACACATGCAACCTTTTTTCCATCGCAGCAAGATTGTTACCGACCCAGTTTTTCGTTCCAATCGTCTGAGGTGTTGTGCTGCATACTGATTTAACCCTTGATCTCCGGCTAGCCTTCTTCATCGTAACAGTGGTAATTACATCTCCTCGGATATCCGTAAGCAGGCCTGAGCCTCATTGTAAGGCTGCAGAGGAATCAGCATTTGGGGTCCCCGAGTATGGCGCGTGCAACCGATCGCCATCAAGCCCAGTTTTTCTGCGAGGCCTTGGGAAACAATCAACTGCCTCTCACATGAGATGCCCCAATATACTGGTCCCCTGTGCTCATTTGAGAAAGCCTAGTGCAGGAGCATGTCTGTTGTCGGTCTGGAGGTAGTCGAGCATGTGAGCTTGTTGCTTTTTCTTGGTATCACAAGTTGTATACAGCTAGGGTCTCCTAGCCCTGCTTGCCAGACCCATGGTGGTCCGTACCACAGGGTTGGGCTATGCATCTGATGGTTTTTCTCCCTTCTGGCAGCGGTCTGGTGCTGGTCGATCCTGCGGCGGGATTTGCCATATAGCAAGGAACCCCTCCCAGACCGCTCAACTTCTGCCCCTGCACCGTTTCTCTCCCGGCATGCACCCTTGCCAGCGGGCGACCAAGTGATCAAATTTCAGGACCATGCAGCGGTGTCCGTGCAGCCTCAGGTCTAGATGGAGGAACATCGTGCCAACCAAAGGCATTGCTAAAGACCTCTCTGCTCCAGTCTAGTTTAACTTAGGTCACTATAACCCAACGCGCTGTGCATGCATAGGGCCAATGGACAGAAACAACTGGTACATAACGTTTGGTACTCAATGGTGTTCTCGGAGATGTATGTGCTGGTCCACTATGGCGTTGCTCATGACTTTTCCCTTGTTTACAGGAGAAGGCCTAGACCGACCCGACGGCCGGGATGGAGGGTTGAAGCTTGTGAGCTGCGGCATCAACAGGGGCTTTACTAAGGACTGTTGCGTAAACGGCCAAGGAAGGGACATTTTGGGTACCGGTAACGAGCTGGGCGTTTTGGGCGCATACTAAAAGGATACACGCGGCCAGGTAGCGAGAGCGCCGCGCCCGACACCCACATGGGCATGACGGAAGGGGGTCGAGAGGGATTGAAACGGGGGCAGGGCGACACGGTCGAGATTGCCCGCCTGCAGAGTTCCCTTGGGATGGTACTGTAAAACTCCCCGGCCACTGCCATCAGCCTCGTCGGGTCATTTCTGTGCTTGTAAAAAGGGAAGCCCCTCAACCTTCCTGTTTCTTCTGTCTCGTATCCCGTCACTAACCTCTCTGGGCTTCTTGAAATGCGGCCATGCCGGATTGAGAGCTGTGGCTTGCGTTTTAAGCGAGAGTTCGAAGTCTGGACTCTGCCATCTCCGCCCGCTTCTCAACCTTGAACTGAATCGGGCGCCATTGCTGCCCTGGCCTCCCTCAACCGGCCGCCTGGCATCGTTGCGTGTCTGACTGCCCTGCAGTGCTTCAGCCATCGATACCGGAGATGCCTGTAGCCAGCTCGACGGTTCGCTAGTAGCGATTGCCGCCAATTACAAGCAGCGTATTTACTCTTAAGGACCCTGCCCAACCTAGCGGAAGCGGGATGTTGGAGTGCTGCTTTCCCAATGCGCTGGTACTCACGATTCTCGCCAACGAGTGCTACAGTGTACGAGCAACAAGGGCCCGCCCATTGGTTCTGGTCGACATCTCCCACGGCGTTTGGGTCGCTTGCGATGCTCTTTGCATCCACCTGATGTGTCTTGACCTGGACAGCTGTGCATTTACGAACCGGTCAATGCTGGTCGTGCTGGGAGTTTTTATGGTGCTCTCCTCGGGTAATCGCCCTTGACGAGACACACACCAGCGCCTTTACTAACTCGTTTCGTTCGTCAAGTCCAACTCCCAGTGACGACTGCATATGCGTGCAGTGCTTGGCGCTACTGCAACGATTCAAAATTTGACAACGCGAAGCTTTCGTCAAGCGGACTTTCAGCAGTAGAGAGTCGCGCGGCAGCATGTCGAGGTCGCTAACGCAAACCTTGTCCACCACCAAAGTTATCTGACGTCAACCCCCTCTGATGTACCAGAACGTTTTGTCCTTTGGCGTAGAATACTATGGTCATCGTCCAGGCTCGGGTCATAACACCTCCAAAGACCGTTCAGTTGTACTGAGCTGTACTTTTGAAAGCAATACGTAGCATTTTCGAGCGAACCGTGGAACGCTCTCATTGGCATTGTCGGATCTTTCAGCCCGCCACAACGGCTTATTTGCTGGGGGAGTGAACTTCAGCGGGTGTAGAGTGAGCAGGCCAAGCCCATTTCCCGCGCTGGGCTGAGTGGCCACAGAGTCTGTAACATCACATCTGTCCAGGAAATCTGTCGCTGGGGGTGCAACCTTGCAGCTGCAGAACATCGTGCTCACTCTCGTTACAGGTAACTGTGATCCAGGCTTCTGACCTGATGGCTGTCGATGCAGAGTTGGGCCTATCTCGTCGGAAAGTCGAAACCACTGAAGGGTCTACCATGAAATGGGCGTAAAACCAATAGTGGTAAGCATGCCGTCCAAGATTGAGTGATCTTGCTGGAGAATGTCCCATTCCGCTTCAAATTTCACCATCAAAGTACCACCAAGTATTGTGCCATTTGGGGCGACAGAGCTGGCAGGTCCAGCCCCAGGGATGGCAACGGACTCTCTTCTTCTCGGGCAAATGGCCATTCTCTCAGTGGTCATTGCTAGGTTGTAACTGAACACTGCCAGACCGTCTCTTTCAACTTCGATATCTTGTTCGAGAGACTTTCCTGGAAGCAGTGCAGCAGACAGTGCAGCCTTCAGCAGCAACATGTACTTGGAGTGCAAGCTTGCCGAGGATGGCGTTCCCTCAAGCGGAGTCGAGAAATGCAAAAAGGGTAGCGAAGGGTCTCGGAAGAGAGGTAATGTAGGATGCGCAGGCTTCGTCATGCGGTCCAGGAGCAAATCCCAGCCAGGAGCTTGTGGACTTGACATATCCTCCACAGGAAGAAACTGAAGGTGGCGATGCGGTTGACTTGCGCCGCTATGCTCTCCAGAGTTGAAAAAGGCAAACAGACGCGAGGGTGCCTGTTCCTGATTCTGGTCCTTCCACGCCCGTAGACAGGCGTAGGTTAGCCCGATGTCGTCTTCTTCCAGGAGAGCGGTCTGTGGTTTGTTTGCCTTGGTGGCAATGATGAAATGGTTAGGAATAACGGGAAACTTGTTCAAAACCAGTATATGAGACGCGTTGCCGCCAGGGATATTGGCAACCAGCAATTCTTCGGCTGGATCAGCAAAGGGATCAAATCTTGATTTGGAGGACTCCTTCGAGCTGGCGTCGCCTTTATCCTCTTTGGTCTTTTTGGCCAGCGCTGGACAATATCTTAATTGAAACTTGATGCGTGTAAGTCAATCTAATGCGAGGATTGCGAAAAACAAGAGCAAAGGCACTTACAGGGGCTGCCCCTTGACTTCGAAGTAGCGCCACTCTGGTTTCTGAGAACTGCACGTTATTGTGTTTGCAGGCAGTGCTAAACTTGTCGACAACGAGCTTCCGCAGAGGCTTTGAAAGACCCAGCATGGTGTCGGCTTCGGGCATTTCGTAGCCTTTTGACGGGGCAACTTTGGCTCAAATCACCAATAGCTCTTGTAGTAGACGAGGTACTCAGGCAACCATATAGAGCGGGTGGGATGAATCATGAAATGAACGATCACCCACCAGGAAGAAGACTCTCATGCACTGGTTACGATCGAGCAGACAAGCCGTGGCTGCGGTGGTTATGCTTTTTGTATATATTGATTATTGAGCTCGAAGCGGAAGTTCGACCTCCGGATAAAAATTATCCCGGTCTATTTTGGGTTTAGCGGCGACATGCCTTGGCGGAACCTGAAGTCCAAAGTCGACAACGTGAACCCGTACCGTAGGTACCTACAGGTATTATGTAGTTGAACTTGGACACTATGTCGAGCTTCAGCTCTAGCTGCAACTGAAAGAGGGACGCGACTCGAACGTCGACTGCCTACTCGACCTTGTCTGCAGCTGAATTGCTGCTTCGACAACTAGGGGTGACCTCCTACTGGTGTCCCCAGACTCACTACAAATGCTTCTAGTCTCTTCGACGAGGCTGCCCGGTACCTCGCTAAGGTACTGTTTCTGGCATTGTTAGAAGGCAATGCTATCACGCTCTGCCACCGCTCGAACGATTCATGTTACCTCTTGTTCAACTGAGCTGGGGCTGTCCCCTCCGTGTGACAATCGATGACACCTCAGCCGGTGTCCTTTGCTCTCCACCCGGAATACTGACGGGCCACTATGATGTCCCTTGGCTGTGTTGACGTTTGCTGGATCTCAGTTATAAGGGGGAGGCTGAAAGAGAGCGTCGGGTTTTCTGGTTGCGCAACTTGTCGCGAATGCGACACATCGCACGTTGGCCACGTTTTATGGCCCTGTCGAACCATACTGGAGGGTTTGGATAACCTGTCAGAATCTCGACCAAGAAATCTCAAATGGCAACCCGTCTCCGTCCCGCTGCATTAGTCCAGCCTATGAGCTCCGCAGTCCTGGCCCTTCAGTATCAAAAGATGTGAGAGCCTGCCCTGCGACCGACTACTTACTTCCTGAATTACATGTCCAATACAGGCCCTGCAGCATTTCCTAACCATTGCAAGCGCGCAGTTGGTTGTTTGCTCAGGCATTGAAGCCAAAGAGCGCTCCGGGACAGTAGGAAAGAAAAGCATACCAGATTGTCGCATGGATATGAGATTGCAACCAGCGATCGCGTTACAGTCACACAATGTACCTGATGTTTGCTAACATTCTTGCCAGGCGTTCCGTGCGGCATGTCGTCGGCTCAGCGCCTCATTGGGACGAAAGGCCTACATCTGTGCACCCTCCGATCACGCTTATCCTGTGTAGCTCACAGGGATTGATATCTCTGCGGCTGCTCTTTCGGATTCAATTCGAAGCACTGAGATACAACGGGTTGAGCACCCTCAGAGCTACCTGTTATGTTTTCCGTCCTTACAGTTTTGGCAGCTAGAACGAGTACTTCGAAGCACTGCCACCTCGGGACCGTCTTGGTGTTCAAGCGTTTGTTCAAACAAGCAGCTTCGGTGTCCATCATGTGCTGCTCCCTATTTTTGGACTTTCGGGAAGCACTTGGGACTGGGATGAAGACAGTTGGTCAGTCGCAGGTAAATTGTTTGAAGCGTGCCTTGAGCTCGTCCGAACGGAAGGGCCACTCATGCGATCATTTCTTTTTTTCCGATGAATTTCTCGGCTCATTGACCCAGCTATTGCAGGGCAAGGTGCCACAGCTTCTTCTATTCGATGTCCCGCAGAGGCTCTCACATGATGACGCACCAATGCATCAAAAGCTCGGCCCAAAAAAGCTGGTCAGCTCTCCTCAAGTATGGTGTGCCGGTCAGTGTGCACTTTCAGAACAGGCGCATCCGGCCTTCTCTTTGGAATTCCGCATTTGCTATAGAAGCCGCGGCATGCCTTTGTTTGCAAAAGCGAACAGAGTAGACTCGTTTATGAGTGACCAGGCAGGACAGCTGATTGTACCGGCCAATGACTCGGAATGAAAACGCAGGGTGCGCGCTCAAGCAATCGTGACCTCGATGTGCAAGTCATTCATGGCCCCAATATGGTCACCTTTAAGGGGCAATATCTTCTTGTGAGGCTGACGCAGGAAATATGTCAGGGACAAAGTATGACTGCCAGTATTCTGGAACTGACAACGGTGAAAATGCACAGCGCTGCGAACAGAGTCATTGCGGTTCATGTCACAGATTTGCACCGGCTTCCCCGAACACCTTCACTGTTGCTGCAACTCGACACTACCCAGTGGCAGCTGACACAGAGTACTCCTATCACTCTCTTACTGCGCGCTATTTGGTATCGCATACGACGTCCAACGGCAATTCTTTCTATCCTGACCCCCAAAAGCCAACGACGATCGTCTCACCTACAATGCATCCACCACTGTATCAGAACCATGATTCGTCTGCCGAACAGTACACTGGACAGCCAGCTTGGTATCAGTCCCTCAATGCCGAATGCGCTTTTCCAGAAAGTGGAGGCAATGGCTCAAGTCTACCACATCATATGAGGGGCAGAAACACAGCGCCTTTTGAGCCAGTATCATTTTCAGGTGCGCTGTCCGTTCCCTCCCAGAAGGACATACCCCCGTACCAGTCTTATGAGAGGAGTCGTACAATGCTGCCGGCACCTACAGTACAGAAACAGGATTTGCCAGCATCGCCATTGCCAGTCTCTTATCTTGGAATTAACAATGGAAGTATTCCCTCCCTTGCCACGAGCAACGTCAACCCATGGATCACGCCAGACCCTCAATGCCAGGATGTATTCAACTACGGTGTGATGCCAGAAGATGCCAACAACCCAGCATTTGATGTGTTTAGACCCGATGGGGATGCCCTTTTCGACACCGTGACCTCGCCAAATACCTTCCTGGCACCTGCCACGCCCTCCTGGACTGGACAATCACCTTGGACGGTTGGTCATAACGCGGCAGGCATATCCGGAGCACCAGAACTGTCCTCTGCCGACTTTCTGTCGCCCACCCTCAGTTGTGACTTCGATCTATTCGAGCTGGGGACTGACTGTATCGCTCCCGAGCAAATCAGCATCAACACCGCGTTGTCATCATACCCACCTCCCCCTGACGGGACGATACTCATGACAGGACCGCCAGAACTCTCGATGAATCCTCTTTTCCCAACCAATAACCCCTATCTGCGAACCGGGCCTCTGATGGAGGAAACACACTCGTATGTTGACCTAGAAAGATGCCGGTCGTTAGGCCTGTGGGACACAGAAGCACAGGGAAGAGCCGTACGCAGCTCCTCGGCAACGTCCACTGGCAAGAGGCCACTCCTGACAAGAAATGCTATCAGAGACACCTCCAAAGACGAGTACTTGGTGCGGTGCAAAGAACAAGGAATGTCATACAAGCAGATCAAAGAGTCTGGCGGTTTCGACGAGGCTGAATCGACTCTGCGTGGTCGTTACAGAGCCTTGACGAAGCCGAGGGAAGCGAGATTGAGGAAGCCGGAATGGGGCCCGCGAGAGGTGAGTCTTCTCCCAACACCTTGGCGAATGATGCGCTAACTGACTGCATTTGTAGGTTGATTTACTTCTTGAGGGCGTTGCTCATTGCTCCAAGTCGACCACGGGTAACCCACTTTTGGAGTTCGGTTCCGATGCCGTGGCCATAGGCCAGTTTGCGAATAAGGTACCTTGGAAGCAGGTTGCCGAGTACATGGAGAGTAAAGGGTCCTACAGATACGGCAATGCAACCGTCAAGAAAAAATACCTTGAAGTCATCAAAGGACGTTCTATTTCGTTCTAAGCAGGCCGAAAACACCCTTATCAGCAGCATTATTGGCAGAGAGGTCGCCACGTTCGCGTTCCTAATGCGACATCAACATGCAGAAGACGACTTGGGCTAATCGAAATCAGGTCCACAAGGTGCATATATGCTGGGCTACTTTCAGAGTCCACCGCTTGGCGTATGAGTTTTATGCCCGTCGAGAGAGGCGTTTGCGAGCTGTTGATGGATGCGCGTCTTTATGCAGCCCCACGTCTTTCTGACTCGATCCATTCTGAGTCAACCACGCTAGGAAGACGACTTTTGCCGAGGGCTCAACCGATTCCTCGGGCATAACACGCCCCCTTCTTCAGATATCACACTCTACCCCGGATCCGTAATGCGAGACATTGGATGTCACCGGGTCCGGGGTAAGGAAACAAGCCTCTGCGGAGTCGGTTAGGCGCTGTCAGGGTGACCCCATATCCTGGAGAGGCTGACCATGACTGAACAGCCATCCTTCGCTGAATTGATCAAACTACAATGTATTTAAGACGCGAGTCTCCCCATCCTGCTGTTGGCCATTTCTGAGCCTTCACTGTCTGCATTGCTTGCCCAGGTCTCTGAGATATTTTAACACAGCCATCGCAGCATGGGTCGTCATGATGCCGAGGAAGGTCTTCTACGGAGACAAAAGCTGAATGTGCATACTTGTGCTGTGCTCGTTGTTCTTGGGTTCGGCTCCCTGACGTATGGTTATACTGCCTCCATCATCGGCACAACTCTAGGTGGCTATCTCTGACAAGTCTAAATGAACTGGCTCTGACTGGTACAGGCCAACCGTCCTTCATCAAATACTTCGACCTCGACACTCGATCCAATGCCACCGACCTCATGTCCACCATGAATGGCCTTTTCCAGGCTGGTGGTGTGATTGGCACATTATGTCTCCCTAAAGTGGCAGACAAGTACGGTAGGCGGTGGGCATGTGCTGTGGTAAGTTGATGAATCTACGCCGACCGCTCTCAATTCCCTCAATCTGCTCACACGGGAAGCCAGTCTGCGCTCCTCGCGGTCATATCTGGTGCTATAATGGCGGGAAGTGTCAATGTTGGGATGTTCATTGCTTTTCGCTTCGTTGCCGGTGCCAGTGCGTTCATGATTCTGGCAGCGGTGCCAATCCTGATGAACGAAATTGTGCCGGTCCACATGCGGGGTGCTTTGGTGGATGTTCATGGGTTCATGCTGGTAACAGGCTACACCATTCAGGGTTGGGTTGGGTTCGGGTTCTACTTCTGGCAAGGCAGCACCAACAGCTGGCGGCCGCCTGTGGCCATACAGTGCTTCTTCCCTATCTGTCTATTGATCGGACTCTTGTTCGTTCCAGAGTCGCCCCGATGGCTCGTCATGCAAGGGAGAGAAGCCGAGGCGGAAGCGGTTCTCTTTAAACTACATGCGAACGCCGGCGATCCGGACAACGATGCTGCCAAGGCCGAATTCTACCAGATTCAACAGCAGATTGCGATAGACCGAACTCTGGGCAACAGCTGGGCTCATGTCTGGAGGAAACCATCATACCGAAAGCGAGCTTTCCTGGCACTCGCCACCACAGCAATCATTCAGTGCTCGGGTGTGCTGGTGATCAACAACTACGGACCTTCGCTCTACAAGCAGCTAAACTTCTCGCCCGTCAAACAGCTTCTCTATCCGGCGGCCTGGCTCACATTTGCTGCGGGTCTCAACGCCGTGGCGATGCTGCTGGTCGATCGGTTCCCTCGAAACAAGTACATGGCATTTGGAGTTTTGGGCTGCATGGCAGCGCTGATCGTCGAGGCGGCCCTTGTGGCCAATTTCGTGCCATCCGACAACCATTCGGCTCTTCAAGCCGCAGTCGCCATGTTTTTCGTTTTCCAGATCTTTTATTCACTTTGTCTGGACGGCACTCAATTCTCCTACCTTGGTGAGGTCTTTCCTACTCACCTTCGCGCCAAGGGTGTCTGTCTGGGGGTGTCTATGATTTCGTTCATGAACATCATCTGGCTTCAAAGTGCTCCCACCGCCTTTGAAAACATTGGCTGGAAATTCTACCTTGCTTTTATCATTCCAGGCACGATCGGAGCCATCGCCATGTGGATCTGGTTCCCGGACACCAATGGTTTGCCGCTGGAGGAGGTCGCTGCCATTTTCGGTGATGCCGATGAAGTGGCCATCTATCAGAGAGACCTTGAGGTCGATCTGGTCACTCGTACTATTGTCGACCACCACCGCGCAGGGCCTAAGGAGACTGGTGTTGCTGCAACTCATATTGAGACCGGGTCAGGTGGGAGCGAGAAGCGATGAGTCAACAGTGACGAGTGATAAATAATGATTGAAGGTGCAACACAAGTACAGTCATATGGTGTAGCCGGGCTGGAAGTGACGAAGCTCATCTCGGACAATGAATGCCAGTGTGCAAACAGCAGTCTAGAAATCTTGTTTGGAAGGGACTCTGACAGTATATGCAGACGTTTGATAGTCAACAATGTTACTGCCCCTGGTTGACCCGAGTAGTGTGACACTGCGTGTTTCATTGAAATCCATGATTCCCTGGACTTGAGCCGCCGATAAGCCATGTGTTACCGTCTTCGACGTTTGCATCTGTGAAGACTCATGGTCTTGTATGTGGTTAGGTAATCTCCCAGTCGCTATTATAGACGGTGAATATTCTGCTAACACCACTTTCCCTGCGTGATATGAGGATACCTCACGTCATCGCAGACTCAATAAATCGGTGGCTCGACAATGAATGAGGTTGTGTGTGGAATTGCTTTGCTTTGCCATCACTCGGTGCTGTGTCGGCCGCCGATTCGGACCGAGGTCCTCAAATCTCAGCCTTACGTGGTTGTTTCCCACCTCCACGGCACCAAGAGGAATGGTCACCGATTGCTTTAGTATTACGGAGTACAGAAATATGATAAATGTACCTGGTATCCAAGGCTAGGCTGTGAAAAACAGGTCAATTGTAAACACAAGCAACCCCGGATCTCAAGCATAATATACGCACTAACATCAACTCACGGACAAAGATAGACACCCTCCCAAATCCGACGCTTATAAGCCGAACGAACCTATCTCCATCATCTACCAGCTATTCGAGACAAAGCCAGAACCAGCAGAACCTTCATAAAAAGTGGCTAAGCCATCCTGTCTGGCATCGACATCCGAGACTCGGTCACTAGGACAAGACATGGCCGCCCAAGACTCGAACTCCAATCCTCCTCCTACACTCGACACCGTCTCCATCAAACTCGACGCCGATCATGGCGTGGTCCTGATTAAATTCAATCGGCCGAAGAGTGGAAATGCGTTGAACAGGGCCGCTTTCAAGGTATGTAACCTATGTTGCAGGATCAGCCTTCAGGTGTCTTATCTGGTCGGATTTGCTTGCTACCAGTACTGGCTTCCAAGATAAATGTTTATCTGATATTCCATTTTGCCTTTGAGACCCTTCAAGCTTCATGGCCTGGTTTTTGTTTCCCCTGCTTCACTTCACACTTCATCGATGCTGCAGTTGAACCCTTGCATGACCTTGCCATTGTCTCTCTCTTCCTGAAGTTCCTGTTACGGCTATGCGAATCCGCTGTCCAGCACATGAAACGTGCCTGGCCCGCCAGCCAGTGGCAACTTTGTACCCAGCTGGGGACCATGGACCGTTCGGTTACTTTACAACATCCAGAAGTGTCAGGGTCTTTCTCTACTATTTGTGGCTTTAAAAAGAAAACAATATGACGATGTTGAATCCCAATCACTCAGTTTTATCCGTCACGGCAGGCATGGCAGTTTTCTTTTTCACTCTGCTAGTCTATTGAATGGCTGTGATCAATGAACTTGTCATTGACTTCATACCATTACCAGGACATGTTGGCGGCCCTGCAATGGGCAGTCTCGCACCCTCGAGTCCGAGTCATTGTTCAATCCGGGGAAGGGAAATTCTTCACGGCTGGTAAGTTTCAAGTCGCTGAACAGAGATCCCGTTTCCTACCCCCAGCCGTCGAGTCACTGACCCATTTCTCTTTATATAGGTCTCGATTTACTTGACGCAGTCAACGATGATCCAAATACCGTCCTTCCTGAGGAATCCATCAGGAATCTGGAGTAAGTCTAATATCACTACTTGTTGCAAACACTGGCACATCAATTTCGGCTCGTTCCCATCTTTTTCCTGCCTATCACCCTCCCTCTTCGCCTGTTCGCACGTCAAGTCATGCTAACTATCTTTTTCCTGTTTTCCCTGTCCAGCGCATACCACAAACTCCTCATAACCACAACGGACAAGATCTTCATCGCGGCCGTCAACGGTCCGGGCATCGGCTACGGCACCAGCAGCATCGCGCTGTTTGACCTGGTCTACGCCGTGCCGGACGCCTACTTTTTCACACCCTTCGTGAAGTGGGGTTTATGCGCCGAAGCCTGTTCGAGCTACACCTTCGCCCGCACGCTCGGCCGGCAAAAGGCCTCGGCGCTGATTTTGGGCGATGAACGCGTCACCGCAGCCGAACTCGAGCGGGCAGGATTGATCACGAAAATCATCAACCCCCAAAATTTCCTGCAGGATGTCATGGTTGTTGCGTACAGGATTGCAAGCCTGCCCCCGAAAAGCTTGATGGCGAATAAGGAGCTGATGACGAAACCGTTCAGAGAGGATCTATTAAGGGCCAATGAGGCGGAGTTGAAGTTACTAACAGAAGCGGCGAGAGGGCAGGAAGCCAGACAGGCCATCCAGGCGTTGGCGGACGAACAGCAGAGGAAGAAAGCAAAAACAAAGGCGAAGCTGTAGTTGAAAACCGTACTAGTATGCTATTTACTGTACAGGGAAGTTGGTGTAACGATACCTTTATACCATTGGGGTTGTGATGAGATGGATGCTCTCGCGCTGTGCCTGGTCCATGAGCAGCCCGTAGGTCCAAGGTATGAAGGACCAAGCACCGCCGAGCAGGAATGAATTCTAATCTTGTTGCGCAATCGACGACAAAGCTCTTGCTGTCACACTTATTGAACACCAGCGATATCTACCAGGATCAGCAGTAGAAAGAAGGCAAGGAGGCACTGCAGAAGGTTTAGCATGCGATAATAACAAGCTCCGAGGAGCGTCAACAAACCAGCCCGACAAACACTCCAAGCAACGGAACATCATATCCACCCACAACTGTGAAGCCGCGATTCATTGCATGCTGTTGCTGAAAGAATCGATATGCACCAATTAGAAGAATCAAACAGGCTGTTCCATAGCAAAGGCATGCCTGCGGTTTGCCCAACAGGAGATATCGTATCGAGTCTTCCTCGTAGGGACGGAGAACCTGTTGAATCCTGGAGACTTGTGCCACAACCACTCCGAGGATTGCCATGCCATCCGCAAGTGAAAGCCAGGCAAGGAATGTCTGTTCGTTGGCTGGACTCGCCGAGTTAGCTGAGCCGCAGGAAAGACAAGTAATCATGCAGTGGTCGCAGGCATCAGCATACAGAGATGGTCGCGATTGGCAGCTTGGAGCGTGGCCAAAGACACGTATTCGGTCCATAGCTTCAAGTTCTTGGTGGACCACGTTCCTCCATCTACTTCACCAGCATCAATATCGACCTTTTCGGTCTCCGTCTGCATTGAATCTGGTGCGATTGTTGGACGTGCATCATCACCGGAGAGCGGCTGAGCCTGAGGGAAACCTTCCTCAGTTGACGCAGCTGCAGCTGGCTTATCTGCTTCGGCGATGGGATTGGTGCCAGAGTCTCCCCGGAAACGAAATTTCATGGTTGGGACTTGATATGGGCCCAACAAGCACCATTCACGGGTGCATGGAAATGGTCTGGAGACTGGAATAGTGTCTTGCAACACAGTGGCAGCTCATCCGCAATTTGCAGACATTGAAACCCTCCATTGCTCTTACCTCTTGTATCAGGTACCCGGGCAAGTCACTTGCAGATGCAACCCACCGTGAGACTCGGAGCCTTTGTGACCTCGTGCCCGTTCAAGTTGCCCCGTCTTATAGGACTATCGTCTCTTGGTTACAGTAAGCGCTATGACAGTCCTCCAAGCCTGAGGCCACCGCAAAAACATGGTGTACTACCTGGTAGGACTTGAAATTGTGCCTTGGCTTATGTCTATACGGTACTAGCCGATTTGGGAAGGTCCTCAGATTAGTAATCGTATCAAATCTTGTCTGATGGATCGTGTGAAGGGCGCGGCGGCCATCAACTTTGATCTCATCAAGTACAGTATCGGATCCAGCTTGCTACCACCTCACGCTGCACCTTGCGGGATTCGGTCTTTTCTAGATGAACCACAGCGTTCAGCTACTAGCATGCTAGCACAACTTAAGGCGGCTACACAATCTTGCATCCCAGCCAACTGTCCCCGCGGCGTAATAAGAAGCACGACATTCTCATTGAGATCACAGTGGTACCACCACCATCGACCGTCATTTTCACCACCAACGCTGCATATATATCCGAACCCAGAACTTGAACCCCGAACAAAATCATCTCAAGGATCACAGGTCGCATCAGAACCAAGAGCTCAATTTCAACATCATAACCATCCGTATAAATCTCGACTAGTTACCCCAGCAGTACTACTACCACGACATCAAAACTCACATTCACTAAGCCGACCCTACTCCATCCAGTCACGCACCATGACTTCCAGCAGCGGGACGGGGACAACGTCCAACGCCAATTCCAGTCCTGGGTCTGACTCAAGCCGGATCACCGAAGCGAACCGGTCAGCCGCGACCCAGCAAGAATTCAACGCCTGGCAACAACCCGGGCCAGCAGCCTACGACTTCCGCAGCGACACGATGACAACACCCACAGCAGCGATGCTCAAGGCCATCACACACACAACCCTCCTAGATGACGTCGTACAGGAAGACCCGACGACCAACTCATTGGAAGCCGACATGGCATCACTATCAGGCCACGAGGCCGGACTCCTCGTCATGTCCGGCACGATGGGCAACCAGGTCGCATTGCGAACACACCTTGCCATCTCCGGTGGTCCTCCTCATTCCGTCCTATGCGACATCCGCGGCCACATCTACAACTACGAGGCGGGCGGCGTGTCCGCGATTTCAGGAGCGCAACTGATCGCCGTCCGACCATCCAACGGCCACCACCTAACACTCGAAGATGTGCAACAACACACCATCCTCAGCGACGACGTGCACGCGTGTCCGACGCGCGTGATATCTCTCGAAAACACCCTCGACGGCACAATCATGCCACTCGAGGAAACGCGCCGAATCGCGGAGTTCGCACGACAAAACAACATCCGGCTGCATCTCGACGGCGCGCGTCTATGGGAAGCCGTCGCCGCCGACGCAGGCTCATTGCCCGAGTATGCGTCTTGCTTCGACAGCGTGAGCATGTGTTTCTCCAAAGGGCTCGCCGCTCCCATCGGCAGTGTTGTCGTCGGCTCAAAATCCTTCATTGCCCATGCCCGCCGGATCCGCAAAATGCTCGGCGGCGCCACGAGACAAGCCGGCGTTATTTCCGCCGCTGCAAAAGTCGCTGTGGACGAGGCCTTTGGAAAAGGTCCCCGTGGCCAAGGGGGCAAGTTGCGAGACAGTCATGCTCGCGCCCGTAAAGTTGCGAACATGTGGCGCGACAAGGGTGGCAAGCTTGCGAAACCCGTCGAAACGAATATGGTCTGGCTTGATCTCAAGGATGTCAATGTCTCAATCCCCCGTTTTGTCGAAATTGCTGCCGCCCAGGGTCTCAAGACCAGTGGTGGGAGGTTGGTTGTTCATTACCAGATCTGTGATGATGCCATTGAGCGCCTTGGGAGGGTTATGGATGAGGTGTTGTCTACTTCTACTACTAAGTAAGTAGTACGGGAAAGATGGGGAACAGCTTCGAGGTTCTGCGGCGACATGAAAGGCGTACTATACGTACCATCATCCATCACCAAGTGGCCATACATAGATAGATCTTGGATAGAGCTACTAGAGAAACTGAGACCATGGGTTCTCTCTGATTCTACTTGAGCCATCTCTTGGGAATCCCAGCACACTCTTTCTTTCGGTTGACTACTTTTACAGTAGGCTCAAGATCGGATTTTGGGGTTCAAGTTACAGTACTAGTACATTATGGCCTGGCAAGCCTTCAAGTTGTCTGGACAACAAGAGCGCAGCGCTTGGCTTGAGCATCACTTCAGTTCACACAAGCTGCAGTGTCTTGTCGTCTGCTTCCCATGCCAGTGCAGTGCAGTCGGTTTTCCGCAGCCTCAGCTCTTGGTTTGATGCTAGTAGTACAGCTCATGACCTGACGTCCTGCATTGCCGGATACTAGACCTTGATGTCCCAGGGCGTTCGATATCGATTTTCCTTTGGCTCTTTGTTTCCTTAACTCTCGACATCGCCCACTGCATACATGCACAAAACCATCTTCCATTCCACCAGAACCTAAGCTCAAGGCTTGACCATACAATTTTCCAGCAGCAATCCTGGCTGTCTTTGGTACCCAAACCCAACCGGTTCCTGTCATTGCAAAAAGGCCATGAAAGTTGAGTCCTCGAATCGAAACAGCCTTATCCAATGCCCTCTTGCGCAGGAGCCTGGAGAAACGTATCGTTCCAACCCTTTGCCCTTCCTATGCTCAACATCATAACACCCACCAAATGATTTCAGGCTTGAACCCAGCCCAACCATTTTGACCTGATCTTCAACTTGACACCAAAGGGTCCACGCCCAATGCAGCTCAGATGCAAAAAATAAAAGAGAAAAGCGAGCGAGACTGTGCACCTGTCAATCCCGCCATTGTCGAAAGAAGGAAAAAGCCAGCATCCGGATTGGCTGCCTCATGAAAAGAGAGCGACGCTCCGGCCACGCAAAGAGAGAGAAGAGAATGAGTGCGCCCAAAGCCCAGGACTGCCATGTGAAATTTTGCCATAGCACATCCATGCTGAAAAAAAGAAACAAGTAAAGCTGGCAAAGACTGCTTTCCACGACCGCTTCCTCGACCGCCGGTTTGGTAGAGACAAAAGTGTCAAGCCGGTGTCGAGACATAGATCTCCTTCTGAAAGGGTAAACTGACTCATTGGTAGTGTTGTCCTTCGAGGAAGTGTGGTGTAGCAAGTTTTCGACAACGGCAAGTGAGTTTGTTCAGGATCGAGATCCCTTGTTTTGAGTTCTTCCCCTGTAACGAAAGGCCAGCTCGAAATGTGATAAACTCAACAGTTCGACAGCACCAGCTCATGATGACTTCTTCGATGAGGTATGTTCAAACAGTCATCAGGTCAACCTGCAATTCCCATCTGGCCAGGCCTGGGTTGATAACTCTGACGCCCAGTAGGTGCTGCACCGTGGCTTCCGGCGCTGTCATTGCTACCCGCTCTCTTTCGAGCATACGGGCTATTTGGGGTACCAAAGTTGAACTCGTTGGCTGGCCCAGATGTGGTCGATGCCACGTTTTGCACAGGACGGACCGAGCTTTGCTTTTGCCATGCGGTGGCTTGAGAAGGATCAACATCGACGCGTGTTGCCACTGGACCGATTGAGTTTGTTGAGCTTGGACTATGCACGGGAGCATCCGCAGCTTGCACAGTTTGTTTCTGAATCTGGCCCTTTGCAATATGGCCATATCGAGACAGGATTTCTTTGGTCGTTAGCTCAGCCGACCCTGTATGTAGGCCGGTATCGGTCAAGATGGACTGCAAGTCTTCAGGGACCTATGACAATAATTAGTGATACTGTACAAAGATGCCCCAAACCAAAAGCGCCTTACCTGGCAGAAGTAGTCATTGTACTCGATCAAGGTGTTGACTGCTTCGATGGCTAGGAAACTGTCGTCGACTTGCGGAACCGCCGGTTGCTTCGCATTGGGCGTCTTGTCCTTCGCGTACAGGATGTTGGGTGCCATGACCGTGGCAAGATTGTGGATGTCCATCTTGCTTCCCGATTCTTCGTCCACTTGCGAGAACGAGGCTGCCCACTTAAGGAAAGAGAACAATACTTCCATGGTGTCACGATGACTCTTGGGCATCAAACAGCATGTCAGGTGGAGGATTCTTCTTCGGCGCTCCTCCTCCGGAATCTTCTGAGATATGATAAATAGCTTTTGCAGCTTGAAGGTTAGTAGAGGTTCTGGCATCTCCCTCAAGAATTTCTTGAGCAACGCGGCGACCTGCACGGGATTTTCGCGGTTCAGGTCGGGTGTTTGATTGGAGTCGATCAACTCGGACGTTTCTTTCAGGCGCTTGATGTTTCCGTTCTTTCGGAACACGCCTTCGACTGACATGTCCATTTGCTTCATGGCAGAGACGCAATCGTCCACAATCGCAGGGACCCTCAGGGCCCCAGGCCCAACTCCATTGGTTGACTCGGCCCCTTCGCGCTCGACCAGTGTCTCAAGTGGCACTCCGAAAATGCCTTTCTTCTTCGTCTTCCCATCATTACGAAGCGCCCGGCTGACCTTGCCCCAGAAGGTTTGTTTTCTCGTCTCGATCAGGCCGAGCAAGTCTTCGAGAGTGTATTCGCCTTCCAGAAGAGGTTGCATGGAGAGAACAGCCACGTGTCGCACAATGAAGTATTCCAATGCAGACAATTCCGAAAAGTACCGCTTGGTACGCAGGGGATTCGGTTCGCCCGCCAGAAGATCGTTGCCGAGTGAGGATGCCCGATGATGGCCATTAACCAATCTCGGTTCATTGCCTCGGTGGCCAATGAGGTTGGTCCCTGCATGCCGGAATGCATTGGGTCTCTGCTCTTTTGCCTGCTCAGCAGCGACAATCCGCGGGATATCGTCCAGAGTTAGACCGTCCTGGTTCCCAAACGTCAATTCGGGTCTCATCCGCCCGTCCAGATCTCGCTCTTCTACGATTTGGAAGCCACCACGATTCCTGGCTTCCTGGCTGTCTCCACCGGCAGACCCTGGCCGGACTCCGCCGGGACCATACAGCACCTTTGACTCTCGAGCTTTGCGGAAAGTCGTAGACAGAGCTCGTTCGTTCCGAGTCGACCTCAGTCGTTTCATCTCTCCGACGGTTTGTTCGAGCGAAGATTCTGGCTGACTTGACGCACCTGCGTAAGATCGCGACCGTGAGCCCATCTTCTGGTGAGGTGTCATTTGTTCACCTATCGGCGAAACTCGATGGCCCTCCGTGGTGTCGTATGGTGTCAGGTTTGGATCGTCCGATGTGTGCGGCAAAGTACCACCCGACTTGAGCACTTCAAGCAGCCGGGCCAAAGCCACACGAAGCAGGAAGACATACTGTTGCAGTTTGGTAACGTGAGAGAAGCCAGAAACGGTGTCCTGAGCTCGACCGGCGTGGTCTACACAGTAGACTTTTTCGTCTCTCTCGCTGTAGACAGCTTGAGGGAGGTCGGTCGTAAGATCTCGCTGACAGACAATGCATGCCAGATGAGGTGGCTTTAGATGCCAGCGCCGTCCATAAATCATGACGCATTCATCGTCGATCGGTTCGAAGCATGCTGAACAACAATCTGACTCTTGACTAGCAAGGCCAGCCACGCTCTCTGTCAGGTCTAGCGATTTCATCTCTTGCTCTTTGATCGTCTCCAAGTCTGCAAGCTCATCCAGGAAGGCATGGAGACCTTCTGGCGAGCCTCGCTCACGTTCAAGCTTGAGAGCTCCCTGGAGGCCGATCCGAATGAGGAGCTTCAGGTAGTGTGCCAGACCAGTAACCAAGGACAACAGCTCCTGTGTAACTCCTAATTTGCGTACACCGGTCTCCTGTGTCCTAGACAGAAGGGTGAAGAAGGCAACCACCTTTTTGCATAGAAGTTTCGCTTCGCGACCATAGGCCAGTTCTTTGAGCCCAGCTTTGACGACCAGGGCGGCGAGTGTATCAATTGCACCAAAGAGAATGTCAACATGCCAGATGAATTTGCGTGCCACAATCACACCGTCCACATAAACTCCGTTGCTTACATGCAGGAGCATGTCAGATATGCAAGAAGCTGAGGACTCTTCGAAGGTGGAGAGAGTGCTCCAGATCCGGTAGACCTTGTCTTCCATTTTGTCTTCATCTTCTTTGACCATTTCCCGCTCATCTTCTGTAACTGGTGCGTCGATGTCTTTCTTGACTGCGACTGGGCCATTTTGTCCAAGGCGGACGTTCCAAAACTTGTGGATCATGTAGCACTCAGGATGCCAGTGTTGATTCTGCCCATTGCGGAAGATTTCGACAAACTGCTTAAGGATGGCGGTCTGACAGCCGTTGCAGCGTTGGGCAAAGTGCGTCGAGTAGTGGTAGTGACAATAGACCTGTCCATCGTGCTCGTAATAACTGTCCTGCGCACCAAAGACGGTTGGACAGACAGAGCAGGTAAAATGTTCAATGTGGTACTTGCGGTCGAGCGCAGTGATGTATGAGCCCCGAAGCGCACCTCCACACTTGAAACACAACAGATCCAGGCGTCGGAAGTAGTCTGTCTCGCAGAGAGGGAATTGGCCGGACCCGTCCTCTGCGTCAACAGGAAAGAACTTGGATGCGACGATCTGGCCGCAGTCGGCGCACTTGAAGCAATCCAGGTGAAATGTACCACCGAGCGCACGTACGAATTGACCGGTTAAAGCCTCACCACACTTCTTACACGTCCGCACTGATCTACTAGGCGATTTCCCAGCGCTGCCGTTCGTCCGTGATCTGCTTCTCGCACTGTTACCGGTCCCGCCTGGGGATCTCTTTCTGCCGGTCCTGCTGTCTGTGGAATATCTGGCATCACTGTCATATTGTGCATCGTTTGGACTGCCATTGGACTGAACCGGTTGACCATACGGGGAGTATTGCGCGTTTGACGACGTCTGCTGGCCAGGTTGACTCTGGTCTCGAGGTGCACCTATTGTGTATCTCGTTACCCCAGGGTTCCCCTGTTGCGGATCGTCAACAGGTGCCGCCATGTTTGATCTTTCAAGGCGGTTCTTGCATGTATGTGCGCGAGTCCAGTTGAGTAAACATTCGTCGCCCTGGGTCTTCAGCTGAGAGCGCTTCGGTCGGGGACACAATCCACCCCTTGTTGGTTTGTCAATTGTCCCTGGTCGTGAAGGTCTGGAACTGTCTCTTTTCTGCCACCCACACAAGACCCACGCGAGACGCCAACTGTGGGAAGAATACCGAACCAGCGGAAAGAGGCTCAGGTAGTGAGATTTTGGGGATCAGCCGAGGTTTTGAGACCGACTTCTTGATTAGAGGGCGCAGCCTCAATAGCGCGTTGATATGGGCGACGGGTCTTTGGATGTCCGGCAGGGTTCCATACAAGGCAACGCGACACCCTTAGAAGCGGGCTAGAGGAGGCGACGTGGTTGGGTTTCTGGTCTGAAGGCGGCGTCGGTAGGGGAAGGAGAGCAATTGACAGAGACGCGTCCAGTTTAGGGAGGCAACGAGAACAATGTCCGCGAAAGGAAAACAAGAGGATTGGGACAAGAGCGACGACAAGGGCGTGAATGGAAAGCTGTACGCCGTGTGCTGTACTCTGCTGGACTGTTGATGTGTTTTCGTTGTGATGCCAGTCACTGCAATGAACCAGTCAGTCAGTCAGTTCAATTCAGTTGGTGCAGTGGTTGGCGTGCAGTGCCAGTGCCATGCCAGCGCCAGTAGTAGTACTACAATGTTAGTAGTAGTGCAGTGGGTGCCAGTGTGGCAGCCGGTGCAGCGCAGTCAGGGTGCCAGTCCAGTAGTAGTGCCAGTGCTTCGCGGTGCAAGCACCGTTTGGGACTAAGCCTGTTATAGAGCAAATAGGAATTGGCTGGCTCTCTCGCTTACTCGCGCATTCATTGGCTGCAAAGCATCAGTCAGCATTGCACTGGGCAGCCATATTTAGCACCAAATACTACGCTACGTCTCATACTGACTAGCGCGCTCCTTTAGCGCCGCCGATCACATAATTCTCCTTTGGGCGTTGGACTGCCACTGGCACCACACACACACACTGTCCTTTGTTGCACTGGCAGCCGGTTGCATGCCGTCTATTCTCCGGTGGCTTCGACGCAGTTCGGCAATCATACTGTACTGGAGCGGTGGTTGTGCTAATGAAAATCTTGCCAGGCCAAGTTTGTGCGAGTCAGTTGTACCACAGACGGGAGTCAGAAATCCCCCAAGCAGTGGAGAACGTGGTTGCAAATGGTGTATACTGTATATGAGCCACGGCATTGACTGTCAGTTGAAGTGGTTCCAGAAGCCCTTACAATGGTTACACCTGTGGTACATCCGACATCTTGAGCATAAAGCAGCAGAGTCCTTGCTAGCTACTTAGCGCTGTTGCTGGGACTTTATGTACCGAGGCTGGGGAGGCACCAAGCTAACCTCATTTACCTATATCGCCTTCACCTGGGCTACAAGTCAAGATTGTTTACGCAAGTGTGGTTGAGCATGTGTCAGAGACTTGGAACCTACGGTAGTACGATTAGGTAGCTGATGGCCGAGACAGCCTGGGGTAAGAGAGAAATGGTCACTCCACAGGATCCAGTCAGGTATCTAGGAAGTCAAATGCTATATCTTAAATTCTGTATCTTGCTAAATTTTTAAGTGGCCAATACTACCACCGGATCCAAACAGTAGGAGTAACAGTAGTATCATATACACTCGTAATGCCCAAGATTGTATACCAAGTCGACGTGATCAAACAAAATTTATTCCGCTGCACTGTATCAGCCCAAAAGCACACACCATCTGGCAAGAATTCCATCTTCACCCCGAGCAGCCGGTAAGGAAAACATAAACAGCTGAGCAATACTTCCCCATCGCCACTGTGACCGTGTATATTCATTCTTTAATCATCCCACGTCCGGAACAGTTTGGACTGCAGCCATCTCCCTCCCTTGACGACCTTCTTATCCAATCTAGTGAAATAATCCGCGGTGATGAACACCAATAGTGTCATCAAGATATACCCGGGGATGAATGCGAGCGGCGAGTCGCCCAGGTGTTTGGCACGCCATGGTTCCATCCTGTCCCTAAAGAAGGCAAATGTCAAGGGCGGGTGAAGGGCATAAATTCCGAAACTGAGCTCGCCAACATACTGGCTGAAACCCCAATTAAGCGGGAGCTGCAAGATTGGCAGCGAGTCGAGTGCCAAGAGGAGGAAGAAGCCACCCATCGAGAGGTAGAAATAGTACTCGGAGCCGTTGCCGTAGTAGGGTGGAATGAACGATTTCAGGAACTGCCAGGGGAAATTTCCCCAGACACCCAAATCCACGCCATCGGGCTGGCCGAGGAAGAAGACGCCCAGAATGAATAGCAGAACGTACCCGACGTTACGGGCAATGCGCAGTGCTTTTTGCCTCCGGGTCGACTTCTCGACCCATCGGTCAACCCTATCGCGCGTGGTCCCGGCAGGCGCTGTGTGCGTCGTAGGTAGCGGTTGACGCCGCACCAGATCCGGATTTCTCGACAGAGACACATCGGCAACGAACATGCCGAACAGGAACTCGGCTACAAAGACCGTGTTCCACACATAGGACAGAATGATGATAAGCCAAGTCAGACCCATGCGCCAGGGTGTCGTCAGTTTACACACAGCGGCACAGAATCCGAAAAGAATCATGCTGCCGCGGAACTCGACCGGAATCGTCCATAGGGTACCCAGATACTTGCTGTCTATGGTGCCTTGGTGGTACCAGCCTCGAATGTCGGCAAAAGGATTGATGAAGTAGAGGTTGTTGTACAGCCAGTCACCAACTTGTCCGAAGAACGTCGGAACATGTAACGAGCCGGCGCCGTTGTAGAGCCGCAACCGGACCAGCATCAACGGAAACATGGTCGCCACAACGCTAGACGCATAAAGTCGAATGTATCTCCTGAACGAGGATGACGCAAGGCTCTCCAGCATGGCCGTAGATTGTCGCCTTCGCATCTGCTTGAGCAGGCTGTAGCTCAGCACGTAACCCGAGATGACGAAGAAGAGAGCCACCATTCCAGGGCCAGCCCAAAAAAATGAGATGAATGGTTGTCTCCGCCAAGACGGAGAGTAACTGTTGAAGCAGTGATAGTGGAACACGATCCAAGCCGCATACCCACGGAGAGCGTCAAGCCAGGCTGTTGGACGCAGCTGGCCTTTGCGCCGCAGGCCACCTGGCTGGCAGAACGTTGGTAGGGCGGCGATACACCAAGATTTCATGAGCGAGCTGTATGTCTTGTATTGCTTCCATTTCGGCACGGGGGACGAGCGTTCTTCTTGTCGTTGTTGATGTTGCTTTTCGACGTCGAGATTGTCTTCCGGGTCCGTGTCCAGATCTGAAGCCGATGTTCCTTCCTTGATAACTACTGTGGACAGGGGCTTTTGTTTTTCGTCGAGCTCCGTGTCGTGGAAAGCAAGATTGTCATGCTCGAAAGCATCGGCATCGTGGTCATGATCACGGTGGTAGTCACCCGATAGCCGTGGGCTCGTCGACCCCACGAGGCGTGTGTATTCTGCCATGGAAACAGAGAAACAAGAATGTACAGTATATGCAAAACTTCTGCAAGGGACAGCGGCCGCGGTTGCTCACTGCGAGGTGGTGCAGAGACGCAGAGCTGCTCAGGCAGAAAAGAGCAGTCATGATATTTCATAGAGAGTTCAACGCACGGGCCGGTACAGTGGCAACCCCCTGGCCGTGGCTTTGTGATGCAGGGTGAACCCCAAAGGGAAGCAATTCGTGTCAAAAGAAGCGAGCAATCTTGCACAGGCCATACAAACCCCAGTACCTACCAAAGTCTTCGCTGGCGGTGTCTCCCCATGCCAAAATGACAGTAGTCTGGCGGAAGGTAGAAAGGACAGACGTTCAGGGGCGGGGTTTCGAGGCTTCGATGTTCAAAGCTCACGCAGCCGAGTGACAGACGAGCCGAAGCGAAGACAGAGAAGGGCGCAACCTCTCCCTCGCCACCCTGTAACGACGTGCTTCAGGTTATGTATCTGACATTATGAAAGACAAGGATCAGTAGCCGAAGCTGTTTTCAGTTTGGCCGTCTAGCAAAGTCTCGCCGCCTCTCATACATGTCTGATAGAGGATCCGACCCTCAAACGACTCTTTTGGTACCTGCAGGTGTACAAGATCAGCAGTGAGGGACTTTTGTTGAAGTCCGGGGCTCCATGAACTCGTGGAACCCAAAAGTGGAAAAACGGCCTCATCGCTGGCTGGATGATCTCGCCTATTTGCAAAGCATGACATGCATGACAGCTGTCGAGGAGTCAAAGCGCAGGATGCTGCACTGCGCTGTCTGGCCGGGCCTTTTGAAAGCGCCTTGGCCAGCGGGATGGCGGTGATAGTTCATTCGCCAAAAAGGCACCATTGGCTTTTATTAATCCTGGATAAGGTAATACCCCTTTCCACAATGAGGGATGTCGAGAGATGGATCTCGTGTTGCATCGTGCACTGGCAGTCAGGCGAATCTCTTCTGGCGGATGGCGTTGAAATAGTCAATGGGATGTTAGCGGATGAAACAATGGCCAGATTCTCTGGAAGGTTCACTCCCTGCTATGGTGAGGATCGTCCTTCACGATGCATGCCATCAACTTGAGGTAGCTCAAGGTAACGTATGGAATTGGATGCCCTACAGCGCGGTTTGAAGTACGCGTGGGAATTACGGTGAACCACAATAGCTGCGAAGGCCATCATCACGTGTACTTTACGGTAGGTCATTAGACGGTTGAACCGCAATCAATTCAACCTCGATTTCAGCATGACTAATCAACACACCGTGAGGGGCTCCTGCGGGCTGTCGGCTCGTGGAGAAAACCGACCATTGATACTGATCTTGCATTTGTCTAAAAGTGTCGTAGATGCTCACCTCAGAACAACTATCATCTCGAACAAACTTGTATTTACTTCCTTGACTGCCATTGTTGACAGGATACAAGGACATAGCAATGTGTGCGGCGAGGTGGGTGTTGGCGCGGGTTGCGCAGAGGTCCAGGTCTGTCCGATTTCCGCAGGCCAATCCATTATGTCCAAAGGCGGTTTACTCCTTCTCTCACTCCTCCAGAATGGCGAGCCATCTCACCAAGCTCGAGATCAACTGTGACATGGGCGAAGGGTTTGGGAGGTGGAAGATGGTATTTTACACGAACCACCCATACTGGCACTGCGCCCACTGCCATCAATCCCCATCCAGTGCTAGTACTCAGTACTCATTGCTTACTTACTGCGGGCTTGCTTCTACTAGGGACCCGACGAGGAGCTGATGCAATACATCGACACGGCCAACATCGCCTGTGGGTTTCATGCCGGTGACCGGAGCTTGATGCTCAAGACGGTTCGACTGGCGAAGAAACATGGGATCAAGGCCGGTGCACACCCTGGTCTTCCAGACTTGGCCGGTTTTGGCCGGCGAAAGATGGAAATCGACCCTCAGGACATGTACACGATGATCCTGTACCAAGTGGGCGCGCTGAAAGCGATGCTGGACGCCGAGGACGTACCGCTCAACCACGTTAAGCCGCACGGCGAGCTGTTCTTCTACATGATGCGCGACGCCGAAATCCGCCGCGCCGTCCTGGACGCCTGTGCGCACTTCCATGTTCCTGTTTACGGATGTCGCAACCCGGAGTGGAAGGCCGACTGTGACAAAAAAGGCATTTTCTTCCAGGAGGAAATGTACGTCGACATCGACTACGACAGGCAGGGAAGGCTTCTGCCCGTGGCCAAGTCGCAGAAGGCTACGGCTGAGCTGGTCTATGACCGTGTCAAGTCCGGTGGGTTGCATGATACGACCAAAGATAATGAGGGTAATGAGCTCGTTCTGGGGTTTCAGGGGAACCCGTTCAGCATTTGTATTCATTCGGATATGCCGACGGCCTTGGACAATGCGAGGGCTGCGAGGAAGGCGGTCGATGCGGTCAAGGCGGAGAGGTATGTTTAGGATTTTTTCAGAATGAAGGCGTCGTCGGGAAAAAAGTGCCTGGAATTGTACAGTACGTGCCAGCTACAGCGGGTGCCGTCTCCATTGTATATCTATTTATGTACAATACTTTTTGCACTTTTCTAGTTGGCGGCATTCCACCCCGCTCCTTGGTGGTACCACAGTGGTGTGAGACATTATCGTAAAGTCATGCCGAACTTGGAAGGTCAAATGGAATATATGGCCATTGTTAGCCTGCTCTTACAACCTCGTTTGCTACGAGTATACCTGGTAAGTACTGCTGCGCTGGAAAATGCCTAGTGAGGACGATCGATGCACGCCTATATCCGATGCCATGACAAATCAACCCCGGATCCCGGGCCCCGATGCCGGTTCCAGAGCCTTGCCCCTGGTACCACCAAGTACAGTAGTTGGGGTCCTCGTAGTGTTCAAGTTCGTCATTTGTTGCCCGAGGTTCCAGTACGTGCCGTGTTTTTGACATGTCTCCAATATGATTTAATGATATTATATTTAAACTAGCAAGCCCAGGTGTCTGGTTTCATCACTCGTGTCCTTCACTGTAAGTAAGTAAACCCGGCAGTTCATAACTTTGCAACCAAATCGTGTAATTTACTTGGTGGTTAGCGCCCATCAGACACAGACATGTCTCCAATGGCGACCGATGAGCCCGAAGGACGGTACGAGGACTACCGCAGCATCTACACGCCCGGGATTGGATTCGACGCACCTCAACCCACGATCCCATGTGGCTCTGCGATATTGGACCCGGAGCACGGGGTGACCGAGGACACGATCTCACCCATCTTCAAACCGTTGACGATTCGGGGAGTGACGTTTCAGAACCGTATCTTCCTGGCGCCCATGTGCATGTACAGTTGCAAGGATGGCAAACTGTCCGACTTCCATGTGGCTCATTATGGCCAGTACGCTATCCGGGGGGTGCCTTTGATTACGATTGAGGCCACGGCCGTGGTTCCACAGGTGCGTACAAAACAGAGAGAACTAGGGAAGGTCGTTCTCCGCGGCTACGATTTTCACTCACAACCTTTCTGTCACAGGGCCTCAATACACCTCAGGACAATGGGCTATGGTCAGATGAACAGATTCCATACCTAAAACGAGTGGTGGACGTAGTTCACTCGCAATCCCAAAAGATCGGCATCCAGTTACAACATGCCGGGCGGAAATCAAACGTGTGTCCTCCCTGGCTAGGCTTAAAAGCTGTGCCCGACAAATTCGGAGGCATGATGGACAAGGTGCAGGGCCCGAGTCCGGAGCCGTGGAACGACAATTATTGCACACCGAAAGAAATGACTGAGGCCGATATTTGGGAGGTCATTGAGGCTTTTGGCGCGGCCGCCGCTAGGGCCGTCAAGGCTGGTGTTGATGTTGTTGCTGTGCATGGTGCTCATGGATATCTGATTCATTCTTTTGCCAGTCCTGCTGTAAGTAAACCACTGATCCTGTCACTTATTCATCTTCCTCTCTGCGATGTAACTGACACTTTTTGTCAAAGTCAAATTACCGGACGGACCAGTGGGGAGGCAGTTTCGAGAACCGCATCCGGTTCGGAGTTGAGGTCGTCCGCGCGATCCGCCGCAACATTCCTGCCTCGACCTTGTTGTTCTGGAAACTCTCGGCCGTCGACTGGCTTCCGCCCGGAGAGGGCTGGGAATTGGAGGATACGGTCCGGTATGCATCTATCCTTCGCGACGAGGGGGTCGATTTCCTCGATGTCTCCAGCGGTGGCACAGACCGCAACCAGAAAGTCCAGATCTCTCCGGGCTATCAGGTTCGGTTCGCAGAGGCGGTCAAGAAAGCCACGCCGGGACTCACTGTCGGTGCGGTGGGATGGATTCGAGACGGCAAGATGGTGGAAGATGTGAGTGTTTGTTGTACTAGTCCGGCCCCGTCTTCTACGCCTGCTGCGTGGTTTAGTCGATGGACACTGTAAGTCGAGTTCACCTTACTGACCTGTCCAGATCATTCGCTCCGGCAAAGCCGACGCCGTGTCAATCGCACGCGAGTTTCTGCGAGATCCAAACTTTGTGCATCGTGTGGCCAACGAAGTCGGCACCAGGATTGCTTGGATCGACCAATATCATCGTGCTCCGGTAAGACTCCAAGTCTATTTCTGTGTCAAGAGAAATACCACTGACGCTGTTTGTTTCATCGGTAGCTCTATGGCCGCAATGTGGAGAGTACGACCAACATTTCCACTGATGCAAAGGCCGATGAAAAGGTGACCTTGTCGGATGAAAAGCAACGGCAGAACAAGACAATCGTAGCTTGATAGACTGGAGACGAAAATAGAGACCTGTCACTACCTACCTAAGGCACCTACTACCGCACGCCCATATTGGCGGAGAGCAGTACCTTGGCCGGGTTGAATAACAGAGGTAGTGGACTGTACAGTAGTCACTTCAATACAATTATTGTAGAATTGGTTGTTAGTCTCCTGTTGTAGTGGTGCGGCATTTGATTCCTCCAAGTATGGAGTTCAAGTTGCTGGCTGAGGGCGTCAAGTTCGACTTCAAGTTCTGCACATTCTCCCCGGGTTCCCCCTGATCTGCTTCGTCACCAAGTGAGAATATTGCGCAAGCCCCTGGGAAGTATAGTCTAGCAGCTCGAAACCACATCCGCAGAGGTCCACCGAGGTCGGCCGACGCGCATGGATGAACAAAAGCGTCCAAGACCATGACCATGTTAACAATGGAATTCGAGTTCATCCGGACATTGAACTCATATACCTATCTAGGTATAGGGTATTTTGAATCGAGCGACGAAAGTACTGTACTACGACCAAAAGTACTGTATTATGTTCGGTGCATTGGTAAGACGGGCGAATGTTGCGCCGTCCACGTCCGGCTTTGGACCAATCAAACGCCACAGTCTGCTCGGTCAAATGTGTTCAGCCTCGTCCGCACATTCTCACGCCCGCTCCCCGTGTACCTTCGCTAAGGGTACCACTACAACTACCGCTGAAGTCAGATAGTCCATGCCCGGGCTTCCAGCACTGCATCCCACCGGCGCAATGGTTTGACGTGTGTCCGAATTCGTGCGCTCCGTCGTCATGACTGCAAACAGGTACTATCACGGTAGGGTATATCAAGCATCTCATTTCGCGTGTTCTCTATGTTTTGTCTTTATCCAAATACAGACGTATATTTCGTCGAAGTAAAACTCGCTTCACTTCAGTGACATCTCGCTACCCGCCAAGGTGTCAGTCCCCTCCCAACACATCTCCAGTACCACCTGGAAGGCCTCGACCAATTCTACAACTGTTGACCTACCTTGACTTTACCACGACCTACCAGTACCTACTCTTCTCATCATGTCTACGCCGGTAGACCCATCACCTCTAACCAAGGTCGAAACGCATCAGGAAACGGGCCCCGTGCCTCAGCAAATACAATCCGATGAAACAGCCTCGTCCGTGTCTGTTTCCTCACAGCCTGAACGAGATGACGTTAAGCCCGAGGAGACTCCTAAATTCGTCCCTACCACCAGCTTCCTGCTGGCCTTCACTGCGCTGGCCGTCCTGACGCTGATGGTGGCATTGGACGGGACATCGTTCAGCGTGGCGTTGCCCGTCATTGCGAAGAAGTTGCACGGCACGGCCATCGAAGCGTTCTGGGTAGGGACGTCGTTCTTGTTGGCCTCGACGGTCTTTCAACCCAACTATGGCTCCTTTAGCCACATTTTCGGACGAATGCCAGTCATCATGGTCTCGATTGCTTTGTTTTTTATAGGCGTCATGATGGCCGGCATGGCCAAGAACTTTGATCTTCTGTTAGCCGGTCGGACGATCCAGGGCATCGGCGGTGGTGGTGAGTCTGTCCATATATCCTGACAATCACCTTTTCTAACATAGACTAGGCATCATGGCCATGACCGAAATCGTGGTCACCGACCTCATCCCTCTCCGCTGGCGAGGACAATGGACCGGCGTACTGGCGGGAATGTGGAGTATCGGAAGCGTGTCGGGGCCCATTATCGGCGGAGCATTCGCAGAATCACAGTGGCGGTGGCTCCTCTGGCTCAACCTTCCCTTCATCGGCATCGGAGTCGTCATGGTGCCTGTGTTCCTCCGACTCAATGTCATCCCGCAGAGTATGGTCGCGAAGCTGCGCCGGGTCGACTGGATCGGCACCGTTCTTATTGTCGGCAGCTTGACGAGTATCCTCATTCCGCTGACGTGGGGCGGCGTCATGTACTCCTGGTCGTCGTGGCGGACGTTGGTGCCGCTGCTGGTTGGGGCGGCGGGCTGCGTGGGCTTCTGTTTCTTCGAGGCATACCTGGCGCCCGAGCCGCTGATGAGGCTGTCGGTGTTCGGCAACCGCACGGCCAACCTGGCCTTTTTCTGCACGGCGCTGCACGGTATGATCCTCTGGTGTCTGCTGTACTACCAGCCTCTGTACTTTGAAGCAGTCAAAGGATACAAGCCGGTCGTGGCGGGCGTGGCCTTGTTCCCGGCCACCTTCACCGTCGCGCCCATCGGGGTGGTGACTGGGATCCTGATCGCAAAGACGGCCGCTTATCGCTGGTCCATCTGGACCGGCTGGGTAATCACTGTGCTCGGCCTGGGGCTTTTGCTCTTGCTCGACGTCGACACCACGATCCCGCAGTGGATCTTCATCGATTTGGTCTCGGGCATCGGTCTAGGCATGTTGTTTCCATCCCTCCAATTCCAGCTGCAAGCCGCGAGCACCAACAAGGACATGGCCTTTGCCGTCTCCATGTTCATCTTCTTCCGCAATTTCGGCATGTCCGTCGGTGTCGCCATCGGCGGCGTAATTTTCCAGAACGAGATGGTCAAAAACCTCAAGCACTACCCGGACCTGGCTGCCCAGGCCAGCTCGTTGGCCGCGGATGCCGCCGCCCTCGTCCAAATCATTAACGACACCCCCGCGGGTCAGCGAAAGCTGGAGCTGCGCACCGCCTACGTTAAGAGTCTGCGCACCGTCTGGATCGTCCTCACCGCCTTGGCTGCCGTGTGTCTCATCGCCAGTTACTTCGTCAAAGCATACGACATGAATGTCGCCCTTGAGACCGAACAGGGTCTTGTCCACAAACCGCGCAACAACAAAGCTTCCCAGACCGAAGAGGGTTTGGCTATAGCCGAGAAGAACGTGCCGGGAGAAGCTTGATGACATTGACATCCTTTTCCGTCTGCTACTCTTCGGTCTCGATGTCGTCCTCTTAAGGATTTCAAGTTTTGAGCTTCATGATGCTTTGCGTGTGCCGGAGTCTCGTCTTGTGGTTTGTGGTTGACTTGTAGGACTCATCATCCTGGCGTGGCCTAGCATGGCATAGCGTTAGATAGAGGGCGTACATTAGGTACATCTTTGTAATAGATATCTCCATTTTCGGAAGCAGATCCTCAACGTGTCCAGTGTGCCAATCTTCGAATCTGTTCACCTTGATCGTAGATTTAGGTTATTGGTCATCATTGCTGTCAGGAGTCCCGGGGCCTTGCCCAGGCCTGTTCCGCTTGAGCGACCGCTAAACCTTTTGTCGAGGGAGAACGCGCAGGACGTTCAGGATCTCGGACGGCTCCATTCTCTACCCTTGAACCTCGAGCTGGGCACTCAGGTCCACGCCTCTCCCCTTCACGTACGTCCCAGGGTTGAATTATAAGCCGTGTTTCCTAGCCGAGTCTTCACAGACCCGATGGACCTGCCGAATCCTCTCACAATTCGACACGCTTGGTCTGCCGATCAAGTAGATCGGAGAGATAGCTCTAGTAGTGGTAGCCTTCATGTCCCACGAGAGACTTCATGGTTAAATGAAGCATGATGGTCAGTGACTGTAACGGGCCGAGACAGCATGTGTTTACTGGAGCAACCTGAACTTTACACGTTTTGAAAAATTCTGTTCTGAGCCGGGGATGATGTTTTCCTTGTTCATCTTGCGCTTTTGGATGTGTCGACGTCGGAAGCGATAGATACATAGTGTGGCACCCAAACAAGTAGCCGCACGAGACAATTTATCCACGAGTTCAGGAGTGAGAAGAGACTCGCTAGGAGTGTCAACAAGCAGGGGTGTGTGTTTCCAAGACTACACACGCAGCCGGGCGATTGTTAGGCCCATTGGTTCACCTTTGTGTAGCGCCTCGAGAGTTTTGCGATCAATCTCGGCTCGTTCTGCCATGAGCCGCAAGCATTCAGGTGCATGATGGACAGGGATGATGACCACACCGTCGGCGTCAGCTACGACGTAATCTCCCGGATGGATGATGAAAGGTCGCTTCTGCTCCGGCGACGTGAATTGCACGGGCACGTTGACTCTGGAAGAGCGAGTCACTCCCGCAGACCCCACTGGCGAAGTCGCTCGGGCGAACAACTGGACAAACTCGGTTAGCATACCGCGATCTTTGTCATCTAAAAGATCGGTCGGGACATACAGGAAACCCGAGTTCTCGATGCTCCAGAATGTCGCGGAAATTGCCATCGATCACCACTCCCCGGGCACCCAAATACTTGGATCTCGTACTCATCAGGCCACCCCAACATGCGGTGTAGTATCCCTGCGGCTGTGATATGAACACGACTTCACCAGGCTGGACACAGTCCACAAAGAACTGTTTGGGGGTCGGCGCGGTCGTGTCCGCAGCGTCCACCATCTGTACCTGTGCCATCCGAAAGTTTCAGCGACGGAACAGAACACGACAGCGGCCGGGTCGGTATCACCAAGCGGACCGGTGTCTCCTCATTTGGACACTCACTGTGACTACAGGACCCACGATTTTCGTGCTCCCTGCTTGTTGCTCCGGCGAGAACATCTTCAGCCCGTGCAGGTACCCTCCATACCGCACCCCAAGCTTGACCAGCGCATCTGCAACCTGCCGGTTCAGTCTAGTTAGGCTTCTGATCGTTTGAGTGGGGGTTTGGACAAGGCACGCACATCACTGGATGTATAATGTTGTAACTCTGTGACTAGGTCGGAAGCCGCCATGATAAGAGACTTGTTCCCCTGATACCGCCCCTTGGTCAGCCGAAAATGTGGGTGTCTTCCGAGCTGCGGAAGTGCGGATCCCTGATCTTGTGAACGGAGGTGCTATCGGGCGTGCGACCACCACTCTGGATCGGATATATTCTGATCGTTGATGTGGTACAGGTAGTCGAGCAGAGCCCGATGCTTCATATTATATCTTATAGTATGTAGACACTCGACGGTACGCCTCTACAAGGTCAGCTGGTACGTGACCATCCCAGATTCATCTGGTACGGAGCCCTCCGATTACCCGGAGCCTTCCGTGACTTGTTATGTAATTGTTACTGCAAGCCAGACTCGCTCGCAATTATTAGACAGGTGGGTTCGGGCTGTACAAGGACCCATAGAGGCACGATGCAGCACTCCAGATGCCGCCACGGTGCCACACATCCTTGCCCAGCAATTCATGGCTGCAACAACGTTGAGTCAGGCATAGGACGCTCTATGAGCCAGATTTGATCAACTGGGAAGCACGTTCTCCGTCGAAGGCTTCGCAAGCACAGTGCTCTGGAAGGGAACAGGGCTGAAAGAGGCCCAAAACGTCTAGGATACCACGATCTTGTCCCCTGCAATCTCCTTCTTATCGTAGATATCTATATTTCTGCTTCCATACCTCTATTCACCGCTACATCCGTCTGGGAGTATATGACGTTCAAAAGCGCCTCAGACCGACTGGAACATCCCTGTTGTGAAGATTGTCTGCTATGGTCTTGAAACGAAAGGGATTTTTGGCCAGATGTCGCAAATGGATCGTCGAGAAGACAATTTTGCCACCGTCCTGTGGTGCACTTTTCACACAAGATAACCTAAAGTATGGCGGTAGAGCCGATGAAACTTCCCGTGGCTCTCTGTCCTTGCAGCTTGTTGTGCAAGAAACTCGGCCTCGTCTTGGTCCACTTCGGCCTTACCTGTCCAGATATCCGCCTCTGACGACCTGACATATTTGGTTTTGTTCCAAATCTTCCATCCGAGCGTCAGAACAATATATATGACCACGCCCAAGTAGCCTGCAAAGTACCCCATGTCAGTCAACCGAAATCGAACGGGAAGTCTGCACGGCTTACCGGTGAGGAAGTTTTTGTAGTCGAAGTTGCCCCAGGACCCATGGGTGAAGACCGAAAAGTTCTTAGTAAGGAGAACGAGGATGGTAAAGAACAAGGCAATGACGGAACCCCAGAGACCAAAAGGAGCTCGGAAGTGCAACGATGAATCAGTGACCTCCTGTGCCCTTCGTGCCCGGACGAAATGGATATGGCTGATCAGGATAGTGACCCACGTAAGCAAGCCAAAGCTCGTCGCTAGAGACCGTCATCAGCAAAGGTTGAAAGAAGAAAAAAAGGCTGGCTGGCAGTCAGAGTGCTTACTCAGGTTCACGAAGTATTGAAATACCCGCGTCGACTCGTCCGAGACATTCATGAATGCCAGCAGCGTCATTGACACTGCGACTGTGAAGGCCCAGAAGGGTATTTTTCTACTGTTCGTCGAGGACAGAAAAGCCGGGGCCTGATGCTGAGCTGAAAGGCTGTATAGGGTACGCGAAGCGACGTAGACATCGGTGACCGCCGCTGAGAGGTTAAACACCATCACGGCGGCATTGATGATTCCGGGAAGCGCCTTGATCCCGGCAACCTTGACAGCGGCGACAAAGGGCGAAGCAGCGGCGCCGTGGCCCGACTTTTGGGCAAAGCTAAGGTAAGAAGAGTTGTACGGCACCAGGAGACCGACCAGAAAGATCGTAGTGATGTAGAAGATACAAATTCTCCAGAAGGTCATGCGGATCGCACGAGGGATGGCTCGACGGGGATTTTGCGCCTCGCCTACGGTGACCCCGACCATCTCGGTGCCTAGGTAGGCGAACACACCCGAATTGAGAGCGGCCCAGACGGAGAGGAACTTGCCCGTTGCACCTTCTGAAGCAGACGGTTAGTGGCTTGCGAATTGTTTGGGGGTTTGAGACAGCCCACCAGCAATGTAGGGTTTGAAGGCGCCCGGATTTGACCAATATCTGGGAACCTTTAGCGGGTACACACAACAACCGTGTGAGAGAGGCTGTCGCTTACTCGAAGCCTGTGGCGTGCCGGTTTGGACCTCCGCCAGCGGCCAGAACAATTCCTAGGATGATAAAGCCGACGAGGACGAGGAGTTTGATGGTGCAGAGCCAAAATTCCACCTCTCCTAGGACCCGCACTCCGAGATAATTGACAATCACCACGAAAAGCCAGAAGATGGCTATGAAGACCCCGGGATTCACATGGTCACGCGGGACCCAGAATTGAATAACCAGAGCCAAGGATGTCAGCTGGTTGGCGGCCGCGAAGAAGTATTTGAACGCATATCTATAGAGAGGCGGTTAGCAGACGAAGCTCGCGAGTCAAAATGACCAGTCCAGCACTAACGACCATCCTAGAGCAAAGCCCAGCGCTGGGTCGACAAAACGGCTGGCATAGCCCGGGAAGCTGGTGCCCAGAGGCAGCCAGGTGGCCATCTCGCCTAGGGCAGTGATGACCACGAAGCAAAGCAGTCCAGTGGCCGCATATCCGATGAGTAGTGACCCTGGACCATAGTTGGCCAAACCCTGGCCGCTGCCGATGATCAAGCCGCTCCCAATGGCGCCGCCCAGAGCTATAGCGTTCTTGTCAGCGACATGCGTCCGCGGCGAATGCTTCCTCACCATACCAATCATGCTCAAGTGACGCGGCTTCAGGCCACGGCGAAGCTGTTTCCGGGGAGGTGTTTCCTCTTTATGACACCATATCTCTTGTACATTCTCGCCGTCGTCTTGCACACGTATGACGGAGATCTTTTCCACGTCCTGTTCAATACGTGGTTCCTCATGAGCCATCTTCGGTAGACTCCGAGGGGATAGTAGCAGCAATGTAAAGGCAGGGAGTCAGAGGTGAAGGGAGGAAGCGATGTCCCAGACCCGTGTCTGGAGAGGATGACCACGTCTATTATACTATATGGTGTTCGCGTCCGGGAGAGTCCCCCTTATGCTCGACTGTGGTCTCCGAGGGGGAAAAATTGGGTCGGCAGCTGTACCGGAGTCGTCCATGGGGTAGAGATAAGAAGCAGGGCTAAAGAAGCAGAGCTAACTCCTCATCCCATAAAGACAAAGACTCACATTTTTCCAACACAGCCTTCAATTAGTGCTAGATAAGGCGCTGGCGGTCATGATGCAGCAAGCAGATATCTTGCGGCCCACCCGCGGAGGGATCCTGTAAGCGGAGTTTTCCTCTGACGGAATCTTCCTGGTGCTTTCAGGGGGGCACGGAAGGCTCCTTGGCTCCGCTTCGACTCGCGGAAAGCCTCGAGAAGGACGTAGGATCCACTCATCGCGCCAGCCCTGGACCTGCAGTGACCTCAAGACAACAGAAGTCGTTATATAACCAGGGCAGGGCACACACGACACAACACGCACTACTAGGGAGCTAGACAACCCATGGCTTTTGGCGGCAGCCTTTCGATAAAGGTCTTTTGCCCAGATAGACGGTCGACTCGCTTCGGCAATCGAAGATGGGTTCTTTCACGCCAACGTCGTCCTTTTCACATCTCGACCCCATTCCTCTAGACGCCATCTATTCCCTCAAGGAGACCTTCGCGGCAGACAGCAATGAGAACAAGATCATCCTAGGCTCTGGCGTCTACCGAGATGATGCATCGCAGCCGTGGGTCTTGCCGTCGGTGCAAAAGGTGCGCCTATACCGCCTTTTTAAGAGGGAATATAACACTCACGTCCACTTAACAGGCCGAGGAGATCGTTAACAACCTCCAAGATCCTGGCCGGTATGAATATCTACCTATTCCGGGTTACGCACCATTCTACACTGCTGCCCGGGATCTCCTTTTCGGAGGCCTGGAAGGCAAAGCGGACCGGGTTGTCTCGGTGCACACCATTGCAGGAACAGGCGCCAACAGTCTGGGAGCTCGATTTCTCAAAGAGGCAACCAATCCGTCGGCTGTGTGGGTGCCTGATCCGACATGGGTCAATCACCGCAACATTTGGAGCCTCGCTGGTGTCGAGGTGAAAACGTACCCGTACTGGAACCCTACCAAGAAAGCGTTGGATTTCGAAAGGCTACTTGAAGTTCTCGAGAGCGAGGCCAACAAGGGTGATGTGATCATCTTGCATGCCTGCGCTCACAACCCGACCGGCATGGACCCCACGAGGGAGCAGTGGACCGCGATCGCGACCTTGTGCGAGACAAAAGGCCTGTTTCCATTCTTCGACTGCGCCTAGTAAGTGACAGGGGTCCTAAAGTGAGCAATAGGATTACACACTGACCATATATTAGCCTCGGGTTTGCCAGTGGCGACGTCGACAAAGACGCATGGGCCGTGAGACACTTCGCATCCCGAGGGACCATGGAACTTGCCGTGGCCCAGTCTTTCTCCAAGAATATGGGCCTCTACGGCGAGCGGGTTGGTGCCCTCCATGTGCTGGCCGCCACGGCCGACGCCGCCTCCAAGCTAAAAGGCCATCTGGCCCGCCTACAGCGCGGCCATATCTCGCAGCCTCCCAGAAGGGGAGCCAGGATCGCCGCAACGATCCTCACCTCCCCGAGCTTATACCAAGAGTGGCTGTCTGATCTCAGGGATATGAGTGGCCGCATTCAGGATATGCGTCGCGCGCTCTACGATCAACTGCTGTCTCTGGGAACTCCTGGCAGCTGGGAACACATTCGTTCGCAGGTAAGATCTATCTCGACCGCAGAAGAACATGTGCAAGTCGATGCAGTGTTGATGCTGAGGTGTTTTCGTTAGATCGGCATGTTTTCTTATACCGGCCTCACTCCGGAGCAAGTGGCAACCATCCAGGCCGACAGCCATGTCTACATGCTGAAATCTGGACGCATCAACATCGCGGGGCGTAAGTCTCGCCCTGCCTGGGATTCGACTCGACTGCGGTGCTGACATATCCACAGTGACCACCAAGAACGTCGAGTACACGGCACGCGCCATAGATGCTGCAGTCAGGCGGTCGCCAAGATAGTCTTCGCTCCAACACAGTCACCGCGAACTTCCCCCGAAGCAAAGACCGTGGCACGGAGTTATTCTCTGGAGTACATGCCATCCCAATCACAAGCGCGGCCAGCGTCGGCATATTTTGGCTGCCACCAGAGTACTTAGTCCAGAAGTCCGAACACGATCACAAAACGACCGTTGTTCTGAGCAGATCCCAAGAGACTCATCCTTGACCTCCTGACCAGCAGGCAAGCTAGATAGACCTCGAGAAAATCTCTCAAATAGCTGTGGCAAAGCACGATGGTCGGTCAGGGCAGGTCTACGATTGAGCAGTCACCGTGATACCCGTGGAAGTGTATATTGGTCAAGCGTCCTCTGCTATGCAGCTGTCATACTCATTCAGTCTCCTCCCACGTAAAACGCCCTGTTTTCGTCATCAGTTTCTGCCAGTTCATCCAATCTTGAAACAGCTTCCGTCATAAACTCTCAATCGCCAACAGTTCGAGCAAGTCCTCGATTAGCCGCAAAAAGTGCTTGACTGGTCCATCACACCGTTGAGTTTTTTCCCTATTCATACCCATCCGTTACCAATTTTCTTAGACTTGACCATAAACGCACAATCACAACGATGCCAGGCACGCATGAGGGCCTCGAACTCAACAGACCTTGCAGAAGAGGTGTTGCCGAGGTGCCGAAAGACTGTCGGCCATTTCCGAACCACATACTTGTTCCTCGGCATGCTGCTCTGAGTGCTGGTCCCCCGTCCCCGGTGTAAATTGCTGTAGTATCATTTTGGCTATCATTTGGGGCTTCCCAAGTCGAAATCTGCGTCGCAAGTCTGTAGTGGTGGACGGGAGCGACTCTCATATTGTTAGAGCTTTGTCAATACTCCCACATTGGTCCAGTGTTCCTGGGCGCTTTGAGCACTCACGCCTCTGAACACTTGGCCTCCAGACCATTACCTGTTCCGTTGGCAGTAATATCATCAAGTATACTTCCAAAGGCCGCGGAGGATGAGGTCCCAGTCGGATATCGAGCTCTATGACGGTGGAGAACGTTAACGATCAAGATAACTAGACCGTAAGGGGTATTTTTTTTTCTGAAGTGTTATGTAGCATTGTTACATAATATCAATTGGTATTGACTCTTGAGAAGAAGCGGAGAGGAGTAGTCCGGTCCCATGGGTGGTTCCGCTGCCGCAGTCTCGAATGACTCCGGAAGCAAGCCGATACTGGAGTGTTCCGTGAGTACCTCACGCACGTACGTTTCCGCGGATCTCCATCACATCCTCAGATATCAAGTTCTTGCCATGCGAATAGCATGGCCTCTCAATTATAGTAAGATTGATAGGTGAGGGTGCTGATAAGGCCACTGCACCAGCACTGGATTATCATGTCCATCGATCCTTTCACCTCTACGTCAAAATCATCGATAGAGCTTCAACCTTACCGCAATGGCCTAGGAGAAGGCTCTGCAGGCTCCGAGCCAGGGAAAACTTCGATGTTGAGGCTGGCTCGCAAGTCACCATCGACCCGGGGAAAGAGAGAAGGCCTGTCCGCAGGCTTGACAAGTACCTTGGATTGCATGGTGCGGCACATGGGGCCATGATGTTCCTCCTCCACAAGAAAAATTCCGAGAAGCAGAAAAAGGTCGAGCATGGTGTGCAGGACGAGGACGCGGCTCGCGGCGATCAGAACATCCACTTCAAGTGTCCTATCTAGGTCGCGTGCGTCGAGGAAGCATGGCGGTAGACATGGAGGGAAATCCACCAGCCACATGAATCCTGCGATGGACATCTGGTTTATACTTGGCTGATTTATACTTGCACAGGGCTTCGCTTCGATTGGCAATCTTCTTGTTTCAGATATGATATATCCTGTTCTAGAACTACATGTTTGTCAACTTTGTTCCATAAATACTTGTTTCAATTGCCCATATGTCTTTGAGACTTTTCCTACAAGAGCCCAAATGTACCACATAACTCATACATCATAGGCCTGTGCTTCCCAGATCGGATCGTTCGGTGGCTCGAAAAAAGGTGTATGAAAGCTCCCGAACATATCTGGTAGATGGAAGTCATCATGAAGGAATGAATTGAAAATGTCCTCGATGTTCTCCATGCCCCGTTCACCGCTTGTCTGAGGCACAAACGGCACCTCGTCGACAGCGTCATTAGCCCGTTCCGAACGTGTCCATGTTGTCGGATCGTTGGCACGAGTATATTGCTTATCATAAGACATCAAATCCATGGTGACGTTGGCCAGACGTTGAAAACTGCGGCTTCCTCTCCGCGCGGAGGGCCACCACTCGCCCGCGACGGTCAGTAGGCTGGAGCAAAGGCGCAGGTCTGCAGACAGCTGTGTGATGGAGACAGATGCGCGAATCTCTTTAGAACTCCAGATGCAATAGGCCAGGGTAGAACCAGCGAGGGAGATGCCTTGTGCAGTGAGCCAGCTCAGGATGAGGCATTCTTCATCATACAAGGACCAAAACAGCCGAAGGCGGTTGGCCGCACTCTCGAAACAACGGCGAAGAGCAGCTATGTCGGGCTGCGGGCTGCCGGGAGAAGGCTGATAGAGAAGGCCCACTGCGTAGTAGTAGTCGATCTGGAGTTCGGTCTGAAACCGTCGCGTCTGACCCACGGCAAGTGCATCCATTTGTCTCAAGCCATCGTCCAGCCAGGCATCTAAACGCGTGAGCATGTCGGCTTGCAAGCTCGAGCGTGTCGGTTCAGGTAATGAAGGGGATGACCGGTACAGATGCTGTCTGATCTCGGACACCAACTGCGCCCATTGAAATCGAAGAATGGAATAGCCCAGATAGTCCTGATCAGCATCAGGACTAGTATGGATCGAGTCAGAGAGGACAGAAGAAAAATTCAGGTCAAAAGCATCGTCTGGGAACCCTAATGGCCGCCCTTGAATAGCGCCAATGAATCTATCGACGGGTTAGAGACGCCCAAATGTTTGGCCAGATATGACGTTACGTACCTATCAAGTCTGTAGAGACAGAAAAAGGTGCGGCGTCGCATCTGAACTGTGACGCGGGAGAAGCGTTCCGCAGGGTTAGCGTCGCGATGGAGGCCCATGTCGACGGCATAGGCCATGCCCAAATGGAGTAGCACCCAGGCGTTGCCGCTATGTTGACTGAGAAAGCCATGCATCACAGACAATACTACGAGCTGTGTTGAGGGCAGAGAAATCTCAGCTAGCGCCAACGAGGTCAGAGCAAATGCCTTGCCTTCGTAGCGCTGTGGGTTGGCTGGAAAACGACGCCGGCGTGCTTGGACATAGGAGGCAATGCTGAGGACGCTGAGCAAGATAGCGGCAGCAGTAGTTGTGGAGATTGGTGTGACATCCTTGTCGTCCACATGAGCGACTTCACCATTGTAAGAGAAGGGTACAACAGTATCGGGCCAGCCGTTGTGCTGGAGACGACATGTGTTGGGAGTGGCGATACTGGCATACAGTGCCTCGATCAGCGCTACGATGCTGGGCTCGTGCAAAACAGGATACACCGGATGGTTGTGGGAGAAGAACAGGCGCACAAGCCGGTCGCATTCATCTCGGGGAGGCAAGACGGCGCGTAAATCGTCCAGGAGCTTCCTGTCACCGTCACGCTCCGCGGTCGGGTCGTCGTGGTCTCTCGTGTTAGGGACTTGGAACCTTTGCTGTATGGTGCTAGGTCCGCCAGGTAGCAAGTGGGCGAACAAATTACCGGAGGAAGCGCCGAGATAATGCAAGCGTGGCACGGCGAGATGAAAAGAGATCAGGCCAGGATCGAATTGGATGCTTACTGAATCTCCCTCACCCTCATCAGGTCCTGTACCTGTACTAGTAGTGCGCAAACGTTTTGCTGGAGGAGCCAAGCCCGCCGGGTAAGGATCAAGGTGGTTGCTCAATGTGGTTTCGTCCCCTTCTCCTGTTCCCACGGTCCGGACACGCTCTGCTGGAGCAGTCGAGCCCGCGGTGCGAGAAAGCTGGTTGAGTGTGGTATCGTTCCCAACTTCGCCTGATCCTGTGGTCCGGAGAAGGCTGGCTGGAGGAATCGGGGCCGGCGTCTCTGCTGTCCTCGCCAAAGACCCAGTCGAGAGGTCAACATCGGGCAAGCGTGTCTTGACCACATTCTCCAGCCATGTAAGGCGGGACAGTGCATCAGTAACAAAGCCCCGTGGTACGTTCTCTTGGCCCGCTACAGCAACGACGTCGATGCAACGTACACCCGCCCTCTCACACTTGGAGCACGATGGCGTCCGGCCATCGCACTACCACAACAATCAGTATACCTTACATGTACCACTGGAGCAGGGATTATTGGACTAACTTTGACTCGTCGCTCACGGCACCGCTGACAGGCACTCCGCACTTTCTTCTCACGAGCATTGCTGCTTGCTGACATGGTACCATGGTCATTCTGCGTCGACAGGGTTGGAAACAAAGTATGTGGGCGCGGAATGCGGGATATGCGACAAGCGCCGTCTGCGCGGATAACCCTGTGGCAGCTTGGCTAACATCCCCTAACCCGCAGCGTTCGTGATAAGGGTACATTCATAGCCAAACCTTATCATACAAGAATTAGACCTTGGACGGAGTGGCTGCCGATGCCACAGAGAGGTGTGCCGTTGCAACGGATACGAACGAGATACTAGTAGGTCGATCAATACATAATAGGAAGGTAAAATGTACTACTATAAAACTAAACAGGTAAATCATAAGCCCCTAATCTATATCCTTTACTTTAATATAGCTTATGTAACACAGTTATGGCATAAAAAATACATTATAATGATTAGGTGAAAAGTCGACGTCTAGAATATCTATAAAAATTCGACATACTTGGTATCCTAACGTACTTACCGATAGGCACTTGCTTATAAAGTAAGTGTGGCGCCGCGCACGCGGCCGCCAACCTAAGAAGGAAGGGTGGGTTCCTCGGACTATTGTAGGTCCTTGGTACGTTTGATTAATCTCCAACATCAAACATCACACACTGGCAGAGTCCCTACAATAAAGTGATAAGTCGTGTACACTAGGCGCGCCCAGTGTGTACATCTGACTCCGAGTGCAAGATGTCTTCGGCCTCACCGCAAAAGGTGTCGCTATATTCGACAAACGGTATGTTCTCTTCCTCTTCCGGTCCTGGCGGCAGTGTCACTCTCGCTCTCAATGCATATCTCTCCATCTCCCACCACTGCAGCGTTCCTCTCTCTTGACACTAACAATGACAACTGTTTTCCTTCGGCATTGATAGATCTCAAGAACGCGACCGACGACTCTCTGGCACCATACCTCACAACGCTCCCCAAACCATACACCTTCACCCAACAGCACACCAAGACCGACGTCCACTTACTCCTCGGATACACAGCAGTCCTCATCGCTGCCGTCCTATTCTACGCAGACTACAAGCTCGGCTGGGCCGCGACCAAGGCATACACTGGCCCCGCGTGCGTGGCGTATTTTGTGCTCAATGGCGCCCTGACATATTGGATCTGGGCCGTCGAGGCCGGCACGGTGTTCGTGGGAATTAGGGAGGGGGGACAAAAGGTACAACACAAGCAACACTGCAGCATTGCACACTCTTGTTTATGTTCCGTGTTGCTAACGCAACACTACCTACAGTTAACCCTCAAGTCCTCAACACAAAAGTACAAGCCGATATACAAGCTCAAAGTGACGTACGAGGCGCCCTCGGGCAAAAGATGGGAGGACAAGGAAATGCAAGGCTCGTTCACGCAGTGGTTCAATACACATGGATATCTGCAGAAGAAGGAATTGTATGCTTGGTTGGCGGGGAATATTGAAGTGATTGGTCTGGCGGAGACGGAGAAGGAAATGCAAACGAAGACAAAAGATACTGGCAGCACGTCGATACCCTTAGCCGTCGAGGCAGAACCGTCATCATTCTCTACAGGTGCTGTGGCCGAGGATGCCGGTGTAACGGCCACGAGTAGTGCCAAGAAGGGCAGAGGCAAGAAGAAGGCCTGAGAGAGAGTCCTTTGCGACAGAAATATGTGCATGGCCGGTTGATTGGCTGGCTGGCTGTCGCTGGCTACCGCTGGCCTCTCTGAGTCCCATCAATTCTATCGTCGTCCCTCGTACTGATGTGCTGGCGAGCTGTGCATTGCTGCTTGCCCCTGTTCCGCCGTCACGGTATCAGTAGAAGATCCAACTTGATCTGCGACTCGTGCCTACTGCAATGTCTCGCAATCGATTAGTCAACTCACAGGCTTCGAATACAACAGCCCGTTCTGTTCGCCACAAAACGCAGTGTTTTTGAGAGTGTCTCCAACACATATGTATATATTACTGTTTGTACAGTGCACCAAGGTATAAACGAATGGTATCATGTTTGGCCGGTGCTCCCACACTGGCACTGCATGTTGAATGATGCAAAAACAGAAAAGGGACAAACGCCGGAGCTGATGAAACAGGAAGCCAAAATCAAACCGACCAGCAACACAGTTCACAAAATGGGCAGACATAGCACTCACTCCCAGACGAGCCAAGCCCCATGAACAGAACAGACCGATAGATATATTGATGCCAAGAATGCACAAGCAGACACCAACAAACATAGGAAATATGATCAGGAAAGGAAGCAAGCAGCAACAGCAGCAGCAGCCCCTCCCCGCCCTCCTTCAATCCCTCCATCATCACCACCACCTTTGACACAGCAATAGTCGTTATGTCAAGACTCCTCACCGGGCCACGTTCATCAAGCCTTCTCATCGAGAGCGAGACCGCCGTTGAGTTTTGCAGGGGCATCGTCACCCTTGAGAGGCGGCATCTGCAGCATCCAGCTTGGCGGAGCAATGCCAGTCTGGTCCTGGATGGTGGTAAACAAAGGCGGCAGCGACTGCAAGATATTCTTGATAGGCCCCATAGGTCCATCGGCAGCAGCTGCACCACCGGCACCACCGGCACCACCATTTTCGGTGTTCCAGACCGTAATCTTCGGCTGTAAGCCCTGGAGGGCGGTTGCGTTTGCGAGGGCGAGTTTCTCATAGACATTCTCCTTGAGCATGATGTAAGACAACAAACCCTGGGGACCACCAAAGGCCTCGGCGAGAGCCTTGTAGGCGGTGGCTTGGGCCTGGGTCGCCTCAGCCTCGCGCATGCGGGCGTGGTACATTGCGTCGGCCTCCTTGATCTGACGCTCGACGTTGGCTTGGATCTGGCGCTGCTGCTTGTACAGCTGGGCCTCGGCGTCCTGTTTCTCGCTGTAGGCCTCGGCGTCGGCCTTCTTGGACTCGCGGTAGAAGTGGGCGTCGGCGTCCTGCTGGGCCGTTTCTTTGGCAATCTGCGCGCGCACGAGATCTTTGGCTCTGAGTCGCTCGAGCTCCGTGGCGGCTTTCTTGGTCTCGACTTCCCGCTGCAGCTCGGCGTCACGCGCCTCGGCAGCTCGCCGTGCCTTGATCTGCGCCATCTGGATCCCCATGTCCAGCTCGGTTTGTCGGTTGGTCAGCTCCGCGTCCGCCTGGGCCTTGTCTGCTTTGCGCTTCGTCTCTAGGACGGCCGTCTCGGCCTCGATCTTGGAGATCTCTTGTTTTGTATGGCCCTTCTTTGATGCCTCGCCGATCTCGCCGCGCATCCGGGCCTCGGCCACGTCGATCCGCGCTTGGTTCGATGCGCCTTCGTGGGCCTTGCGCGACAGGAATGCAAAGTATTCGGACCCTGGCGTGTCTTGCAGTTCCTTGACGTTTGCGTTGTAGATCCTCAAGCCGAATTGGTCAAGTTCTTTTTGGACGTTTCCAATCACCTGAAAATACCCGAAATTGTCAGTAAATCATGGATTCGCGGTTCGTGATGGGAAAGGAGTTGAGGGCAAGTAGATATTTGAGCTTACTTTCTCCTTAAACATTTGTCGCTCTTTGAAGATTTCCTCCATGGTCATGCTCGACACAATCACTCGAGTCTCACCCTCAATGATGCCTTTGACGATGTCCTGGACATGGCTCCGCTGCGTCGGCGTAATGGTCAAGCCGTCCCTCTTCGGGTTCGGCGACGACCCGTCAGGGTTTCCGCTCAGCAGGAGTGCGTACTTCTTCAGCGCTTCCGGCTCATTGTCCGGTCCGATGGTGAAGACGGCGGGTAATGCAAACTGGAGTTTTTCGATTGTCATGGCTTGCAGGTTGAGTGAGAAGTCGAACGGCGACACCGAGATGCGAGCCACGCGTTGCCATGGATAGACCAGTGCTTTCTTGACGATCCGCACATCTTGAATTCCGGCGCCCGTAAGGACGAGGTATTCGTTGGGGTTGGAAATTTGATACCACATGCTGGGCAAGTAACAGCGGTTGGCACAAAACGAACGAAGTTGTGTTCAGGCGGGACGAACACCGATGCTTGACGACAGAAAAGGGGGACAAGGGTCTTTGCTTGTGAACTTGAGTAGACGGGATGAAACAAGTGAGAAATGATAAGGCTGTTGAGTTCTTACAGGACAGTTGGCCGGAGTAGTGCCGCTGTAGTGGTTGATCGCTGGCGGGAGGAAGAAGACGTAGGAGTTTCAGGCTGAGGACGCGAGACAAATATATCCTTCCTGTCCAAGATACTGAGGACCATTGATATGACTGTGCTTGAACCTACCGGATGTAAGAAAGAAATCCCGTGCATGATAGAACAGCCCGAGGCTCTCGTGGGATTCCGCCCAGGAAGGCTGTGGCATGCTAGTCAGTGCTATCGCGCAGTAGAGTCAATGCCTTGTGCCGATATTGCCATGCGAACCAAATTGGCGACGACAGAGGAGCCGCGCCCACTCAAGCAAGCAGATACTGATGATGAGATGATTTGCAAGGGAGGACCACACAATTCCGACCTCTCGACCTCGTGAGGCTGAAATCGCAGCCATATCTTACACTGCAGGACTTGTGCAACAACGTGCCAACGGCCCGGGAAGTGGAGTCCGAGAATGGTTGAAATAGCAGTCGGACGCAGGGCGTGGTACAGCATCGGCTTCTAGAAGAAGTCTAATTGACCCCGACAAGACGCCAATACTGCGGGTCTATGGTCACAGGGACAAGGACGGATGGAAGAAAGAAACGGTAACCGAAGCCTGGCCTGTTAGTTTCTCCGAGTACGTCGTTGTTTGGGTCCATATTTGTTGTTTGCTCTGGCGCGTGGGGGTCACTGACCGGTTTGGATGGTTTGATGTGTTTGTGCCAACACTGGCCAGGTGGCTATGCAGAGCCGATCAATCTTCGTCTCGACGCTACTCTGTCATTGGCTTCAAGGCTGAGAGAGTCTTGGGACATCCGCTATCGACTCTTTGTCTGCCTTACAAGTGTCCCGGTGCCAGTACTAGTCGTAGAGCTAGAAGCATTGGCATATTGTTGGCGTGTTCTTGGAAGTTGTCTGAGCCTCGCAAATAAGGACATTTTGATTAACCGAGGCGCAACCTGTAAAGCAGCAATGGAATCGGCCAAAATGGTGCGTTCGAACATGAAGCCCTCATCTTTATGTCTCCCTTCTCAAGGTGCCGGCAAAATAGTCCCTACTGTAGGTCGTTTGTCTTTAACTGGTTCAACAAACACAGACTGGCAATGATATGCACCACTGAATCAGGGCGGTACCTAGTATCCTACAGTGCACAAGTATTGCGTTCTTGCAGTCGACAGATAGAGCGTTTGCGGCAGGTCTTTCGCTCTGTGGGCGCCCGTCCAGCCGCGAGCTTGCTTGCCTGCAGAGCCTTTCTTGCTATTGCTGACCTCCCGCCGAAACCGTGTCCGCATCTCAGCTGACACACTTTGTCCCTTCCTCGATCCAAAGCACGTACCATAGATCCTCAGGGAGGTTGGACGGAGTCCTCAGCAACGCTGGAGGCTCGGTCACCAACTCGGACCGAAGCTGGAAAAACGGCACTGCCAAAAGCGGCGTCAGCCAGAGTCAGCCTTGCGCGCCCCTACGGAGGCAGAATGAAGGCCTCCATAGCCGATCCGCCAGTAACTGGACTCATGACTCCCTTCAACTTGCTCTTGCTTTTGTCCTGGTTGCTCTGGGCTTGTTGATCTCCCCAATTTCGTCCGGCATCGACGCACGATACACCCGCAGGTCAACTGACCTGACGCAGGGGCGTGTGCCGAGATCCACGATCCATTATAGGTAACGAGTGATACGGCCAAGTGCTTGCGCCCATCCTCTTTCTGCCCTGCATCGCTTTCTTGCATCATTTGTTAGGAAATACAGGCTATGGTCATCTCTCTTGGGTGAGCGCTTTTAGGACTTACTCCTCGGCAGTGGTCGACAGCCATCGGCAGGACCAGCCCGAAGCTTGCCTTCAATCCCGATTCACCGGTTAAGACAAAGCGAATCAGAGGCAGTTTGTACTGGCATGTCGTGATAACCACAATCTCCGACCTGACTATTGCGATACTCTTCTGTGGTTGCTCGGATTGTCAACCCGCCCGTAACTGATGAGCACTATCAGGCTGAGACGCTTGCCCCCTTGTTTCGGCTTGTCACGACCCTCTTCTTGAGGTCCATCACCCCTGCGAGGCGCAACAGCCCTGCTGTGTCTCCTGCCTTGCATCCATAGGCAGCGCTTATCAATTAGATATAAGGTCCCGATCCAAACCACAGAGTGGTCAACAATCCACGATGTCAAAATCTACCACAAATCCTTGGGAGTTTCCTGATCCTGTCTCAGATCCTGTGCCGAGCTATGAAGAATCCATCGCAGCAAGACCTGCTTTACAACCTACGTCACGAGAGAAGTCGGGCGCAGGTCCGTCCATAATACGCCAGGAACGCACGAGACGTATTGCGAACCTCGTAGCGAACTCAATAATTCCTTGTTTCACCCAATATCTCTCAAATGCATATAACAAGCTTACCATCGCGGTTGTGCCCTCGGACTGTCTTCGGACAAGCGGTGAAGTAACTGGGCAGAACATCGTGGCACCTCCCTTGACGAGCGAAACCACCACAAGCGTTATTGTTCTTAGTGGGGACGACGTTCGGTCTTCCTTCTGGACCCAGCGTGCCGTGGTCCATGAGCTGGATCAGATACTGCGGCAACAGTTGTGGCTCTTGACGGGCACCGATGGGATTCCTCCTGAGCTCGCCAGATCGAGAATCAACGATCTCATGCCCCATATACAGAGCGAAACACAACACGACACCGTCGAACTCCCACCACGTATGAACAAGAAATCTTGGCTGAAGAGAGCCTTTGTCCTTCCTGGTCCCGACCACGACCCGACAGGGGAGACTGGAAAATGGAAGCTGGGCTGGCGTGAGGAGACAGATCCTTCTGCCACCCAAGCAGCGTCATTCGGAGAAATACCGGCCAGAACACGAACCAGGCCTTTGGGTGCAGACGAGATTGATGTTAACACCATACTGCGGGACGTGAGCTTCAGGACGGAGAGCGAGTTGGGTCTGCTGGAAACAACAACCGTCAAGTGTATATGGGTGGAGATTGAGGTTGGTATATAGTTGACTCGAACACGATTTTGAACAACGAGCTATGATTTCGTCTTATGTACTGTACTCATCCATAATTGCGCCCTGCCGAATTCATGGCAGTCCACTCGCAGCGTAGAATTCGTAATGGCCTTCTGGAACCCAACGCCCGCCTAGGGTCCTTTCCTGTCTTATGTTTCAAGGGCACCAACGCCTAGTGACGACAGATGTGGCACAGAAGTACCTGTAATATAAGGAGGACATATCTAACTAGTAGCAATCTAGGTACCTGGGGTAGGTAGTGAATGCTCGTGTGCATGTGAAGAAGCCCTCACGGCACATTCACAATTTATTCCAGCGTGACAGTGACGATTTTGGAATCTTTCGGCGCAACGGCCATGTAAAGTCCAACCATCACTCGGTCATTACAACTTTATTTTTCATTTCCCTTCAAGTTGGTCCTCAACATCACCGACGTCAACTCGATTAATACTAGTATAAACAAGCCCTCCTCAACGACTCAGGCCATTGAGACACAAGTTCTGTTTGATGCTTGATCCGTCGTGCAAGCCAGAACCAGCAACTCACCAACAGGATTCCCAAGCAAATAGACTCCCAGCATGGCTCCTCCATCTCAACTCCAGATCGCCATCTCGTCGCTCCAGCGACTTCTCAAGGAAGAAGCATCGTACTACAAAGAACAATCGCAGCAGGAGGCCCGCATCGCCAAGTTGGAAAAGGAGGGTACAGGGGACGACGACGATGGGAATCGCGAGTTTCAACTGAAGCAGGAGGTACGTACAACATCATCTATCATCTCTTATTTTGTTCGGTTCGACGCTTCTTTGGATTCATTGCCTTGGAGTCCCTGCCTTAAAATCCCTGGTCCCCTAGTGCCGTCCAGTCCCTAGGTACTTACCTATGTAACGTGCCTATACAAGATATAGGTATGGTTCAACATACTGTGCCTGCACTGCCCTCCCGGACCGCGGTGATGAACCCTGGCTCCAATGTTCGACGGCCTCAATATCGGCAACCCGGGTAGCCTATCAAGACGCCCTGTTTGCTTATCACCTACACCGTTCCGTTCTCTTTGCCACGCGCATATACTTATGTTATTCCGCAAACATTCGCTGACCTTGTGTCTTCAGAAAAAAGCTCTCGAGGAGACCAAGGCCATGATCCCTACGCTCCGAGAGCGAATCACCAGCGCGAGAGAAAAGCTGGAGAGTTACCTGGTACGTTACATTACGTTTCGAGCTTGCAATTATGTTGTTCTTCGCCATGCCCTTGCCCTTGCCAGCGCTCCGTTCGTCCTGTCGAATCCCGCAAGCCCTTTCAATAGGAAAGAACCTCGTGCCGTCGCGAATGCAAATCACTTCCCAGTTCTCTGTTTCTTTCGTTCAGTAAAAATCATTTTCTAATCTTAGCAATCTCGGTTTGGTGGGTTTATAGGACACGGCCACGAACGAAGAGGAACGCAACAAGGCAGTCGAAGTCTTGAAACAGGCAAAGGAGCAGCAAAAGGATGACCCGGTTGCCGGACAGCAGTAGGTGGTTGGTTGCAAAGGAGTAAAGCATTGCCATTCCAAAGCGTTTGAATGTCTCCTTTTGCTTCCTGAGCACGGATTGGGGCACATGCAATGAAGCAGCCCTAGGTACGGCAATGGAAATCGAGGAAAGCAGCAGTCAAAGGGTCAACCTCAAAAGGTGGCAGGAACATGAACAAAATCAAATTCACCAAGAACCATTGTCACCAAGGGCGTCCAATTGGAGGTTTCATCAGTGCTCGTATTGAGGCCGGTACCTAGTATTCATACCGGAGACTGCTAAGGCAGTTCCCATTATTATTGTCCTACATGCTCCATGAAGGCTTGTATCCAAATGAAGCTTCGGATTCCTTTGATTCGAGAACGGTCCAATGTCGTTTATACGTGCCACTGCATCTTCTTGCTGGCCACGAGAGGGGGAATTGAGTACAAGACCTCATGAGCAGCGACCGTATCCAATCATATCCATGAAAGATGACAATTGGCCCCGTTTTTGCTCGTGAGTGAGTGAGCTGGGACGGGTCTAATCCCCTGGCTTCGGCCATCCACCAGGTTGTAGCTCTGGGACTTCCTGAATGCGCGACCCTCTTGCTCACACAAGATCGCCTTCTTCAGCTCGCTGGTAGACCCTTTCACTTGAGGGCTCAATCGTGGGACCATGTCTTGTCGTCCCTTGTTTTGTTATTTTGGAAGATGGGATAAGCTAGAGGCCCTTCAACTGGTGTCCATATCGTCGCCGGGTTTGTCAATGACAACATTTGCCGGGCCATTTTTGTTTCCATCTCCCGTCTCCAAACCAGGACCGGCGTCCATATCAACGTCTTCGTCTCTGTCAGGACGAGGCGTGGCACCCCCAGGAGTTCCCACGCCACTTCCACGCGCGGCAGCCAACGGGGTAGAAGCATCATCGACAGGGCGTGGCGTACCGGCGTTTGAGAGGCCATCTCTACCAATACCTCCGGACACGCCTCCCAACAAATGATCATGATCCTCATCATGTTCCGTATCGTCCTTTTCCGGCTCCTTCTCGTCACGGATCAGCCTTCTCAACTTCTGACCTTCATAAACGACCTTCGCCAGCTGCTCGCGCCGCTCAAGCCACGCCTGCGTGTGTTCCTGAGCCTCGCGTTCCAACTCTTCAATCTCGGCCTTGAGCTTTTCAATATTGACGTGCTGTTCGTCACGCGGCTTGAGAGCCGGGTTCCTGGTGATTTTATCCGCGAGCACATCGTACGTCTTGCGGATCGCCAGCGTCTTCTGTGCCTCGTCCAGCTGGACGCGGAGCTTGGCCGTGTTCTCTCGTACCTCGGCGGCCGTGACTTCGATCTTGAGCCTTTCTGCCGCGTAACGTTCCCGCTCTCTTTCATTGGCCGCTCGCAGCAGCTGGATACGTGCAATGCTGCTCTCGAACGCGGCAAAGTCTAGAATCACGTCTTCGCGGAACCGCTGGATATCCTGGAGAAACTGTTCTGTACTTTCTGTTTCTGTTTCATTTTCTGTGCCACCCTCTTCGGAGGGGCTGGGCCGCGAGAGAAACGTGTGGATGGGAGTCGTTGGGGCTAGAAGCCGCTTGCTTAGACGCTTGAACGGGCGCTCTTCGATGCCCAAAAGTCGCGTGGCATGAAGTTTGTCTAGAAGCCAAAGAACAATTAGTTTCATGAGATCGTCAGGTTTTGCGCGAGAGAGAATGGTTCGCGCAAACTCTAACCTTCTTCAGCTTGATCCAGCACAGTAAACTTTGCCATATTTCCTGTTACCGGTGGTAGTGTTATAAATTAGAACGGTTCGTGTTGAGGCTAGGCCAGGTTGTATTGCAGCTTTTCCTGTAAGTTAAGGCGTCCGCGGGGAATCACTTCAGGCTGCCGGGTGACAATGGCTGATCAGGGCGGTGAATAATGGCAGACACTGGCAGGAATAATATAAATAATTCACGAGGTCCGGTCTATTCAAGTTTGGCGGACAATAGTTGGTGAGGACCTATTGTTCTGCGACTCGATTCACATGGACCTTGGAAGCTCACTCCAACTTGAACTCTTACAATTGTTCCGCATCCGCATCTGACACTTTCCCAAAGGAGTAGTCGGACTACAACACCATTCCACCGCCTAAGTATATAGGCACCCTTCTTCTACCTCAGACAACTCTGCTGCCAAACGACCTCCCTCTACTTTACTGGAGAAAGCGTTTGAGTCGCCTAATCTTACAATACAATTCTTTCTCCGACCTCAACTCCTGTTGCTCCAAACATCCCGACATCAAGGTGAGAGAGTAATCTCTTCACCATGCCAGCCGACAGTCTCTTGGCCATGGCCCGCCGGGCGTGCGGTCGATACAGTGCTCGGATCACAGACATCGGAGACCTCGACTATGAACTCGTGCGACCGGTCCTTATGAAGATTGAGAACCCCGAGAAACTGGTAAGTCACATACGGACACATGCCTCCTCCCCATCTGAAGGATGCCAGTGTATGGAAGCCCTTCCGTCATTTTACTGACTGACAATGTTCTACTCTACAGCACCAAATCGAACAAGCCTCTCCCCAAATCATAGGACTAGACGCCGAACTCTGGCTAAACTTCATCAAACGCGACATCCCAGACTGGCACCTGAAGCCTCACGAGCCCAAAGACCCAAAGAACTGGTACAAAGTGTACCGCAAGCTGAAGGCTGAGGCAGAGCAGGACTCGAAGGCCGACGAAGCCATGCTAAAAGCGGCATTGGCAAACATCAAAAAAGAAAAAGAGCAGAATGTGGTCGAGATCGCGAACAGAGTCCCCGGTTCATACGGGCCTTCGAGACGGGCGCGCATCTTCAACAACTACGTGACCGGCCGGACGGGGAGCAAGGGCGCCAACAAGATGACGCTCATGGAGAAGATCCGCAAGGAGGCTCGCGATGCGAAGGCCTCCCGGATGAACCGGCCCATGCACGAGTTGCCGAAACGAGCCACGCCCGTGATAACGCCGCCGCAGCGCTTTGTCGAGGACTTGAAGCAGAAGGCCGCCGCTGCTGCAAAGACTGTGACGGTAACTTCTCCTCCCGCTGCGTCTCGTCGACCCATCCCAACTTCGAGACCTCCCCTGCACGCACCACGCCCACAACAACCAAACGACTCGTACGATCTGACAAGGGATCGTGAGGCCAGACTGCGTGCGTTGAAGGCCGGAAAGACCCCTGTCCCGACAACAAGTTCAACAATGGCACAGAGCCAGACTCGGAGTGCCAATCATCTCACTCTCGATTTCCTGGAGGATGACGACGGACCGGATGATGCCATGGAAGAACCACCTCGCAAAATGCGAAAGGTGAGTAATGAGGACGTCAGACAACAAACTTCGGCCAGTCCTGTGAGGCTGAATACGACAACACAACCACCAATGAAGAAGCGAAAAATGGCTCCTTCACTTTTCCTGTCGTCGAAGAGGCCAGTCACAAAGCCGCCGGCAGTATCTTAGGCCGGCCATCGCCATGAATCGAGTCTTGAGAAGACATCAGTGATAGTGCTGAAATTGGGCGGATCTGGAAGTGATGAGTGGAAATGATAATTATGATAATGATACGGACAGTGTCATCCAAGATACAGAGAGCGAGATGATACTGGTGCAGTGATGATATCTGGAGAATAGATAACAAGTCTTCAGGCCACGGCGGGAATGATATGTCACAGAATCACCGCACAGGATGTGGTGTGCTGCACAATCATGAAAATGTGCTTCTCTGTTGATCAAAACTAAACCACTGCATTGCCTGTCCCTAATCGCCCTTGAATGTGTAAAAGGTTCTGGTCTATCTGAGCCCTCAGCCATCTCCATGTCACGGAGACGACTCGGAGTCCACTGAATGGTATTGTTATTTTGACTGGATTGCAACCCAAAACCGTGCTGTCTGATATGCCTATGCCTTTTGAAAGTTGCTGCACACTTCCAAGCAACCGAGTTCCCCTGACTTGCTGTTCATGTTCGTGATGTGACTGTGTCGAAAATTCTAATCTCGTTTCGTGCATGTGCTGCTGCCAGTGGACCATCTATGTAGTTTCGGGGTCGCGTCGATCGATGCAGTGGTGGACGAGACAATGACAGAACTGCAGCCAGGGTACAGTACAGTACATGAGTATCTCAGGCTGATCTTTCCGAGGCTGACAAGCGGTGGGTGGGCACGAACTTCAAGTTGTCGGCGGTCCGGTCCCCTCAGCATCCCACACGGCCATGCCATACCGCACGAGCAGCACGCACGCACACACAAGTGGTTCATAAGCTGTCTCCTCCTCTCAACGCCAGCACCAAATGTAACGTATTCCCTCCTTCGAGACCATAATCTGCAGCTGTTTTATCGTCCGCCCTGTGATAACACAGTCGTGAGCCTCTTAGAACACTTCCTTTTCGGGTACCCAGGGTGGAACTCAATTGGGGATGTAAGGTAGCCACATACATCTGTTTTCCACCATAAATCAACCGCTGCTGAACAGGAGGGATGCCTTCTTTCTCCTCGACTCGCTCCTTGATTCTCGAGACCTACCAATCCCAAAAATTATCAGCACATCGTGTCCTCTATCCTGTTATGTTATTTGCCCTATTCAGCCCGTCCGTTTTTGTTTCGGCTTGATCCATTCCCCTCAAGGGGAGTTCAAAGCCACACACTCCCATGCCGTCCATCCGTCAGGAGGTTCGGTGAGAGGATGAGATGGTGTGAAGAGCAGGTGGGTGCTGTACCTTGTAATCCGGTTCGATGTCGAGCTCAATCTCTTTTCCGGTCAACGTCCGCACTCTGGCCTCGCCAAAGATAAAGCGTCAGTCAAGGTTGTCTTCTCCTTTTTCTCCTTTGTTTATTGTATTGTACGGCCAAACGACTCCGATGCACACGGAGACAGGAGCATCGGCAACAGCATCGGGGCTAGGGATGTCTTTCTCACTTGATCAACATGTTGGGCGACTGAAGTCCAGTCGAATCTGGATTGAATGAATGTGTTCCGCGACGGGGGCCAAAACGCAGAAAACGATGATCTCGCTGCACGCTGATCGAGAAAGAGGTTGGTGAGTACAAATGTGTTTCAGGTCGTGGAAGATGTATGTTGTACTTTGTAAGTTGTACTGTCTGTGGAGGGAACCGCAGTTTGGTAGTAGTGACGCTCAAGCACAGCACGGCATCCACTGCAAATGACGAACTGAACTCGGTTCGGAGGATATCAGGCTGCGGGGGAAGACGTCGCTTATTATTAAGCAAGGCTGTCAATTATCAGAACCTCATCCGAGTTCAAGTTCCAATCCTTACAATTCCGCAGCCTTGTCCCGGGATTCTCTCTTGTGATGTTTACATGAGATAAAGTACTGAGTTTATAGCACTCTCAATCCCAGGGCAACGCAAGTACAGACCTCACACTCCCAGTATCCGGCTTGAGCGCTTCATCCGGTCCATTTAACAGTTTCAAATCATGGGATATGAGGAACAGATACAATTGCAACGCTTTTTCAACTCCAATATACCCTGGTCTGGTGGTCCACAAAACCTTCAAGTTGCGCCTCTCATTCCGGCCTTTTTGACGTGCCCGTCACAGCCCTGATCCCCTCAAGAAGCCGGCTATGAAGTACAGATTTCAAATCAGGTCCATTCTCGTACTGTCATCCATCCCATTGTTGGTACAAAATTTTTCGCCGTTTGGCGTGCACATTGTTCTGAACATATGCGCTTCGGCACATAGTAGTAGAACGTTTTAAAATCCTCGCCAAGGGTCCCTTGACTCGGTACTGCCGCGAGTGGAGGAACCCGCTGCCATCATCTCGCCGAGAAGCAGCGAGTCCACAGGACTGATGCTATCTCTGCCCTGTTCGAACCCCCAGTATCCCATATCCTTCTTCTTTGAATGACCTGTCCGCATGACATTAAAGGAAGGCCTACCCGATGAGGTTGAAGGCTTGTTCTCGATGAAAGCATCCATCCTCATGGTCGCGTTTTGGGCGTTGTCCATCAGCAAGGAGGGTATAGGAGGACGTCCTGAAGCACTTGCCTCGCTACCCCTCCGACTGCTCACAATGCTTTGCATACCCGCACTAGGGGTATACAATCCCCGGTCAGACGAATACACTGCGGTGGAATGTACACTTTGTGAGTAACTCGACCCGGGACCTGCGGTGCTGGCAATGCCGTCTTTGGTGGAAAAGCTTCTAAAGGAAGTTGGCGGTGCTCGTGGGGCTGTGTTACTTCGCTTTCGTGAATGTCGGGGAATGTTAGGAGGTAAAGCAGGGTCCTGTGTTGGATCGTAGAAGTCTCGAGTGGGTGGTCGAGAATCTCTCACTGGTAATGAACCATCGGTGGTGAATGATCTCGGGCCAGTGCCATTTCTGACGGCATTCTTCGCAATCCGAATCGAGTCCCGTATCGGCCGGCGTCGGAGCGAACCAGCAAGAGACGGTGGAGGCTGCTCCAATGGTTCGTGTTCGGGAAGAGGTGGTGGTGGTGGTGGTACAGCCGTGAGCTCATTCACGCTCAGAGGGGAATGGGACAAGAATGATAAGGCTGTCAACCAAACGTAATGCCGCTCCTGAGAGGTTGCTGTAAATTTTAATGCTCGTTCAGGCGTCAAAATGAGAATGGATCGATTGAAATTCCGACCTGGGATGGCACCCTTGGGGAGAGGATTGTCATCCTTGACGTCAAGGACTGATTTGATGGTCACTGTCTTGACATTAGCAAGCAAGTTTACCTTGAAGACACCCGCATCACTTACATTTCCGACCACTCTTCCCCATCAATGCTGTACCAGAAGTCGGCTGTTTGCTGCTCCACATAACAGCGCGTTCATAAGGCGCGAGCCAAACCCATCTCTTGTGACGGACTCCATTGTTCGTCACATTTTGAGATATTTCTTCCACCGTCTTAGTTGCGTCGAAGTCATTCTTCTCAGTCACTCCAAATGACTTGCGCCTTCTGACATATTTGAACATCCACTCTCCCACCATTGTCTGTGCAATGGAATCTACCACCGAAGTCTGGTGCATCGAAACCGCGTCAGAGTTCGTCTTGGTGTGGATTCCCTTCCGACCCGGTCCAGTAGCGATGGATGGGCGAGGTGCACTTGCTTCATAAAGATCTGAGGACAGTGCAGCCAAATCCCGGGGCGCCGTGGTCGTCGGCATCTGAAAGCTGGGCATCTCTGGAACAATTGAGACTCGTGGGTCAAGGGGTGGCGACCGACTCCGCGGTCGACGGGCTGGAGAGTGAGGGGAGATCGCTGGTCCCGATCTGGCTTTCCTCAATATGGGTTTGGCATGTCGCTGTCTAGGTCTCTTCGTGGGGGAGGCATTGCTACTACCAGGTGAACTTCTCCCACCTTCACTGGCGGATTTCGCCAATTTTGCCGAACTGTACCGCAAAGGCACCGGGAAAGGAGGAGGGTTGCTGCTGTCAAAAGAGCCGGTGGTAGATTGGGAATGCGATGACCGATGAGCGGCAGCTCCACTGGAAACCATGGCTGCCCGTCTCATATTATTCGATCTCGCCGAGGGCACCCTCTTCAATTTCATGCTCATGTTCTGCCGTTGCGTTCCCCGACGAGGGCTTGTTCGTGACTGGGATAGAATGGCCTTAACGCCAGGCGGTAGGCCATCTTCGGACAACCGAAGGGTTTCCAGGGCTGCTGCTTCGCCTGCGCTCGCTGCCAGGCTCTCCCCTATGTTTTCAAGTTGGGAATCTTGGGCGACCATTCTGCCAGATTTGAGAACAAATCGAGCAGTCGGGCGGCTGAATATGTCGTCCTCTTGCATGACGTCTTCCTCAAACCGACTATCCCGATAACAGTTGTTATCGTCTTCAAACCCTGCAAACATGCTGCTCGATCGGACAGGCCGAGGAGCATTTGACCCTAATCCTCTTGCTAGGGGCCCGTTATCGTTCATAGGGGGTGCAGACGCTCTCGAAGGCCCAGCCAATGCATGCCTAAAAGAAAAGGGGGGAGCCGGAGGAGGACCCCTCGTTCGCAGGATTGGTGCAGGCACGGCCTGCGACGAGAGTCGTGACCGAGACTCGATTGCCAATGGTGGCGCTGGCGCAGGCATTTCGGAGGGTGGGACACCGGCTCTCTGATCGACGCGAATCTCTTCTGTTTGCACGGATGTCGACTGATACCCACCGAGAGATTGGGCTGTTACCTGAGTAGTCGCGTTCTTGGTTCTAGGGGGGAGGACAACAGTCGTGGTTTCAGGAGTGGCAGGTCTCGATCTTGGGGGAATGATCGTGATCAATGGAACATGAAAATCCACGGTTTCTTCGCTCTCAGAATGCTTGTGACCATGTCTGTCATTCTGTAGTACCATTGACTCGGTCTGGGTACCGATCGTTGCCGTCTCAGGTCTGTCCGGGACATTCTCAGGTATCGTGGCCAGAGTGGTACCGATTTTCGCCGGTGTTAGAGGAGGACTGGGAAGGGCTTCAATCGTCTGGCAAGCCGATGAAACCATGACAGGTGGCGGCCTCTCCTTCACAATGTCTGTGTTCTCCATGGGACTGAAGTAATCTGAGTTGCTGGTGACTCGGCCGTCATTTCCGGAGCAAGAGTCCAGCCTCGAGCCTGTGTCAAGCGTCGGCCACGGAGACGGGGGAGGGGAGAATTGGATGGCTGTATCGACGTATTTCACGCTGCCTCTGTCGTTGCGTTCCATCTCACTCAGATCCAGGGACAGCCCCAGTACTCTTCGAGCCTTCAACGACAGACTCGAGGCAGGTCGGACTTGCTCTTCGGGGAGCGCATCCGGAGAGATGCGGCCATCTTCGACATCATCTGGGTGAGCTAGGTCCTCTTCGAGCTCATCAAATGCGAGTTCATCCGCCAGGTTCACGGTCATTCCGTTGTGGAAGCTGAGTACCGAGACTCGACCTCCATGACCGTCGCTGTTCACTGAGGCGGCGCTATGTCTCCGGCCCCTTCGATTTAGTATGGAGCTCTTGCTGGGACTCTCTGCAATGCTGTTGCGACTTTGAGCACGCTCTGTTGGCGAGGCCGGGGGCGCTGGCTGCTGAGCATTGGCAACTTCGCTGAGTACAACCTTGAGGCGACCTTCAGCAATGTGAACTTTGGTCTCGAGGCGTCGTTTCTCCATCAGCCATGACTCTTTGTCCTTTTCCCACATTTCACGAGTTTTGTCTGCGGCTTCTTCTTGATTCCTGGCTCGGTTCTGTATTTGCTCCAGGCGCCTGCGCAGTTCAGAGGCATCATTCAACGCGTCGTCTCGTTCTTTTGTCAAATCATTGATTGCTGACATCGTCCCACCCTCAAGAAGTTGCATCTGCCGCTTAACCGACCTGGTCTCCTTGTTGGATTGGAGCAGACTGTCGCTGAGTACCTCATTTTGAGTCTGGGCCGCGTGAAGACTGATCTCCAACTTTTCGATGTCATTCGTGCGAACCTCGAGATCCCGTCGCAGCGACAAAATCTCCGAGACTAGCGACGCATGAAGAGTAGGGGTAAATCTTCTAGGGTCAAGAGGAGATATCTTCTCGTCGAGGGCCGGGTCAATCGAGTCCCGACTCCGTCTTTTGTGGGATCGCTCATCGGACACGGGGGGAGGCGTAGAAGATGGTGACATATCTTTCCACGTGCGAGACTGGATGGATTGTGAACTCGAAGATGAACGATGAGGGGTGTCTATTGGCGATGGCAGTGAATAGCTGGCTCCAGCATCCATTCTCGATGACCGCCGTTCTGCCACAGAGGGCTCAAACCAGTCACCAGCCTGCATAGGGCATGCTCCACCGGTCAAACAGTGAAGGCGGACCGGGGAATATATCAGATGGTAGCAAAAGCTTCACTGCGTTCAACGTCTCTTCAAGAACGGACCAGCCAACATGTTCTGGAGAAGACTGCTCTGGTACGACGTCAACCGCAGATCAATCACCTCGTTCCCTCTGTCTGGAGGGGGTTTACTGGCTCTGTTGGCGTAGAGGCTGGCCTACATAATAAGTGTTCAATGCAAGGTGCAGATTGGCGCAACGGAAAACAACAAGGTAGAAGTCATGTCACACGTCGACACGGTCAGTGCAGGCGTTGACGAAAGAATGACAGATGGACAGGAGAAGCTTGTCAATTTTGGACCGATGTCCCTGTCTAGTCCCTGTACATCTTCTTCAAAGATAGAATGGTCTGGCAGAAGCGAGAGCCCGTTGACATCAAAGCGACAACGGCACCCTTACCTTGGGAAGACCTACCCAGGCGCTCTCCTGATCGAGCGATGCTCTGGCTCTTTTTCTTTGTGGTCTGTCTCGGTCGCGTCTGAGGCGGGGCCCTGGAGGAGATCGACCGGCGCCGGCGCAGGTACGAGCAAAGGAATGATTGGGCTCCATGGTATCTCGGACCTGGAGGAGATTCATGTGGTCAGGGGTGTAGCTACGAGCGGGCGAGGAAGGCTTGTGGCCAGGGATTGCAGGGCCAAGTGGATGAGGTGAGGCAGCGAAAGTAATTTGAGCCTCTAGAGGGAAAAGCCGCATCCGAGTTGGAGGAGGCCAAGGGCGGGCCTCATTTAGCCTCGACAAGGGCGCGTCCACAGACCGGCATCCACGGAGAGTTGGTGCTCTTGGTGGCGTCCAAGTGCGGATGGCTACTTTACGTTGAGTCTGGGCCATCGAGGCCAAATGCTGGAATCCTTTGACTCGCTCATGTTGTCTCGACACCTGAGCACCAGGACATAGGATGCAGCATGCGAAGACAACTGAGGAGAATGAAGGTGCGGTGCAGCATGCGCGCATCTCCAGCTCGCGACCAGCTCTGCAGCACTGCAGTCAAGCGTGCAGCGCCCCCTGGTAAGGCAGCCGACATGGGCCAGGCAGAGAGGCTACTGGGGCACCTGCTAGTACTGGCGAAGGCCCTAAGTGAGGGTTCGGGCATCAATTTACCCACGGCCACTGGCATTGGGCATATTCAGGCTCGTTAGTAGCACTGCTGGCGACCCAAGTGAAGGGGTCCTGCTAATACTAGTTGTACTAAGTAGGACGGTGTAGGCGTTGGCTCTGGTGTGGTAAGATATGTGTCGAGTGTAAAAGGATGTAAAGTCGCAGGCGTAAGATATAGGTGTCCCACAGGCGGCAGGAGCCAACAACGGTCCCTCCACACTGCAGCTTCGGAAACGGGCCGACCATTCGGGCAGCTGCCACTGAACTGACACTGCAGTGCCAGTGCTTGCCCGTGTTATAGCATCGACCTTAGTTCAGAGCCTTAAAATCCCCCTGTAGCCGACCTTGCAGCGCACTGCGGGCAGTGCATTGGACCTCATAAAATGTTGCTGGTCTCTGCAGGAGATGCCTCGTTCAAGTTGTATTATTTGCTCACACGTCCACGTTTCGTTAGGACCAAAAGCATGAAGCATCATTACTATTCATGAGCCAGCTGTGCCTGGGTGCAGTGACATACCAAAGCAAAGCCTCACACTGGCATCCCATCACAGGCACAAGCGTGTTTCACAATCCCTGCCATCGGAGGATTCCTCGAAGCCCGCACACCCACCTGTTCTCCCACGGCCCGTAAAGTGACCACCAGCAGTGGAGCGAAGACTTTGAAAGGCTGGGCCACACTCAAATTTCAGAGTTGCAAAGTGCCCCGTGCCACGTCTATCACGTTTTGATCAAGGATCCATGTACGTCGTGCCGTCTGTCAACCTCACATGGGAGATGATCAGTTGCGGAAAGGCAGGGAGCCACTGCCACTGCAGTGAATATTGTGTTTTCAGCACGTTATTGCAGTGACCCGTGTACAATATTGTGATGAAATGCTTTTACTGCAGTGTACAACGTAGTGCTTACATGTGGGACAGATGCATCAGACTCGAGTAACCCGGTCCATGACTTGGGCTTCAAGATAAGCTAGCTAGGTACTGAGGTTAGGTTGGGTACTTGTTGTACGGGAGTCTTTCGCTTCGTCGCCTTGCAGCATGAACCGTTCCCACTCTTTTTGGTTGATCGATAACCCCAACCGGGTGCTTTTCTACCTATACACTGCCTGCTCTTTATTTACTCTCGCTTAGGACATCCTACTGATTCCGTTACATCTCCTACTTCCTTTGAAGTCGATGCGGAAGAGCCTAGTGATCTCCAACCCCCTGTGGATTGGGACGACCGGAGCAAATGAAGTAGAGCAGCGGGCAGGCTCTTATACGATTTTCTTAGCAGGGCACATACTTGCGGGCGAAGTTAGAGGCCCGGGAGCTTTCTCATCCCTGGGATTAGGAAGGCTCTTGGTACCTACAAGGTACAGAATTGTAGCAGCCACTGCGCCCTGGGGATGTGATATCCATGCCCAGGAGCACCTCACACTCTGCCGTCGTACTCGTCACCGTATCTAGACGGAGCTCGAAGGCGATGGTGGTCATCGTTCTGGTTCAACTTGTACCCGAGTCTTTTGATTGCACATTTTCTGTCAACTGCTTCATCACAGACTAAATCTCGGACGGACCTTCCGCTACAGCTGTCACCTGCATGTGCTGTTTAATTCATCACACCCTCCACGAAGGTGTCTACCTCCAACACTCTTCGGCACCCTTCGCCGTTACATATCGCTACCTGCGGTGCGTGGCTTTGCCGCGTCCATAAGTTGACAAGGTCCGCGTATTTCCTGCGTGGTCTCGATTCCTTTCGTCCCTGGTCTTTCTGGCCATTCAACTTCGACCAAGGGCGTGACACTTCGTATTCATGAAGCCTCCAATGTCCCATAAAGTTGCTGGAGTGTCATCGTCTCACATTGACAGCTCTCTTTCCGTTCGCCACGAGGGCCATGCATGGGACCAGGCAGACATGCTGTTGTAGCTTCCGACGAAGGACCATCCATGTCTTGCTATCGTCCTGTTATCACTTTAGCGAACGAAAGAACTGCAGTGATTGAGGATCAGCATGCCGATACCCCGGACAGGACGCACGGACTCTTTTTTTTCACTCTGGGGCTCGTCAATGCACCACTGGCAGCGTTGGCTGCAACTTGACAGCTGGAGCCTGCGCAGCGTCCCTTTGCGAGGATGCTCAGGCTTGGATTGGAAACACACGGTCCTTGCCTCGGCTCAACCTGCGGTACTTGGTGTCATTGGCTGAACTCGAACCGCTGCTCCGAACTCGCCGCCTGAACGTCATCACGCTTTCGACTTGCGACAACTTCGACAGCCTGAGCTTCGAGACTGCATCTCACCATTGTTCGGACTTCTATCCATTGGGTAAGTTACATTACTTCCGGTCACTGCTGTACCACATCTTTCAATCGTGGGAAGTCCCATGTGAATTTTGCAACAGACACTACTGCTTGAATTCGTCCCCTCCGTCCGTCCACACCTCCAGGCCCCAGGCATCTTCTGTCTATCTGGCGCACCTTGGAACAACGATGTCGGCGGACAATCCTCCAAAAGCCCTCCTCACCGATGTCTTCGGCACGGTCGTCGACTGGCGTACCACGGTGACGGACCACCTAGCCGCCTCAGCCTCTGAAGCCCTCAATTCCTCCACCCGCTCGATTCCCAGCACTGTACGGACCGCTGCCTCGGACATTTCCTGGCCTGCTGTCGCGCAGTTATGGCGGGAATCATACCATCAATTCACCCGGAGCTACGACCCCGCCGCGGCCAAGGAGAAAGGAGAATTCAAGACCGTGGACCAACACCACGTGGAGGCATTGCATAAGATTCTTGTAGACCACAGCCTCGAGGGCCTTTGGTCCGATGAAGAAATTCAAAAGATAAGTATGATCTGGCACTTTCTCGACCCGTGGCCCGACTCGTCCGCGGGCCTTGCGCTTTTGAACCAGAAGTTCCAGACAGCCACCCTGAGCAATGGGAATACAAGTCTGCTCACGGACTTGGCCAGACATGGCTCGCTGCCTTATACTCACATCATATCCGCCGAGGACTTTGCTGCCTATAAACCTCATCCGAGTGTGTATCTGGGCGCGGCGAAAAAGCTGGGTCTGCAACCAAACGAGTGCGCACTGGTCGCTGCTCACCTAGGAGATCTCAAGGCCGCTCGCGAGTGTGGTTACCAGACAATCTACATTGACAGGCCTAAAGAGGAATCGTGGTCAGGGGAGGAAACCGCCAAGGCGAAAGCGGACGGTTGGGTTGATATGTGGATCGAACAGGAAGCCGGCGGTTTCCTCGAGATTGCCAACAGATTCGGACTTCGGTGAGCGCATTGCGGCATTCGAGAATCGATACAACGAGATAATCAGCTGACTACCCATGGAAGCTGAGAATATATCACTTCATGCTCACATGAAGTGACACGCCTAGTTTGTGGACGGTGCGGTAACATCGGGTCCATCCATAACCCCCTACGGATGATCTCGTGCGCAACGGCGTACAGTTACATAATGTTGACCACTCGAATCCTGCTCCAACACGGTCATGATAAGACTACAGTTGTGTCAATGACATGTCCTCTCATCCAACGGTCCAGCTTAGGAGATCATCTCCAGGGCATAACATCACTTATGATGAGGCTAAGTGCACGGTCGGGGCCCCGGACTTCTTCTCGGCCTTCTTCGCCGCTTTGTACCACTTTGCATTCTCGTCGCTGTGCGCGGTACGGTGTTGAATGACCCGGCGCGGATGGAACTCGCCGTTTTCATCGACTCCAGTGCCGGCGTCATCATCGCCGCCTTTTTGGCCCGACTCATATTTCAGATCGGATGCCGGCGAATCGACGTCTGCGCCGAAGAGGGCACCCATGCCGCTCTTCGCGCCCTGGGCAGAAAAGTGGTTGTAGCTGTCTGGGCTCGAAGGGCTCGATACAGTGTTGCTGCCTTTTGTGTCGATATCCAGGCCGACGAGTTTTTTCGCTGTGCCGTTGATGAGCTCCTGTTCCTCCTCATCTGTCAGTGGCTCGATATCCGGCAGAGGGCCTCGCGGAATGACGAGGGGCTTGTCCTGGTCATTGCCTCCCCACAGCTGGCGGGACCTTGCCCGCAGGTAGCCATGTTTATAGACATCAAAGTAGGTGGTCTTCTTGAAGACGCCACCGTTTGTCCGCTCAGACTCGTCCCAATACAGATTTCGCAACCATTTGGATAGGCGAGGATAGTCGTGCCGAATCATCTTTAGATTGCACTGGAATATACTGTGATACGCGACGTCGAACCGAGCCATAGTGGTGTACAGCCTGATGTCTGCTTCAGTAATGTACTCGCCGAACAAGTAGGGCTGATGGGCCGGGTCGGCAAGGTGGGCTTCGAGTCTATCCAGCGACTTGAATAGTGGATAGATGTTGTCGTCGTAGGCCTCTTGGGTCGTGGCGAACCCACACTTGTACACGCCATTGTTGACCGTGTGGTAAACCCATTCGTTTATTTCATCGATTTCCTTGCGTAGATGGGGCGGATAAAAGCCGCCGCCGGGCTTGTTGGCCTCACGCTCGTGGGGCTCGAGAAACTCGTCGAACGAGTCATACAGCATGCGGATGATCTCGCTGGACTCGTTGTTGACGATGGTCTCTGTTTTCTTGTCCCACAAGACCGGCACGGTGTAGCGAGCGGTATACTCTGGGTCAGCTTTGAGGTAGAGTTGTTTCAGACCCGTGAACCCATATAAAGGGTCTTTGTCCGCCGATCCATTGCGGCCCGTGAATAGCCATCCATTCTCCGTTAGGTCGAAGTCGGTGAGGATGAGTTGGATCAGGGGATCGAGGTTCTTGAGACCGCGGACGAGAATGGTCCGATGAGCCTAGATGGGATCATATTGTCAGTTGCAATGTCCTCCCTGGTGTATATTCTGAGGTTCTTCTTTACTTACCCATGGACATCCTAGGTTCGCATAGATGGCGTAACGGTTGGGTTCGGGAGCGAACTTGGCACCTGGTTCTTTCGAGATCCAGTCGCGGAAGACGCTTGCTTGTCGTCGAAAGTGCCCGTCTTCGTCGGCGTGCTTGTGCGTCGGGCGCTGGTGCCCAAGTCAGGGTCAGTTCAGTCAATTGCTCAGTCAGGTCATCCCATCCATTTATTGGCGCTCTAAATAAAGCCGCTCTGCTCTGCACTGTGTGGGGCATTACAAGGCTGAGGTACATTTACGTACCGAATCTCCCATATTGCTAGACGGATGGTATATCGAGACAATGATTCTTCGGCGGGAATGAGGGTTGAGCGGGCTCGAAATGGAAGGGAGATGTACTAAGGTTCAAGTTCTGAGTGAAGTGTCAGGATGGTGAGGAGGTAACAACGACCGCACGTTCGCTCCTTCCTTGGAGGACGAAGCCCTCTGTAGCACCTACTCGACTTGACAAGCCGTCGTGCCACTGCAGTGAGCGAAAACCGCGGCCGGTCACGATTGAAATGGCAAGATGGCCAGGTAGCAGTGGTGGTGGTCTTTCAATCGGCACCTTGAATCGCAGAGGAATCGAGTTTCAAACCCGACTGCCAGTGCCTATTAACAGTCATCACGGGCCTGAAGTATGTCTCTGGCCACTGCAGTTCGTGTTGGTCAGCCGTGTCCCGCGGCGTCTCACGTCGCTGATCGCTCAGCTCCCAGCTCCACGCGGCTGGAACGTTCAGCTGCTGCTTACTGGTATCCCACCCAGTATCCGATGTGGGATGATTATTACATGATCATCAGAGCAACAATTCCGCCCTTACATAAACTTCAAGACGCATGCGCCAGTGCCGAGCGATGCATCACATATCGTATCCTGGATGTTGAAACTCTTTTCTTAGTTGTGTATGTAGATGTATGTATGCTCTCTAGGAGGTGGTCATGCCCAGCCTTCTCGACTTCTTGACATGATTCAGCTTGTAGCTCAGTGATGCTACACTCGTGCAGCCAGCCGTACAGTAACTGGCACTGCAGTGCGGGACTCGGGGGTGGGATGCCTCGTCGACGTCAGGGCAATACCGTCACTATAAGGGCCTGTTCCCCGTCAGCATTTCGAACCGCCAGAATATAACCGCGTTTTCAACCACTTTAATAGGGATATACCCCGTTCGAATTACGCGCTATTTTCACACTAAAATCCACCTAGGCTCCACCTTTTCGCGTTTTAATAGAATCGCTCGATAATACGCTCGATATCTATAGACTACGAGACTACGCCCGTAAAACTACGCCTATTAAATCAATAGAATTATTATTATTAATAGTATAATTATAGATAGCGTAATTATAGATTTCGATAAGTCGCTTAAATTCGATAATATTAACGAGTTACTTAAGTTATTATAGAGTATAGCTATCTATCTTGTCGTTAGTCTTGTCGTCGGCGCCTAAACAATACGAAAGCCGCCGTAATCGATCTTTTTAAACCCTCTATAGGGCTAAGAGAAGATAGCTAAATAGCTCGAATATCCTACTTAGTTATATCTATATACTAGGCTCTAGAAGAAGATATTTCTTATACTCGCGCGGCGCTTAAGAGAGACTAGTAGAGTAAAGGATACTTATACTATTACGATAGAAGAGCGATTAGTAATATTTCTTAATATCTATCGATCTAGTAGCGGTTATCGAAATACTTAACTTCTTTTCGGTCGCTCTATCTCCTTAATCTTACGCTCTTTTAATAGTATATTACTCGCCCTCGTCGACTTATATTATAAGATTATTAGATAATCGATAAAGATATCTTCTATATCGTCTAAGATCGAGAATAATAGTAAATTTAAAGCCTTTAAGAACTATATCGGCGCCTTTAATAGTACTTAAATTTACGCTTATATCCTAGTTAAGAAGTAATCGGCTTAGCGTAATAGAAAAGACTTTCTATTATAAAACGTCCTAGCTATCTATAATTTTAGTCTTAGGTTTACCTTTATTTATATAGATTAAGAAGACTCTACTTATAATACTCGAGTATTATAAGACGCTACTCGAAAAGATCGATTTAAGCTACCTTACGGCTAATACTTCCTAGCTAATATAAACTACGCCTCCTTCTTCTTCGCTCTAGTATCCTATCTACGGACGAGATATTACCTTAAAGAGTAGGAAAGCGCGTAATTAAGGCTAGTAAATAAGAAAGAGTTATTTAACTTATGTCACGAATGGCAAGGTGGCCGAGTGCTAAAGGGAGCATACATGCCAAGGCTGCCAAGATATATACGCACATAGAGTATATAGTATACGTATACCTCTCGTATACTAGGTTAAACTCCTTAACTCTTTAAGTCTTATATAATATATCTATATTAGATATTACTATTAATACTTATTGCCTAGCTTAGTCTATTCTTATAGGCTATCTATAATATTCTCGAAGAGTTAAACTAAATCGGCTAAGCGACTAATACGATAATAATAGCTTCTCGTACGCGAAGTATAACTAGCCTAATAGTAGCTAAGCCTACTCGGGAGGAAACCCTTAAGAGAGAAATAGCTAATACTATAATAGAAGATTAAGTAGTATCGTAGAGAATCCTATTATAGGAGCCGCGGGCGAGAAAGTAACCCCTAAAGCTAGTTATTTCTTAGTAAGCGTCGACGAGATAAATAAGCTTTACCGACGCTATACGGAACTTAAGGCGCGGTTAATACGAAAATAGCTAAAGAAAGAGATACGAGTAATAGAGACTAAACTAGAAGGCCGTAAACCTACTCGATACGTAGAAGTAGAGAGTACTACGCTACCGTTTCGTAAGCGACGCTAGAGCTTACTCGAAGAGGAGAAGAAATACTTAGCTAAATATATTAAGATAGCCTCTTTACTAAAATTTAAAGAAAAATCTATTAAAGAACTTCGAAAGTTCGACCTTAGATAGAGAAAGCTCTTTCGAACTATAAAATCGTATACTAAAGACTACTATACTTATCGTATTAGGTACGTAGTAATATATCTAGAGAATAGAGCTAAGAAGGTCTAGACTAGAGATAAATCTAAGTTTATACGCTAGAGGGAATTTATCGACTATCTAAAGAGCGTAGTCGTAACCTCTATAATACGTAAGAGCTAAATATTAATTCGCCTAGCGGAAACGAAGTAAGGACTAAACTAGTCGTTTAGGGACTTTCTTATAAAGATCGAGACGATTAAGAAGAAGATCTCGCTAATAATAGATAACGAGCGAAGAGTATAAATACTACTTAATAGCTATATATTTATACTCTATATAGAAATTATATATAAGTATAAAGAGATTCTCTCTCGAGAGTAAATTATAGCTTTCGCTTTACGCTATAAGAACGTAATTATATAACGACGTTAGAGCGAGTAATATAAGAAAAAGAAGAACTCTCGAATCTTCGGCCTCTATTAGAAACTATATTAAAGATCTCGAGATAAGAGATAGACCTTATAGAAGAAGTCTAACTAATCCGTATCGAAGACGTAGAAGAAGATATTAGCGATAGAAAAAAGGAATAAATCGAAATATAGATATTTAAGACCCTTTCTAAAAGAGTATTATATCTATAGAAAAAAGGACTATTAAGGCGAAGACTATCGTAGTAAGAGATAAAGATAATAGAGGATCGTAGATAAGGCGTCTATAAAGAAGAAGAATAAGGTAAAAAACTAATTTCTAGTATATTAAGTATCGTAATAGTACTAGAACTATTTAGAGAGGACTTATAGAAGATCCCCGTATTAAAGATACTTATAATAGAAATTAAAGTTAATACGCTAAAGAGACCTATTAAGATACGCGCGCTACTTAATAGCGGAATATAAGCGAACTTTATCTCGTAACTTATTATCGCTAAGTATAGAGCGAAATCTAATATCTTAAATATACGAGTATATACCGTTAACGAATACTCTATCTAAGTATATAGAAAGTATAAACTTAATATATATACGACTAATATATAAGAAGAATACCGATAGCGTAGATATAAATATATCGCTATTAATATTTAGGCCTATAACGTAATTCTTAAATATTCTTAGCTATAAGAAATAAATCCGTATATTAACTAGGAAAGAGATACTTAAAGCTACTTAGATATAAAGAACGAGTAAGTACTACGTATATTAATAAAGAAGCTTATAGCGAATCTCGATAATCTATTAATAGGAATACTAATAGTACTACTATAAGGGGTTATCTATATAAAGAACGTAGACGTAATACTTATAGTTATATAGAAAGGCGAGGTTAAACTCCCTAAAGTATACCGCTCGTATATATATATATTCGATAAGCCGAAAGCCTATATCTTCTTAAAAGTAACTAAAACTCGATACTCGATTTCTATTAAGAAAGAAGAAATAGTATTATATAGATTACTCTACTCCCTTAGTAAAAAGAAGCTCGAGATACTACGCGAGTATATCGAGAGTAGTATACGTAAAGAGTAGATATAGCTAAGTAAATCTCTTACTAGAGTACTAGTTCTATTCGTCCCGAAAAAGAATAAGAAGCTACGACTATACGTCGACTATCGCGCGCTTAATAAAATTACTCGTAAGAATCGATACTCTTTATCTCTAATTTCTAAAATTCTCGATTACCTAAGTAGAGCGAAGATTTTTACTAAACTTAATCTTTAAAATATATATTACTATATATAGATTATAAAGAAAGATCGCTAGAAAACTATATTTTGTACGCGATATAGGTATTTTAAGTATCTCGTTATACTAGTTAGATTAACTAATACTCCTATAATATTTTAGACTTATATTAACGAAGCGCTTCGAGACCTTCTCGATAATATCTATATAGTATATATAAACGATATACTTATTTATAGTACTAATATAGAGAAGTATAAGTAATATATATAATAAGTTCTAGAACGACTTAAGAAATATAAGCTCTATATAAAGCTATTAAAATATAAGTTTTATATAATCTAAGTTAACTTTCTAGAATATTACGTAAGATTAAAGATATATCGATAGATTCTAGTAGAGTTTAAGCGATATAAGAATAGCTAGCCCTAAAATTATATTAAGAGATCTAGATTTTCTTAGAATTCGCTAACTTCTATAGAGAATTTATTAAGAATTACTTAAAGATTATAGCGTCTATTATAAGTCTTCTTACGAGTATAGTAGTAGATAAGAAAAGTAGCCCCTTCGAGTAGCCCGATAGCGCTAAGCTTACGTTTTAAGAGCTTAAGCGGTACTTTACTAGCGTACTAATACTAATCTACTTTAATCCTAAGAGGTAATCGAGGGTCGAGATAGACATATTAGGCGTAGTAATCGAAGACGTATTTATTTAAGCGTACGAGATATAGGGAGAACGTACGATTTAGAAGTCTATAGTATTCTTCTTAAGGAAATTAAACTTCGTAGAGAGAAACTACTATACGAGAGACGATAAGATACTAGCTATTATAGAGACCTTTAAGATATAGCGCTACTACCTTAAAGTATCTATATATAGTATAATAGTACTTATTAATTATAAAGCCCTATAAGAGTTTATAACTATAAAGGTCTTAAATAGGAAGTAGATATAGTAGACTAAGATACTAGTTATATACGACTTCTATATTTAATAGAGGCGAGAGAAAGATAACTTAACTAATAGACTATCCCGCCGTCTAGACTATAAAGCCGATAACGAGATATTTATAGAGAACTTCCTAGTTAAACTCCTTAAGAAGAGAGTTCTAGAAGCGGCCGAAAAGTATACTAATTATATATAAAAGAAGAGAATCGCTATAGTAGACGTTCTAATAAGAGTAATAGTCTAGAATAGTAGAAAGTCTACTAAGAGTAAGTATAATATAGTAACTCTACTACTCTCTAAAACCCTCGAAATATTAGAAGTAAACGAGAATAAGAAATAAGCCGAAATCGTACGAATACGATATAAGAAGCTTACTATTCGTCTATAAGAGCTCTAAACTAACGATAAATAGTATTAAAGAAAAGAATAGAGACTCTTTCTAAAGAGGGAGGTCGCTAAAGAACTCTATAGAGAGCTTTAGAGCGAGAATTATATAGGACTCGTATAAAAGGATAACGCGGCGTATATCTCTCGAAATTCTACTATAAGGTAGAAGATCCTTAGAGTTAACTATAATAACCTATAGTAAGAGGAGTATTTCGACTAAGCGCGGACGCTAACGACTATTAAGCGATACTACTAGTAGTTATAGATAAGGAAAGATATTAATAAGTATATTAATATTTATAATATCTATTAGCGAATAAAAGTATCTAAATATAGATTATATAACGAACTCGAGATACTATCTTAGTCGAATAGTCTATAGAAAGATATTAGTATAGACTTTATAGTTAGATTACCGCTATCGGTATATAACGGCTACGTATACGACTTAATTCTAGTAATAGTTAATAGATACTTAAAGATAGTAAGTCTTACGCCGTATAGGAGTATAATAGATATAGCCGGCCTAGGTAGAATTATCCTTAAAAAGATTATTATAAGATTCGAGAGCCCTCGGTCGATAGTTAGTAATAGAGACTTAATATTTATATTCTTATATTAAGAGGACCTCTACTACTATCTTACGATACGTAGGTTATTCTTAATCGCGTTCTATCCGTAGATAGATAGATAAACCGAGAGAATAAACTAGACTCTAGAGTACTACCTACGCTACTACGTAAACTACTAGTAGTTAGACTAGATAGACCTACTAGTAAGCGCTAAGTATACTATAAACGCTACTCTAAGTATAACTATAGAGAAAACGCCTTTCGAGTAAGTCTTAGTATTTACTCTCTCGCTATATATAAATATTAACGGCGAATTCTTCTTAAGAATCTAGAGAAATATCGTAGCTAGAAAGAAGACTATAGTAATTATAGAAGTACTTAATATAGCTAAGGAAGCGGGCGAGGAGATAGCGAAGCGTATAGTAAAATATTATAATAAGAAACAGAAAAAGATTACCTTTAAGATTAGGAATAAAGTTCTACTCGCCGCTCGTTATATTCGTATTATATACGTAAGTAAGAAGCTATTAGACTAGTTCCTAGGGCCTTTTAAGATTCTTAAGAAGTACGGGGAGAATACCTATTAACTAGATCTACCCTAAAAGTACGAGCGACTATACTATATATTCTATATATCGCTTCTATAGACGTATCGCTAGTAATCTAGCGAAGAGTCTCCTAAACTAGTTAATATTAAAGAAGAGAAGAAGTAGAAAGTCGCTAAGGTACTAGACGAACGCTAGAGAAACGGTAGAACCGAGTACTATATAAGGTAAAAGGGCTAGTCGAAGGCCTACGACTTATAAGAACCGGAGAAGTATATACGATATATAGAAGAAGAAATAAAACGATTTAAATAAAAATTAATATTATTATAATATTATTTGCGTAGCGCTATCGAGAACGTATAAAGATATCTTAAAATTAATAAAGTATATAATCCGTAATTCGCGTACGAGAAGTATATCTACTATTAGTAACTTATAGTACTAAACCCCTCTTATCGCCCTATATTAAAGAGTATATATTATACTATAAAGGATTAGTATATATAACGTAAGGGAGATATATAATAGGGGTATTTACGGCTATATAATATATTTTAACGAGTACTTAGATAGCTTCTAAAATTATCGGAAGTATTATATTATCCCTACTAGTACTATTAGCTTCTCGTATATAAGGAGCGAGGTTAATACGACCGTCTTAAGGGCTACTACTAGATAAGATACCTATAATATTAGTAAGGGACTACTAGAACGACAAATTAAGCGTCGAGGCTACTTTACGCACATTTTTCTCGAAGGGTACGCCTACTCTACTATAGAGTATTACCTATTATATACGAACTAAGCGACGAGCGTTAGGCACGTAGTTTAGGGGAATCTAATCGGCTATTAGTATTGTTACGGTTCTGGGTTTAAGGACGATTGTACGTGACACGAAGCGCAGCCTTTCCACGTAACTAGGCTGCTGACTTATCCGAAGGCTTAGCATAAGAGGCCTTAGCGCGCCTCGGTGCACATCTACCTCGCGCACCCGCGCAACTCTCCTTTATAGTCTTCGTACTATAATTCTATTAATTATATACCTATTGCTTCTAGGTTCGTAATATCTTACAGTACCTCTCTTATAACTTACCTAGTACTTCCGATTAGAGAAGCGCCGGCAAGTTAACACACCTAACTTAAGTTATAGCCGATTAGAGGCGCAACCTAGTTAGTTATCGATTACGACTATAGCCGATTAGAGGCGTAATCGTAGATTAAGACCCTAGACTTAAGTTATAGCCGATCTAAGGCGTAGCTATCGACTCTAGTTATTTAGTACTGTAATAAACTATAGCCGATTAGAGGCGTAGTCTTTATAGTATCTCTTTTATTAATACCCTCTTTTAAACCGATAAATATTAAGTAAGTATTATAGCCGATCTAAGACGTAGTATCTACTTTAGAGTTTTAGGTTCTTCTTTACTACCCTACCTTATCGATCGTTAATCGTATTTACTATATCGAAACCTCCTCTAATCGATCCTCCTCCGACTAATCCTCCTTTAACTAGACCTATAAATATAGACGACCTACCATCTCTCCGCGCTTAACGCGCCTAGTCTCGAGCTAACGCCCTAGCTAACGCTCCTCCTCTTTCCTCGTACTCGCCGAAGAAACGAGGTCGATCCCCCGCTAAATTACGCTCCCCGAGTAAGAGAAGTCAAGCCGCGTAGGCAGCGTAGGAAGAGACATAGGAAGAAGAGGATAAAGAAGCTAGTTAGAATATAGGACTATATCACGAACCTACAGGGTGCGATAGGGTATCGAACCAATAGGTGAGAGATGTGATTTGAATTGCAGTACGAAGGACTGTAAAGAGAGTTGCGCGCGCGCGTAGGATAGATATACACCTGCACGCGCGTGCTAAGACCTCGGTATATTACGTAGACCGTTACGTACCTAGTGTACGTAAGGTTAGCTAAGAATCCGTAATATCTCCCCCCTCTAAACTAGTGGCGAGGTCTCTCGAGCTAGTTCTTATTAATATCCCTCTCTCTTAAATTTCGCTATAGCGAATATAAGAGCGTCTAAATAACTATTCGGAAGCTATCTATTCGAGAAATACTAATCGATTATCGCTAGAATTATTCTTATTAATATCCTCGAGATAGCTATTAATCTAGGCCGATAGAGTAACTTCTAAGTCTTAGTTAATAGCGGTTCCCGATAGGCCGTTTCGACGAGTATTTAAGTAATCCGATAGTCGATAGAGCGATTTATATTTATTCGGCTTCGATAAGCTTTCTTATTAGTTTACGTTATCGTTTCGGGCGTCTATTTATATTCTCGTCTAGTATCTATAGAATATTCCTATCCTTTAATTCTTTTATAAAATCATATTCCTTAGATAGACTAGATTTATTAGGGTACTTCTAATAAAACTCTAGTATTAGTTCTTTATACCCTAGTAGAATATACTTTTATAGCTCCTAGTTCTTCGTAGCGCCCTTCTACCTTATAAGATATTCTAGTTAACCTAGTTTACCTTTAATTCTCGAATCCTAGATATCTAAGACTTCGTATTCTTCGACGTCTCTATCTTCTCGAGATATTAGAATAGAGGGTAGTTCGATCTTACGCTACTCTAGAAATAGATCTATAGCGGCTAGTCGAAGTAATAAGATATAGAATACGTTATAGATTCGAGAGTCTTCGAGGAGTTTAAGTTAGTAGGCCCTAAGATTTACTACTTTAGTAATACGAAATAGGCCTTCGTTCTTTACGTCTAATTTCTTCGAAGGTCTCTCTATTCTAATATACTTAGTATTTAGCTATACTATATCGCCGACTTTATAGATAGGTATAGAGTTACGTCGAGTATATTCCTTATAATATACTTAGAAAAGTACTATTTATATCTTCGCCTCTTTATAAATATAGGTTATTCTAGCTACTAACTTATCTACTTTTAGTACTTCTCGTATTATCTATGTCGATATTGGTAGTAGCGGCTAGTCTTCTAGAGGTTTAATACTAAATCGGGGTTCGAAGCTATAATTCGTAAAGAACGGTATTATCCCTATAGTCTTTAATATATAAGTATTAGCTACGAATTCGGCTAGGGATAGCTAATTAACCTAGTCGTTCTAAAGGTAGTTATAGTATCCTCTTAGGTATTACTCTATCTACTAGTTAGCGATTTCTAATTATCCGTCGGTTTCGAGATAATATACTAAGGATATCCGTTTCGATATTTTTAATCGTTAATAAAGGCGTTTCTATAGTTAAGACGTAAACTACGTCCCTCTATTAGAAGTAATAAAGTCGAGAAGACTATGCCTATTAAAAACGTTTAAGATAAATAAGGTTATAGTAGTAGTAGTATCTATCTTATTATAGGGTATATAGTATCTCTATTTCGTAAGTCTATCGACTACTACTATAATATTACGGTAGCTAATTCTATTACGGGAATATAGAGGTAGGTCTACGACGAAATTCATAGATACTTCTTTCTATAGCCGTTCCGATATCGGGAGCTAAAGTAGTCCTTCGGAGTAGGAATCTCTAAACGATTTTATCTTCCGATAGATATAATAATTCTTAATATAATATTTAACTTATTTATATATTTCGAGCTAATACTACGTTTAATTAATCGCCTCGTATATTCGCGCGTATTCTAGATATCCTAAAGTAGAAAGGTCGTAATAAGCTTTTAAGATAGCTAATCTAAGTTCCTTATCGTTTAGTATCTATACCTTCCCTCTATAGTAGACTATATTATTTTTATACTCGTAATTAATAAGTAAAATATAGTTCTTTATAGCTAGTAAGCGTAGTAGTTACCTATCGCCTCTATCTAGAGCCTCGATAATAGCTTTTAGTATATTATCCTATTAATAAGCCGCTTCTACTATATCTAGGATTACTTCCTCTTTATCGTTAGAATTAAGTACTATAGCGAGTAGTTTAGTAGTATAAAGACAATTAACGGGTAGTACTTCTTTAGCTAAGTTATTACTCTTTAAAAGGGTCTAGTATTAATATTTAATATATTCGTCTTCTTCTACTAGCTTATCCCCTAGTCGGCGAGTAAGACTATTAGGTTTCGTTCCGAGATTACCTAGTCGGTATTAGATCTCGAAGTCGAATTCGGAGAGAAACTCGCTCTATCGTACTTACCGTCGAGTTAGTACTTTCGTAGATATAAAGTATTCTAACGATCTATAATCGGATAGGACTCGAATAGGTATCTTCGAGTTTATTTCTATAAGCTTAGGTCGCTATTCTTTAAAGACTCAAACGATAGCGAGTAATTCTTTATCGTAGATTTCGTAATTATATTCGACTAGACTTATTTTCTTAGAGAAGTAGGCTATCGACTTAAGACGTCCTTCGACGTCGAATTAAGATAGTATATCGACTACTATAAGGTCGAATACGTCTACTTTAATCTATATTAGCGAATCTAGATCGAAGTATCCGGGAATAGACGAAGATAAGAATTAGTATTTTAGATTCTTAAACGCTTCCTAATATTAAATAGTCTAGATAAATAGCTTTTCTTTATAGCCTTTAACGAGTTTAGTTAATAAATAAGTAATACGGCCGAATCCGCTAATAAATATACGGTAGAAGTTAGTAAACTCTAGAAACGATTAAACGTTCTTTATATAACGAGAGACTTACTAGTTAATAACTATTTATACTTTCGAGGAGTCTATCTTAAGTCCTAACGTAGATATAATTATACTAAGATATTTTACTTCCTATACGTAGAAGTTAGTCTTTCGTATATCGAGATATAGCTTAGCCTTCTTTAATCGCTATAGGACTTTCTTAATATACTTTCGATATTCTTCTAGTAAATTACTAAAGATAAGTACGTCGTCTAAGTACGCTATATAGAAATCGTCTAAAATACTCTATAATATACGATTAATATAATATTAGAAGAATAATAGTACGTTATATAGACCGAAAGGTATAACTAAGTATTCGAATTAGCCGAAACGGGTAATAAATACTATTTTCTATTCGTCTTCTAGTACTACGCGAAGCCTATTAAATACTAATATTATATCGAACTTAGTATAGTATTTCGCTTTATATAAGCGATCGAGAGTCTCCCGAATTCTAGGAATAGAGTATCGGTTCTTAATTATAATAGTATTTAGCGCTCGATAATCTATATAAAAGCGTAATCCTCCTTCGGGTTTCTTTACTAAGATTATAGATAATATAATAGAGGAGGATAAAGGGCGTATAAACTCTTTTACTAGTATCTCGTCTAGATACTTCTTTACGACTACTAATTCTTTCTATATTATACCGTATATCTTCTTATAAGAAAGCTTATTAGAATCGGTTTAACTTAGCTTAATTTTATAGTCTAATCTAGGTCTATAAGGAGATAGCTTATCCGACTTCGGAGTTAAGAATACGTCGAGATATTCGTAATATTCGAGAGGAATATATTATTTAAGGTCTATAATTTCTTCCTTTCCGACTATAAACTTTTCGAAGTCTATCGAGTTAATAGTATAGTACTTAATAGGAGAACGATCACCTAATACGTATAAATTTAAGTCCTCGTAGGCAATAATATTATAGGATAGATAGTTACGATTAGATTCCTTACCTAGAGTAGTATCCTAAGGCTAGAAAACGGTATAGTCTTATATATTATTATAGATAGTCTAATAAAAGTTAAATAGCGTCTTAGTTCTTAAATTAATTTTATTAATCTAGACCGAGAGAGCGATTATATCGAGACCTTTAGCGCTATAGACGGTTTTATTAGTACGATAGAGTAAGTACGCTTTATAATAAGAAGATAGGAAAGTAATAGATCGACTACGAAAGTCGAGTTTTATATTATATCGGGCTATCTAAGGAAGTCTAAGTATTAGTTAGTAGCTTAGGGTAGATACTACGTAATACTTTAAACGTTCGAAATAATAGCTAATAGCGTATTCGATATCTATAAACTCCGTAATATAAAACCGACGTCTATCTACTATTTTAACTTTACGAGGGCGAGGTAGTAATTAACGAGAAATTCGATACCGTTTTATAAACCGTCTATTAATAAATATAGATATAGCGCCCGTATCTAATATAGCTTTATATCGGGTAGTTCGATTAGTCGGAAGACCTACCGTATATTCTAGCGTTAGATAGTTATATTCTTCTATCGTTATAGATAGAAGTTTAATAGTTAACGTTATTTTATCTCGCTCGGGTAATAGGCGTTCTAAATTAACTAAGCGAAGTTAGTCTAAAACGATTAGTTTTTCGAGTCGATATTATCGTTATAATCTTCTAGATTAGTAGAATTATAACTAAGATTAGCGTCTAAGTCGAGCTTTAATTCGTCTTTATTAATCGTATCTAGTATCGATAAGGCGCTAATTTTATTAGTCTTCGTCTAACGGAAGAGTTCGTAATCGAGATTATTTATACGGTATTCTTTCTTTCGATAGATAAAATAACGATTTTCGTCTCGTAGCTTTTAACGTATTAGTTTAGTTAAAGGCGATAGATTTTTAAATTTAGAAGAGACGTTATCTAGATTCTTTAACGATATATATAGAGGTAGTCTAGAGTATCGAGGCGCTAAATAGGAAACTTTAGTAGAAGGAGCTCCGATACGATCTACTTTCCTTAAGTTTACTTTCTCGATAATCTTCTTTATAAGACGATATCTATCTACTAGTTATACTTTAGTATAATATATCGTACTATTACTAATATACGTAAATAGCCTTTTATTAAGCTTAATCTTTAACTTATAGATAATATCTCGTTCGGTTTTCTATAGATAATCTACTATTAGATTAAACTTATTTAAGAAATCGTCGAAGAATTACTAGTTACCTTAATAAAGTCTAGTAAACTTTATACGTATCGTCTTCTTACGGTTATATTCCTAGAAGAATCGGTCGAGCGTTTTCTATACTTTATCTACGCTAGTAAATAGACGATTACTATACTAGATAGCGAAGGTCGATAAGTAAGACCTTAGAGTATTAAAAGCTATCTTAGTATAACGGCTAGAAATATATCTAACTAGCGCTTCTAGACCCTTCTCTCGATAATAATCGTTATCGGCTTAAATTTTAAAGATTATCTTCGACTTCTATTTATCGTAGTCTTTCGTATTACTATTAAACTTATTAGGATTAGAAATCTTTAGTTTTAACGTAGTAGAGATACTTATTCCGATATAGCGGGAAGAAGATCTCCGTCTTTATATAGTAGTATACTAATTAGTATAGGCGTGCGAACGATATATAGCTGGGGGTATAGCCGCTTTAAGACCTATAGGCGGTATAACGGTAGTACCTCCTATATTAGCGTATAACGTAGTACGCCGAGGTATTAGCGGAGATACGAGTCGTAGAGATATTATCTAAGAAGCTCGACGAGCGTTAGCGGTAGCGTTCTATAGTTATATCTCTAGGCGATCTATTTCGATATATTATTCTAGAATAACTTTATCTCTCGATACTAGAGCTTATTTATAGCGATCTAGATTATTCTATATACGAGCGTTATCGTTAGTAAGTTTCTCGACTTCCCTATTTAGCCTAGTAATCTTACTATCTAAACTATCTAGAGTAGCTTAAACCTCTAATAAGGTATTTACGAGTAGGCGTAGCTAATCTAGTTCCTCTAAAGCTATCTAATAGCTCTTAATAAATCTTCTTAGTAAGGTACTAGCGTATCGTAGATACGATCTATAATAGTCGGCGAAGTCGTAAATATTCTTAAAGAAGTAATCCGTCTACGGATCTATATCGAGAGTTTTATCTCGAGTATAGTAGTTACTATACTTATTACGGTACTAATCTAATAAGAAGGCTAAATCGAACTCTCGTTATATATTACGGACTCGAGAAATATTCTATCTCGCTCGGATAGATCGTCGAACGAAGATTATTAGGATATTATATTCTTCCGTATCGATATCTTCTTTATCGTCTTAATCCGTACCTCTTAAGAATTCTAATATCTAACGCGTAAAGAAGAGGACTCTTAGTATATCTTTCTCTACTAATAGGAATATCGTCTTATTCCCTATAATAGGTTCCGTTTATAACGTTATCTAAGTATAAGATTTCGATATTTAAGTTTAGAACTACGCCTACGTCTAAGAGCGAGTTTAACGAGCTAGTATAGATAGAGGTCCTATATCTAATTTAGGATTTAGATTATCTACCTCTTCTTCGCTATTATCGTTATTCTCTAGTATTATCTTCTTTTTTTCCTTAGCCGATAAGCCTTTACGTAGTAAGCCTTATCTCGCTAGTAATTTACTCTTTCGCTTTTAAGTAGTAGAACTTAACGAAGGTACGTTAGCTAGTATATTTACTTAGGCTTTTATACGCTAGGCTCGAAGAGTATATAGGTCGCTCGTATCGAGATCGGTCGTAGGGAGATTAGCCGAGTTAGGAGGTTCGAAAGGATTCGGAGAATTCGATATAGCTATAGGATATTCGGTTAAAGGTAAGAAAGAAGAGAAGTAAGTAGAACTAAGATCTTAATATCTAAGTTTTCGAGTATCGCGCTCCGGCGCTAGAGTCGATCCGTTAGATATTAAGGTTTTAAAAGAAAATAGATAATAAACGAAGAGCCTCGAGATCTAGGGTCCGAGTATCGCGCTTAGGCGCTAGAGTCGATCTCTAGACTTCGAGGGTTTTAAAAGTAGAAGAAATAAGAAGGACTTTAACCGGGATCTCGAGTACCGCGCTTAGGCGCAAGAGTCGATCTTATAGATTAAAGAGGACTATAATTCTATATATCTCGAGTATCGCGCTTAGGCGTAAGAGTCGATTTATATAGGTTATAGGGTCCTTAGGTTCTATCGAGACGAGTACCGCGCTTAAGCGCTAGAGTCGTTTTAATAGAAGAAGAGTAAATAAGAAAAAGAAAAAAGAGGTACTATAAGATATTACGAACCTATAGGGTACGATAGGATATCGAACTAATAGATGAGAGATATGATTTAAATTGTAGTACGAAGGACTGTAAAGAGAGTTGCGCCGCGCGCGTAGGATAGATATACATCTGCACGCGCGTGCCAAGACCTCGGTATGTTACGTGGACCGTCACGTGCCTAGTGCACGTGAGGTTGGCTGAGAATCCGTGACAGACTACTACTATCTCCTATTCGCTAGACGCAGGATACTCTTACGTCTACGTAAGTAACGTTATAGACTATAGACGTGGATACTCTAGTAGAATTAGTTAAAGGTATCGAGTATCGAGAACTATCTCCTACTCGTAGTATACTAGGATTCCTTAAAGGTAGTAATCGAGAAGTATCTTCTATAGAAGACCCGCCTAGAGTATTATTTAAGAATTTAAGCACTACGTAGTAATCTTATAAATAACGTCGACTACCTTAACCTACGATCTTAGGCCGCGGATTCGATCTATCATTCTTACTCGATTAGCGTAGAGATAAATTTAGAAACGTCTATACGTACGACTTAGCGCCTAACCGAGATCTATAGACTAGATATACCTTTAAGAATATATCTACCTTTATCGAGTTTATTCGTAGTAGCCTACTATTTACTTTTATAATAATAAGACGATTCGTAAAAGTATTAGTAAAGACTAATATAGAAGCTAAAGACTATCGATAGTAGGCTCTAAGTGCCCGAGAAGACTAGATTCGAGCTAAAGAATTACGTAGCCGAGTTAATAAACTTTAAGTACGCGTTAACGAACTTAAAACTATATAAGTAAAGGAAATAGATATATATATCGATACTCGAAAGGTACTTAAAAAGTACAAAATAGCCCTAGTATCCCGAGATAATATTATACGCTAGCAGTATATTAAAATTAACGCTTTAGAACTTCGTCTACGATAAATATATTAAGCTTCTTCTTAAATACCGACGACCGTTTCTTCTCCCCCTTTAGTACCCGTTAGATTTTCTATCGTACTAACGTAGATATTAATTAATAGCTTAGACCGTTATTAGACGAGACTCTAAAGTAAGAGACTAGACTCTATACGGAACGTTAATTATCTATTAGATTATCGAATATAGATAGTAGCTTACTCGTCTTATCTCTCTATAGTAGTAGACTTACTATATACTTCTCCGCCTAATAACCCTAATCGAAGAGATCGATTATTAACGAGATATACTTATAGTATAGGACTATCTACTTCCGTAGACCGTCCGAAGATCCTTAATCCCGATAAATTCGAAAATAAATCTAAGGATTACGATAAATAGAAGTCTAAAATACTATATAAGATTTAGATCGACTATAACTTCTACTAAGATAAGAAGCCTAACGTCCTAATCGGGTATATCTCTAGAAGATATACTAAAACTATATTTAGTGTCTTACGCCCTAGATTACTAGCTTTTACTTATTAATATAGTAATTAACTCTTCGTTAACGATCGAGAAGTCTAGAAGACCTTAGATCAGGTATTCTAGAAATACAACCGCGAAGAGATAATACGTATATAGTTTACTCGTCTCTATTAAGATAAGAACTAGATCTTTAATTCTTTCTTAAATAAATTTAACTCGATAGTTTATTACTTATAAAAGAGCGAAAGAGATATTATTTACGAACTTAAGTATAAATTTATCGATAGAATATTTAGGCGTATAATCGATAGAACTATTTATTATACGAAGTCTTAGCTAGTAGACCGATATCGATTAATTAAAAAAGTATTAGAAGAAAAGAAGATATATTAAGTAGATAAGACGTATTATACTAATATTAGTAAACTTACGAAGTTATTCTATATTTCGTCCCGTCTAAGTATACGAACTATACCTCGGTCTACTATAATACGTTTCTTAGGAGAAATTCTATTAAAGTATCGAAATCTATTACTATTAACGCGAGAAATAAGAGCTAAGCTTCGTAACGAGAATTACTATTTTACCTATCGTAAAGAAGAATATCGTCGAAGTAACTCTAATTACGAACTTTACTCTTAGATTAAGGTAAATAAGCTTAATACTATTATAGCTATCGAAGATATCTACGAAGATAATTTAAAGTATTTAGATATAGAATCGGACAAAAATAAACTAGATAATCGTACCGCGTTAATAGACGCTAATAGTTACGACTTAGATCGATTAGGCGAGTCGGAAAACTAACTATCCTACGTTACGATAAACCTCGTTTATATAACTTAGGACGAATACTACTAGAACGGAATAAGAAATAGATACGACTAATAGCTATAATAGTAGTAGAGTATAACTATCTTATATTAAAGTATACAATAAGTACTCTATCCGGTACCTCTACTTATAAAGCGATACTAGATACTAGCGCTACTTTAACTTTTATTAATCGTCGTTTTATTAAGAAATATAGAATTCTAATACTATCGCTTCTAAAGCCTAAAGATATAGAATTAGTAGACGATAGGCGGTTCTCCTTAACGTATTTCGTTAAAGTTAAGTACTTAATTAGCCGCTATTACGAGCGACTAAGATACTACGTAGCTTCCTTAAACTACTTATTAATCCTTAGACTTCCGTAGATAACGAAATACGCTATTTAACTAGACTTTCGAACTCGTTCGATTAAGTTTAGTACTTTCTATTATAAGTCGTATCTCTTATATTAATAGGACGAACTCGTCTATAGTTCGAAAGGCCTAAGGATTATAATACTAACCGCTATAATCGATAGTATTAAAGTTACTATTAAAGACCTTAATAACTTTTATTAAATAATATAAGAAGATATCTAAGAATACGTAATATTCTAGCCTAAGGAACCTCTAGATAGTCTCCTAGGTAAGAAAATAGATAACTAGTCTCTATCTTAAGAACCTAAAGATTTAAAACTCTATATACTAGAGGACCCTTTAATAAAATATTACGCTATAAATCCTATAGATTTCGAGAAATTTATAGAAGTAAAAGAAGATATAGATATCGCTAGTAAAGTATCTTAAGAGTACTATAAGTTCTTAGATATATTCTATATACTAAAATCCGATACCTTATCTCTATATCGACTAGATATAGATTACGAAATTAAATTAACCTAGATAGATCTCGATAAGCTATCCTATAAGAAGATATATAGAATAACCTAATAGGAACTTACTATAGTAAAGAAATATCTAGATAAGATATTAGCTAAAGACTTTATTCGCCTATCCTTATTACCTATCGTATCGCCTATTATTCTAGTTAGGAAATCTAATAGCGGATTACGCTTCTATATAGATTACCGAGTACTTAACGCTATTACTATTAAGAATCGTTACCCTATTCCTCGTATTCGAGAGATACTAGATAGATTATATAAAGCTAAGTACTATACTAAGTTCGATATAATCGCCGTATTTAATCGACTAAGAATAGTAAAAGGAGACGAATAGAAAACCGCTTTTATAACGCGATTTAGGTAATTCGAATACCTCGTTATATCTTTCGGGCTCTATAACGCTCTATTCTCCTTCTAAAACTATATTAACGTAGCGCTATAAGAGATCTTGGACGACTTCTATATAGTATATCTAGATAATATTTTAGTATTTAGTAATAACCTAACGGACTATCGCCGGTATATTAAGGAGGTTCTCCGAAGGCTACGGAAAGTAGAACTCTATATCGATATTAAAAAGACTTAATTCTATACGTAGAAAGTAAAATACCTTAGAATAATTATATCTACTAGTAGTTTACGAATAGATCTAACTAAAGTAGAAACGATTTAAGCGTAGTAACCGTCTCGTTTAGTTAAAGACGTTCTCTCTTTCCTAGGATTCGCTAACTTTTATCGTATATTTATTTAAGGTTTCGGAAAGATCGCCTACCTCCTAACTAAACTTATAAAAGGAGCTAAAGAGAGAACCTTCTAGTAGAATATCGATTATTAGACTATATTCGAGAAGCTTAAAGTATATTTTATCTTAGCTCTAGTATTAAAGTATTTCGACCCGAATATAGAAATATAGATCGAGATAGACGTCTTAGATCTTATCGTAGTAGAAGTACTCTCGTAGAAGGATAAAGAGGGAAGACTAAAACCTATTATTTACTTCTCGAAGAAGATAAGCTCGGCCGAGTATAACTATAAGATATACGATAAAGAACTACTAGCTATTATTCGAGTATTTAAGGAATAGAGACTAGAATTAGCCGGTACTAATCTCGAGCGATCTATTAAAGTATTATTAGATTATCGCTCGCTCGAATATTTTATATTAATAAAATAACTAAATCGACGCTAGACTCGATAGAGTAAATCCTTATCTAAGTTCTATTTCGAAATCTAATATCGACCCGGAAAATAAGGTACTAAGCCGAATAGTCTAACTCGACGTTCTAGAGACTAATCTAGATCCGACGACGAACGTACGCGATATTAATATTAGACTATCTTAAAGACGTCGAACTTAGTAAAAGAAGTACTTTCTCCTAGAAAGTTATCGGCCGTTTATCTCCTTACTATCGATATATAAGAAGACGATAAGTCGATATCTATCTAGGTAAAAGAAGCCTACTAGAATAATAAAATCCTAACGGCTATATTAGACGCCTTAAAGAAATAGTTACTACAGCTTCTACCGAATATATTAGATTAGTAAATCTTCTTAGCCGACTACGAAGAGAAAGACGGACTCGTCTATTACCGTAGTCGATTATAGATACTAAATAATAAAGGTTTACGAATAACTATTATTAAAGCCTATTACGATACCCTACTATCGGAATATCCTAGACGGGCTCGTACTTACGAATCCCTTAATTAAACATACTATTAGCTAGACTTATCTAAAGACGTTAAGAGGTTCGTCCGGAATTACTACCTCTATCGTAAATTAAAGCCGTTTAGAGACGCTAGACTAGGGATACTAATACAATTACTAGTGCTACGACGCCCGTAGACGGAAGTGGCAGTAGATTTCGTTATAGACCTACTATCGAGTATTTAGAACAAATTAACGTATATCAATATAATAGTGGTAACTAATTGGCTTACTAAATAGCGTTATTATATACCTTATATTAAAATAGATTCGTTAAGTATAGTAAAGCTCTTTATATTAAACGTTTTTAGCCGTCACGGGTTACCCGACTTTATTACCTCTAATTAAGGTACTTAGTTTATATTAAAACTATAGAAAAGACTCTATAATCGCCTTTAGATTTCCCGACGAATATCGAGTGCCTTTTATCCTAAGACCGACGGATAATTAGAGAATTTAAACTAATTTATAAAATAATATTTACGCGCCTATTATAATTACCTTTAGGATAATTAGGTTAACTAGCTTCTACTTACCGAATTTACCGCTAATACGTATATTTTCGATACTACTTAAGTATCGCCCTTTTTCGCTAACTATAGCCTATACTCTAGGTTTAGTATCGAACTACCCTCGCTAATTAAACCGATACTATTAATAGGTATTAAGAATATATAATAGGTAGATATCTTTATAGATAAAATACGATATATCTATAACGAGACTAAAGTATAAATATCTCTAGTATAGGCTCGATACGAAGAATAAGATAAGCGACCTTCTATACCGATCTATAAAGTAGGAGACTTCGTATAGTTAAATACGAAGAATATTAAAACCGAAAGACCTAGTAAGAAGTTAGACTTTAAGAATAAAGGACTATTCGAAGTAATTTAAGTTATAAATTCAAAAGTCTACCGGTTACGGCTACCTAAAGACGCTCGAATCTATAACGTCTTTTACACTTTACTATTACGACCTATAATATCCGACCTATTACTAGAATAAATATAGACGCCGCCTATATCGGAACTAGTACTACGAGAGAATAGTAAGTATTAAGAATATAAAGTAGAGGCTATATAGGACTTAAAATTAAAAAGAGATAAGCTCGTATACTTAGTTAAATAGAAAGGATCGACGTAAGATTAGAGACTATAAAAGAATATCCTTTCTAGTTACGAAGAACTTATAATAGACTTTTATCGATAATATCTAGAAAAGCCTAGTCTACTAGTAGAATATAACTTTAATAAAGGACTAGAGAAGCGATATTAATCGGTAGACGATAAATAATAAACTCGACGTCTATAACGAATAAGGAAATTGACTAGAAAGTTATTAAAGAACTAGAGAGACTAATTAATATCGCTCTATCGACTAGTTAGAATATACTTTATTTTATAAACCGGCCTTCTAGGAACCTATACTAACTAAGACTTAAAAGTTACTCTATAGACCTAGGTTAATAGCTACCTTATAATAGTAGATACTATAAACCTTAGCGATAATTAATAGGATTACTCTTTAGATCGATAACGATATAGATAATACTCTAAAGATAGAAACCTAGGTAAAATCTACGCGAGCCCGCTATAATAACTAAAGTATTAATATATTATTATTAATACTTCGACCTCTAATAAGGCCACGTATTAGGCCTATATACGCGCTACGCGAGACCTTACGCCCGTTTTGGGGGGGGAGATATTACGGTTCTGGGTTTAAGGACGATTATACGTGACACGAAGCGTAGCCTTTCCACGTAACTAGGCTACTAACTTATCCGAAGGCTTGGCATAAGAGGCCTTAGCGCGCCTCGGTGCACATCTACCTCGCGCACCCGCGCAACTCTCCTTTATAGTCTTCGTACTGTAATTCTATCAATTATACACCTATTGCTTCTAGGTTCGTGATAAGTATACGCTTAGTATAGAAGAGACGATAGTATATCGAGATATAGCTACGTCGGCCTATACGATTTAAGGATTAGTAGCGAACGTAGTTCGTAGACGGGCGATCGGTCTTCGTTATAAAGAAGTAAGAGAGATCTATACGAGAATCCTACGCTAAAGTACGCAGATAATATTAGTAGGATATACCGTAAAAACGAGTATAACCCTTAGGAAGGGTAGTAGAAGCTATAGGTACTAAATATACGAGTTAGCGTAGAATCGTATACGTTAAAGCTTTACTTACGGCCCGAACCGCCTAGAGGCGGAGAAGACGGTAGAGAAGCTACTACTATACTTATCTTCGTTCTATAGATATATTAGACGTATATAAGCTATAGACGAAGCTAGATATACTTACTAAAGTATAACTAGTTAAACGTAGTATCGAGATATAAGCTAAGTAGGAACGACTATACGAATTAAGTACGACCCTCTAGGGATCGAAATAAAGAGTATATTAGGAAGAAAATAAATAAGAGAAGAATAGAAGAGACGAGACTAGAAGTACTCGTATAGTACTCGTAGATATCTCGATCGGGAAGTCTATCTAGAATATTATTAGCCGCCTACGAGGAGCGCTAAGATAGCTCTAGATAATCGTAGTAGTATACGATTATAGTACGATACGTACTACTATAACTAAGTACGTATCTTACGAGGACGTAAGACTAAAAGGGGGGGGTAATTATTACGAATAGTAAGGTAGTTAAGTACTAAAGGGAGTATATATACTAAGGCTACTAAGATATATACGTATATAGAGTATATAGTATACGTATACCCCTCGTATACTAGGTTAAACTCCTTAACTCTTTAAGTCTTATATAATATACCTATATTAGACACCACTATTGATACTTATTGCCTAGCTTAGCCTATTCTCACGAGCTGTCCATAACAACTTAAGATATTCGTAATTAAGAAATTATATTAAGAGGGTATTCGGTATACTCAAGTGTAAATTTCACCTTCTATAATAGCCTAAGGCGCTAGAGTTTACTCTCTAATATTAAGTAAATCTTATCCTAGCGTTAACGGCAGTATATAATATTAATATCGATCTAAGCGATACTACGCGGGATAACGATTTTACTAGTCTTACCTCTATTAACGTATTAATCGAGCCCTCGTCTATAAATCTAATCTTAATATACTCTAAAGACGGTAAAGAGATAAATACGAGATAAGATAAGATAGCGTAGGTAATATAGAACGACTACTTAATAGTTAAAAGAGCTAGAGAATAGATTACTATAGGGTTCTTACTATAAAAAGCTAGATCTATCTACTATAATACGATATCCTTACCTAATAGGCTCGATAACTTATACTATAACTATTCCTTACGAGTAGTAGGCTATTTATTAAGTCTAGACTAGATCTCGACGTTAGCGTTAACTATTAGTACTCGGATAGCGATAATATAAGTTTCGCCTTTAAGATAGTACTCCTCTAGTATTTATCTTAAACCTATAACTCTAGCGGAATCTTTTACTATATTTATAGCGGGTTTTAGCCGCTATACGCATTTAAGAATAGTCGCTACGCGATCTAGGATATCTAGTTACGTATAATTAAACGCCCTTCCGCCTCTTAATTCAGCTTACGTTAAAACGCTTATTACCGAGCGTTTATGGAGATTCGCGAGTATTATAGGATTAGCGTCTATAATAGGAGCTACGGGAGCCTAAAGATCTTAGTATAAGTATATATTCACGCTTTAACGGCTATTAGTAGGTTATATCTTACTATAGACTCGTTATTATCGTCCTCGTTACCTACGTCTTCCTCTTCTATATCTTACGGTATAGCCTAAGATACGTCTCTTACTAAATTTTGGCTAGGACTCGTATCCTTATCCTCTTCCTACGTTACGCCGTCGTTAGCGCCCTATAAGTATACGCCTCTGGCGTAAGTTCCTATAAAGATCTCTACTAATAGGTTACGAAAAGGCAGTAGGTTATACTATTAACGTGCGTTTTTAGGGTCGGTAGCGATAATATTACGCTATTTGTCACGAATGCCGATGCCAACTGCCGACAACTTGCATCCCTCGGCTATTCGGACAGAGCTGAGAGATATAAACTACATACGCCCGCATGAGAGAGCTTTCCTTCTCTTATGCTTCGAGTTGTGTACAACCATAGGGTTAAGGAGCACTTAATACCAATTGAAGACTTTATCGCTATACTCTGCCTATTCCCATTAGGCGTTCCTAACACTATTTCTCCTCGCTCGCTTGTATTCGATCGTACGCGTTAACGATAACGCCGGATTACTCTTAGATTTAAGTTTAGGATCGAAAATCGTTACGTAACTACGCTTACTCGAATCGATTAGTAAACGGCGTATAAAGATATCTAAAAAAAGAGCTGTTTTTATATACTAATTCCCGCTTACTCTTTATCTAAGAATTAGTTAGTATTAGAAGCTTATTCTTCTTAAACTTAGTCGTAATATCCTAATAAACGCGCTTCTTAAAGTTACCGTTAGCCGTCTAGTTAGTACCTTTATATACTATATTAACGTATCTAACTAAGAGCGTCTCGATAGCCGTATCTATCTAAGGATAACGCGGCGTCTTTATCGGTTTTAGAGACTATCTATTATCTTCGAGAGTATCCTATTAGGAAGTTATATCTATATATCTTAAAAACGTAGTTTAGAATGAAATTATAGAAATTTCGTTAAAAATAGGTATAAATCGAGGGGTATGAGTATCGAGTAGTTTAGATAACTACGTCTTAACTACGTCTCGAATACGTAGTTTTATCCTATCGGTTTCTACTGGCGGTTCGATATTAAAATCGTACTAAAAAGCCGTGGCGTACGCCGATAAACTTGGCGGTATCTACTCCTGAAAACGCGGTTGAGAAGTTGGCGATTTTACGCGTTTTCTTGCTAGTTGGCGGTTTGAAATGCTGACGGGGAACAGGCCCTAAATATACCTCGGACGTTGCCAACCATCGTCAGGGGCCTCAATCTGCAGCCTCACAGGAGTACGCTACAAGATGTCAAACGGCGATGTCAGATGGCCTGCTCGCTTGTGCCTCCAAGCCTTTCAGTAGCAGGATCTTGGGCTACTTGAGTTGTCAGCTTGACTTTCGAGATAACCTCAGCCTTGCCTGGCACTTCTCCTGCAAAAGATCGTATGGTCTGGTCTCTTCGTCAGATCCTTGTCTCCATGGAGTCTGAAGGAAAAGACTCTTTAGTCCTTCGATGTTTATGTGGCACCGGACTGGCTATCCAGTAGCATTTCACCACTTGCGGACTTCTGGCCCAAGAAAACCTGGGGGAGATCTCCAAGCGGCCTGCCCCTAGTCTATGGTTGGGGTCCGTGTAGACAGGTGCTGTCAGGCATCTACCTGGTTTTTCTTGACAATCGGCAGAGCGCGAGGCCACCGAAGCGGGCGAAGAGATATTGGCATTTTGCTTTGGGTACGTCCTCTCGACGCCACATGCCTGCCAGACTGGCAGATGCCAACGATTGGTCTTCATTGCGATGCGGGAATGCAAGTGAACATTCTCATTGACCACGCATATACGCGCTGCAAGGCTCTGATTATCAGAGTACCTCCAATAGCTGTTCATATCTTGTTGCAATCAACTAGAATATGTCAGTAGAAAGCGAACCATTCTCAGACGACTGCTGCGCCCTCTCCGGATGGTGTGCCGATACGGGTTGCCGATACAACATCAACCCAATATAGCCTGCCGGTCGAGGACTTTTTCTCACGGCTGATAAACATGCCGACCATACATCCCCTGGGATAGCTTACCCTGGCTTGGCAACACGGACAGAGTGTGTGTACGTTAGAAGGACGAGATTGTGTGCTTCAGGGGGGTTCGCTTACTCTCAACTCATGTCGATTTTCCGATTTCACTTTCATGTGCAAGAGTACACGGGTACGTGCGGAAGGACACAAATCGAGCCGAGGAGCTGAGGTTGCTGCCCTGCTACGAGTCACTTTCAGAACACGGCCCGAACGGATGAGTTCATGCATCTCGAATGCCATCGATGGGCTGCATCATTGAAACAATTGACCACTGTTCTCTGATTCGACACTCTGCGCCTGACTGTCGGCAACTGTTTCGGCCTTTTAGAGCAATCGATTGCAGACGTGTGGCAGTTACTCAGCAGCTTTTCCCTTCTCGCGTTTGTCCAGTAGTGCGATGTGCCTCATTGCTGTCCCAACAGGAAGTCGAGAGCATGACTTCGTGGGTCCTACACGAGATGCTGTGACGGAAAACCCGCACTTGGCCAATGGGGTAGTCACCAAGGTAGGTACTGGAGGCACTGCAGTGCTAAGGTAAGTGTCAGCGGAAATGTAATCGGTAGCTCAGCAGTGATCCTCGTGCTTCGCTGATGAGCCCCGTGGAGGCGATTGACGACTGAATCAGAGATCAACAGGGCCAGCACTAATCCGATAGCTACCTTTAGAACATCAGGTGGGTAAATGGCGGAGGCAGCCGGTCTGCCAGATACCAGCTGTCACTGTACATTGTAGATCCTTTGGGGCCGACGTGTACCTAGGTTGAAGCTGCTCATCCGCTAGCTTGTTGTGGTTGCTAGCGAGGTGAGCAAAAACATCTAAAAATGCTCCTACAGCAAAGGCAGAAGACCGCCAGATCCTTTGGTGGCAGTAAACAGATGAGGTTGGATCTTCTACCTCAAGTGCAACCCATGTGCTGTTTCGACATGAGCCGATCCTTGCAACTAGGTTGAGACCGTTGGGGAATCCATTCCGGGCGAGTGGGCTCCGTGGGTTCGGACCAGGATTTGCTGGTCTGGGCGACGTCCGGGGAGTGGTTCACCCATTTCGTGGTTCCTTGGCCCGTGCTGTCAACCATAAAAGAATAGCTGGTCGAGAAGCTTGATGTTGTATCATCCACTGCTAGTGCATCCCTTCACTGCACTGCATCCTTTATCTTGAGGTCGAGAGGATGCCTCGTTGGGGGGGTCAAAGAGATTGAACCAGCCGGTTGCCGGAGGCCCCGAGCGTGGTATGTGACCCTGTCAAGATATGCTGCGGACGAGGTCCTCAATGGAGTTTAAGTACCCATGGTAGTAGAAAGCACCGTCGAAGGGTGGCAGCTCGCTCCGTCGCATGGTCGATACGTACCTTGTATGTACCAAGGCCTAACCATTCATAATCGGTACCACAACTCGTAACCAACCTCTCCCCTGCCTGGCCACTTCGCTAGGCGCCATTAGCCCTGGACTGTCCCAATCTTAGGGAGCGGATATGCCGCTCGGGGGCCCATTTGGCGGCGCAGGCGTGATGGTAGGGGGTGGATGGAGGAGTCCTAAGTGGTGGTGGTGGTGATAGTGCGCAGGCACAAGCACTGGAAAGTATCCTCCCACATTTTCTGGGCATTTGCTGTGCGAGAAGTGGTTCTCGGGATGGATAGTATTGAAGGGAAGAACCCTGTGCGGGTTCGTGGAGGGAGCCCACATTGGCAGGCAGTCCAGAAGGACAGAACCTCTTTCTCCTTTGTTGTCCCTCGCCGTCCTTCCAGAACTACAACATACACTGGCACAATACAATCACCTGCTGCGTCGTATGCAGCGTGACCAAAACCGCTTAATTGTCTCTTGAACACAGTGTGTGGCCCCGAGAAAGCATCCGCAGCCTTCAAGAACGCTCCTCCACACTCAAGACCCGCCCCAGAAGTCAAAGCCTCGAACGATCGCTGGTCGAATCAAAAGAACTTCGATCTTCCTCTGCAACGCTTTCTTCTCCGCTGTCGTCGTCCATACTCTCCCTCTGAAGCAAGACTTGCAAGAGACATCTGCGGAGGAACCGGTGTCAAACTCACACCCGGATTCAAGAGCTCGAATTCGTAGACCTTGATTTGTGCGTTTGCCCCTCGCCGTCTCGAAGACTAGTTCCGAGGCGCAGGCAGGTCAGCGAAACCCGTGCAGTAGTAGCAGGGAATTCCTATCCACCAGACGAACAGAATCTCTTTGCAACATCTTCTCGCTCCTCACCGACCGTTCTCTCCCTCACCTCCAGAGCCTTTATCCCCTGCTCAACTCGGAGCTTTTCCGCCCGCATTTCTCCTCCCGCGAGACGATACCCCGAAGACCTCGTTGCCGATCCCAGAATCAGGCCTCGCAGCCAATCCGCTGCTATACACTCCCCCTCCAACCAACATCACGTTGCCAATACCCCAGAGCAAATAGTCCCTGCGCTGCTTGCGCGCTCCTCAGAGTCAACTGCCGCCAAAAGAGGCAAAAATAGAGAAGAGTCACAGAGTCACTTGTTGACTACACTGTGAAACCCTCCAACACCGCCACCGGATCACTGGTTCTTTCGAGTTCTAGGGCCTGGTCGCCTGCTCTAACCCACAAGACTTCGGTGGGTGAGTGTCGACCTCGCCTGCATCTACCCGTGAGGTTGAACGCATTGGGGTTTTTGCATATGTTAGGACGTTGTTTGTGATACTCCTGGAGGAACACAAAAGTTTCAGATCTTACAAGCATCCGACGTCTGACATCGAGGACTGGCACGCATCATGGCGGGGAAAATGACCCTATACAAACTAGTGGTGCTGGGAGATGGCGGTGTTGGCAAAACAGCCCTTACTATTCAGGTATGTCTTCGGAAGAGGCTTCGGATTCTGTTCGTGCTGACTTTGACCCAGTTATGTCTCAACCACTTTGTTGAGAGCTACGATCCTACCATCGAGGACTCTTATCGAAAACAAGTCATGATCGATGGACAGGCGTGCATGCTGGAGGTTCTGGACACCGCTGGGCAGGAAGAATACACAGCCCTTCGCGACCAGTGGATCCGGGATGGCGAAGGTTTCATCCTCGTTTACAGCATCACTTCCAGAAACTCCTTCACCAGAATCCAAAAGTTTCATGCGCAAGTACAACGTGTGAAAGAATCGGGACTTCCTAATTCACCCACTGGTGCGAATTACCTCCCCTCGCAAATGAACGGGGCACCCGTGTATACTGGCCCGGTACCAATCATGCTGGTCGGCAATAAAAGTGATAAGCATCATGAACGGGAGGTATCCTCCCAGGAGGGTCAGGCACTGGCACGAGACCTGGGTTGTGAATTTGTCGAAGCGTCTGCCAAAAACTGCATCAATGTGGAGAAGGCTTTCTATGATGTTGTTCGGCAGCTCAGGAGACAACGACAATCGCCGGTGAAACAGATCGACCGCAAAGGAAGCAACTACACTACATCTCCCACCTTGCGTACCAACTACGACTCAGATCATCAACGTGGTTATCGCGAGCACGGTAAAAAGCGAAGCAGCAAATGCGTGATCTTATGATTCTGAATCGCACAATGTTGCGCTCTGTCGGGGCGGTTATCGACCATGAGCTACGGAAGATTCGACCTGAAGTTCCCTCAAGATGCCATCTTTTCTTGACAGGGGGGATCGTCGCGTTGTTCGATATACGGTCTTTACCAGCCCGACACGTTGCCTCGATAATCAGCCAAGGCATCACGATTCCACGAGTTGACACGAGAACGCGACGAGGATGAAGATCCTAGTGATGAAAAACACTCAAAATGTTTGAGGCGATAGCAGCGACTCTCGCCGTTTCTGTCATTGAGATTCATGCCGATAGATACCCGACCTTGACTATGATCGGCGAAATTCCATCCGTTTGGACCTTCTGGACGTATGCGAGCGCGTCTACGATGGGTGTGAGTTGCATGGTTACCAGCACATGCTGTCACTCGAAACAAGCTTCGCAGCAATACTTTGAACCCCAGACTTGGACTTTGGACGAATACCACCCGAGGTAGAGGAGTAATCACATTCTCAGAATTGACCTGCCTGAACAGGAGCTTGGATTGAGTGCAGACAGGTGGCCACTGCCCGCTAGCTATCGGCTGATATGCGGGATATCAGGCATCCTGTCGCAGCATTCTGCTCATTCATCGGTCCTCTTGGAATGGACGTGACCCCAGTTAAATCACATGCGCTCGGCATTCGATGGCGGCAAGCGATGGTCTCGGCCTCTGCGAGACTAGCACACGTCAACTGGACGATGTGACGAAGGAAGAAATAATCAGTCGAAGCCAATACCGGACATCAGAGAAGATGGCAAGCATTTTCTGCTACTCTAGGCGATGACGAGACCCTACTGTAGTAGCCTTGGCCCCAAACGGCGTCCAGGGAGAGAAGAGAGGAGGAGAATGGAAAATAGTCAGCTGCAACGAAGACGCAAGACTACCTAGGTATCAATGACCCAGCCGATGAAGAGCCGCTGCTTCAAGCTCGGCAGCAAACATACATTACACTAGAGGTTCGCCATTGCTCTGGTTTGCCGAGGGTTTTGTACCTAGCCACCAAGGTACATATTATAGTATTTATTTGACTACTACCACTGCATACCCTAGTACTCTATCAATGATACCCTACGTTGAGAAGAACTAGGGGGAAGGTACTGGCATGAACTTAGCTACTTCCGATCGCGGTAAAGTTTGCTCCATTCGCGCCCTTAAGGAAAATGGCTGGCCTCACCTATCGACGGCGACAAACCTGCGCCTGATGTCGGAGGACTTCTGCTACTTTGTAGCTCCTTGCAACCTATCTTGGACCCAGTCAATGGCCAAAGGGTAATTTGTAGGTACCTCGACGCCTCGACCTCTACCTCGCTAAGCAGAGGCACTGTACCTATCTACCTAAACCGTCCCTGTATCAGAATTAGGACAACCTGCGGGAAGTGGTAGTACCTCGTCAGTACCTAGGCACCTAAGGTAAGTTAAAGGTAAGGTAGCGCATCTAAGACAACACACCTCCGGAGCTCCTCCACTACCTTAGGTACCTAAGTAGGCAGTGGACCGTGTTCAAACAACCGTATGCTACAGAGGCCGATGAGCTTTCGTGGCAGCACTTCAATTCAACCTATAGGTACCTAAAGAAACCTCATGTATGCCAGTGCCAGTGTATCTACAGAGGTAATGGATCCTACCACATCTAACTAGGAAGGTGCCTTGAATACATAAAGGTCTACTGTAGCTACCTCTACATAGGTACCGCTGACAAAACGCGATTTCTTCGGTATCACAACGTCCAGCTGACCTTGTGCATGAACTCGGACTTTTCTAATTGAAGCAAGGCAAATTACAGTGATGGGTTGAAGTAGTTCAGGGACCTCCCTCCACTGTTTAGCATGCTGCATGCCCTGTTAGTAGACATTACCTACTACAGTAGGTAGGTAGATAGTACTGCACATGACAAAGAAAGCAAAAGCATTGGCGGTAATTGTTCCGAGAAAGCCATCGCTTGATGGTTCATTCTGCTTCAGCCTTAGGGGCTCTCTGACGTGGAATGGTATGGTTTCCCAAGCTTGCTCAGATGCTTTCATCCACCAGATGAGGACATCGACGTTAAATCCAGGCTCGACGGTGAAGACAAAGGTATACGATGCATGCCTGCATGCCAGCATATACTGAATCTGAACCATTCTCTCCTTGCAAGATTATCGTAGTGAAAACCAAACGATGCGCTGGTGAGTTCGCCGGACGGCAGGGAGATCCACTACGATACTTATGAGGGAGGGTTCACTGTGGTTGCTCAGATTTGACATAAGTCTCTGGCTTGATTCTGGGGTTGTTGTTATTCGGAAGGTGATAGATAAACAAGGTTCACGATCCCGATCGAGCTGTGCCTCTGCCTCTTCCCTTCCTTGGCGAAGTCGCCATGTCTTGTTTCAAGTGAGCAATGACTCTTCTATTTGTTTCTTTCTCGGCCTCAAGAAGAGAGATGCGGGCCTGCAGTTCGGCAATCTTTTGTTCTTTGGCTTGAACCGCGAGGCGGGAAATATCGCGACCTTTGATGATACCCTGAGTTCATAGGTCATACCTATTGAGATGTTCGACCAGCTTTCTCTCAACATCGGGGCTGATGTGCGAATCCGCCAGCAAAGCAAGCACATCATTCGCGAGAGAAGACGGTTCTATCTCGGGTGGATTGGCGGTCTGTGAACGCCCTTGGGCAGGAGTATTTGTGGGTGAGAGCAGGCCAGTTGTGCCTGACCTATGCGTTGTGGATGGAGTGGCAAAGACGTCGTCGCTCAGCGGCCATCCAATGGTCTCGGATGCTTCTGCATTAGCGCCAGATACTTGATCAAACGCTCGTTTGCCCGGCGAAGTTTGGGACTCTGTTCGAGGTGCTTTTTTGGGAGTTTCGAATAGGGGCTGGCGTGGCTGGCGCGCCAGCACTTCTTGCTCGGCTTTGAGCAGCTCCTCGTCGTTGCTGGAGGACCAGTCGAAGCTTTCATCCGTTTTCAGATTCGGCGCACTGGTATCTTCAGGCGGAAGAGCCGCGTCATTCTTCTTCGGCCTGGACTCCGGTGTCGGGGGTATGGCATTGGAAGTTGCCTTTCGCGGAGTTTGAGGCTGAGCAATAGCAGGTGGTTCTGAGCGCGAATTGCTCAAGAGAGCGGCTTCTTCGCGGATTTTGGCATCGTCGCTCCATAGGAAGAAGTTGCAGCGTTTGTGCTGCGGCTTCTGACATGTGTAAACTGTACATAGTAGTGAGTTACTGGAAGACGGTCGATCGCGTCATGACGACCATTTAGGGTATGTTGACCTACACCATCTTCCGTGGTTTCTCCCTCCGTTCTTGACCTGGAATTTCTCGGCAGGTAGACGTGGTTCACAGTCGCAATGCCACACTCCGTCTATAAATGCACCTCTTTTGCTTGTGCGCCCATTTCGAGTATGATAGGTGGCGGCCATGCTATATCACAGAACGTTGTCGCATTGTAACGACTGTGGGTGTTACACCTGTAAGGAGGCACGCATTTGTGGTGAAATCGAGTTCGTCGACTTTCAGCTGGAAAGGTTGCAGGGTTATGGCGATCGCAACGGCTGCCTTGATGTCGGCCACACGGTCGCTGAAGCGTTGAGGCTGTTCAAGGCCTGTCAGTTTCGGTACAGCACTCAAGTAACTTTTGATCAAGGTTTGTTGACGTGATGACGCAGGCGGAGGACTGCGGAGTTGACCCAGAGACTGACTGACAGCATAATTATTGGGGCACTACCACTGGTTTTGTGCTCACAACACGCGACAGTGCACTCGTGGGCCAGGGTCAAGTGACGGTGCAGCCTGCAGCCTGGTCGCCGTGACAATGTCATTTGAACATCCATTTTAGCAATCCGAATCGGCATAATTTCCTAGTAGTACAATGTTTCTCTCGCGCCCAACACATTCAAGTTAACGGCGAACTGCGTGATCTTCAGGAACCTCCCGTGACAGGACCCTCTTCGCCCTGATATTACATGCCTTCAATACTCACGACTCATGCTGTCCTTGTGATTACATCGAATTACAAAATTGCCCGTGTCAACAACTTCACTACGGTTGCGCCTAGTCCCTCCGCATCCTCCGAGCCTTTGGACAATTCGTCCCCTATTCGGACCATTCCGATGATGGTGTCCGGTACATATTCTGTTGTCCTTGTATAACAACACCACGATTATGGCGCCGACAGGCGGTGCCGCGCTGAATGGCGGCGGTGGAGGAGGGAATATCAAAGTTGTTGTCCGAGTGCGACCTTTCAACAATCGTGAAATCGAACGCAATGCAAAATGCATTGTCCATATGCAAGGGGATCAAACCATTCTCCATCACCCGGGTGAAGGCGACGATCGCTCACGAAAAGGGGGCAAAGGGAGTGCGGAGCATCAAAGGACATTCAAGTTTGACAAGTCATATTGGTCTTTCAACAAAGCAGACCCAAACTATGCTGGGCAAGAGAACGTCTTCCATGATCTGGGGGTCCCGCTGCTGGATAATGCATTCCAAGGTTATAACAATTGCATTTTCGCATATGGCCAAACCGGCTCAGGAAAGTCGTATAGTATGATGGGTTATGGTGAAGAGGCGGGTGTGATTCCGAGGATATGTCGAGAAATGTTCGAGAGAATCAATGGCTTGCAGGCCGATCCGAATCTCACTTGCACTGTCGAGGTCTCCTACCTCGAAATCTACAATGAGCGCGTCCGCGATCTGTTGAATCCGGCCACCAAGGGGAATCTCCGAGTTCGAGAACATCCATCCACCGGCCCCTATGTGGAGGATTTGGCCAAGCTAGCCGTCCGTTCGTTCCAAGAGATTGAGAACCTGATGGACGAAGGAAACAAAGCGCGAACAGTTGCAGCAACAAACATGAACGAAACGTCCAGCCGCTCACATGCAGTCTTCACGTTGACACTGACTCAGAAACGACATGATGTGGAAACCTCCATGGATACTGAGAAAGTGGCGAAGATCAGTCTGGTCGACCTGGCAGGTTCCGAGCGTGCAACTTCAACAGGAGCCACAGGCGCTCGCCTTAAGGAGGGCGCCGAGATCAATCGATCACTTTCAACTCTCGGCCGTGTCATAGCGGCGTTGGCTGACCTGTCTTCCGGCAAGAAAGGGTTGAAAGTACCTTACCGAGACTCAGTACTTACCTGGTTGCTCAAAGATTCACTCGGTGGTAACAGCATGACAGCCATGATTGCCGCGATATCGCCAGCAGACATCAACTTCGAAGAGACGTTAAGCACTCTGCGGTACGCGGATTCGGCGAAGAGGATCAAGAACCACGCAGTGATCAACGAAGACCCGAACGCAAGAATGATTCGAGAGCTGAAAGAAGAGCTTGCGAAATTGAGAAGTCAGCTGGGAGGAGCTGCTTCTGCTGGTGGTGCAGAAGAAACGATTTATCCTCCAGACACTCCCCTCGATAAGCAGATGGTTTCCATTGTGCAAACTGACGGATCGGTCAAACGGGTCAGCAAAGCTGAAATCATGGAACAACTGAGTCAGAGCGAGAAACTTTACCAAGATCTCAACCAGACCTGGGAGGAGAAGTTGCAAAAGACAGAACAGATTCACAAGGAAAGGGAGGCCGCACTCGAAGAGCTGGGAATCAGCATCGAGAAAGGCAACGTGGGAATGAGCACTCCGAAGAAGATGCCGCATCTGGTCAACCTTAGCGACGACCCACTGCTTGCGGAATGTCTGGTATATAACCTCAAGCCAGGCATTACCACTGTCGGCAATGTCGACTCCCAGGAAGCCTCCGAAATCAGGCTTAATGGTTCGAAGATTTTGGATCATCACTGCAAACTGGAAAACGTCGACAATGTGGTTACCATCATTCCCAATGAGGGGGCCGCCGTCATGGTCAACGGCGTGCGTGTTGACAAACCCAGACGGCTGAAGAGTGGAAATCGTATCATCCTTGGAGATTTTCACATCTTCCGGTTCAACAACCCCTTAGAGGCCAAAGCTGAACGCGCCGAAAGGAGCCTACTCAGGCATTCCGTAACAGCAAGTCAACTGAGCCCTCCCTCGCCTCTCCGCCCGAGCCATGAAAGATCCTGGAGCGCTGCAGGATCCGAATTCGATGATTCTAGCAGAGCCCAATCTCCAGGACTGAGTAGTAACAGAGATTCCGACTGGTTTTTCGCTCGGCGAGAAGCCGCCGGGGCCCTGCTTGGGTCCGACCCGAAGATCATGCAGTTAACGGATGAGGAGCTGGACAGTCTCTTTGAGAACATACAACGAGCGCGCGATGAGCGCCGCGGACGTCCGGAGCATAAACTCTATGAGCACGATGACGACTCGGACGATTTGAGTTCCTTCCTGGTAAGGGACAAATATATGTCCAACGGCACAGTAGGCAACTTTTCACTCGACACTGCGCTCACATTGCCAGAGACTCCCTCCACGGCCGATGGTTCACAGGACGACGGGGATCCCACCTTGACTCCTGGGCAGTTTGATCAAGCCGGCCTGACGCAAGATTCGTCCAAGTCTGGGCCATCTGGCGCTGGTGTGCTTCCGTCTAAGCAGGTTGAACAAGAAGACCACGCCATCCAGATACAGCAGGAGTTGGAACGGACTAAACAGGAATTCCAGGAACAACTCCAGAAACAAAAGGAGGCTTACGAAGCCCAAATCAAGAAAATGGATATGGAGGCTAGAACGCGCCAAACAGCCCAGCCTCGAGAAGGACTCCCACCCCTCGATGCGTCCGAGGTTGCTGTGGCACGAAATGTCATGGAAAAGTGGCAGCAGAAGAACTATATCTTGCTTGCGGAACATGTTCTCCAAAACGCCGGTCTCCTCAAGGAAGCACAAGTCATGAGCAGGCTTCTGGACCAGAACATCAATTTTCAGTTCGTGATTTTAGATGTCGGACAGGAACGCGCCTCTTCCTACGATCTCATCCTTTCTGATATCTCAAGTGATGATGACGACGCCCTGGCTAACGCGCGGAGGCCGTGCCTCGCGGCCAGAATCATTGATCACCAGCATAGCTGCGTCCACTACTGGTCCCTGGAGAAGCTGCGAACTCGAGTGGCCAAAATGCGGCAAATGCACCAGTACAAGGATCAGCCAGAGTACCTCCAACACTTTCGCATAGACAATCCCTTCCGCGATTCTGATCAGCCATTGTTTTCCTTGGTCGGGGATGGAAATATTCCTCTCACAGCGGTCTTCGAAACTCGGGTGCAAGATTTTGTCGTGGATATCAGTTCGCCATCGACTCGGCAGATTGTGGGAAGGGTCAGGATGTCTTTGGAACCTTCACTGGCGGAGTCGCCCCCATCCACGATCAAGTTTAATATCATCATGAGGGATCTCGTCGGGTTTCCGGAGCACGAAGGCACTCAAGTGCACGCACAAATGATGGTTTTGGGGACCTCCGATGAGAGTACGGCGACTACACAACCCGTTCAAGGTTTCGGCGATGGACCGGTCCGGTTTGAAAGCATCCACAACCTGAGTGTGCCTCAATCTGGGGAGAGATCAGCAACGTTGAGGATCGCCATCTTTGCTCAAGTCAGTTCAACGCATCTGGATAAACTGATAAGTTGGGATGAGCTGCGGGAGATGAATGAGCAGTCTTCCGTACAGGAAGAAGGACATCGCTTGCCCGAGTCCGAATACAACGTGGAAGAGCATCACGATGTTTTTGCAAAAGTTCAAATCCTCGAGCTGGCGGAAAACGGGCAATATCTGCCAGTGGAAGTGGTGCAAACCAGTGCCAACGACTCGGGGGCATTCCAGTTGCACCAGGGCCTGCAGCGGCGGATTCAGGTTACGATGACTCACAGTCTAACAGAGGGCCTTCCATGGGATGACATCAAAGGCTTTCGTGTAGGAGAAGTCCATCTGATAGATTCTTCCGGGAGAATTGCTGATGTCGGATCTATCACGCCTGATATTCCCCTGAAACAGATCCAGGAGCCCATGATCAAAGACAATGCGGACGGCACATCAAATATAACCATCATCGGACAATGGGACAGCTCGCTTCACAAGTCTTTGTTGCTGGATCGGACCACCCACGAGCAATGCCGGGTGCAGATTGCGCTTCGATGGGATGTGGTTTCCAGCCGCCTCGAACAGCCCATGACATTCTCAATCGACCAGCAGCTGCAGATCCTGCCCAGATCCTACTCGCGTCCACAGCCAATGTTCAAGTCGCTCTGGCATCACACTAGGACTACGCATTCCACTGATGGCCTCTTTGCGATCGTGGTGCGACCAGTCAGCGCCAGAAGAGCGGCGGATCTCTGGCGGCTTGACACTTCGAAGAACTATATCAACGGCGAGGAGCTATTAGGCAATTGGAAGCCTCGTGGCATCTCGCTGGTAAAAGACTACTTGGTTGCGCGTCGAAAGGCGCGACAGCTCCAAGACATCGAAGCGGCAAAGGCGTCGCTCGGACTGCGGAGAATGAGCGTGGGAAAGAGCCGTTCTCGAACCACATCGCCTTCGACTATTGGCCCGAGAGAAGAACAGCTCCTGCAAAAGTTCCTGGCTATCTGGAGGAAACCGAGCGTGGACCTTTCCAGCAGTATTTTCGAAGACAGCCCACGCGGCAATGAGGCCAACGTAGGGCTCTCAGAGCGCGCCATATCACCTGGAGCCGCCGCGGCAGACGCGGCGCCCGCTCGCAAGACTCGATACGTGGCGACCGTTGCCTACAGGGAGAAGAACCCAGTGTCGGCGAAGTCCGGGTATCTGCTCATGCCGTCCGAGACCCACGATGCGGCGCATAGCCATACGATGCAATGGAAACGGCGGTTCGTGGATCTCCGGCCTCCCTACCTGTACATCCATTCAGTGCCTGACGGGGAGAGTATCAACGCGATTAACCTGACTCGCGCCCGCATCGACCATGATCCGGACTTCAAACGCCTGCTCGGGAGCGGAAGCTCGATTTCCAGTGGAGATCACGAGAGTGCTGGACGTGGCCATAGGAGGACCGGCAGTGCGGAGCTGCATGGACTCATGCATGTTTTCGCGGTGTACGGGGAACAAAACACGTTTCTGTTTGCGGCGAGGAGTGAAAGCCAGAAAGACGAGTGGATCCTGAAAATCGACCAGAGTTACGTTGACACGGAGGCTGCGGACGAGGCTCAGGAGTGAAGTTATGGTACGGTAGGGTGCACATGGCAGAAGCGATACAGGAAGCGATACGGATACATATTTGTTTCGGAGGGGGTTGATTTAGCCCTCGGATTTCATCATGGTCAGCGTTGATTTTAAGATACCCCGAAGTGCTTTGCTGATATTACGAGTTCATGAGATGGTTCGTTGCGTGCAAGATTGCAGTCATATTGGCTGATGCTACAGGGGAAGGTGCATATACGTTGTAGACGGAGGTCACGCTGCTGCAGTACATAATGGTATATGTGCATAGAAGAGCAGTGATAAGATAGACCTCATTACGAGGTGGTGCAGTCGTTTGGTTTTCCTCACGCGAATCTGTGCGTCTCGTTTCCACCGACCTGAAGTCCTGTGCATTGAGGTGCAAAGCTACTACTACCGCATGAATATTGTACAATTGTCGACAACTTGAAGTCTGGATCTGGCCATGGCGCGTTTTCGGTCTGTTTCTAGCTCACGGAAAAGGAAGTTGCGAGCCTGAGGTGTCGCGCCTTCCAAGAAAGCAATGGGGTCATGGCATTGGCAGCGGCCCGCTCGGATTATGTCATACCACAGCGTTCAGGTTGGTGTCAGCAATTGGGCGGCTGTGAGAGGCCGGATGCCATCTCCGGACCCAGGCACAAACACGACGACGACATCATCCAGCAGATCCAGGATCGTCGAGTCCACTCACTTCCAAGATTACCACTGGCAAGGGGAAACCCCGTATATTGTACTGCTGATACCATTACAGGTATGGCACTGGATGCCGGTAGCAGCATTTGGCAGTATGGTACGGTACGCACCCGCACCCACAGTGGTGTCACAGTCACATGTTGTCATGCTTTTCGTATCCCTTCAACAAGTGGCTTCTTCCCGCGTCTCGCGCTCTCTGCCATCACCGCACAGCATCTCGCCCACTTTTGGCTGTTGCTCTTCCGTCTCCTGGGCCCTTGATCCCTGGTTGTCCAGTTGGCAGACTTTGAGTTGCTGCTGCCAAGTGCCAACAGCCAGATGCAAGGGAGCGGCCGGGCAGCTGTGCGTGGTGCGCTGGAATCTTGCACCGCCATTTGTGCCAGAGCTCGCCTCAAAGTGCCCGTTGGATCGGATGGGCAAAGCATGAAATTCACTATTGAGCAAATCGACATTCCGTGACAGCGTGACGGACCACCAGGACCCATCAGGCTGAGGGTCATGGCCCCGAACGAACGATTCGTTCATGATGGTTATCATCAACCACGGACCCCGTGTTCCCATCACTGCCTTGACATCACTGTCCGCTCTCCTGGGGAACCAACTTCGTTCTCGTGGCTTGTGCCACCTTCTACATAGTATACAAAAAGGTTTGCGGTCATTTATTGTAATCCCTCCCGTTCCCTCATCATTTCATCGACACCCGTCACACATACAACTGCATCAGCCCTTGATCCTCAACCCTCATCCCGACTCCTCGATCGTCTTCTGACACCTCCCTTCCACATCTCGAGACACCTTTGCCCGTCGAAAACAAAATGCGTAACTCAGAATCTACCCTTCGTGACCGCATTCGGAGTCGCCCCTTTGCCGGTGAAGAAGCAGACCGTGAGCGCAATTCCAAATGGCGTACCGCCCGTCAACATGGGGTTGCCATGTGCGGCGAGTTTGTCGGCACCACGATGTTTCTGTGGTTCTCTTTTGCCGGTGCTCAGACAGCCGCGGCGACAGGCGGCGTCGCTGACACCTCGAGTCAAGTCATGCTCACCTCGTTGAGTTTCGGGTTTGCTCTCCTGGTCACCGTATGGGCGTTTTACAGAATCTCGGGTGGCCTGTTCAATCCAGCGGTAGGTGACCGATGGAATTCCTCGGATGGAGGTGAAACACGGAATACTAACTACTATTCCTTGCTCAACAGGTTACCCTCGCCATGGTGATTACCGGCAACCTTCCGTGGCTGCGTGGTCTGCTGCTCCTCCCGGCCCAACTACTCGGTGGCATTGTCGCCGCCGCGTTGGTGCAATGCATGTTCCCTGGCCCTCTGGTCATTGGCACAAAACTGAGTGGAGGCACAACACCTGCGCAGGGCGTCTTCATCGAGATGTTTTTGACCGCCCTGCTGGTGTTTACCATCCTCATGCTTGCGGCCGAGAAGCATTACGCCACGTTCATGGCCCCTGTGGGAATCGGTTTGGCCCTGTTCGTTGCCATGTTAGCAGGTGAGTGACACCACAGTAAAACAAAACCCTCCCCAGAATCTAGCCGCTAATTGCTCACTAGGTGTTCGATGGACCGGTGCATCCCTCAACCCAGCACGCAGTTTCGGCCCTGCTGTCGCGACACCCTATTTCCCCGGACACCACTACATTTACTGGTTCGGTCCTATCATGGGAGCCCTGGTTGCCGCCGGCTACTACAAGTTTGTCAAATATTTCAACTACGAGGAAGCCAACCCGGGCCAGGACGCAACCGACCCGCATGAAGAAAAACAGCAACAGCAGGTGGCTCAGGCTCAGTAGGGGTTTCCCGCTTCCAACAATGTTGTCCAGTAATGATATTTTCACCCTTGCTCATCTTACACACTTCGCGACCTGTGGTGTCTTTTTCATGAAGCAGCGATTAGCCTCTGCCTAATTCATTGCGAGAGAAGGTACATTACGACCTACTGTACCAGTTCACATGAGAATGGTCACACGGTCCACTGCCAGAGGTCCACTCTCGAAAACAGGTTTATCGGACCAGTCTCAGAATGGCCCTTACTTCTCCTTGGGAACACGTGTAATCTGTGCCTTTGCCTATGGGGACGATGGATTTCTTTGCATTTGGAGCATACAGTATCGTACTGCGAGATGGGGCGTTGGGCAGCATGGTATGGCGTGAGGTAGAATGGCTTGCTTGAATAGGGACAGGAATAGAACAAAAAAGACGATCCCAACAGTCCTGAGCAATTCAATGCGCAATGCAGCAATGTACAGTATATGACAGACATCCATTGGTGACCCAAGGCAGTCGGCCGGACGGCCAGCCATCAGGCCAAAGGAGGAGAAAGGTCAGCAGCTGCCAGTGTAATAAATATCCGTCCGCTGCAATGTTGCCAGTGCTGACCACCTAGGTTGTACTCACAATCTAAATAACGGCGACGGCGACTTGATCTGATCCGATTTGACTTGATCTATCTAGCATAACCAAAAGCCAATCTGCCCTGTCCAGCGTCGGACCATATATTATATATAGGCTTATGGTGGAACAAGTGCTTGTATAATAAACTGCATGCATGCTGAACCACTGCATCATCAGACGGTCATGTGGAAAATATATTTAATTCAACACGTCGCTGCAGGACTTCCTTGACGTAAGTACTATATATACTACTCATTACTCACCTACTACGCTATTCACCAACATCTACACTTGCAGTTACATTATTGACATTTACATTTACATTTACAGGTACCAGGTATCTTTCTCTTTCATATTTTACGTTTCTTTATACTACAGTACCGTGCAGTAGTATACCCAGATCCGGAACCGCAGTTTCATCCGCAGTTTCATTCTCATGCGCGCTCAAAATCGTCATGCAATTTTGGTCTCGGTGCTCTGGTACCGATTGTTTGCACACAGTGTCTTTTGCAAGTTACCTTAACTTAACCACTCACTGCTTTGGGCCAAAAGTCCATTTCTTTCCATGGTCATGATCATACAATGCTAATACAGTATGCAGCACCCACTGTTTGATTCAAGCTGTGCTATCACGCTAATGAGTGAGTGACTTCTCCGCTGGCCTATTCTGGCCGATGCTCCTTGTCTGCTTAGTGTGCTATGCCATGCAATACTTGCTTCTCCTTCCAATGAAGATCAATGTCATGCCCAAAAGCCCCTGGCATATCCATCGCAGCCCTTCCTTTCTCTTTGGCCTCGGGGCCGCCTCTGGTCAATCATCTCGATCATGTTGAACAAAAAGAGCGTCGCAGTTGCGGGTCGACATGATAACTGATGTTGGTGTTGGCGACAAAAAACTAATTGCTCAAATGCTCAAACAAACCATGCCCAGAACGCGAACGTTTGACTACCTTTTTCTTTTCCGCCATAGCACACTCCCACACGGTAAACCATGCCCCGGTGCATCAATACTTGCAGGCCGTTCCCGTCGTAATAGTTCGCAGATTTCAAAAGGACAAACCAAGTGCTCGTTCGACCCGCTTGATGCACTTCCCGCACCAGTATGGGGATATCCAAGACCTCTTTCTTTCAAGTCTTCCTATCCAGGCGTCAAAACCACAATGCCTAGATGGTTCACACATCAATCATTTCGGCGTCTTCGGCCAGAATTTCGTCTGCAGGTCCCCAATTGCCCTCAAACACTGTGGCACCGGCCCGCCGTCTTGCCTCCGCCCACCGGACCCCTTCTGTGTTGAGCAAATCGCTTGCCACTGGACGATCATTGGGATCTGGAGATATCATCCACCGCACTATCCGGTCCAATGCCGATTCGTGCGATGGGTCCACCATGAACTGTGGTGGACTGATCAACTCCCCGCTTCGGGGATGGTCCAGAGTTTTGCCATCATGCTGAGTGGCAGTATCGTCGGTCTGCTCGCTCTCAATGACCTCAACATCCTGAGGATAGGACACCTGGTCTTTGGCGTCCAGAGAAGCGTTTGGAGATATCGGGTTTCCCGAGGAGTCTCGGAGGATGCCACTGGTCCCGGAACTCCATGTCAAGCTCGGAACATCGCTCATGTCGCCGTTCCGTAACTTCTGCCATGACACACCGTTGTCAGGGAGCTCGACATTGCCGGCTGTTTCCAGCATGATGAGCCCGAGAGCAAAGATATCCGCTGGCTTGTCGTATCGACCCATCAATACTTCTGGTCCAATGTATTCACGGTCGCCTTCTCCCTCGATTCCTGCGCTTGCCGGCCATCGAGTCGCCATTCCAAAATCCGCAATCTTGAGGACACCCTCGAATGTGATGAGTACATTTGCCGGTTTAAGGTCGAGGTGGATATATCCGCAGTCATGGATATGCTTCAAGCCCTAAAGACAAGTTAGCGATTGTATTTAGTTAAATTGGGAGGGCACATACCATTGAGAGCTCGAGCAGGATTTTCCAGATGCGGAAATCGTCCAGTCGTGCCTTCAGGCCCACCTGAGCGAGGAACACGTCCAAAGTACCTTCTTCGCAGAACTCGGTCTGGATGTACAGATGACCCTGCTCTTCCCAACTGTCCACGAATGTCACAACGTGGTCCGAGTGACCCAAGGCTTTGAGGACATCCACCTCGTGTATCTTCCTCTGACGATCCCTCGCTCCAGTGTAGGGATACCGCGACCTTTTGACTGCCCAGACCTTTTCGGGTACCGACCCTCTGGACGAGGGACGGCTTGTCGACATCGAGTAGATTTTGTGGTAAGGCGACACTTCGGGTGGTTGTGATACTCGGTACACCTGCGAAAATTCTCCAGAGCCAATAAGATCGACCTTCTCAAACCTGGATGTCAGGCTGTTATCAACATTCGACGCCTCAGCTGAAGCCAGATTCAAGCTAGGCCTGTTGGAGAAATTGGTAAAGTATTCCCTCGGGCCTGTTGGCGTGGCGGGCACAATTGATGCCGCCGCTTCATGTCCATGTCGAGTCACCGGCCGCTCAACACGTCCGGAAATAGACAAGCCACTTGGATCCGGTGGGAAGAAGTTTTCGAGGGGTGTATGGGGAGACGCTCGGTCGAACCTGTCTAATCTTGGGCTAACTGGAGAGGCAGACGACATCTTAGCACGTTCCAAAGCGGGTGAATGTAAAGTCTGAATAGAGAGCGACTTCCTCGATAGTGGCGGAGGAAACCCGAGGTCCTTAGAAAGACGGCCCTGAGTGAACGAGGAACCTGGCTTGGGGATAGCCTTCCGCGTCGACTTTGATCTCAAACTGGCGGATGGAGAATCTTCCATCACGCTGTCACTGTCGCCATCGACGCATCCTGGAGATGCTGAAATAGGAGATAACTTACTGCTTCCTTTTCCAGTGCCGTACGCTGAACGCGCAGCCACTGGGTTGATGGATAGTCCGGAGTTGTGTGGCGATGGCGAAACAGAGCCACGGCCTGCCGGCTCCGTGGTATGCTTGGTTGGTGTAGGGGGGTAATCGGTGGACTCGGTCGATTGACTATTGGCGCGGCTCAAGGGAGAGCGCGAGACGGTCTTCTCGTCGCCTCCGATGGATGCGAAGCTTCCTTCCCTAAGCAAGTTGTGTTTGCTTGAACGAGCGCCGAATATCCCCACACTTTTTGCAAATGGGAAGGCCGAGATCTTCGAAAACCCATGAGGCGCATCCATTGGAGTGTTGGATGCTCCAAACGATTGTCGAGGCGCACGATCGGCTACAGCATTGGGCGCGGCGAACTTTTCGTTCGGCTGGAAGATCACCGGTTGCTTCTTGCAAGGAGTATCGGGCATATGAGCTTTCGGCAGGCCGGCATTAGGATCGTCGACATTACGGTTTTTCTTTGAGATTAAACCTGTGGACATGAAAGCAGCAGGCAGAGGCTTCGCCGCTTTGTAGTTTCCTGGAGTCGCAAACGAGCCCTGAGAGGAGAATTCATTCTGCTCAGAAAAAGATTCCGGTCTTGATGCGCCAATAGGCAAAGATTTGGAGAAGTCGTGGGAAAGGGGACGATTGTGTCGATGTATGGGTTCATGGGTGGGCGAGTCATCTTGCTCGCTCGGCTGTGATGATGACTGAGTCAAGGTGCGCGACAACGGATGTCGAGGCGGCTGCTGTGAGATGCTGTTTTGGCTCGAAGTAATTGGATGGATCGAGGCATTGAGCAGGCTACCCTGGCTCGAGAAAGGGCTGTCTCGTGGCAGTGGCTGGAGATGGTTGTCAAGCGAGAGACGCAACCCCTTCTTGGAATTTGTGGTCGGTGTTGCTTCCGGCCACGACTTGTCCCAGTCCATGATGCTGTTGAGTTTCATGTTGCTGGGACGATCCAGCTGTCGCTGCTGCAGCGTAGATTTACGCAAAGATGATGATCGTTTGGGGATCGTAGAAAAACGCGATGAGGGCAAAGGTGTGACGTTACCAAACCAATCATTGTCGTCTTGCGAGCGTTTGTCGTTGAACATTCCGCCATCCGGGCCATCGGATTCGAATATGCTAAAGTCGAGACCGGCACCGTGAACACTCCGCCTCTTTGCTGAAGGACTCTCGAGCCCCGGAGTATCGTCCATTCGAGGACCATCAGATCGTTTCATCGGACTGAGAGGAGCAACATCTGCGATCAACGCTCCACCACTGCGTCTCTTCTCCTGACGAGTTTGGGTGACCTTTCTGGTGAGCGTATCATTTTGAGACCAATCATTTTCCTTGGCCTCTCCGCTCGTCAAGGCATTAAGGGCCGCCTCGCGCTCACCTTCTCCCGAGCTCCTCTTCCGCAGCGGCATGGGTGATGCGTTCCCACTATCGCTCGAGTCAGCGAGGACTCGCTTTGAGGGGCTTTTTGGCGAGGTTCGGATGCGGGTGATCCCGTTGGGTTGGGCAGTGCGTCGTAGAATGGGCCGTTGGAATCGAGTTCCCTGAGATGCCCGGTTTGAATGCGGCGACACCATATTGGCGATTTGAAGGAGGTTTTCAGAGGTTGACTTTCGTGATGGAGAGAGCGGCGAAGGGGAGAAAGGAAGAGTACCGGAGCCTGGTGATCGGAACGGGTATTGGCGAAGTTCTGAGCCCTTCGAAGGCGAGCGTGATAATGAGCGCCGTATTTCACGGATGGCGGAGTGAGGATCGAAATGTGAAATGCTCTTGGGTGAGTGTAGATGGGCAGCTTCTCGCTCCTCATGGTGAGGAGAGTATGTTGCCATCATGGCTGGGGTCTGCGACCAGTTTGGTTCAAATCAACACCCTACTCAGCCCTTCCCCCGGCAATCGGCCATGTATTTGGTTCCCAGTGAGACACGGTCTCCTTCTAGAAAATGTGCGAAACCACCAAGTTCGCTGAGTAGATCAATTCCCAGTACGGTACCAATATGTTCACCAAGCACGTTGCAACATATACGCGCGACTCGAGGGCAAGAGCGACGGGGAGGAGAGCTGCTGCGGAAGGTAGCGGAAGCTGAATATCGTTTGCGGTGGTCAGTGGGATAAAAGGTCCAGCAATGTCGCTCTCTGATGAGGGGGTCTCAGATGCCGTTGTGTTCGCAATCCTCTGTGATAGTGGTGGTCCAAGATGGTAAGACCGGCTGGTGGGAATTGAAAGAGGCGCCGTGCGGCTTGCTGTCAGGGCAATATGAAGCGGAGGTCTGCTGTCAGTTCGTTGAAGGATGGTGGTGAGAGGAAACAGACGGAGGGTGTGCTGGGTGTATGTGTATGTGAGTCTTCGTGTTGTTGAGGCCGCGCAGCGATCGACAGGTTAGGTAGCAGGTCGTCAGTCGGGTGAGTGTATCGCGTGCCGTGTGGCGGGAGGATGACGGAGTTCGATGTGTTGGTCGGGCGACAGTGGCAAGGTAGAGAGTAGCGAGGGTGATGAGGCTGCGTTGCGATGCACAGAGATGGTCGGCAGATAGGGAGGCAGCAAAGCAAACGAATAGAATGAAAGGATGCAACCAAAGGTCTGCCTGTCTGGATCGCGAGTCTCGAGAGTACGTGCAAGGCGACAGATGGAGAGGCCACGACACGCTGTCCGAGTCGAGGATATTCGCATGCAGTGCACGAGTCGCTGCTGCCGGCCAGTGAAGTTGTGGTGTCCACAACTTGGACGCGTCGTGAGGTCCCTGGAAGCGTGACGCCAAGATGAAGATGTAAACAAGTAACGCCCTAACAGCGTCCTAGCAACAGACTACAAAACACTAACCGCGCTCCAGGACCCTTTAGAGAGCCACTAACGCTCTACCGTCCACTAGCGTCTTTTCGCGGTGGGATTTCTGCCTGCCCAGCTGAGGTGCACTGCGACTGTGACTGGCAGTTGGTCCGCGAAATGCGATGACGCCGGGCTCCGAGCTACTCGGGCCACATCAGGAGCCGCTTGGAAAGTCCCGTTTCCCCGCTGCAAATCACCAGAAATTCGACCCTTGAGCGCGCATTTTTGCAGTTCGCAGTTCCGGCCAACAATGATTGTACAACGTTGTACTACTATCAGGCCCCTCTCAGTGCTCATCGTAGCAGGGTATAATTCCGGAAAAGGGGGCAAAATGGATCCAATCAATTCTACTGTAACAGTTGATGATTGCTGAATCCCGAAATACGGTAACTCGGCTCCTTCTGGCCTGTATCAATATGTCCCTTGCATATTATGTTAATTAAGCGGTGGCCTTAGCCGAGATTGTCGCCAACTACTAGCCAATTTCTCGGCTCCAGCGTGACAAAGATGCGCTTGTTCCAGCGAACTACTGACCAGCTGTGCACGGGAACGCCTCTAATGATCATATAATAGCCGTTCCTGCGTCCTCGGCGTCCTTATTGTGCAGGACACTGGCAGACAATGCTCGACGTACTAGAAGGCGTCAGGAGGCGCCACTGCATGCCATATCAGCAGCAACCTCCGTACCCGCAGCTGGACCAGCCTTGCATTGAGCACCCAAATACCATGTTACCCTGCCAGTGACGGTCTCAGCTGCTTGGGAAGCCAAGTACCACACTGGGGGAGTCAATGCGACAACCCAGGAAGGCTTGCATAGCCGAGAGGCGGAACTCCTGCCACTCCGGACACGAGCAGCACATCATTGCCGCGTGGCGGAATGTGGCTGTAGCACCGTCCTGCCGGGACGGACATTTGACAGTAGCATGTTTCCGGACCAAACTACTCGCTCGCCGATGTCGTTCTCCGTAGATAGGCGTCCCATCCTGCCTTCTGATATTCTTTGACTGCGGACACTGGGTCTGCTGCAGCATAGATACCTCGCCCTGCGATCAGAAAATCAGAGCCACCCGCCATTGCTGTTGTAGGAGTTTGGTATTGTTGACCAAGAGCATCGCCTTTGCTCGACAGATTAACTCCAGTTGTGAAGACCACAAAATCTTCATTGGGAGCAGCATCAGGCGAATGGCTGGATAGTTCCTTGGTTGCGACGAAACCTAGGACACTCCGAGGATACTTTCTTGCAATCTCAACCGACGCCCGGGTATACTCTCCTACCGCTAGGGATCCTTTTGAGGTCATTTCCGCCAGGATCAGAATACCCCGTTCTGGCTCATCACCTTCATGGATCGTCTGGTCCAGAGCTTGAATGATTCCCTCGCCAGCCAGAATGCTGGCGTTAATAATATGAGCCCACTCGTAGATCCGCAATGCCCCCCCTCTGTATTGCTTCTGGACGGTGTTGCCGATATCAATGAATTTGCGATCTTCAAAGAGAAGGAAGTTGTGACGATGGGCAAGTTGAGTTAACCCCTCAATGGTCGCCGGCCCAAAATCCGAGATGATATCGATATGCGTCTTTAGGACAGCAATATACGGTCCAAGGCCTAGGGTGAAGGCCAGAGAAGTCAGATTCGTGCCATATAGCTATCAGTGGTGACCGACCCTTCGCAACGGTCTATCTGCTACGTGCGCGGAAAAGGATAAGACTGGCATAATCCACTTACGGTCAGCGATCTCGAGCAACTCTTTCGTGGTCGTCAAGTCTGCAGATAGAACGACGTTGGTCTTTTTGGTTTCGGCGATGCCAAACAGCTTCTTCATCAATGGGCTGGAATGTTCTTCCGCTCTCTGGGAGTATGATTGTCTGCTTTTAGAAGCCATTATGAACGCGTAACTTCTTGTGCACTACAATCTCTTTCTCTTTTGATTTGCCTTTGCTCGTTTTGGCTCGCCTAGAGGTCGTTATGATGAAAAAGACTCGGCCTTGGAGAAATTATCTTGCACCCGTGCACTATTGTGAAATCTGAGCCAGGACGAGGCTTACGAGGCGCGGAGTCAGCATCCGTGACTGGCCAGTAATAGTGGACTTTTTGGCCGGTGGCTTGACAGAAGCCAGTGAGACTTGTGGTTGGACTGCTGGATGCCGGAAGGAATCAGAATGCCGATGATGGTGGTGGAGGTGCGGCACAGGCAGTCAGGATGCAATGGGAATGGCCAGCAGATTGATGCCACGTTGGCCGTCGAAAGGGGGGGAGTGGCTAGTTAATGCGTTAGGCACTAAATAGTACGGAGTGCAGGGGCTCTCCAGGCCTGATTGGGGACTGAGAGGCATTCCAAAGGCGGTCACTACCAAGCGGCAAGGGGTTGAGTGCGCCGGAGCGCGATACCTAAACTCGCTCGGATACAGTAGCAAGGGAGCAAGCCACATACTATAATGTGCCTAGCACGGTACGGTATAGAGGCGAAAACAGCCCAGATGACGCTCTGCAGGGCCGTTTCCCCGTAAAATGGCCATTTTGCCCTTTGTCCATAGCATCAGGCAACTACTAGTAGTAGCCGGTCTGTCAGGGGTTTCCCAAGCCCTCCATCGTTTCTCCTGCGCCAATCCGTTCCTCAACCATCATCATCAACTTGAACCACAACCAACGCCACAACCTCCACGACTTCCATATTCTACCCATTGTTCACAATATCACCGCCGCTTATTTCCCTTATAGACCTGGTTTACTCGGCCTGTATCCTCCATTGTCTTGCATACTACCTTGTTTCGAACCCAAGACTGATGTCCCACTCGATCTCCACCTTCCATGGCTCGCCCCCGATCCCCATGTTCCGATCTGTATAGCAAGCAACCAGTTCACCCGTCTCTCCACGCCCTTAACACTATACGCCACAACGACCTCACTGCTCGATCAGATATCCTCGCCGTACGCCTCTCCCCGCGGAAATACCTCTGACCCTCTCGTTATCTGCCCTCTCGCTTTTTCGCGATGATCCTTGCAAGTGAATTGGTCGATTAGCGTCATTCGGACCACTCGGCTTGGAGGAGTTCAAGAAGACTACAGCGCATTCTGAAGACATGTCGGAACAACTACCAAATAATAATATTTCCGGGGGAGGAGCAAACAGTTCCAATACTTCATCTGCGTCTCACAAAGCCTCTCCCACCCGCAATTCTCGCAGCGTCTCCGCCATTCCCCAACTCGCCTGGTCCCGCAAGAACAGTCAGGAATTCAGCCCGACTCGGAATACCAGTGCTGCTGGATTGCAAAGCACTGTTCCCTCAGCCGCCGCAGTTCAAAGGGCCCTATCGGCACAGAGAAGCGTATTACAACCGACCAGCGTCGATTGCATGCCCGAAAGCGCTCGGTCCTCCGACAATAGACAGCTCCGATCCGGCCAGAACTCGCCTTCCTGGCCTACCTCACCCCGATTGAAATCCCCTCCACCCGCAAAACCGGGAGCAAGGCAACAAGGTGCGAAAAGAAATGACCTTGAGCATAAGCAGTCAAATACATCAATGAAAAGGCTGGCCGCCGTCTCCGGCCCCGAGCAGACCGCCGCCATGCACGTCGCCGACGGTCAAGATTTGACACCCTCACAGTCTACGGTACGAGCATCTGGCCGCGGACCCAGTGCAAGTGGAGGCGCCCTGGAGACTGTTGCTGAGAGCAGTGTTCCGTCCACTCCCTCGATTGGGCCGGTGGCCACATCCGCGTCCGACCGCAATATCGAAGTGCAGAAACTCGATCAACCAGCCGATGGACGGCCTGGGACTCACCCCAACAAGGATGGCGAAACTAGTGGTGGCGATGGCAGCTCTAGGGTGGGAGCAAGTAAAGTGGAAAGTGGACGCAGATCAAGAGCTCCAAGTGGCTCCCGTCCTCCCTCTGAACTGGCAAAGCGATCTTTCACCAGCCTCTCCAGTGCCAAAAACAAACCCACCACCGAACCCCCTAGGACTATGACCGTTGAAACCGAGACCGTCGCGTCGATCCCTCAGTTGTTGAATCCGGACCGGGGTACCTCTGGCAGGGACGGGAACGGCAGTGTCAGGACCAAACCCAGCAATGAGACAATCAGGCCGAAAAAGGACAAGAAAAAGTCAGCTCGGAAGGCACCATCGCTGCATGCAGGCACTGTCACCTCCAAAGCCGATTTGTTCGAGGCCAAGGTTGCTAGTGCCGTCGATGAAGCTGACTCTTCCGATTCCGACGAGACTTTTGTGTATGAGTCTAATCCACCAGATAACCGGCCCAGCCGACATCATTCTCGAACTCCAAGTGCCACTTCGTTGGCAAGTCAAGATCAATTGGGGATTCGCAACAAGCATGGCGTTCGAAGTGGCAGCCATGCTATAGCGGGCAAAAAGAGCATGAAGTTTTCCAATAGCGCTTACAACAATCATCTAGATGGTGAGTCTGGCGCGGATGGTAGAGCAAATCAACGGACCGCGAGTTCAACGCCTCGTCATCACCATATCAGCAGGCATGGCCGGCCCCACCATGCTTCCATTTTCGACGCCGACTCACCTTTTACACAAGGTAGTAAGGCCAACTCTCCGCGAGCTTCGACCAACAACCTTTCCCGATTCTCAAGGCCCAATAGCCCTCGGATATCCAATGGCCGACTGCCAGGCGCTCCCCGGAAGGGCGAACCATTCGACGCATACGATGATGCTGCCGACGATGAACGTGCTCCTCTAGTGGGATCGGTGCGCATCAATCGTGCCAGGCACAGTCGCCGGCCGTACAGTACAGCACTCCGGCGGATTGACTTGAGTGACGACTATGACCGGGGCTGTTGTGGGCGATATGGGAGTTGTATTTTTCTGGGGTTTATTGTTGTGCTCGTCTGTGTCGGCATTGCAGCGTTTGTGATGGCACTCAACCGACCGCTGGCGGATGTATATGTCAAACACATTCAAAATGTTCTTGCCTCGGAACAAGAACTAATGTTAGACTTGCACGTAGAGGCAATCAACATGAACCTCTTCGCCATCACCGTCAATGAGCTGGATGTGAACTTGTTTGCGGAAAGTCCTTATGTCGGCATAGGGCCAGACAAGAAAAACGACAGAGCAGTCCTCCGATGGGCCAACCGGCTCGATGACGGGGTCTCTTCTGTCTCCTGGCCCCCCTGGCGTACGCATGACGGGGTGGACAAGGGCACCGATCCTATCGATGATCCCGAATCTGGCACGCAGAAAATGCTGTTGGGGAGGATCTTGGAATTTGACTCCCCATTGGTATTCGAGGCGTCCCCTCTTCGACGGACTTTCACCTCCTCTGTGGGTGAAATTCGGCTGGCCAAGCCAGGCAATAAGACTGAGGAAGGAGGGTCAGCTCGGTGGGAGAGAGTTCTACAGCATGATTTTGATCTCATCGTTCGAGGGGTGATAAAATATCAGCTCCCTCTGAGTTCCAGGACAAGGTCTGCGAAGATAGGAAGTCGTGTGCATGTCTTGCCGAACGGCGATGAAGTCGGCGAGAAAATGTAAGATGGAAGGAGACCGAACCAAGATGCAAATTACGACGTGGACGAATTTTGTTTGTGAAATCAGCAGAGCCTACCTACCACGGAGGCATAACGACTTAGATACCTCAAGACCGTGGAAAGAAAAAGGCGTTGGGATCGTGAGTATACTTGGCTACATTTGCGGGCGAGATTGGCAAGACGATGAGAAGCAGCAGGAGTCGGAAAAGGGCTCGCGAGTTTGCGAGAGGTCATTCAGCGCGCCTGTCCCGTGCGACAATCAGTTACATACTTTTCCTTTCACAGTCAGTGTCTTCATAGAGCGAGGCCGAACAGCAGCTTGTGAGATAACTGCTTCCGACGGTGCCACGGGTGCTCAGGCATGCCGGAGAATCTGCTTCATATCAAGTTGCTGCATTGCTTGTACATTGTATACCAAGTAGGTATCTAGAAGTTCTTGGTGACCGGATGCTGGCCTCTGCATATCTGGCTTCTCTGCGGGGAGCTGTGCCTGTAGAAGGGAATATACCTAGTTAGGACCAGCAAGGCAGACAGAACCTCACTTGCTGGTGGCCTGATTGGATTTTCGAGGCGGCCTCCAGTTGGTGCCTATAGTCGTAGCACTGTCCCGTTCAACTTGGGTAGAAGGTTTCTGCAAGAACTCCTTGAGCTGCTGCGGTATTCTTGAACCATGGCACAGTAGATAAGGGACAATACTACAACATTGTAGTAGTATCCGTGTGTCGTAGTAGAGGCAAACTCGGAAGTGGTGCAGGGAGCAGTACGGCGTCATTTCAAAGCAGCATCGCATGAGTGAATTTCTGCTTCTACCATGAAATCGGGTCCGCCCAAGCAATTACATCGCCTTCGTTGGATTCATCGAATTTGCTGTCCATACCTTGGATACCTCGTCTTTGATGCATGCATGTGAGTAGAGGGCGGTTGTGGGAGCAGTTCCAAGTTCTGCCACGACTCGCCCCGTTCCTTGCCTGCCCGCCGTGATCCCGGCACCCACTACTGACAGCCTCACTAAACTTGCTGACGGCCACTGGCTGTAGTCGTACCGCCGCAGTAGCCGCAAGCTGCCACTTCAGCAGCAGTTCACGCTGCCCTCAGCCCCCAAACCGGGTCACCTGCTGCAGCCGCCAGCTCAACATCCTGCCACCGTCATTTCCATCGCTCTCGTTCCTCTTCTCTTCCTGATACCTTATCGTCGCTTACCCTCCCTCGAAGAAGGTTCATCATCACTACAACTGCATCACATTGTGTTCGAACTTGACGTTTGCAGAGTTGGATAATCCGCCCTGCCTACTAGTATCCCGTCAGCCTAAACTGCGCTATCTCGCGATCCGAACCTCCTCCTTCCGCCGCCGCTTAGGCCAACATCTGCCCGCAGCACCGCTCTGGCCCACAACTTCCGGCCAGGATGGGCTCTGTCTATGGCGGGCGTTATGACGACTCCCGAACCTCATTATCGTCCCGCAGAGACGGCGGCTATACAACAGTGAAGCGATACGTCGTCAAAGAAGAAGATGCCCGCTCGACCAGTGGTCGGGACCGCCGGTTTGTCCCAGATCGTGCAGGAGAGCGTGTGGAAGAAACCCGGATAGTCCGACGCGAGCGCGAAGTGGATGAGCCTCCCCGTCGAGAAGATCCTCGTTACTCTGAGCGTGAACTGGTCATCCGACGTGAGCGGGATGAAGAGCCGCGCAGAGACTACGCCTACGATAGCTGGCGTGAGGAGCCAGTCGCTGAAAGAGAGCTGGTAATCAGGAGGACCACCGAACGCGACGAACCGCCGCCGCAAAGATATGATGACCGAACTCGCGATGTGCGCATTTCCGAAACACGCTACCGTGACGACTATGAAGTCGTGGCTCCCCCTCGTCCGTATGAGGACCGTGATCTCCAGAGGTACACCAGAACCGCCGAGTACTTCGTCCCTCCTCCACCACCGCCGGCGACGATCATCATCCGACAGGAGCCTATCATCATCCGTGAGAAAGTCCGTGATGACGACTACCAAATAGTTCGCAAGTCCGACATCGATGAAGAACGGAGCGTTGTCCGCAGAGGGCCGCCAACCCCTCGCGGCGAAGAAGACTTCTTCTACGAGAAGAAGGTTAGGGAACGCATTGATGAACGTCGTGACGACGACGATGATTACTATGAACGGCGAAGCAGACGACGCTCTGTCAGTCCTCATGATTCGGTGAGCCAAAGAGGCCGTGATTACAGTAGCGACGATAGCATTGTCTACGTCCGCAAAGAGACTCGTGAAGACGCAAGCCCCAGCCCTGATCGCCGCAAAAGCCTTGCAGCCGGAGTTGTCGCTGGTGTGGGTGCCGCCGAGCTCCTTCGAAACCACAAGAAGAAGGAAGGCCGCGAGACCTCTCACGGAATCGGTAGAGTTGGCCGTGACATTGGTGCGGGAGCACTGGGGGCTCTTGCGGCAGAAGGCATCCACCGTGCTAGATCACTCCATCGAAGCAAGAGCAGGCACCGTTCACGCGATCGCTCGCGAGACCGTTATTCTTCACGTTCCCGATCACGGTCCCGCAGGCGCAGCAGGTCTCGATCAGAATCTCCGTCAAAGTTGAAGACTCTCGGCGCTGTTGGTCTTGGAGCTGCTGCACTTGCCGCAGCGGCAACGATTGCTTCCAAGCGGCTGAATAAAGGCGCTGAAGAGCCTCGGCGCAGTCGCTCTCGTCATCGTAGGGAATCCATTTCGAGCCTTGAGGATGATCCCTCCGCTCCGTCGGACGATGCTCGCAACCCCAAGCATCGCAACAAGCGAATTGCTGAAGCCGGTGCTGCGGGTGCTGTTGTTGCTGGCCTGATAGAGAGAGCTAGAAGCAAATCGAGGGCGAGGGATGGCAAGGAACGTTCTCGCAGCCGTGTCAGACAGGCACTTCCAGTGGTTGCTGCAGGTCTAGGCAGTGCTGCCCTTGCGGGCTTATACGAGAAAAACAAGGCGAGAAAAGAGGCCAAACAGATTGCGGAGGAACAACGCCGTGCCCGTTCCAGGTCAAGGAGCAGAGCTAGATCTGACGGATACTACGACGGCCCAAGAGACGCTGCACTTAGCGATCCTGGTCTGATCGAGTACGGAAATGGTCCGATGTATGGCAACAACTTTGGTCCGGATTATTACGGCCGACCTCCGCCAGCAGAAGGCTACTATGGTGCCTCCAATGCCGTGGTTCCAGCGGCCGCGGGTGCCGCCGCGGGATATGGCGCTCAACGCGCAGCAAGAAGTCGTAGCCGGAGCCGAAGTTTGAGCCGTGACCGTGGTGGCAGAAGGTCCTCACGCAGTTCCAGCTCTTCTCCAGACCGAAGCAAACATAGCAGTCGCAGACGTTCATCACGAGACGCGGCGAACATGGCGGCAGCCGCCGGAGCTGGAGCAATTGCTGCATCAGAGTATGAGAGACGCAAACAAGAGAAGCGAGAGCGAAAAGCAAGAAGACGTAAGTAGCCGCGAATAAGTCCTGTGTTTGCGCATATCCAAGCTAACAATGTCTAGGTCGTGAAGAAGAGGGATATGGCCGTGATCCTTACGAGGACAATTACAATCCGGCCCAACCGTATCCTCCGACGCCACCACCTCCGGCCAGCGATCCTTATGCTTCTCAACAGGGCTTCTATCCTCAAACAAGCCAGTTCCCTCCGCCTCCCGGTTCCGTCCCACAGCAATATCCTCCGCAACAATCGACACCGTCAGCTGGACCTCCACCAGCAGCTTCTTACCCTGCACAGTCTTACCCTCCCCCTCCACCACCGGGTGGACCCCCAACCACCACCCCCTACGACGCATATGGTTCTGGTGCCAATCCATACGCACCACGTGGGCCTGAAAATGTGAGTGCTGAGCCACTTCCTCCGCATGGCGATTCTTCTGTACCTGCCACTACCAATGACCTGAACCATGTCGATGGTACGTCATAGTTATGTACCTCTTGGTCTTGTTTGGTTCCGAAAGGGGTCTTTGAGGGATCCTGTTGACACATTATATAGGTCTAGGTGCTGCCGGTGTTGACCCGTCTGCCCCATCCGCCAAGGCTCATTCCCCTTCGACTTTGAACACAGCAGCAAATCCGCCTCTCAAGTCACACGATCCTGTCCGAGACGAACATGTATCTTCTTCGACCAGAGGGTTGTCCCCGCAACGTTCCCAATCTCAACCAGCCCCGTCGTCTCGTCGCAAGAGCGTGCAATTCGCCGACAAACCTGAAATATCAATCACAAACGACAGCGCACCTGAGGATTCCGAGGCATCGATCCCCGAACGCCACCGTCATAGACATCGGCACGATGACTTTCGGGGGTACGAGTCTGAAGACGACACCGACACTACGCCTGTAGAAGACAGGCGAGGAGATCGAAGGCGCTCCTCTGAGCCAGAAGCGAAGAGAAGGGATCATCGGCGACGGCAGTCCCACGAACCTGCATCTTCTCGCAGAGCGCCACCGCTCGAACGTGTTACTAGCCCTTCGGACTCTGATGCCACGGTGGAGCTACCTCCAAGGTTTGACGAACACGGACGCAGGAAACCCGATCCAAGTGACGACCCTCTTGCGGACCGCCTGGACGAGATTCTCGCCGGTAGAGGGGTTGCCGGGAAAATGTTTGGTAACTTCCTGGATGGCTTGTTGGGGCCTGATGGGCGAAAGAAGAAAAGCAGCAGATGAAACCTGAGGGTTGCATTGGTGGCCGGGGTCAAGACGGAAAGTAAACGCAAATACAGGACACGAGAACAGTCCATGAGACGAATTTCCTTTTACATGATTGACGACATTGGTGGAATATCGATTGGGCTTTCAGTATCAGCTTCAACTCTGGATGTTGATGATGATTTTCTCTCGGGTCAGGTTGAAAACCTAAGGAACGTGCTCATGATCATGATCAAGACGGGAACGAACAATTGGCATAGTGCCATGGCCAGATGGGTGCACATTTGACGAATTAACGAAACCATTGAATGATGACAAACAGATTATTCCCGGTCTTTCACTCGTCAATCATAGAATTTCTTTTCTTTGAGAGCAATGATATCAATGCAATGCCATTTGGTGTCGCTGTTTTTAGTAGTAATCGTAGAGGGTAGATAGATCTAGTCCGTGTCAACCGGATCCCAATCAGTCACCAGATACTCATCCAGACCATCCAAGACATCCATATCCTCGTGGCTGATTTCAAAATGGCCAATGTCGGAATTGGACTTGATTCTGTCTCTGTTAACACTCTTAGGCAAAGCAATATACCCATGCTGAAGACTCCATCTGACCATCAGCTGGGCCCATGTACAATTATACTTTTTGGCCAGCGCGACGATAGTAGGATGATTCTTGCGCAAGGCCCTTGCGAGCGGCGCAAAGGCTTCAACCAGGATACCATATTTGCGACACGCTTCGACGATATTCGTGCGCGTGTTGAACGGGTGCACTTCGATCTGATTGATAGCGGGCTTAACACGCGGTTGCGACGCCATCAGCTCGTCCAAATGCTTGACGCCGAAATTGCTCACGCCGCCGATTTTCACCTCGCCGTCCTGGATGGCGTCTTCAACGGCTTTCCAGGAAGCAAGGCGGGCCTTTTTTCCCCCATAGGGGCTGTGCAGGAGGAACAAATCTATGTATCCGAGTCCACAGGTCTGGACGGATTGCTTGATTGATCGACGGGCTACTTCGTAGCTGGTGGAGTTGGATGCGAGCTTGGAAGTGAAGAAGATGTCTTCGCGTTTGATGGAAGGGTTGTTGGACAAAAAGGATTGGATTGCTTGTCCGCATTCGCGCTCGTTGCGGTACATTTGGGCGCTGTCGATGCCTCTGTAGCCGGCTTCGAGGGCATATTGGACGGCGGATTTGGCTTCGCGTCCGCTCATTAGGTAGACGCCGAGTTGGATCTGGGGGATTGATAGCCCGTTGGGGAGGGGGAGGCGAGTTGATACGGAGAAAGAATTTGGTGCCATTGTCGGATTGGACTGTACTGGTAGCAGGGGGCCGGCTCTGGTGAGGACTTCGAATACAATGTTGTAGGTGGTGTTGGTCGCGATGGACAATTAGGGTCAGCTCCCTGTTACCTTATGCAATGTGTCGAAACGGGCCAGCGTTGTCAGTAATACCTCTGTTCAGGTGGTGTGATGCCACTGTACAGTCGGTAAAGTACCAGGTATTTCTTATAATTGATGGTGAACTGGAGATATGATGCGAGCTGACGTCCAAGTTGAGGACTCAGACTCCGGTCCGTGCCAACCTGAACCGGCGGATATTGAACGGAATTACTCAAAAGTTACTACATGCATTTGCCAACCTTTGAGCTGAACTTCGTCTACCAGCCTCATTGATTTTTTCCCACCGCTTGAACATAATTTCATCTATATAAGCGAACTGTCAGCCCGGTCATCTATCAGTTCTCTTATCTGGGGAGGCATTGACACGTCCTTTTCGCCAGCTTTCGACGGTGCATCAGAATTCTCGACAGTACTTGCAGAAACCTTTTCATCAATCCGCCGGCCTTACCACCTACACCCTCAACTTCACTATTGTTGTACTGAACGTGATATCGCGACGAGCAAGGATCGTTTGTTATCCTTGCTTTGCTTTCCACTGGAATACAAAGCCAGACGTCCAGCGCCGCAAGACGAAAAGCTAGGCAATACATTGCGATCCATCACCTCGCACAGGCTTGTGCTCCCGAACGCATCTTTTTCTTCACCGCTTCACTGCAAGCAGCATTGCACACCTCGTCTGGACACTAAATTATCGAGCAAGAAAGATAGAGAGGACCAAGAAATGAGCAATTTCGTTTGAGCCAAGCGTGAACGAACTCTGCTTGATTTCTTGACACCGCCATCCAGCAGCCGATGCTGTGCTCCAAGTCCTCTTCATGTTGTCCCCATGAGAAATCGAGAGCCTAGACAGCCCTCATGTGTGAGCCTCGTCTGTCATCACTGCAGTTGGCGACCGGTCACTCTACGTCAAACGACCTCTTAACACAAAGGGAAACTTTGTGGCTGGCATACGAGTAGTGGCAGCCTGCTGCTGCCCGGCCAGACTCGAGCACATGGCATCATCCTCGTCGTCCGAGGACAATTTCGGCCTCCGGTCCCTGCGCGACGCGCACTTCACGGGCATCAACAGCCCGTCCGAGTCATCATCCAGCGGTAGGGGCAAAGCCCCGGAAGGGCCGCAGTTCGACATCATCGAGTGGTTCCCCAAATACAAGAGCTGCCAAAAGTACTTTATCGACTATGCTCAGCACGAACCGTTAGTCCAGGCCTTTGCATCGTTTATTAATATCTTGTTGCCGTTTCAAAGACAACCTAGTCCGGTTTTTTACACAACAGGTTCGTCAAGTGGGAAGTCGAGACTCGACAAAAAAGACGTCTCCTCGTCGCGCACCGCCACCTCGGAGTCAGCATCAGTGGTCGCTGCGGCAAAGGCAGCAGCGTCCGCCGTCTCCCTGGTTCCATATGTACGGAGGCTCGTGGTCACCGGCATGGATGTGCCGCAAGTATTGCACGGTTTCTTCGGCGATGACTGGAAGGCCGGCGTGGGTCCGCAGCACGAACAGGAGAGGCGGAATTACCTCTTTGCGGCCAAGAGCGGCGGCTGGGCTTCGGTCAAGCGTGACTATGATATGCTACCTCTGGAAACCGTGCCGTTCATGCGTCCACTGTATGCCCCCACCGACGACGAGCTTCAGGCCGCTGAACGCACCTGGAGTGAATGGCTGGCGCTGGAGGACTGGATGGTCGGCCCGCGTGCCCCTCCTGATGAATGAATGATTGTGTCCATGATGTAGGGACCATGCTCTCTTGCCCATCCCGTTTGTGAATGTGCACTGCATGTGCATTATATCTTGATAGCTTCCACCGACCGAGTACTATTTCTACCTGAAAACACGACGGCAGAGGCTTGTTTCTCAGCAGATACTGGACGCTGGGCCAAGCGAGATGGTCACTGCCTGACAAGGGAAATATGGACAGGATAGTCTCGTGTTGTTGTCCTTCCTGTCATGTCGCTGCCACATGGCGCTCATTCGAGAACAGAATCAATAGAATCGAATAGAGTGACTTGCACACTAGTACTTCTCCGGCCGGTCGTTGCGCTTCGACATGTTCAAGAGAACGGGGTTCGATATCTGATGGAGACGTGCAGCGGCTGGTGTTCTGACCTTATAGCGTTGGATGCCCTCCATCCGAGTGGTTGACAGTGAGTGAAGACTTGGCTGGTTGTATGATTCAAGTCAAGTCAAGTATGTCGGGGCCGACCGCTTGAGCCCAGAGACTGGTAAACGGTGAGCTTTGGAAGCCTGCATCGGGATATAGTATGCAGGTTGTGCGGCTTCATCACCACCATGTGCATGGGCTATAAGATAGCTGAGCTGGTATCAGACAATCAGTGTACTTTTGGTAATGGTGGGTACAGTAAAATTGTACAGTAGTCTACCTTGTGCTGACTGCAAGGAGTTATTACTCTTTCACGCATACATGCCCTGGGGGCTAAGGAGGCTCCCTGCAAGTGCTACTGTATGGAACACAGTTGTTTGGCTGTCCAAGTTTGGCCTATACTGCTACAGTGCGATCCTTCCACTGCGGAGTTTGGCCGTCCGCGGCCAGCGCATGTTCCCCTGCATCAACGGATCCGCCTGTCGTCGATCAGCGAACAGAGACACAAAGTACTACTACTAGTTGTAGAGCATACCGCTATCAAAAGTCCATACAGTTCACTACCGTACTAATTTAGTACTTCGTCGGTCCTCCGAGTCAATTCAGGTTGTGTCATCTATAAGGTACGGTAGGCACTGATCTGGTGCTTAGGGCGCGGTGCGCCCGAAGTAACGAACCAACAATTAACCAACTCATCAGAGCGTCCTGGCTCTTTTTAACTTCGTTCCCAGCTCTGATATTCTGATATTTGTCCGGCAAAAAGCAAGAGGGGGTTTGCCGTCTCCCCGAGTTAAGGTATCTTCTCGAGTCTCGATCAATCACGGTCACCCACGTGGGTGCTCACTGCAGTGGGCGCTTGCAGGACTTCAGGCCGGCCAATTGCTAATTCTAGACGGGAAGAGTTGGAACATGCCATCGATGGTCGACTCCCGTCCCTACTACTTCTATACGTCGTACATAACAGCCACTGCAGCGCTGTCGGTGTGAGACCAGACCGGCGGTGGTACGCCCTGGTTGTCTTTCCTTGCACGACACATGTCATACTACCTCATTACCTGATCCTCTCATCATGGACTTCTCATACTTTACATCCGCACCTCAACCGTATCCATTCCTCGGTCTAGCGCAGTCGCAGGACGATCAGCCGGACGAGTTCCAGATCACTGCGCCTGGTACCGTAAGTAGCGTGCAGGTACCTGTTTCATCTTGCTCTTGCCAGGGCTCTGACAGTGATCGCAGAACCAGTACGATGAACCGTTTGCAGCATTCCAGCAGAACTTCCTCTACGATCCCTCTACCTTTCTCGCGCAGTCACACCATGCGCCCGTCCAACCCCAGCCCAACGAGCCGAGGCTCCGGCTCGAGTCGAGCACATCTTTACCCGAGACAGAGATGGAAACCACCCAAGGCGCGGAAATGAACATGGACGACACCCCTATGGGCCGGAGCAGCAGCGACGAGAAAGATGCCGCTATCATGTCCACCCAACAAAGCAGAAGGAAAGCGCAAAACAGAGCAGCGTGAGTCTAGAACGCCCAAGCAAGCAGAAACCCCGGGACAAGCCTTGCTCACTTCTATTTTTGAAATCAAACAGTCAACGGGCGTTTCGAGAACGAAAGGAAAGACATCTCAAAGACGTCGAGGCCAAACTCAGCAGTCTACAGGAACAGACGGCCGCCTTGAACGGCGAGAACGAACGGCTACGGCGCGAACTGGCCAGGATGACGACCGAGAACGAAATCCTTCGCGCGACTTCCGGTTCTGTCTCCGTCTCCAGTGGCTCGGGGTCGACGCCTTTTGGGCCATTACAACCCGATGAAATGGTCGGCCCGTTGAGGTTCGTGCCCACTGATCGTCGTCCTCCCAAGGCTGGATCCTCGGGAGTCACAACCCCGGGCCTCGAAAATGGGCACAAAGTCGCGTTGTCTGACACTTTTCGAACCATCGTCGCCGTTGACGGCGAGACGGGCGAGCGAGTCCTCAGTGCCGGAGCCACTTGGGATTATATCCAGGCCAACGAACTCGTTCGCAACGGCCTGGTCGAGGTCGGTGATGTCTGCGAGCGCTTGAAGAAAAAGGCCCGATGCGATGGTCGCGGTCCCGTCTTCTTGGAAGCCGACGTCCAAAAAGCAATTGTTGAAAGTGCCGCTGCTGGCGGACGCGATGAATTGATATGATCCAGTGTCGACCTTTCCTGTCCATGGACAGAATATAACAACCATCGGCGCTGCGAATTCTGGGCTACTAGTACTTCTACAGGTTGCGAACATTTCTGGGTTATCTCCACCATGTACGAGCGTTTAAACCTACCAACATTCCGGCGTTGACGTTCTCGAAAACCGAGTATCGCTTCCTCCATACATCCTACAAGGAACATCACCGCGTTGAAGCCCGGCTTCGGGGAAATCCACAGAAGGGGTCTTACAGAAGCACCTCCAGCCCGTCATGTCAATCCATTTGCAGTGCGCTAGCAATAATGAGCACAGGCACTTGAAAGTCCAATTGTGTCCAGGACATACTGTACGTTCTAATCCAAGGCATGGGTATGACAGCAACTTGCCCCAATGTTCATGGCAAACCTCCAGTGCACCTCTTCTTCAAGAAAACAGAACTCTCGGGGAAACCTGGATGGCGTCTTGTACTTTGCCTGGCAAGGTTTCAGGAAGACCCATATCCTCGACTATCAAGAAAGTCGAATCCGAGGCCAATCGGCCAGGAGAGGACATGCAGGGGATGACAGGCTTGCTGCAAAGCAGCAAGTCACGGCGAACGAGCCCTCCTCCACCCTTATGGGCCCCCGCGGGTCGTTAGTGCTCGACAAGTAGGTGGTGGTGGTCTCTTGGAGCGGTCTGAAGACCATGCTGAGGGTTTGGATATTATATCTTGGAGACTCGCTTTCTGCACAGAATGCCCAAGTTACCCCTGACCTGACATCTCAGGAGATTCCAGAGTGGTCAGGCGATGCTTGAAGCCAGATTTTGGGGAATCATCACGCAACAGAGCAGCGGCCAGTGCCAGCAAATGGAGTGCATAAGAATACACCAACTCCTTGTATAGCACTGCATGGTCGGTTGGTCTGTTGGGCAATAATACGTCGCCGATCTGCTCGGTGCTGGCCGCTGCTTGCACATGGTTATAGCTCAGATGGTCGCGCACTGCCTCAGCTTGCCATAGCAATAACAGGAACTAACGGGGTCGAGCCGACCTCTCAATCCCAATCATCATCGTCATCGTCATCACCACCGGCAGGATTTTTACTGTTGCTGCCGTAGTTTTCATCGTCACTGTCCTCTCGTCGTTTGAGCCTCATGTCGTTTTCCTTGATGGCGCCCACTTCAACAAGGACATTTTCAATGTCCTTTAGACTAGTTTTTGGTCCGTTCAATTCTCTAAGCGTGACCAATTGCCGCTTGATATCTCCATCCTTGTAGATCAGGATAGTCGGGGTATTTTTCTCCGGATATCCCTCAATGCAGAGATTCGCGCGGATCTCGCAGAACTTGACATCGCCGAATTTGGCAGCCGCCTGTCTCCAGAGTTCGGAAAGAACCCTTGATTCTACATTGGTGCCTAGAGAAGAAGTGAGATTGACCAGCACATAGGCCTTGTTGCTCTCCTCGGTCACGTCTCGGGCATAATCTGGTTTTTGGAGTGGGAAGACCTGGCCATAGACACTCTTCTTCTGAAGACTGGAGAGTTCGGCCAGACGACGTTTCCTGTACTGCTCCAGGAATTCTTCGTCCTCTTCGTCCTCGAGCTCGTGGAGTTCGTCGAGGTCTTTGTCCTCGAGGCGGTTCTCGTGGGCTTTTTGCACGGCTTCCAGAAGGGCCTCTTGGATCATGGGTTCGGGATCCTTGGGCTTTTCTGGGATGATTCCATGTTTGCGTAAGATGTCGTTCCTATAGTAGTATAATATTGGTTAGGGATTGGTGCGGTGTGAAGAAGGGTAAGGGTATTAGTGGGCAAGACAAGGAAGGGTACTGCCTACCATTCTGTGTCGGCGTTGGGGTTGTCCACGGGGACATTGACTGGCATGTCCATGATGAGAATGGTAGATAGAACGGATCAAATAAAATGTAAGAGGACTATCGTGTCTGTGGACAGAGCGTGCTTTATAGATTGAAGAAGTTGGAACAGGCCAGGTGATGTACGTTGTAGAGAGGCTCCAGGCGGAAGATGGGAACCGTCTGTTGCAGCCACAATGTGGCTGTTGATTCTGTGGCTGGTGAGCATTGGCTCCTGAGCTCGAGTTGGACTTGAAGCCCGCAAACGCAGACGCAGCCCACTGCGCGGCACTCAAACTGCCAGTTCAATTGCTACTGGCCAGACAGCGACAATTATTTGGCGAGGACACGTTCTACTGTAACTGAACTCCCACTGCAGTCAACTCCGACCTATTGACGGCCTTTGCCAATTGGTATTCTACTACTTCCAAACAGTGGCTAACGACCTGTACGGACCTTTATTTCCCATCCATGTTCTTCGCGACATGATCCTGCGGTAGTGCAGTGCAAGACACGTCCGAGTTTATCGCGGTGCCAGTGCCCTGGGCCACACTCTTTCACCCTGACCTGACTGCGACAACTTGAACAGGTTGATCCTACTCACAGCACAGTCACAATGAGTTACGCAAAGAAGGACGAGGACGCGGAGCATGCCGGCTTCAAGCTGGACCGCACATCAGTATTTCAAGACGGTATTACTGCACATCCCTGAGCACTCCCGCTCCCCTCACATTTCACTCATTGACCACGCTTCAGCTCGATTGTTCAACTCATCCCCCATATCTCCGCGAAAATGTCGAACCCTCCTTACCAAGATTGCCGTCCTCCTCTTTACGGGGGAGAAGTTCCCAACCAACGAAGCCACGACTCTGTTTTTCGGCATCTCGAAACTGTTCCAGAACAAGGATCCGTCCTTGCGTCAAATGGTCTATCTGATCCTGAAAGAGCTGGCACATACGGCCGAGGATGTCATCATGTCGACGAGCATTATCATGAAGGACATGACCGTGGGGAGTGACATTGTCTACAAGGCGAATGCCATCCGTGCCCTCTGCCGAATCATTGACGCGACCACCGTCCAAGGGATTGAACGATTGATCAAGACCGCGATCGTGGACAAGTCTCCCGCTGTATCTTCGGCGGCCCTGGTATCCTCATATCACCTACTTCCCATTGCCCGAGATGTTGTGCGAAGATGGCAAAGCGAGACGCAAGAAGCGGCATCCTCGTCGAAATCAGGGGGTGGCTTTCTCAGCTTCTCGACCGGGTCCTCTCACTCGCTTGCGGCGGCAAACACGAATTACATGAACCAATACCATGCCATCGGTCTCCTGTATCAGATGCGGTCACACGACAGAATGGCGTTGGTTAAAATGGTCCAGCAGTACGGCGCAGCCGGGGCGGTCAAGAGCCCTGCAGGAGTGATGATGCTGGTGCGTTTGGCCGCCAGACTGGCAGAAGAGGACCCGGGACTCCGGAAACCCATGATGCAGATGCTCGACGGTTGGCTACGCCACAAGAGCGAGATGGTCAACTTCGAGGCCGCAAAGGCCATCTGCAATATGCCCGATGTCACCGACGCCGAGGCTGCTCAGGCAATCCACGTCTTGCAGTCTTTCCTGACTTCTCCAAGGGCCGTCACCAAGTTCGCAGCCATCCGGATTCTCCATGCTTTTGCTTCGTTCAAGCCCCAAGCTGTCCACTCGGCAAACCCTGATATTGAAGCCTTGATTTCCAACAGCAACAGATCGATTGCCACGTTCGCCATCACCACGCTTCTCAAGACCGGAAATGAGGCCAGCGTCGATCGCCTCATGAAACAGATATCCGGTTTCATGGCCGAGATTACAGACGAGTTCAAGATTACAATTGTCGAAGCAATCCGAACACTGTGCATGAAGTTCCCTAGCAAGCAAGCCGGTATGCTCACCTTCTTGAGTGGCATCCTGCGAGATGAGGGTGGCTATGAGTTCAAACGCGCCGTCGTTGAGAGCATGTTTGACCTGATCAAGTTTGTGCCCGGAAGCAAAGAGGAGACATTGTCGCACTTGTGCGAGTTCATCGAAGATTGTGAATTCACAAAACTGGCTGTTCGCATCCTACATCTCATTGGGGTGGAAGGTCCGAAAACTCCCCAGCCGACGAAATACATTCGCTACATCTACAACCGAGTGGTCCTGGAGAATGCGCTGGTTCGAGCGGCAGCAGTCACTGCACTTGCCAAGTTTGGCGTCGGCCAGAAAGATCCCGAGGTCAAGAAGAGTGTTTCAGTCCTTTTGAGAAGATGTCTTGACGACACCGATGACGAGGTGCGGGATAGGGCAGCGCTCAATCTGCGGTTGATGCAAGAGGATGACGAGATTGCGGAGCGGTTTATCAAGAACGACTCGATGTTCTCTCTGTCTACCTTCGAACACAAGCTCGTTCTGTATGTCACGGCCGACGACAAGGCTGTCTTCAGCAAGCCTTTCGACATCACCGAGGTTCCCGTGGTGTCTCAGGAACAGGCGCTTGCCGAAGAACGAACAAAGAAACTCACGACTGCCACACCCACCCTCAAGGCCCCAAGCACAGGACCCACGAAACAGAAGGGGGCCAATGGAGCCGCAGGCGAGGCGCCGGCATCGGCTGCCGCGGCCGCGCAGAAGTACACTCAAATTTTCTCCAGAATACCCGAGCTTGCCGCATATGGCCCAGTGCTCAAATCCAGTCCCGTGGTGGAACTTACCGAGAGTGAGACCGAGTACGTGGTTGGTGCCGTCAAGCACATCTTCAAGGAGAACATCGTCATTCAATATGACATCAAGAACACGCTCGACCAGACCGTGCTGGAGAACGTGACGGTGCTGACCACTCCCTCCGAGGACGACGAGGAGCCCACACTAGAGGAAGAGTTCATCATCCCCGCACCAGCCTTGAAGACCAACGAGCCCGGCGTGGTGTATGTTGCATTTAAAAAGACCGGCGGCGAGAAATCCTTCCCCATCACGACCTTCTCCAACGTTTTGAAGTTTACAAGCAAGGAAATCGACCCGACCACAGGAGAAGCGGAAGAAAGTGGGTATGAAGATGAATACGAAGTCGAAAACCTCGAGTTGACCGGCGCCGATTATGTCTTGCCCGCCTTTGCCGGCAGTTTCGACCATATCTGGGAGGGAACTGGTGCAAATGGCGAGGAAGCAAGTGAAACTTTACAACTGTCGTCCATTAAGAGTCTAGCAGGTAAGTTACCACCACTTTGTCATTCGCAGAACTTGCATTGGGAGGGATGAAACGGCTGACCTTTTTTGTCGCAGACGCTACCGAGCAACTCGCCCAGACTCTGAGTTTGCAACCCCTCGAAGGTACCGATGTTGTTCTTTCCAACACCACCCACGCCCTTAAACTGTACGGCAAATCCGTCACGGGTGGCCGAGTCGCCGCCCTCATCAAAATGGCCTATTCGGCCAAGTCTGGCGTCACTGTCAAGGTTTCAGTTAGGACTGATGAAGCGGGACTGGCTCCTTCGATTCTCTCGGCTTTGTTGTAAAGAACAAGCACGGCCACCGCCGTATCAGTGCTAGTACTGTTAAGGTCACGGAAAAGAAGAGACACAGAAAGGTTGCCGGTGCTGCTTGCCGATGCCGACGCCAATTGCCGCCGCCCATGTCGAAACAAAACAAAAAAGACAGCAACGATGCACTTCCGGCGACTTCATGAGTGACTCTGTTCGACCGGTCTGGCGTAAGGAGAGGATTTTTGTGGGTTGGTGACAACAGGCAAGGGGACGAAAAGCAGAAAATAGGAGAAAACAAGCCGGCCCACCTGAGGCACGGGGGATGCCTTGGTAGTGGAAGAGGTGAGATGTAGGCAACTGCAGTCCGAGGCAAGCTGGGCCGGCATGGCACGGCACGGCACGCCACGACAGGGTAGATACTACTAGTAGTACTGTTGGAGTCACAATGAATAGTAGAGCTGATGATTGATGTGGTGTTCTGTTCTTGCAGGGCCAGTGGTTCACGTTCTAGGTGTCGTTGTGAGTATATATGTACGTTGGTGAGCTAGAAAACTGTCAAAAAGTCACCTTCACTAGGCCGAGTATTCGAGTTCATCTCTCAAACAGATGCAGTGTTCACACTGGGATCCATGCAAAGGTAAGCAGCTACCGTGGGTACTGTAGTTGCGCAAATCAACCTGCCAGACCAGCTCGTTACAATCCTATGGTATCCTAGATGTCCGTCGCAAATCTCCTGGGTATTAGACTTGATACGCTCGCAACTAGATCTTTGAGGCATGGATAACAGGCAATTGGCACCTTCTTCAAATACTGTTGTATCTTCCAGACTTTTTGCCCCGGCTAGAGCAAAGACACCTGCAAGAGGCGACGCAAACCTTAAAACTCAAACGCATCGATTCTTTCTCAACCCCAGTGAACCGCCGAAATCTTCAGTTGTCCAAACATGTCACCCATACATCTTTTATTGTCGTAAATCATGACCCGTAACATGCTCGACACCAATCATGTCGAGCACACTTTTCGACCAAATCTCCAAACAAGAGCTGGTCTTCTATCCCTCGAGGGACCATTTTCCTTGATTCTAATCCTTTTTCTAATTCCACAAGGTTGGTATATTGTTTTTCTCATCCAATCCAACGCTAAATTTTGTGTCATCAACGTCGTAACCAGTCAAACTTCTTCTTTGTATCAACGACAGCTTGTGGCTCAACCTGTACACTTCGATCGTATAATTCGCTGCGCGGGTCCGCAGAGTCCTGCAGTGATAGTCAGCAAAAAGCAAATGGTACACAAGACTCATTTCTCATACCTCGCTTTCTTCGACAATCTTTGTCTCCAAGATCATCTTAATGGTCTCCTCAGTGCGCGAGGTTCGTGGCGGAAAGGTATACGGCTCCTCTAGACACCTCTGGAGTCCGACAATCACCTCACCCATGATCTCAAACTTCTTCCAATTGATGTTGGCGCCAATGAATGTCGGGTTCGCCGAAGCGGCCATGGTAAGATCTTGACGCACCAGCGGTAGGAAAGGGATCCGCTCATGCGCCGAATTCTCCCAAGCCATTCGATACGCAGCGTGCGATTTCGAGAGGCCCATCAGAATCGTCAAACGAAGGAACTGCTTGTGCACTTCAGGCGATATCAGTTCGTGTGTAGCAGCAAGACGAGCGACTTCATGACCGGTGATGCCTGCCACTATTGCACCCAAAGAATTGTAGTTGTTCAGTTGCCGTACTTTCCACGCCAATGCCATGAATTTTTCCAGGGCTCTCGCTCGGTGTTTCGGTTTATCTCGCAGCAATATCATACCAGAAACAAACAATGCAAGATGATTGAAATGTTTCACCATGGCAGTGATATTGTCGGACCCGCGAGACTTCCTCTTATCTTTAGCAGAGAGAGACACATGTCGGACAAAGTCCCGCGGCCTGATGGCAGAAAGCATGGTCCAGTCAATGCGGGTGATTTCGAGGGCGGTCTCTTCGACCGGAGTCTCCATGAATTGGTGCCATTGCAGCTTGCTCAGACGAATATGAGGTATCACCTTGTACTTCTCGGCTTGGATTTTCGCATTCTGCAATTGCATGTAATTGGTATACGATTGGCTCGATGTGTTGCTGGACTTGATCAGGCTCGAGGAAGACGACAGCGCATTTGACTCTGGTGCGGACGAGTCACCATCGTCTCCACTGTCGGTATCGTCTTTATGAGATCTCTGGCTCGCCTGAGCAAGTTTTTCGTTCTTCGTCGACGGTAGAGGTGTCGCGGCCTTTTTACTTTTACCGCTCGGTGTGCTGGTGCTGTCAGAATACGCCCAGTCCGCGTCTTCATCCGGGATCATGGTGTCTAGATTATTGCTGATCTCGCGTGCAGCCGGGGCAAACACTTTGCTCTTTTCGATACTTTGCACAAAGGGAACGGCAATGTCACGAGCTGGGCCTGGGGCAAAGTCACCAGGATAGTTGGCGGTCCACTGACCCAGCACTTGAAGGTACCGAAGCATCTCGGCGACCTTGGTGAAATGGACCATTTTGCTCTGCTCAAGCTTCATGAACTGGTCGATGATGGCAACGAGTAGTTGTTGAGGAGTCGCAAATGCGCGGTACAGACAGAGGAAAGAGGGCACAAATTTCGACTGTGCTTTGTTAGCCGGAAGCATCAGCAGTCTTTCGACAAGCTCCTTGAAGTGTACGCCAGACTCTTGTTTGTTCTCATCAAGCGACAATTTTGCCAATGCATTTCCGAAGGGCTTCGAGTCGTCAACTTCCGTACGTGGGGAGGGGTCGCTCGGATCCTCCTCCATATTAAGGAATGTCTGATAGGCTCGATTATCGGGGGTTTCAGCTGGACGGAGCATAGACTTCACATAGTAAGAGTCTGGGGTTTCGGGGACGACCGAGGTCGAAGGCCCCGTAGGTGATGTGATTTTGTTAGTATAGTCACCGGATGAGACAGGTGTGTGAGGTTCTGTAGGTCGACCTTGGGACCTGGAAGCTGCTGAAGTGTCCAATCGTAGCTTCGTCCTTCTACCATTTGAGCCTACATCTTCCACAGGCGACGCTTCGCTTTCTTCGTCGGCCGACTCAATGACAGCTGGCCGGGTCGAGAGGTTCAGGAGGAACTCTTTCGATTTCGACGTCTGCAAGCGGCTGTTCGACCGGCTGCGACTTCTGCTTTTCTTCGGCGAGTGATCCCGAGAGGCAACTCGTTGGGAAGCCCCAGCTGGGGCAACGGCATGTGCGGCGCTCGATAGAACTGGTGCAGCGACCGTGGTTAGCGAAGCACTGGCACTGCATGCTACTATGAACATTTAAGTGGTGGGAAAGAACGACCGTTGCCATCAACGCAAAGGACGATAAAGGCGCACTGGACTTGCTTGTCCTGGCTGGACGGTTGGCAAGCGAGGCACCCAGTGCAGATAGAGTAACAGATAGAGAAGCAATGAGCCGCAGAGCCTCAACTCGGAAGTTGGTGGAGCCCATCATGGTATCACTCACCTCGGTTAGAAGTCACAACCCGGTCCAGCATGGCCAGCAGGCAGAGTTTCGCACTCTCTGGGGATGTACTAGATATCTCCGCAATCGCAACGTTGGCGAGATTACGGCGGATTTGCTCATGAAACTTCGGGTCGATTTGACGAGAGTCCTGCTTCACGTCGCACTTGGAAGCAAGCAGCATACAAGGCAGTCCACTGTTTGTCATAGATGCTGGTAAGGGAGTGGCATCATCAGTAAGTTGCTGCGTAGAATGAAACGGACTTCGAGGTGTTCGTGGCTGGTCAGCACTTACTCAAAGCTGTAGGGATGTCAGCGACGCTTTCCTTATCGGAAACGTCGTAGAGACAAAATACTCCGTCCACCTGCGGATACGCTGTACCCTTCCAGAAGGAAGGCCATTCTATCCTCCGGCTGCTATTGTAGTCGACATCCTCGAGCGCAAGTTCGATGAATTGTACACGATATGACTGGTTCTTGACAGTTATCAATGTGGAAGACGAAGAACCTTCTTCGGGTACTACACTTCGAATAAAGGAGCTTTTGCCGCAATTATGAGGGCCAATCACCACAAGATTGATTGACGGCTTGAGGTCACTTTTAGGTGGCTGAGATGGAGACATGAATCAATACGGGTCATAATCAAGAGAGCGATGAGAGAAAGGTGAGGGTGGTGTTAGGAGCCACGAGCAAGATTGCGGCATATGGAAAGTACAGAACATACCTTAGTGGCTAGCCTGGACTCAGGTGACAAATCTGAGGAAGACTGTCGACCGGACTGCCTTGCTGTGGGCTTTCGCTCCGGCGATGCTAGTGTGGCTCCGCGAGAACGGGACTTGGAGCCGCGATGACCGGCATCAGAGGGTCTGGAAGTGGCTGATGGGCGGCGGGAATGCTGATCTTTCCGTCGGCTGTCAACGTTGGGCGCTGAGTTATGTCTATCCCGTGTCAGGGAAGATGCCACGGCAGCCTTGGAGTCGAGCGATCGATATCTGGTGGACCGGCTGTCCATGACTATAGGGTCCCAGGTTTAGGTTGATATGATCAGGCACCGCGCCTCATCGCGGGATAATTGACACTGCCTATGTTGATCCTCGAGGTTGGTGAATATTGCGGATAAAGGCGACCGAAAGCTTGGATGCTGGTGGAGAGCAGTCATGGGTGTTTGAAATGCAAGACACCAAGTTAATGGGTCTCTGACGGCGGATAGAAGACGGCTTGTGGGTTCAATGCTACCAGAGCTTGTTCCCAGGGGAAGAAGTCCTCTCTTCGCCGGGACGGCCCCGTGGCCAAGCGCTTGTTGAACTCAGGAATCGAAGTCCTACACCAGATCCGGCAATCCCAGGGAGCGAGAGGAATAGTGTGAAACGGAGAGGGAGTGTCGATCGGAGACGAAGAAGGGGAGATTACCTATTTACCCTGCTGTACGGAGGGAGAGAGGTCGTCAAGTTAGGGTTGGTGTTGGTCTGGTGGAGATGGAGGCCGAGGGGCGCGGATTGCACCGTCCGTGGACGGAATTGTCTCAGTGCACCGCGCCAGTGGTAGAAGGACACTCTACTGGCCGTGATGGAAACGGTATCCAGCTTTTCTAGTCTCTCCGCACAATCTTCGCCTGGAGGGAGACAAGAGCAGAAGAGGGAGGATGGATAACTGACAAGGAAAGTTTTTTTCGTCTGTCCGGGGATGGCATCAGTATCAGTATCTGCATCTGCAGAGTGCCTGTTAGCAATGTGACGGTGAATTTTCAGTGGGCAGACTGCAAACCATACATACCCCATGCAGTGGTCGAGCAGCTCCGGTGCTGGACATGGTTCAAGCTGTGGGTGATGCCAGTGGTGATGCTCGGTTGGCGCCAGGAACCATCCATAGCACACGACGATGGTGAGGACGTGGTGGATGTTCGGCAACGCTGAGCCAGTAAAAGAACGGCGAACCTGGTGCACAGGCGAGCGGACTGTTAGGTTCCGGCAGCAAACACAGGCGCCACAGGCACTTAACAGGCACTTAACAGGCACCAATGCAGCCTGTGTCCCTTGTGATTGGCACCCATTCTAGTCCCTGGCAGTCCAATGTTCTCCCGCCCGCAGCCACCGCAGCCTACTAGTAGGTCATTAGCAGTTGGCTTACAGTAGGGCCGCAGGATACTGTACAGTAGGTACATGTACCTCCCAGGCAGGTAGCAACCGCGCACTGCAGTGGTAGGCATTTCCTAGACCCTGCCGGAGTACAACGTAGTACCTGGTAGTATTCAAGCTGCAAGAGTCCCTGGTCCCAAAGAGCCAACAACACAGCCACTTCAGTGCGGCACTGCATTGCATGTCGAACCCTACAGATGTCTATTTTGTTCCTAAACGGCCGTTGCAGAAATTGGGCAGCCGTCACAATGAATTTGGGGGCCAGAATCCGCCGAAGCGAGGCATGGTGCTGCTCAGTTACCTGGTAGGTACCGTAGGTAGCTAGCATTCTGTATCACTTGAAAGGGCTCTATTGGTACTGTACTACTGCTGGGGTATATGCCGTACTGGTACGGTGGATACTGTTTTGCACACAACTAGCAATATGACTGAGCTCTTCCATTCGAACTCTTGGTGGGCATGATTCTTTTCAGTTCCAACATTCATGAAAAGGGCTCTGCCATATCTGTTACTCGCCTCTCTGACGAGCACTTGTGAAGCGTACTGTGGAAGCTGCTGCCAACCAATGGACCGCATGGCATCCAGGTCGAGCCTGCCAGGACCCTTTCGTTCGCGAAGAGGTTTCACCTATGAGTCTATCTCGCGTGGTGCTCCTGAACTAGGAGGAGATACTAGACTTCGTGGCCTCCTTTCACCATCGGCAAGCGCAACAAGAAATGACTGACCTCGTCAAGAGTCACGCATTGCTGTTGTATGTTGTGCTTTGGAGCTTAGCTCCGCAACCAGCGCGGCAAATGCTGTCATCCCAGAAACATCCGCGGAGTCGGACTTGAGGCTGTAGTCCAGCATTCGCATTGCTTGGGCAAGTCGTTGTTCTGGGGATCGTTGGCTTCTGTGCCCTGCTGGACCTTGTGGTTGGGACAGAGTCTCTTGGTCAGTTGTCACTGCCGTCTCATATATAGTCTTGAGCTTAACCCGCAGGTTCGGAAACTGTTCGAACAGCTTTCCTACTCTGGGATCGTGTATGAGGAGGTCGTCCAAAGGAACACTGTCAGCTTCGACCGAACCGGCCGGTACTTCTTTCAATGAAGGAGCCACAACATTCAGTCCTGAACCGGCGCTGTTACAATCCTGCTTATGGGCTTTGAAACACTGAAGAGAACAACTACCAACCAAGTCAACAACACAACTCCAAGGGAGCAGTTATAGAAAGCCAAACCTTGTCGCCCTACAGGAGGGACAACGGTATTTGAAAGTAGGGTTTCGGCAGACGCTGCAGAGCTGGCTTGACATCGAGGGACGACCGGACAGCCGGTGGGCAGAGGCTCTACCGCAGGGACTGGATGGTCAGTATAGCCAGTCGGTGTAGTTACAGTACCTAGACTCGAAGCGTTTGTTGGCCGTTGGTCTTGGATTTGGTCTTCACGTGCAGTGTGTGTCCCATTCAGAAGCGTGGAATTTTGTCGTTGCGTCGCTGACAAATGGACAGCACGGGTTGGCCGCATGCACGTGACGACCCCAAGCATCTGCTGACTCGCCATCGGACTCGTTGAACTGGAAGTTCTGGAAGAAAACATTTCGAGATTCAAGTTTTGTCCTCTATAATATCAACAGCTTTGACTGTCTCATCCCTACTCTGCGGCTTTCTCGTCGCATTCTATTGTACCATGCGTGGCGTGATACCAGTGCAGACATTGAGGGCTTTGTCCCGACCTAGCGCCAGCGGCAGGCAATCATTGAGCCGTGTTGGTCGGGCTGTGACCACCCGCAATATTAGCCAGGCTGCGAGGATACCCGCCATCACAGCATCGCACGCTCGCCACAGACCTCACTTGCGGCCTGGTCATCAAAGCTCGGCTCTGCCGAAGACGTCAAGTCGGACGATCTATATTCAGACGCAGTCGACTCCGAATCCCGATGCGCTGAAATTCATTCCAAACCATCCTGTCCTGCCTGAGAACTTTCCCTCGACCTTCCTCGAATATTCCTCCCCACGATCCACGATAGGCGGGCCGCATCCGTCTCCGCTGGCGGCGAAGTTGCTGGGCGTGGACGGTGTCAAGTCCGTCTTTTATGGACCAGACTTCATCACCGTCACCAAAGCAGAAGACGTGAACTGGGCACACGTTAAGCCGGAAGTGTTTAGCCTCATTACCGAGGCAATCACTTCTGGCGAGCCAATTGTTAACACCGTCGACAAGGCTACAGCAAGCGAGGGCCAGGAAGGTGGAGGCCCGGACAGTCTAGCGGCCAACGATGACGACGACGAGGTCGTAGCAATGATCAAAGAGCTGTTGGAAACACGAATCCGCCCAGCTATACAAGAGGACGGAGGTGACATTGAGTTTCGGGGATTTCATGACGGGCAGGTGTTGCTCAAACTACGCGGTGCTTGCCGGACGTGTGACTCCAGCACGGTGACGCTGAAAAACGGCATCGAATCGATGTTGATGCATTACATTGAAGAGGTCAAGGGCGTCACTCAAGTCATGGACGAAGAGGAAGAAATTGCACTGAAAGAGTTTGCCAAGTTCGAAGAGAAACTTCGACAACAGAAAGGACCCGATGCGGTGGCGAGTACCGTGGGCAAGGGAAGTCTAGATTATGTTGAGTAAGGCACGGGCAGACTTGCAGGTTGATGTTTTGGTCTCCAACAATGCATCTGCTTTGTTGCACAGACGCAGGCGTTAATATCGGAGTGGGAGATGTCAGCAGCAAGCCGGCGTTATTCAGCCAGAGGTATGCAGGTGCAAGAAGACGAGGCGGCGTACATTAAGCACGCAACCCCAAACCAAACTTGGATTTGGCGACGGCTGCGCGTCGGCACAACAGTGCATTTTGCAGGAATATCATTTCGTCGACGGCCGAGCCCCCACCTCAAAGAAAGCACGAAGCTGAGGAGAGATTCACGATTGACAGATGACAACGCTCTACGTACTCACCAGGTATTTGTTCTCCTCGGAGATGCAGTACAGTGGGTACATAGCCTTTCCTCCGTGGTGTGTGACGTGAGCTGGCACCACAGCTCCTTCAACCAGCGTAGGTTGGCTGAAGACAGCGACCGCGATGCTGGGCTCTTAAATATGACCGTGGAGACAAGATGCTAGGGCCGGAATGGTGAGTACGAGGCTGTACTGGGATGTGATTGTGGGCAGGGTTGTAGCTCGCAGCTACAATAGCCGAACGATTGGAAGATCATAAGGAACTGCGCGGTATATACTCTCGAGGTGGGAATATGACTCCCCGACCACGACTACTGGCTACCTGGGACAGCTACACCTTCAATCACAAATCACAAATATCTAAGGTACCAGGTACATTACTGCAAGGCAAAGGCACCGGGCCAGCGTACTCGCACTACTACTGTAGGAGTAAGTGGGGATTATCAGGCCACTTGCACGTACTACGATTGTCTGCATTGTTGTTCTTAGCCTCGCCGACACTCGATTTGCCCGTAGTCTTAGTATGCCAATGCATCGAGACACACATGGCTACAACTATTACGGCATATTCGCCTCGCCGATCCCCCATTTTTGAACCGCAACAAGGTTGCCATGGCGGGTCAAGTTCTCCTCCGGCGTTTTCCCTCAGGCAAGCCGTACTGCTTCTTTGCTGCAGGTCATATCCTCCGGCCGCATTCCAAGTTCTACGCACGCGGGAATTGGTTCATCTTCGCCTTTCAAGTTCCGTAGACAGCGGGGTACAGGTCAATCCTCTTACTTCACCTCTGGGCACGCCACAGTCATGATACCTTATGCAGCGACTCCTACCTACCTAGGTAGGCTTTATCCATCAGTAAGGTTCTCCACGCCAAGTTCAAGTTGTGCTGCAACAAACTTCGAAGTGGTTGGTGCCCGCAGTCACCATCGCTGGATCCTGTTCAAGTTCTGATCGTGGTCATGGTTGTGGGTGATGCCATGATGAACAGGGATCCGCCGTTGGACGCTCAACTCAGGCTGCATCTCCCCCACAATCAAAATATGATGCCGGCAGTGGTCCCCGGGGGCTCCTTAGGTTTCCTTACCAGAACGCGTCTAGTCCTCATCGTAATAATGATAATAAGCCGTGGCCACTCGTTGCATGCCAACCGCTCAGGCTACTGCTCAGGCTGATGATGCTGCTGCTGGTACTGTGCAACATCCGTATTCTCGCCGTACTAGTAGCCGTCGCCCCCTGTTCCCAGTCCGGCGAAACTGCTTGCAAACCTCATGGTCGCCTGATTCTGTGCCTCGACTTGACCTCCAGTTCCTCAGGCTCCAGGCAGAAGTAAAGCCAAAGAATGATCGCCGGGGATTGCTTGAGCATTCTGATTCCATCTATCATCAAAGAATTCTCTCACCCCTCTTCTTGCAACTCCCCGCGGCGTCTAGACCTGGAGCAATGTCTCCAGAGCGCCTCAGTTGCACCCATTCTACAACATTGTAGTTCCCAGGTACTGTACCTTCAAGCTTGATATGTTCCTGTGATCGATACCACTACTGCCTGTACTATAGTGTCCCTGTCGTTGTCTCTTCTCCTCGGCACACTGACCTCTGCTTGATGCCAGCTGCAGTGTACTGGCAGTGTATTGCCCCCAGTCTCCTATGGCCTGCTGCCAGTGCCAGTGTAGCTTTCCTGCCGTGCCTGGTCCAGTTCCTTTCTGTCTGTCCCGGCGCTCCGAGCACCAGCATCCCTGTCCTGCTTCAGGCCCCTTCTTATTCTTCCCCCATCACATAACTAGCAGTACCATGTACATGTGTCTCTCAACACCACTGTATGATCTCGTCGCTAGATAGGTGTTCTTCACATGGTCGCCTGTCAGCGGAAGCCAAACCACAGATCAGATCGCCATCCGACCAAACACAGTTGGTGCCACCCCGACTGATCCTGACCAGGCGATCCACCGCCACCATCCATGGTTAACAAGCCGCCAACAGCTCGGGCCACTCGCACCGCTGCATTGACAATAATCTCTCCCCTCTCTTGCTTGCTTGCTCAGGGTTAGTTAGCCTTTAAGAACACCCTCGTAACCCCTCGGGGTTGGCGCCAACGCTCATACTGCTAAGCAGTATTGGAGCAATAGGTTTCCAAAGGCCCGCCCACCTCGTCTCACCCGGGGTCGCGTGAGAGGGACTGACCCGGAAAGCAAGAGTAAGGAAAACTCTGTTGACGAGAATCCGGGGAATGGCGGCACACCACTCACCACCTTGCCAGTCACGTAGCTGTGTTCTGATGTAGTTGTTGTAGTTGCTCCTCTTTTTGCTCCTCGCCGACTCATTGCCAGACATTAAATTTGCCCAGAAGCTGGAGCTGGAGCTGGAGAGAGCTGGAGACTCAACGTCCTCAAGCTTGTAACAGATCCCGGGCCGGCAACTCCTCCTCTCGAGTCTCCTCGTCCTCTTCCACCCTGTCGCACTACGGCTGGGACTACTTTACAGTGTCGTCTATTCTACTGCTGTTGCGATTATTCTTGATAAACTTGAACTCCCACTGCAGTGCACTACTACACTACTAGTAGTAGTTCTATTTACTGCCACTACTACGCTCCACCCTTCTCCCACCTCTCGCCCTGGTCATTAAACAGGCACACTGCAACACACAAACACCGTCTTTCGCCGCCATCCTCATCACTCGCAATCTCGAGCGGACTGCGCTGTCGTTCGGCTCTTGGGCGTCAAGTCAAGCGACCGCTTTCCAGATAGAGCGTCCTGCCTTACTTCCTCGTCAGCCCGCGAGCTCTCGTGCCTGAGGTGTTCTTTTCGCCTGACCAACTACTGGCTCAGAAGGCAGCCCCTCGCGGCCACCTCACCTCACCTCGTCCTCGGCTGACAGGACAGCGAGCACTCACCACAACCGCAACCTCTGGCCTTGCCTGTGCCTTGTCCAGCCGCGGGCCGCTCGAAGTGCACGTTGTGTTTGTCTACATCAGTCAATACTACAACTGTCGTTGCCTCACAATATAGTCACTCTGTTGCCTTCTGACGTTGATGCTCGCGTCGTTGATGTATTGGTGCCGCGCCGCTTTCACCTAACGCGAGAAATGTTGCAGTGACCAGCCATTGATTCTTAATTCTGGAGGTAAGTAACATTCAGTTTTACTTTTCTGCTTCAGACCAATGTTCGTTTGTCGGGGTGTCTCCGCGAGTCGCAGCGCGTCTTTCGAGGATCGGCGCGGCTGGGCTTGTGCTTGGTGGCTAAAGAAGCTTCTGTCTGAGCAGTCGAGGCATCTGTCGCATTGACTTCTCTCCAGTTACCCTGCACCCTTCATCATGTACCCATTGTCAGCGGTCATACTGCGTTTGTTGATCGTGCTAATTCGTCGCAGCAGAGATACTTTCAGTTCCTGCTTTTTCATCCGACAATTCAGCCATGAGTAACACTCCAAGCAAGCAGGGTGGGTTGGCCTCTCGGGGCCCCATGCCGGCCTTCGGCACTTTTGGCGCCCACCAAGCTTCGGCTTCCCTCTTGCTCGAAAAGTCCAATCCTGGCTTGCGCAGGTCCACCCCGGATTCCGAGGCGCTGGCCTCCTCTGACGACGAGGTTGAGCACGCAAAGGCTACGGCTGCGAGCAATGTCAAGCCGAACCGGAACGGTCGGAGAAAGTCCTGGCTGAACGATGTCACGTCTGCCAACATCAACCGGAAGCCTTCCGTTAGCGGTCCGTACAGTCCTTCCACCTCGCATCCAGGAACTCCACGATCCGAGCAGTCTCCATGGACCAATATTAACCCTTCCACTGGTGTAGGATGGCCTAGCCAACAAACCTCATATCCCTGGACCATCTGGGGTCAAGACGGTCGAAAAGACCCGCCAGCCAGGCTACAGGAGGTCTTGCCTGCAGCGAACGGGAACGGGGAAGGCGGAATTCCCTTCACCATCCCCTTACAACCAACCCCGAAGACATATCGCTCACAGTCATATTCTGTTGGCCAGCTAGACACCACCTCCGCACCGAGTATACCAAACCCCGTGTCAACATCAGCTGAGGCCACTCGCACTCGGCTTGGTGGCCAATATCCGTCGTTGCAGCGACGCACGTCAAGGACCAGTGGCCTCGGCACCGTCGAAACTGGGGGACTCGGTAGATTGCGTGAGGTGGAGGATGATGAAGAAGAACTCAGAAACAGCCGCATGTCGGAAGCCATCGCTACGGAGCAGGCTCGGATGATTGAACGCTTGGAAAAGGAAAACGCGCAGCTCCGCCAGGCGGCCCAAACGCAGCATGATAGAACCCTTTCTGGCGCATCTACCTCTACGCAACCCCCACCTGGCTTCCGTAACACGCGCCTTCGCGCCGCCGTTCCTGAAGAGGCTGAAGTGGCCGTCGACGACCGGGAGGACCTCCCTCTTTCGGCGGGGTTTGGTGGTAGGGATCACAACACTCGCCGTATGAGTGAGCAGGCGCTTGGATTTCCCGACCGGCCAACCCTCTCCTCCACCGAACACCGCAATTTAGAGAGTGTCAGGAAAGCCCAGTGGCAGACGTCCCTTGGATTCGGCCCCATCCTGGAAGCCCCGCAAAGCCGGCGACATTCGTTTGCTGATGTGCCAACCCGGCATGGCTCTTTCAGCTCCAACGGTAAGGCGACCGACACAATACCCTGGCCGGGCCTTGGAACTGATCTATTAGAACGTGAGGACCAGTTGACGGCGTATGAGAGTGGTTCCCAAACTTTATCCCAAGGAGATGACCGTGAGTTGGCCCTAGCACTGTTACAGCCCGATGAAATCCAGTTGAGAATCCTTTACTTACACAACCGCCGTTTTGCAGCCTCATACTTCAATGCCACAGAATCGACCCGTCGTGCTGCGGACGCTCGTGTCCACCAATCGCATCGTGAAAGTCAGCATTACGGCCCGCTTGGCATCAGTGCTTTCCTCGAACCTGCTAGCCAGCCTCTGTATATTGTCAATTTCAAGTGTTGCCGCTCGGACGTCTTCTACATCCAAGAAGGCACGGGGCTCCACGTCAATGTCGGCGACCTTGTTATTGTCGAGGCCGACCGAGGTACCGACCTAGGAACCGTGCAACATACTAACGTGTCATGGGAAGATGCCCGACGATACAAGGAGTACTATGCCGAAGAACATTATAAATGGCTGATGATGTTCTCGATGCAAAGTCGGAATGGAGGACCCAATGCTGTCAACCCCAATGGAATCCCGGGACGACCTGGGAGTGCTGTCGGTGGTATGGGGCCACAAGGTCATCATGGACCTCACGACGCTCCCCATGCAGACCTGAAACCCAAGATGATCAAGCGACTGGCCCAGAACCACGAGATACAAGCCTTGAAGGATAAGGAAGGAAACGAGGCCAAAGCTAAGCGTGTGTGTCAACAAAAGGTCATCGAGCATCGGTTGAACATGGAGATTCTTGACGCCGAGTTTCAAATGCAAGCAGAAACTACTTACCCGTTTTCTTTGTCCATGGTACTGACTTCTAGCAGGGACAGCAAAAAACTTACCTTCTACTACTTTGCCGACAACTATATCAACTTCAACCATCTTGTTACAGACCTCTTCAAGATCTACAAGACCCGCATCTGGATGTCGGCCATCAACCCTGCCTCTTTCCAGACTCCGACAGCCTCGCTGGGTATCACACCTGTTTACGGTGGTGCGCACGCAGAGGAGCGCCACCGAAGAAGACAACAACCGTCGCAGCAGCAACCGCAACAACCACAACCACATGGGATTGGACCTCAACCTGTTACGACACCATTCGGCGATTCCTTCGATGCCGATCGGACTTTCAATAACCAAGCCCAGGGCATGCGTCCCAACTTTTACAGTCAATTCCAGGATGTTGGGGCAGGCCCTCAACAACTGCAACCGGGTATGGCGTCGTTTTCTCCGACCATGCCCGGACCAATGGACCCTTTCATGTCATTCTACGCCCCGCCATATCAGGGTGCCAGTCCTGGCGGTCCCAACTTTACCGGTGGAAGGCCAGACTTTAGAGGCAGGGGGCCTAATCAACCGGGTGATATGAGCTGGATGGGACGCTTTCAAGGCCTATCGCTCGGCTCTTGAGCGGACTCTGCAACAGTCATGAAAGTTTCAGAGTGAAAGAGGATTTTGTGCTCAGTAACGACTGCATATCGGTGGAAAAGACAAACAAAATGTAGAACTGTGGTCAGCAAGAAGGTACTAGATGGGGCAAGAGACGAAAAGAAAAGACCGAAGATTTCAGTGTCGGAATGGCTGACGATGTGCACGACAAACTGGCGGACATTCGTTTTGCTTTTATCATTAATCAGTACTGTTGATGGGATTGGAAAGATCCGAATCGAATCAGAATGATCATGTGGGAAACTTGAAGACAGGTAATGGTGGTGGATAACTGATTGTTCGACAGCAGGTGGCATGATGGCTGCATGGAAATACTAGTAGGCAAGAGTGTACTCGGAGCTTGACAGTCCCTGTAACATATTGAAATGGAGAATCAAATTCAAGCGTGAGAGCTGATGGATTAACATTCTGTCTGGCCAGTCGGTAGATCTGAAGAATTGTGAGATTAACGTACAGCGAAGTTGGGTTGATCGCGAAAAGTGTTCGTCTGGGCCACAACTTGAAGCTCAGGCACTGCATCCTCATACTACTAGTACCTGGTAGCCTGCAGAGGGAAGCCACTCACCACCTCAGACGCACAACCACTTCATGCAGTATTGCTGGCGGCGAATTGACAGTTCAGTTTCTTTCCCATTTTGTCCTCTGACCCGATCCAATGCTCTCGAGGTCGAAATTATTGACAATGCCTTCCACCAGGACAAAAACAGGTACAGTACTACTAGTACCACACTCTCCCCAGTGCACCGCATTCCACTGCACTGCCAGACACCATTCCAATCCGACCCAGTCTAACAAGCAAGCACCCTGACAGGCGGCTCATCATCCTCCACTCCGGCCCTGCACACAGCCAAATCGACCAAGAAGAGAGTCGAGTCCACTGACAAGACAGCTTCTTTCCCTGAAGAATTGGGTGCAGCGAAACGGAGCAAACTTGCACATGGCGAGGATAACGGGGCCGGGGCAAAACTGGTGTAAGTTTGAAATTGAGCTTGTGGCAATTTAATGGCAGGGTAATGGAAGGCTGACCAAAAACAAAAAAAGTCTCGATCCTGAGCGAATGGGCCAGATCTGCGAGAAACTCCAGGAACCCGATCCATGGCCACGACGGTTTTCCGAATCCATCAAGCATAGACAGGAGAGTATTATGAAGAAGGTGGCTGAAATCAGATTGAAAAGGTAGGAACAGGACAGAACAGAACAGAACAGACACTGCATTTGCTACCTACCTTCCTACCGAGACAACTGATGCCAGCCAATGCACTGAAACATGAACTCGAACTCGTGCTGACGATGGAAATGAAACAAAAAGTGCTTCAGACAGACAAGCGTTCGAAGCTGCATTTGCTCCACTCATCCAAGCAGCATTGGAGGGACTTGGAGGAGACCAAGATGCCAGTGTCTCTGCTGCCAGTGCTGCCACACCGGCAGTGCCCACATCCGCGCCCATCCACGTCCCTTTTCTCGGCGCAGAAGGCCAACCGTTCTGCGACGGGCTGGTCAAGCTCATGCAGCAATCAGATGCCCTGATCTTCGCCTATGACCAGCTCTCGCAACGACAGATGCAACAAAACTCACGCCTGGAGAATATCAAAATGTCTTTTGACAAGGACAAACAGCTCGCGGTGGCCACGTTGGAAGCAGGGCAGGCTGTGGCGACGATGGAGGTGCAAAGATTGTTGGCTGATGGGTTTCATGAAGTTCAGATCGGGGACTCGTATGGGCTCAGCGCAGAAGATGTACAAAGAGGGAGGATGCTGTTGGCTAGGGGTGCGGCTGCAGCTGCGGGTGCTGGCACAAACATGACTGGAGAGATGGCGAACAAGCAGCAGCAGCCTTTAGGATGGGGCAATGTTGCAAGAGATACGGAGAAGGCGATTGAGAGGCTTTGTTATGCTGGTCAATCTCAAGCTCAAGCTCGTGGGCATGGAATTGGGAATGGAAATGGGAGGAATCACTGAGCGATCTATGGTGGTTTGTCTGGCGTTGCAGTTCATGTTGCTCACGGGTGTCAGCTGCCAGTGTACCTAGGTAGAGTATCAGCAGGCCTGCTGGGTTGACAAGTCGAGTTCGAGAGTTCAGTTGTACAACATTGTAGCTAGGTACAACATTGTGGTTGTCTTTGTCTTTGCCTTGAGCCCAGGGCTTATGGAGAGGATCATGATGCCGTCCACCGACCTGGTAATGTGCGATTGGTCAACGGCAGCACCCCATACTTGAAGGACGTGTTAAGACTAGTTCGATGCTAGTGGGTAGATGCCAGCCAACTAATTGCGCGCTAGTGGCAGCACCACGAAACCGACGCCAAGATTCCCTGCCTCGCCAAGCCTGCGCACACTTCGACTGGAAAATTGATCGATGTGCAGTGTGCGGCTTTGGTCTTTGGCTTTTGTTCAATTCGACCGACTTTCACCAACCCGTCTAACGCCAACAACAGTTCTTCGCGAGGCGCAACAGTCAAGGTATTTGATTCAAAGACTGTTGGTATCAACAAAACTAATTCTCTGCAGATGGGTGCCCTCAAATACGTCGAAGAACTTCAGAAGAAGAAGCAATCCGATGTCCTTCGATTCCTTCTCCGAGTCCGCTGCTGGGAGGTGAGCTTCCCCGAAACACAAGACATGAAATGAAGACAGAGAGGCCGCAAGAGAAAAGAAAAGGAGGGGAGCGTGACAGGACATGAAAATGGACATTGTCGCTCTTCTCGGTCTTTGCCAATCTGTGGCACAGTCTGCCTGTGTCTTGCTATACACTCGTTGAACGTTTGCTGAGAGTGCATCAATATAGCTGCGACAATTGAATGTCATCCATCGCGCTTCCCGCCCGTCTCGCCCAGACAAGGCCCGCCGTCTCGGGTACAAGGCCAAGCAAGGCTATGTCATCTACCGTGTCCGAGTTCGACGTGGTGGTCGCAAGCGACCGGTGCCAAAGGGTGCTACTTATGGTGAGTGAGGAGGACACAAATAGCAGGGACATGAAGCTCATACTCGGTTCTACAGGTAAACCCACCAACCAGGGTGTGAACCAACTCAAGTACCAACGATCCCTGCGTGCCACCGCCGAGGAGCGTGTCGGCCGCCGCTGCGCCAACTTGCGTGTCCTCAACTCATACTGGATCAACCAAGACTCGACCTACAAGTACTTTGAGGTCATCCTGGTCGACCCGCAACACAAGGCCATCCGTCGTGATCCCCGCATCAACTGGATCGTAAACCCTGTCCACAAGGTGAGTTGCTACAAATACTTTTGTCGGCTCTGCAAAATGCTAACGTATCGTTTGTTTTCAGCACCGCGAAGCTCGTGGCCTCACCGCTACCGGCAAGAAGTCTCGTGGCTTGGGCAAGGGTCACGGATTCAACAAGACCACCGCTGGACGAAGAAAGACCTGGAAGCGTCACAACACTCTGTCTCTGTGGAGATACCGATAAGCGTATCGCTAGGGAAATGGGAGTTGTCTCTTTTGGTTTGCCTATGGAAAAAGCTCATGGTCAACTTCTGCTCGGTTATGATGTGCAACGGTGCGAGGAGATAGCAACGGCGATCTGTGTCGCTTGGTTTGCGACAAGTTCAAAATCATGGCGAGACAGGCTCGGAGGATGGACGAGCTTCTTCATACGTGGAATGCGTGCAATGCCACTGCCATTGCGATTCCTCTGATGGTCGCGACGGGTTGAGAACACAGATGATACCAAAAATTGAAATGCAAGCATGCGATTGCAATTGTGATTGTGATGGTATCAGTGACTTTCTGCCTTTCCAAGCAGGGGATGTTCTTAAGAATTACTAGTACTGTCCCTGTCGTGCCCAGTCCTTGCAGGTTCTGCCAGTGACACTGCATGCGTAAAATGCGCCTGGATCCGTAGGAATTATGATATTAGCCATGGCATCGCATCGCATGGCGAGGCTTTGCGGAAGATTTCCCATTTCCCCACACTTTTATGCTCCAGCGCAGGACCCGCCCAGAATTTCGGACTGCGGCCAAATAAATTTTGTAACTTCAACACTGCCAGTGACTCAAGAGCATCTGGTATATCGCATCTTCCCCATCCTTTTGGCAAAGTCCATAACCCAAGAACTCGTCAGTCGGTATCTCAGATGACTTCCTAAGCGGTTCCCAACTTGAACTCAAAAAGTTACCGAGGCACCGTCATTCAATACCTTATTGACTGCCTCGTCCGCACTGCCGTACGAACTTGAACATTGCACGATCTCGGCGCCTTTTATACGACACCTTGGTACCTAGTCCTAGGTATACCTACTAGAAGGTAAATCATGCCATCCACGACCATGACTGGTACCGCCGTGACAACGGCAACCACGACAACTACAACCACCCTCAATCTCAAAGGCTCATCATCTTCTTCCACTTCTTCTTCGGCGCCAGCAGCGAAAAGCACAAATGGAAGTGGTTCAGATGATCTCGACATCTACGACGAAATCGAAATCGAAGACATGACCTACGACCCAACCCTCCAAATCTACCATTACCCGTGCCCCTGTGGCGATCGATTCGAGATTGCGATTGCCGATTTGAGACAAGGGGAGGATGTCGCGGTGTGTCCGAGTTGTAGTTTGATGATTCGGGTGATTTTCGAGGTGGAGGATTTGCCTGCTGAAGAGACAAAGGGGTGAAAGGGAAGGGAGGGTGAAAAGCGACAAGAACCATCAAGGGAAAGAACCGTGAGAACCCGTGAAAGAAAATAAGTACGGAGGTGTGATGACGACGACGACGACGACGACGACTGTAATGATCATCATGATATGATGATGAGGATGTTGGTGGCCATTTATTGGAAAAGAGAGAAGGGATGGCTGTGACTACCTATGACTACCATTGAGTACGGGATTGAGGAACCGTACTCGACTAGACTGGACTGGACTGGACAGAAGAGGACAATGATGCCCCAGAAAGGAAGCGGTCGAGTGCAAAGATTGAACCCATCCACAAGCCCGTTTCTGGGGAGCAGGCTTGTGTGGAATGTCATGGATGTTCACATCAGGAGGGGATAACCAGAGTTGGAAGAGTCGAGGCCATAAGGGCAACGGTGACAGCCATGGCAAAGACCACGACCAAGCCGGAATCGCAAACCTCTCTCCCTCCCAATCAGACAGTTCAAGGGGAATCGACGTAACAATGGCCCCTGTCGGACTCTCCAGTCGCTGGGAAGATCTTATTGATATTGGTGGTCTATACACGACGGGCCCCTTATGTCTTTGCAGCTACCACGACGAGCGAAGGAGATTGCTCGCCTGGATTACGGAGACCCAGGAAAACAAAAGTCACACGAACGTCCCCGGTTCATACGCTCCCAGCATACATATTATTTGTTCGTCGAAGCACCGGCAGAAGGCATGGCCCGCAACGGTTCGGCCAGACCGGTCTTCAACCGCAGTGCCATGACATACGCACAGTGCAGAACATATTCGGTACGCTGTTCTGGGACCTCGTCGGATCTGCTGCCGGTGCCCAAAGAATACTCTCTTATCTCGAGTGAGACCAAACACCGTGATCAGGAGTGCACCGCACCGCAGAAACCGTCAGCATCGGACCAACATGAGGTCCGTGAAGCCCTTGTGCCAGAAATTGCTGGCTTCTTGGCTCCCAGAACTTGAATACAGTCAGTCTGTTCGCAGACCGGCATATGGAGTATTGTGGGTGCTCTCTTGAGTCGCGGATCTGAACTGAGTGTTGCCATGAGTAGGATAAGGCAGTTTCTATCATCTAGACGTGAACAACAGTCCAAAGGCAATGCTAGTCCGAGGCTGTTGACATTGATCTGAGGAGCACTGCCCGTTAAGAGTAGCAGGGGACAAACAACAGAGTATTTTAGCCCATTAGCCCTTAACTCAACTTGACTGTCCTACAGAAACCGCTGCCATGCCATGTATGTCATAGGAAGAATAGGACAAGAATGGCCCACTTTCCATCTGATTTTTTTGAGAAAAGATAAACAATAAAAAAGCATTAAAAAAAGCTACGGTACTAGTAGGTATTACAAAAGCCGGAAAAGATATTATTTGTCGAGACGATCGATGAGAACTACTATAAGCAGCTACAGTAGGTCACAGCTGCGTACGGTAAATACTATACTCAACATGAGGACTATAGCCAAAATCCCTTTTCCATTAAAAAGGAGGTGGAGGAGGAATGGCCTCTCCGGAAGCAAAAGATGGAGCAAAGACCATGCAGAACATTCAGAAGTATATGGGAACGATACAAATATACCAAACAGATCAAAAGCAACAAAACTAGGACAATGCAGCAAATCCCCATTTTGAGTTGGGAGAGTAGCGGAACAGAACGTAAACACATACTAGGACCAGTCTGGAGACGGGTGAGAAAAAGAAAAGAAGTAAGAATCTTCAACCCGGCTCAGACACATGGAGGTTAGGTTGGGGAGAAGAGAGACAGATAAACCCGCGGTCGACACGCAGATGGAACGGGATGGGATGGCATGCTATATGCAGATTCGTTGTCTCGAACATTCACTTGAACAGTCTGGTCGCTCGACTGGCCAGAATGGAGCATTGATGTTGATGGTGATGTATATTTCATTCCCGAGAAAACAGAGGCAGAGAGAGTTTGTGTCGGTCTGCACAGGAGGACTCTACCAAGAATAACATCGCATTCCCCCACCGCTGCGTCCCATCTTTCAGCTTTTCAATTTTTTATTTTCTTCATCTTAGCATTCCAGTCAAAATAACCCATTTGAAAGCTGTGCCATGCAGTTGTGGAGAAGGTCCGCGGCGCCTCCGTCTTGCTCGGGGAGGGTGTCCGGGTGACGACATTTTTACACGGTATCGGTCAACATCTTGTTCAAGCGGGCGATCTTGCCAGACACGCTGAGGTCGATGGTGCGCTCGCCAATTTCCACGACCAAACCGCCCAAAATATCCGGGTTCACCTTGCTCGTCACCTTGAGTTTCTTGCCCTGGCTATACTCGGATTTCGAGATGGCGGTTTCAAGGCGTTTGAGGGTTTTGTCGTCGAGTTTCTACAAATTACTCCATGTCAGTGGAATTGAAACATAAGGAGAAGTGTTGGTTTGGCCCCTTGCAAGTAACAGATAGATAGGACCCCGAGGGAAAAGGTTAATTTTCCGGCAGTTTTTTGCCCCCGATTCGACTGAAAGGAGGAAGGGAGGGTAATGTTCTTGGAAATGAAAATGACGGAGGGTGAGTAAGGGATATATATCGCCTTTGCGGTTTGGATCCAGGTGGCTTTTGGCAGAAGCAGCTTGGGAGGAGGTTGTTCTTTTGTTCCATACCTGAGCACTGGTAACAACGACTTCCATCTCACCACGGGCGGCGCTCATCAAGGTGCCAAACTTCTCACAGGCTCCCTCGAGCAGGCTGAGCCGGTTGTGCTCGGCGAGAGCGGACAAAAAGTTCTTGACCGTGCCGCTCTTGTCGGCGCCACCGGTGTGTTTCTCCAGCTCCGCCACAATTTGCGACTTGTCCGTGTCAGACAGGGTTGGGGCCGACAAGATCGTCTGCAGTTTCGGGTCGCTCTTGAGAATCTGGGTCAGGCTGGCGATCGCTTTGGAGGTCGGTTCCAGCACGTTGGTCTTTGCGGCGGCCGTGTACTGTAGAATTCCAACAGGTTAGTCTTTTGCCGCAAAACTCCAAACCATAAATCGTCTTCCGGCTCGTCGTTCGGCGAGCTCCCCAGTGTTCTATTCCCAAGTCGTGACCGAGCAGAAGAAGCTGAATTTCAACACCCGCGATCGGAACGACTTTGCCAACCGTGACGATTTATTTTCCTCCCTCTTCTTTCGTGGGTGTTGGGCTTTCCGCATACCAGAGCATTTGCATAAGTTCCATCAAGTCCGAACAGCGGCACAGGGGGTTTCGGGTCGACGGCCTGTCCCTGAGCTGCTGCTGCGTAGGTTCGGAAAGCAGTCTTGGGAGCTGCTGTGCGGCGCGCGGCGGCGAAGGCGGGCCGCATGAGCCTGGAGGACATCATCTTGAAAGGTGGCTAGGTGAGCACAACGCAGGAAAGATGGACAGAGCGAGTTGGATCGAGTGGGCGAGCTCGAGAGGGGAGATTCAAGATTCGATTTCGACGCACTGCAGGCCGCTTCAGGTTGAGTTCTGAGCTCCAGGGCTCCAAAACCGGTCATTGAAGGTCGGACGCTGCTTGGGCGGGAGCTAGTCCTTATTGGGTTATGCCTCACAATAGAGAGATTTTGTCGACACACTAGTATTACTCTGGCTCTGCACAGGTAGTAAGACAAATATAACCACTTGAACAGTACAGCGTTGTAAATGCATCTCACCGTGGTTTTATAGCAATCTATCTTGAACTGCCACTCTAGATCTGCGCGGTCTATCCACCGTCTATGCCAGGTGGCCGTCCATAAATCTCACCATACCCCTAGTACGCGATGAAAAAGTGCATTTCTCCCGATCGACACCAAACACGGCGTGTACCACTATACTTCATGGCCCATTCCTAAATTCCCGATGACATTCAATGGTAAGGGCCAAAGCTCCAGTCTTCCACATCGTCTTCAATTGTGAGACGGAGACCGTGGACGTCGATCATCTCGTACATTTGAGCAATTGCAGCCCGAGCCTGTTTGTGCCAGGGACCACGACCGCCATTAACGGCATCCTCCTTACTTCGCCAGAGGCCTTGGGGACAATTAGAACAGAACCGCGGACGGAGTTCATATTTCTGACTCACAAGTTGCAAGATTCCTTCTCTCAGAATCGGCCACACCATACCAATACTTCAACAGTCCGCCGCTTGCCGTGGCTTCGGCGTGAGACTCCTTGTCGAGCCTGAATAAGAGGTCAACGTCGATGTCCTGCTTCAGCTTGGATCTAAATTCGACCACGTAGAAGCTTTGGCGTTTCCATCTATATCCTTTGGCCACTGACAGGACTTTCAATTGCGACATGACAGCTTCCCAATTGAAGGCAGCATTGTAATCAACCGTTGCGTAGTCGGGAGTAACCGCTTGAAGGTGAGTCAAGGCCAACGCCAGCAGCTGGTTGGGCGTATTAATGCTTTCAAGATCTAGCTGGTGTTCAGGCTCTAGGTATGGTGAGACCGTGAGCCACCCTTGCCGCTCTCGCTCGGAGGTCTTCTCTGATACTTGTGGTGGGATCTGGGGTATTAATGCTTCTGCCGGGTTATGGTCGAACTCCGACACGTCACGAGCAATGCGCGTATTCCCATAAATGCCTCTTTCTCTTTCCACCTCTAATACCGCTGGGGGTAGGACTGTTGTCATTGAATCAGGGGCAACTTGAGTTGCGCAGAAGGTTGATGAGATGCTGAAGGGATTGAAACAATCTGCCAAAGACAACAGCGTGAGAGCAAACAAACTGGGGAGGAATGGGAGGTCTGGGGTAGCGGTCAATACAGTATAGGAGGTGGTTGACTCAAGGTGTCATTGTGTGAAACCGACATCAGATCACGCAATTGGAGCTTGGAGCATACCAAAGTGCAAACCTTCCAATCTGTAACACGAAATGAGCGTAAAAGAACAAACATATAATCCAGTATGAAAGTAATGCTGGTTTTAGACGTCTGAGAGGCGGTGGACGTTTCTCAATGCCAGCAGGGAAGATGCTGTTGACGTGGACATGTTTCTTCGCGACCAAGCGGGCACTGAAAGCGCCGCGTGTCGGGCGGGCTCCAATGGCCCCGGCGCCATCTGCCACGGTTGATAACGCGCGACCAGTCTCTGCAGAAGTAGAATTGATCAATCGACATTCCGGCCCTGTTTGCATGTGTATTATATAAAAGAGCAACAGCTGAATGGTGTATGCAGAATGGCGGAGCGTTGGGCTGCAATACAAAAGAGAATCAGGCGGCTGAGTGTCTCGCTTTTGTCCAGACTTTACCACATCAGGGCAAAATATCACGCAGCCGTGCAGAGCATCGAGTCCCTGGCGCGACCGAGAGCCGCACAGCTTGTGCCGACTACCATTCAAGACGATTATGGCTGTTACCTCAGTTGAGACCCCAACCTCAATAGCACGTATGATGGCGGATGAAGGTGCAAATGGCTCTGAGGTGTGACCGACACGAGGCTGTTTTATTTATTTGGAGGCAGGCATCGTCTGGGTCTAGGACAGTAACCACCACAACCATTGAACGGCGAGAATAGCTTCAGAAAGGCTCGAGTAGGACACGGTATATTGACTACGTGGGATCCGTCGAGACCCTATCAGAGGATGATATTCGCTCCATCAGTCTTGTCTTCGGCAGATGCTGATCAGGGTCTTCATGCGGTGCGGTGTTGGACCCCGAACAGTCGCGGCGACAACGAGACGTGGCTGGAGCGTCTGTTTGATTGGCGGGTTGGGAGGCTGGACTTCAATGCGGCGACATTTCATTTTTTAGCAGTGAAAAATTCCCGAACGGTTGAAGCCACCTTGACCGTCGCAGCCTCCGTCTCTTCTGTTCTCAATCGCTTCTCAAAACCCTTCCTTGTCCTCATTCCTCCTCAATCCTTATAATCCTCAACCCTCAACCTCTATTCCATCCTCCACCCCCTCCTACCAATAAACTCTATCACAACCGCAATCATGAACGGTGCTCCCGCCCAGAAATTCAAGGTCGCCGACATCTCGTTGGCTGCCTTTGGCCGCCGCGAGATCGAACTCGCCGAGGTCGAAATGCCAGGTTTGATGGCCATTCGAAAGAAGTATGCTGCCGACCAGCCTCTTGCCGGTGCCAGAATTGCCGGCTGCCTGCACATGACCATCCAAACCGCCGTCCTCATTGAGACCCTCAAGGCCTTGGGCGCCGAAGTTACCTGGTCCAGCTGCAACATCTTCTCCACCCAGGACCACGCCGCCGCTGCCATCGCCGCTGGTGGCACTCCGGTCTTCGCCTGGAAGGGCGAGACCGAGGAAGAATACCAATGGTGTTTGGAGCAACAATTGGTATCTTTCCCATCTGGCAAGAGCCTCAACCTCATCCTGGACGATGGTGGTGACCTGACGGCTTTGGTCCACAACAAATACCCCGAGATGCTCAAGGACTGCTACGGTGTGTCCGAGGAAACCACCACTGGTGTTCACCACCTTTACCGCATGCTCAAGGGCAAGCAGCTTCTCATTCCAGCTGTCAATGTCAACGACAGCGTTACAAAGTCAAAGTTCGACAACCTGTACGGCTGCCGAGAATCCTTGGTGGATGGTATCAAGCGTGCTACCGACGTCATGATTGCTGGCAAGATTGCCGTCGTCGCTGGCTACGGTGATGTTGGCAAGGGCTGTGCTCAGGCTCTTCACAGCATGGGTGCTCGTGTGCTGGTCACCGAGATTGACCCAATCAACGCCCTCCAGGCTGCCGTCTCTGGATACGAAGTTGTTACCATGGAGGAGGCTGCGCCTCTCGGTCAGATCTTTGTCACCACCACTGGCTGCCGAGACATCATTGTCGGCCGTCATTTCGAGGTGATGCGCAACGACGCCATCGTCTGCAACATCGGTCATTTCGACATTGAAATCGACGTGGCGTGGCTGAAGAAGAACGCAGCCAGCGTTCAGAACATCAAGCCACAGGTCGACCGCTTCACCATGCCCAGCGGTCGCCACATCATTCTTCTTGCTGAGGGCCGTCTAGTCAACCTAGGCTGTGCCACTGGCCACTCGTCTTTTGTCATGTCCTGCTCTTTCTCCAACCAAGTCCTGGCTCAGATTATGTTGTACAAGGCTGAAGATGAGGCTTTTGGCAAGAAATACATTGAGTTTGGAAAGAGCGGCAAGAAAGAGATTGGCGTTTATGTTCTGCCCAAGATCCTGGATGAACAGGTTGCCCTTCTGCACTTGGACCATGTCAACGGTCACTTGACCAAGTTGACTCCTGTCCAAGCCGAGTATCTTGGATTGGATGTTGAAGGTCCATTCAAGTCCGATATCTACCGCTACTAGACCGTTCGTGCCTCCTGTGGCAATGGTTTAAACTCACTTCTCGACATACATACTCGAACGGCGTCATGGGTTTCCTTTGGATTTGGGGTTCTCTTCTAATGCTCAACGCATAGAATTGGAAGATCAGGTGCTCAACATGCTATGCTTCGGCTGCAAACGAACAGCCGGAACTCAACGACGTGGAATGAAGGAAAATCAATGTGTTTGACGGGGTCAAGACACGAAACGAAAAGTTTGCGGTTCTTTTTCGAGTTTCGTCATGAAGAGATACTGGAAGAGATGAAGATGAATATTACGTCCTTCAACGGACAGATCGTGGAGCTTCATCAGCTTTGCAAAGAGATACCCCAACAGATGATACGTGCTTCTACAAGAGTAGAATTTGAACAGTTTCCTGCCACTTAATGTCTCTCCCCAGTCAGATTAGTTTTAGATGTAAGAGTGTTCACTTTTCACCAGCAGCTAGGTGTCACGCATGAGCTGGCCATCTCAAGGTGGTGGCAGTCTCTGAGCATTATCGACCTGCAACATTGAAGTACCTCGTACTTGTACCTAAGCATCGGCTTAAACTACGCTTATATTTCTTAGATATAGCTTACTTCGTTGTCCACCAGTCAGAATCAAGGGACGAAGCACGAGATAGGACGCTAAGATCTAGTTCCTGCTAAGATGAGTACTAGGACAACTTTGTAGGGTTCCCGGACGCTTCATCCCTCGTAAACTGTTTTCCTTGTTCATCGTCAGGCTCATATGCCCTGCGGCTGATACGGTGTGCGTTGACCATGAGCATCCATCCGCTTGGAGAGATGAGAGTCGGGTAATACATGCGAACCCGCTCTTCCGGTTCGTCCTTCGACCATCAACAAAGGTAGTGTTTCCGTGCAAGCGCCTGGTCAAAATGAGGCATCAACCGCTAGCCAAGAACAATCACCTCTTCGGGGTCGTTGATATGGGAAGGTGCGTGCATCTACGCCTTGATATCCTTCCAAAATCCGACTTCTGGACACCATCTAATGAGGTTTTCGTGCTGAAGTAATGGAATTCGCTTTTCCATATCCGACCTGTCGCCTCCTACGACGCGGGTGCTACCAACATTGTACTTTGACCGAGTAGGTATATCGCTGTATGAGGCCCAGTACGACCCAGAAACAGGAGAAAAAATCCCTGTCCCTTGGCATGTCATTAGAGAAGTGACCGAGGAGTTCCGGCACTTTGTCCATGTCTGTCGAGAGTTTGGCGTCCGGAAACATCGGATCCGGGTCATTGCCACGGAAGCCACGCGGACAATGATAAACTCCAAGGAGTTCAGAGACCATATCAAGGCCAAGACCGGTCTGGTGGTCGAGATGCTATCCAAGGAAGAGGAAGGAAATGTCGGCGCCATGGGCATCGTCAGCAGCCTTTCCCAAGTTCGCGGTCTGGTCATGGATCTAGGCGGCGGCAGTGCTCAAATCACCTGGATCATCTCCACGGACGGAATGGTACGGACCAGTCCTAAGGTGGCAATATCTTTCCCCTACGGGGCGGCTGCCATCACGAAAAGATTGGAAGAATGTGCAAAGGCCAAAGACCCGGACAAGGCAAAGGAGAAATTGCGTAAGGAGATTGTGGACAACTTCCGCCGAGCATTTGACGACTTGGAAATCCCTCAGGAACTCAAGGATGATGCTGAAAGGGACGGTGGCTGGCATCTCTACCTATCGGGCGGAGGCTTCCGGGGATGGGGTTATTTGATGTTGCACGAATCCCAAGAGCAGGGCGCACACTATCCTATCTCCATCATCAACGGGTTCAAAGTATACAAGGACGAGCTTACAAATACGGAAAAGCTCAAGGAGGTCGCCCGCAAAGCTGAGAATATCTTTCGTGTCTCTGACCGCCGGAGGTACCAGGTCCCGGCTGTTGCATTTCTTGTCAATGTCCTTGCCAACACCTTACCCATTGGTATCTCGGTCGCTCGGTTCTGTCAGGGCGGTGTGCGAGAAGGGATTTTGTTTCGTGACCTCCCTCCAACCATTCGAGCACAGGATCCTATTGCCGTCGCCTCGGCACCGTTCGCGCCCGGATCAGCGGGGCACTTCATTACATTGCTGTTGAATGGTTTGCCTCCTCCCTCGGCTTCGCTGGGCAAATCAGTTCCGCCCGCCTTGTCACACCACATCATTGAAGGCTTAGCAAACCTGTCCTTCCACCATGCCTCCCTGAGCAAGGAAACCGCCTCCGTGGCCGCATTGTATACCACGACCACCGGCGTTCTCGCATCCGCCCATGGCCTGTCGCACAAGTCTCGTGCCCTTATTGCCTTGATGCTGGAGAACAGGTACGACGGCGAACTACCACCTCGCGAAGAGCTTTTCAAGTCACGTCTGGCCGATCTTCTCACTCCGGAAGAGGTCTGGTGGTGTAACTACACCGGAGTTCTCATGTGGCTGATTGGCCAGTTTTATCCGACCGGTAGGGTCGTACACCACCCGAAAGTCTGGCTGTCGGCTCGGTTTGCGGGTAATCTAGGTAAGAAGGGAAACAAGGAGGGCGTTGAGCTCACCATATCGGTCCCTCGTCCTCCGGACGTGCAGGACGACGCGGTGGAAAATTCCGCATTGGACTCGTGTTCGGATGAAGAAGGCCCTCTTGTTGGCCGACGACGTATGCACAAGTATGCCAAACATGTGGCCCGCGTCGGAAAGAAGAAGCATTGGGTTGGTGGGAAGGACGGTTGGGGAATGAAGGTCCAAGTCATCGTCGCCGAACATTTGAGCCCTGCCAATTGATCTGTCGGTGATCAGAGAGCGTGGACATATGGCGCGGAATGAAAGGGTATGCCAGCAAAAATGTGTGGGAATCGACGTATTGATTTTTTTTCCTGAGCACGCTTATTCCGGCAGGGTCAAGGACGCAGACAGAAAAGCTACGCTGTTTCCATTCTAGCCCGAGTCCTTCATTCCATAACATTTCGAGATATAAGGACGGTAATCATCCGGAATTCTTTAACGGTTCGGCGTTGACAGTGGCGTATCAGGCTGTCATCTCACACCGTCAATGTCTCTGATAGCAAGAGGATATATCCTAGTTAGCTTTACAGTTAGCATCCCAAGCCGGAGGCATGGTCATTTCCTAGCATGATAAACAGTACAAGGCCCAGTCTTGATTCTACTGATCGGACGTGAGGTGGAAAGAATATAGATTCATGGAGGGTATCATACAGTTGTAGAAATATATTAATTTGGCCCTTTGTAGGTTGGTAAGTTAAAATTAAGCTTTTTCATGGACAGCCGTTGTATAGAATGATGTCAATTCCTCCTATAATATTCGGTCTGCAGCACCAATTCATCATCGTCTCTCCATCGTTGATCCCGAGACCAATTGATACGAATTGCCAGAGCAGATACTGATTCTGGAGGGGTTGCCACCTCCTTCGATACTTTCAAAGGCTTCGATACCACCACCGACAACGCCTCGGACAAGTATGGGTTTCGTATTATCATGATACCAGGCTTCCCGACATCACGACACTCTTCATCAAGAACAACGTGGACTCCTACAGCATTAGACACCTAGGTAGGTGTAGGTGTAGGTGCGCCTAGCCCCAACAACAGTGTTCAATATTGCGAGAATCGAAGTTCAAATTCAACAAATATATGCACCGATTGCTCTGGGCCCGAGTACCAACACTATATCCTGGCCCTAAGCTAGCAGATTACGGACGACACTGGCTGCACGCACCAATCTGCCGCCACATGGCGAGCACCACCACTACCTCTACTGCTGCAACGGCGACGACGCCAAATCCAAAAGTGGACAACAGGAGGATGCCGCCGCGGCCCAACAAACCACCAGCACAGGGCAAGGGTAAGGGTAAACGACCTACCCATTTTTTGTGTCTACCACTAGTCACGGACGAGTCGGTCGCCCAGCTGTCAGAGTCGCTGGAATTTTTCAAATCTGTGACTACTACCACTACTCCTGATACTACGAGATCGTCGGCGACTCTTACGGCCGCCAGCGAAGATGGACCTGAGCCACACCCGAGCCCGACGGTGGCATCCAATACCAACAGTGGAGCCGTACGCGACGAAACTCTCCGTCTCATACCTCCGGCCGCACATCGACCACCAGGGACATTCCACCTGACTCTCGGGGTGATGGATTTGTCACAGGAAGAAGATATGACACTCGCGCTCAAGTTGCTCGAGCAGATTGATTATGTTGATTTACTCCGTGCAGCGGGAGCGGGAGAACTGACGGCAGAACCACCACCACGGGGACCAAAACAACCGCAACACCACGACAGTAGACCGCAAACCAGATCTGAGTCTGAGACTGAGCGTGGCAGCAGAAGAGGCGACAAGGAGGAGGAACGCACAGCGGAAGTTGAAGCACAAAAGCCCGACACGTCGACAGTGACAGTCGTGGCATCGGCAACAACTACAACCACATCTAGTACCAAAGACCAAGACCATGCTCACTCTGGCGCAGAGTCAGACTCTTTGACACCTTCAACTTCGGGTCCAACTTCAGCTTCGCTGCCCACGTCTTTAACGAGAGAAGTCACGCCTCCACCTACATTATCACGAAGCAGCAGAGCTTCCGCTGGCACGGTCAACACCACATCGACATCCTCACTCTCAGTACCGACGACTACACCAACACCAACACCATCAATCTCCTCTAGTTCTATTCCTATTCAAACTCCATCTCCCCTAACAATAACCCTCCACGGCCTCGGTACATTTCCCCGCCCCAGCACCAGCCGCGTCTTCTACGCCAACCCCCTCGACACCACAGGCCGCTTATTACCTTTCGGCAACGCCGTGCGCCGAATCTTCCAGGAAGCAGGACTGATCACTGAAACCCGGCCGTTGGTGTTGCATGCCACCGTGGCGAATTTGATTTATGTTCGAGGAGGATCCAAAAAACCTCGCGGCGGTCGCAACAACAAAAACAATAAATCCGCCAAAAATAAAGATGATGGCACCGTCGACGCCAGGGATATTCTGAGATTTTTTAATGATGGTGCTGCAGCCGACTTGTACTACCAGCAGCAGAAGCAGCAGCAGCAGCAGCAGCAGCGCCAAAGCCAGATCCAAAGCCGTCAAGGACGAGGACAGCTTGAGGTGGATGTCAGTACCACAGAACAGATAATATCTGCATCACCGTCATCATCACTGCCAACCAGTTCACCATCAGCAACGCATGGACTAGGTTCGAAGTTCATCTGGGCCAGAGATGTCAACATCGACCGGATCCGCATATGCAAGATGGGCGCGGAGCCGTCGGACATCCCTGGCTGGGGACTGGAGTATAAGCCGATCGCGGAGAAGGTGTTTCGTTCTTGATGGCACAAGACAAGACGATCCCCCGGACGCAGCTTGGGGTAAATAGAACTAGACGAGCAATCATGCAGCTAGGGGATGGATGGCTTATAGTCTCGTGACGACCCTCGCTCTTAATCCTGAGGACCCCATTGTGTAATGACGGAAGACTCAAATCGTGCGTCTTCTAACATAATATATTCTATCCTACTGCCTTTATTAGTGCTCGATCCTCGGGCACCCCTCTAATGATAATGTAGCCTTTTTCCATCTAGGACATACCCTCCTCCTGTCGATACACCCCGGACCACCTATTAGTGTGCACCATCACTGCGGAGAGGCTAGTCTAGTTGAGCCTCAAACTCGTCCTCATACACCGCCGCACTCTCGTCCGTCTTGATCCGACTGAGCTGTTCACTGATATACTTGTCATAATGACTGTCGGCAATGCTCTTTCTACGTTCCTTTTCGAGAACGTCTTCCTGCCCGAATGCGCTAGACTCGGAAACTGCCGACTGGGTCCGCTCGCGGGAAAAGTATGACCTCTCGCCATTTTCTCCAGCGTCACTATCACCAGCAGCGGACTTGGCGTCGCCGTTGACGCTCGAAACAAAGCTGCTACGGTTGCCAATCGAGCGTGAGGTCGACGAGCGCCGCATGCGTGGAGACCTGTGGCTATCGGGACCGGGAGTACCAACATAGGTGTTCTTCCTCGTCATACCACGACTGAGGATATCGTCGAAATAGTGAGCCGCGGCGGTGGACGGCGTTCGTGGTGTCTGAGGTAGACGACAGTTGATGCCAGTATCATGGATCATCTTGGCCATCAGGCCGGTCCAGCCGCACTGGTGCGACGCACCCAGGCCCCTTCCAGTGTCACCGTCGAAGAACTCAAAGAACCACAAGTAGTCCTTCCAGTGAGGGTCAAAGTCCAAGGTATCATTGCCGGCGTTGATAGCGCGGCGACCATCTTGGTCTCGAGCCATCAAATGCTGCAAGCGATGTTGGATTTCCTCTGCCACATGCCCCAAATGCATGTATTCACCCGATCCAGTAGGACATTCGATCTGGAAGCTGGTGCCATAAAACATATAGAACCGCAGGAGGGACTCGACAAGTAGAAAGTTCACCGCAATCCAGATAGGGCCTCGCCAGTTGGAATTGCCACCGAACAACCCAGAGTCGGAGTCTCCTGGGACGTAGCCGACCTTGAAGTGCTGTCCGTTTACGTCCATGCTATACGGATGGTCTTCATGGTACTTTGACAAACTGCGAATTCCGTGCTCGGACAAGAACTCGGTCTCGTCGAGCATTCTCTTCAGGATCTTCTCCAGTCTCTCCTTGCTGACCAAGGACAAAAGCAGGCGCTCATCCTTCCCACGCTTGCGCATGGAAGCAATGTTGCGTTCTGCAACGTCGTGCCTGTTCTCAATAAACCAATCCATTCTCCGCTTGAAGTTGGGGAATTTGTTGATCAGCTCGGGTTCCAATGTGAGGACCGCGTACAGAGGGATGAGACCAACGAGGGATCGGACGGGCAATTGCTGAGACCATGGGCCACCCCATGAGATGGCGTCGTAGTAGAATCCGTCCTCGTCATTCCACAAACTCTTCTCTTTGCCACCCTCACGGTAGGTCATGGCGTCCGAAATCAAGATAAAGTGTTCGAAGAACTTGGATGCAATGTCCTCGTATATTCTCCGATGCTTGGCCAGTTCGAGAGAAATGTTGAGCATGCAGAGACAATAAAAAGCCATCCACCCAGTGCTGTCTGCCTGCTCGAGGACGCCGCCCGTGGGCAATGGCTCGGATCGGTTGAACAAACCGATATTGTCCAAGCCGAGGAAACCACCCTCGAAAACGTTTTTCCCTTCGTTGTCCTTTCGATTAACCCACCACGTGAAGTTGAGCAGCAGCTTTTGGAAGACTCTTTCGAGGAAGTCCAGATCCTGTCGCCCATACATCTTCCGCTCGATCTTGAACGTTCGAAAAACGGACCATGCATGAACGGGGGGATTGACATCGCCAAAGTTCCATTCGTATGCAGGAAGTTGTCCGTTGGGATGCATGTACCACTCTCGAGTGAACAAATCGAGCTGTTTCTTTGCGAACTCCGGGTCGATCATGGCAAGAGGAATGCAATGGAACGCCGAGTCCCAAGCTGCGAAGAACGGGTACTCCCAAGAGTCCGGCATTGAGAGGATATCGTCCAAGTACATATGTTTCCAGTGGATATTGCGGACATTCTTGCGGTTGGGCGGAGGAGGCGGCATGTTAGGATCGCCGTTAGCCCATTGATCCCAGATGAAGTAGTAATGTTGCTTGCACCACAACATGCCAGCGAAAGCTTGCCTTTGAATGTTCCTCAGATCATCAGCCATGGGAAGAGGGCTGATGCGATAGTAAAACTCGTCGGCTTCCTGCCGCCTCTGCTCGATGATATCGTCCAGCAGCTCCTCGTTGAGATAACCGTCGTATTTGCGGGAGAGACGGAATCGGACCACGGCGCATTCACCCGGAGGCACGCCATCACCCTGACCAAAGTCGTACCAAGCAGCGCATTTGGTTCCTGAGCAGCGAGGATTAATGGCCCCTTTCTCTTCATCCACGATCCATCGATGGAAAGCATCCTTGACGTATGGTTGCTTGTTTTTGGCACCATAAAGCTTTTCCGTGTTGGTATCGTTTTCGGTAAACATGAGTTGAGGGAGCACATCCTCGGCGTCCGGACCGCAACCTGGGGAAGGCGACAGCTGGAAGAAGCGTGTGCCGAGTTTATAGTGTTTCGACTGCGCAGTCATGGGCCCGACCATGCGAATGTTGGGTTTGAGCTTGTCCGGTTGATGACCCCAGGTCCAGGTATTGCGGAACCACATGTGTGGGATGATATGCAGGGGCGCTGGCTCTGGACCCCGGTTGTAGGCAGTCACACGAAACAACAATTCTTCTGGGTCGTCCGCCTCCTTCGCCGTCTCGATAAAGATGTCAAAGTACCGATCGTCCTTAAAGGCGTCGGAGTCAATGATATTGAATTCTCGTTCTTGTTTGCCTCGTTTGGCATTCTCCTCGATCAATTGCTCGTACGGGAAACGTCGTTGGGGAAGCTTGTAGAGATATTTCATGTACGCTGTTCATAGATTAGTACGAAACTCGGAGCGGTGGACTGCAGGCCTACTCACAATGTGTTGGCGTGTTATCGAGGTGAAAGTGCGCCTCCTTGATACTCTCGCCATGATTGCCCTGGGGATTGCTGAGACCAAAGAGTCTTTCCTTCAGGAAGTCATCCTTTTCGTTCCAGAAAGCAAATGCCACGTTCTGCAGGCCGTGGCTGTCGCTCACACCTGCAATCCCGTCTTCGCCCCAACGGTAGGCCCTGGACCTGGCTTGGTCGTGCGAGAAATGGCTCCATGCATCCCCGTTGTCGGAGTAGTCCTCGCGGACGGTTGCCCACTGCCGTTCAGATACATAAGGGCCCCATTTCTTCCAGTATTTTGTGCGTTCGCGGTCTTCTTTCAGCCGCTTCTCTTCCTCACAGAGGTATTCGTGGTGGTCGACTACAACCATCTTGAAGTAGTGATAAGGATACTCCGGGGGGATTCAAGGAGGTTCGTTCCGTTATGACGGGCTAGTACATGTCGTAGGTGTTCGGTAGATGAAGCTTCAGGTGGAAGACTCAAACAAGAGAGGATAGCAACACCGTAATTGTGCCACTGCCCGTAACTTGGAACAAAAAAGCAAGAGCTGCTTGATGGACAGCGTAGCCGAATGGAAAGAGCAATCTACCCGGTCCAGGAAAATAAATTGATTTTCTCCGTCTGTCAAAAGTCAATCGTGCAATTGACTTGACCAGGCACAAACCTAGGAACACTGCAGGGAACCAGGTTGGTTTTGGGGCTCGTTAAACGTTCAGACAACGCCAGTCTGCAGCATAAGCGTCAGTGGCGTTGACAGCGAGCGAGAGCGAGGGGCTCGAGGCGGTCCTCCACCCACAACAGGGAACAAAAGACCAACTACTGCCACTGACTGGGGACAACGGTTGATCTATCCACCAACTAGTGGCGATGAGCAGTAGAACTCAAAGTCGCTACAGTGTCTGGACCATCGAAAATCCCATCTCAGCCTTCCCAACGGAATTGCCTTTTTACTCGCCTCCTTCGCTTTCGCCTGCGCTACTGATCTAGAGACTCATCAGTTGGGAAGTGTTAAGCCATTATGGTATTCGTACAATTGTATCTGGTGGTGCTCTAAGTACTGAATGTCGCAGTGCCTGTGGCAGGACTTTGGCTAGTAGAACCCGCTGAGAACCCCAATCGTATTGATATCTCCTTCACCAGCCAGTAATTTCCAGCTACGAGCACCGAACCCCAAAAACCCAAGGTATTGAAAACATCAAACACATGTCCAGCATGAAGTGTCCGCCCTTCAGCTGGCCACAGTAAAGGATATCAAGAGATACCCGGCAACCTGTGCCTATGGTAGTTGTGTCCGCTCCAGATCCTCACTTGAATAATGCCAAAATCTCCTTCATATGCTGCTCACGCACTTCTTGTTTGCTCAGCTGCTTGTGGTTTTGGTTCATCGAGACATCGGCCAGCTGCTGCTTTCGCTTTTGTAGCTCCACGATTTTCCCTTCGATGCTGTCGCGCATTTGGTACCGCTTGACCAGCACCGGTCGTCTCTGGCCAATGCGGTAGATCCGGTCGACGGCTTGCGCCTCGGCTGCCGGGTTCCACATCGGTTCCATGATGAAAGCGCGCGATGCGGCGGTCAAGTTCAGACCCTGGCCGGCTGCTTTGATCGATGCCAGGAGAATCCTGACGCTGTTGTCAGACTCCAGAGCGTCCATGGCTTGCTTGCGGGCGTTGAGTGACATGGTGCCGTCGATTCGCACAAACGAGTAGCCATTGTCGCTAAGTGCCTTTCCAATAAGATCAAGATGTGAGGTGAACTCGGAGAAGACGACACACTTTAGTGGCGGCTCTCCAGCAGCCTCGAGTGGCTTGCTTTCTTCGGTCATGACGGCTATGTCCTGAAGGAGCGCTCTTGTCTTTGTATGAGGACCAGTGTACACTTCAGGCGAGGCTTCATCCCCCTGCGCAATGTTGTCGTCCGGTGCAACGTACACCTCGCGTGCCGTGGATCCACTAAATCCAACATACTGAGCAGCGATCTGTGTCGAGCAGAACGGGCATTGGATCGGATGGTCGTTTGGTAAGCTGTCGAAAGCCGCTTTCTCGGGCTCGAAGCAATCCGCGCACACCAAATCGAAACAAGGTAGGACGAAGCACCGTATGCGATGCTCTTCGTCTTCCATCTCCTCACTTTGCACAGTGTCGCTGCTGACTCGCTTTTCACACTTTCGGCAATTGTCGAGCTGGGCCTCGGCCATGAGGTTCAATGACTCGTACGCCGCCCGACGCGAAATGGTTGGAAGAGCGTCTTCACTATCCACGTCAATAGCATCCGCAGCACTGATGCCTTTCAGCTTTTCCAGATCCTTCCCCTTGAGTAAGTCGCGTCCATGAGCACATATTAATCTCAGAGTCATGATACCACGGAGCACATGGTGTTGAACTCCACTGTTCTTCTCCTTGGTGCTGGCCAATTCCTTGATTTTGACGTGCGCAATCTCTTTGAAGAAGTCATGCAGTTGGCGCTCCTCTCGCGAAAATTCCAGTCTATCCACGAAGTCTTCTCGCTTAGGTAGGTCAATACGGTCGCGTAATCGACGGAGGGTGAAAGAATCCACAAAAACTCGCAATGCCTTCAAGAACCCGGGATCGCCAGCCTGTGCCGGGCCTCGGATGTACTGATTGAAACGTCCAGCTGTGTCATAAGGATAAAGTCGGAGAAACCTAGTAAGTGATCCGAGGTCATCCAAACGGTTTTGAATGGGCGTTCCAGTCAGACACCACCGACGCTCTGCCGCAAGGCTATAGACCGCTTGGGATTGGAGTGCCTTTTGCTCACGAATCGTGTGTGCCTCGTCCAATATGATTCTGAACCAGTTCAGTTGCCTCAAGGGAATTGCAGAGCTCCTGCCAGAAAATTCGGAAGCCACCACGCCGTAGGTCGCAATAACAATGTCGTACTTGGAAAGAATGAAGGGATTGCGTTCTCGACCAGGCCCATGGTAGACGTAATGGGTCATCGTGCCAGGTTTGATATGTTGGACAATTTGGTCTTCCCAATTCTTGACGGTGCTGGTAGGGCAGATGATCAATGTGGCACAAGTGTTGCTTAGAAGAATGTTGTCACTTTTTTCGCGAACCACCTTCGCTTGCCCAAATGCTTTGGCTTCCCCCGTGGTGCTCGCAACCAGAGAAAGGGCTTGAAGCGTCTTGCCCAAACCCATGACATCTGCGAGGAGTCCGCCCAGAACTTGATCGGGCTCTTCTCTCGTAGATATGCCTGTCACAACCTCGTGATAAGTTATGGCACCGGTCCTTGATTTCTTTCGCCGCCACAGCGAAGAGTTCTCTGATTCTGACGCGCCGAATGTTCTTGGGCGCTCGTGCGTCAGCATGAATGTGAGAGCCTGTTTCTGATGGCTTAAGAGAGGTGTTACGATGGTTGAAGGCGGCTCGGTCTCGGCCAAAGGTGCAGCCGCATTGGCGAAAGAATCAAAGAGTTTTGACACTGCCTCTGTTGCCTCTTCGAGAGTCCGAGTGTCTGGAAGGAGGCGAGGCTGTGGACTGCGGGCAAGGAGAGGTGGCATAGCATGTCGCTGAGCATGAGGATTCAGGGTGGGAATGCCGGGCTCTGGCGCCATCGGTGGACGAAACCAGAAGTTGTGCTGACCAAAATGCTTTCCAACTTTCTCGGCATCTCCTCTCCGGCCGTAGAGATTCACGACCATCTTCAGCTGTTCAGAGCAGGGTTGATGAGCCCACTCATCTGGCTTCTTTCGACGATTGACCAATTTTGCCTGCGTCCGAAACCCTTTCAGACCGTCCATGGCAGGCGCTAGAGCGGCAGCAAAGTCCTGGTTGACTCTTCCGAAAGTGGTGTTCCAAGGGTCAACCACGTGGATGACCGTGTCTTTGGAGGGTGTGCGCACAAGGGTAACTTTCATAACCGGCCATTCGTTCTCGCGATGTAGCAAGGACTCGGATTTAGGCTTGGGAGTGAGGTATGCAGCGGCAATTGTGGAAATGTGGCCGTAGCAAACCTCTTGGTCGTCAATCGTACGAGTAGCGACAATCTCAACATCATCATCCCCATCATCGTCGTTGGTAAGATCCACCAGATTGTTCATGGCGGCTTCAGCGGCCTTCTCCGGGTCAGGTCGCATGTACTCGCCAACGATGCCGTTCGTAGGATGATGCGAGAACGTGCTGCGTTTCTTCGCTTGATCAACATCGGGCTCAGGTTCACTGGTCAGTTTGATCTTCTTGCGGGGGTTGTGGACCCGTGACTCGACGCCATACACACTCTCGAGCATCGATTTGGGACCACTGTTCTCGCGGTTAAGGACCCCAGCCGGCGGCGGGGTGTCCAACTTGTCTCCGGAGTTGGCATCAGACATTGTGGGCCTCGGCTTTGACGCGCTCGATATCTTCTGTGAGGAGCGAGGGTTGAGGAGAGATCGAGCGTCGTAATGTAAAGATGCCCTTACAGGGCTCTGACCAAGAGCCGAGTGACCTGGGCGCAAGCTTGGAGATGATGCTGCATTAGACCCGGGCTCTGAAGAAGCAGAGCTGCGGTTGTGAGGTATGCCTGAGGTAAGATCAAAAGTCAGCCTATGTTCCGGCGCGATACAGGGTCAAGTTAGGGTAACGTTCTGACAAGATCATGATCAACTTACCGTCAGGTTTGGCTCCCTTCTTCAAGGACTTGGGATCAAGAAGTAAACGAGCGTTGCTAGCCATTGCGGTGCGGCAGCATATATAACCAATCTCCTAGCGCGGTGAATAGCCAGACAGTGAATGAAGGAGATTTAGCAGGGAAGCAGTGGCGAGTCATGTCGTGGCATCGTCGCCCAATGCACTGACAGTGAATGCGACTCCAGGGACTTGGCGCGCAATGTTGTGGGAGATCTCTCAACAGTGAAGACGAAGTCGAAATATCATTAATGCCGCTTGTACGTGTATCTTGAGCATTAACGTGGATAGCGATTTCAAGAGTAGTTAATCTCAAGGGAGAAGAGGAAGGTCGCAACTACTACCAATTCAGTCTGCACTGCAAGCCTAATATCTTGCCTGAAGCACTGTGATTTGAGGTCTTATGAAATGCAAAAGTCCACTTGTGAGTATGGAAAGTGAAGATGCATTATTAGGAAGTGGCGAGGCTCCCAGGCCAGAAGTAGTAGCCTCCAAGTCGAGGCACATGTTGCAGACGAGGCTGCGCCAAGCCTTGCTTATTAACCACGAGGCTACGGCGAGGCTCATGCATTGTACTACAACTAATACAACCACCGCCATGTGCACGCTATCTACTCAGGGTGAAAATGGAATGCTAGGGGAGACATGAGGTATAAATCGCATCATTAGACTATGTTTGGCGCCACTGACCATGCTCTCTCATGGGATCTTCTCTAGAAGACCCCGAAGCACGAAATAAATGGAGTCGCAGAGCGTTTCTTCCGAGCCGCTGCTACACAAGGGAAGAAGACCAGCCGCCAGAATGACCAAGGTACAGGAGTGAGACTACCACCGACAGTGGCATGGGACGAAATATGTAACAAGGAAAACCGCCTCTGCTTCCTTTCTGACCACTGCCTCGCCGCAACTTTTCACCAACGTTCCTGTCTTTTGGTATATCCACTTGCAGCATCAGCGAGCCATCTGCCTATCTTACCCGCTGTGCTTTTTCTTCTCTGCTGAAAAGGACCAGCCTGTGTCCCACTCTCGCTGTTAGTGCGCCGAGTTTCTGGCTGTGCATTGTCTGAGCCTGTAAGGCTGTTCGCTTCAGAGTGCGCTCCATCATCATTGCTCAGTGTCTGCGCGATCGCTGCATCATCTTCTATCTGCTGCCTCTGCTGCAGTCGGGCCTTTTCTTCCTCTGCGGACAGAGATAGGGAACCCGTATCACGGGTAGCGGCGGAAGTGGATGGAGAGGGCAGGGTCGGCTGTTCTTGCGTTTGGCTCGTGGCCCCACCACCGACCGCCATATGATATGACGGTAGCGGTTCGGTGTGTGGTTCGCCTTCGACAGGCGGCATCGTTGACTGGGAAATCGCAGAACCAGGACGACTTTCTCCGTCTCGTTCGAGTCCCAGCGTAGTGGCTCCAGCGGTCTCTGCTGCGTAGTTCGGGTTGTCGGGGCTATAAGCCGGCGGACCACTCGTGGCTCGACTTGCGTATTGGTCGTTACTCGATGGGCCATAGGTTGAGCCCATGGGCTGGATGCCTTTACTGCGGAGTTTGGCTTCCTGGATCCGTCGCGCGCGGAGCGCCCTCTCTTCATCGCCGCGCTCTTTCCAGTATTGGTAGAGCGGGCCGCGGGAGTATTCGTTGCTGAAAAGGGACGGGGCCATCGTGTGACTGGATGTAGTCAAGGGTAGTATGAGTGGTTGAACGGTGGGAGTAGAGAAGGCAGCCTAATAGTAGGCAGTATCGTACGGGTTGGGGCGGGCTGTGATGGTTAAACAACAAGTGGCGTGGCAGGCAGTGGAATAACGAAAATGAAGAGATGAGAGGCAGGATAGGATCAAGATATCACAAACGGGACCCTTGAGGTCTACTGGAAATGAGTCGGCTGACCGGGTTTCTAGGTATAAGTACAGTCTGGGTCGCTTGAGGTGACGCTGTGGCCTGTGATGGTGTTGATGCGGGGAAGATGTGAGGAAAGAATCCGGGGCATGCTCTCGTTTTCTCGGCGGCACAATACGAGGAGTCGCAAGCAGTCGCTTCAAAAGCCGATGTGTCATGGGTAAGTCCGAATGGGTTTTAATTTGTTGCAGTTTTGCGTATGATGGTCCTTGGATTTGTTGCGGCCCCGATTCCATCAAGTCCCGAAACCCTTTTAAAATATGGCTCATGTGACACCACAAATGCGCATCGGGGATTGATCGACTGCAGACGTCGTCCGCCACACTCACAGCCCTATTTTTGGACGCAAGCACGGGTCGAAATACACACAACAAAACGAAGCAAAACTGGCGCAGTAGGTGGGCGTAGAAGAAGGTCAACATCAATGCCGAAGGAGTATCATTGGTATCTGGAGCACATCCGTCACCGGATTCCGGTGAGTATCATCATGATAACCGTGTTCCGTTCGCATTTTCTGTCCTTTGTGCATATTGCGTTCGCCATTCCGCGCAAAAACTGCAAGACACCATTTAGAACACAAGAGCAGCACCCTTCGTCTTCTTGTCACCACTAGAATCATAATTAGTCTCCGAGGCCACGGACATGGAGGGAGCAGCGCGGCGTACCCCAACTCGAAATGCTTGCAACGCTTCAGCGACAGTTGTGCCTTCGTCTTGCACACGGTGCACTCCAATCTGAGCACGACCTTCTTGGTTGTCTTGGCTTTCTTGTGGAACACGGGCTTGGTCTGACCACCATAACCGGACTGCTTGCGGTCGTAACGACGCTTTCCTTGAGCGAACAAAGATGCCTTCATCCCAATGTTAGCCGAATTTCCTTCTCGATCGCGCGAATGGTGGGCAGACTGACTTTTCCGGCCTTGTACTGGGTGACCTTGTGCTGGGTGTGCTTTTTGCAGGCCTTGCCCTTGCAGTAGGTGCGGCGGGTCTTCGGAACGTTGACCTGGCGAAAAAGAAATATTAGTATATTGTTGACCGAAACATCTCGCGGTGGAATTAATCGGAAATCTCGTCCTCCTCTTCGCTTTGCTCCTTCACATCTCGCAAGGTTGAACCGCATAGAAATCGTTGAAATCTCCGTCGGAGGAGATGGACGAAGCATCCGGAAGAGCAGAATTCGCCGGTCGCACACAAATGGCCCAAATACGTGTCTCTCAGCTCAAGGTTGTCCGACAAAGATGTACACGAACCGCCCTTGCGCCGCATCCCGAATCCAACTGCAATGAATGCTGAATGGTGTTCAACTCACCATTTTGACTGATTGATGGTAGCGTTCCTTGAGGCGGCGGTGTTGTCGAACTGATGGCGGATGTCCAGATCTGAGGTCGACAATGTCGGTGCAACTTGTGAAGCCCGCAGCCAGATGCCAAGACGCACATTGCGAACAAAAAAGTGCGTGTCAGGACCACCAAGAAAGTTTGCCGAAGGTAATCGGTCATGTGACTCGACTCGAATACGGACACGGATTTACTTTCAACCGTTCCGCTCGGGGAACTTTAAACTTGGAAGTGCCATCAAGGTGGGTCGTGGGAGCTCTACGCAGCCGTACTCCCTAACTCGACATGCCCAAGCCTGCCTTGTTGGTGCTATTGCGTCCCCTGTCGAACATTTTCTTTGTTTGGCGTCAGGGTGTAGGCAGGCTGGGGAAGTCGTGTTCAATTAGAGGGTAAAATGGCAAATATCGCGTTCGAAGACCTCTCTGGAGCCTCCACTCCTGTAACATCCAATCCATATGATGGATTGATCAACGCTTGTCATGGGGATCCTGTCCGTATTGCTATTCTACATTCCATCATCCTTTCTGATCGTTTCTCCAGAAATTAATTCAAGAACGGTACTCGGCTCACCGAGAGGCTAGAAACGCCCAACAACGGGAAAAGATACTCGGCCCGGATTTCACCGGCTGGACCTTGGATGAGTATCTGATTAAGTTGGAAGGTCCGCAGAAGGATGAAACCTTCCAGGATCCGCGGCATTGTCTCGTGTTCTGGGGAAGGCCTCCCGCAAAGGTCAGGAACTTGGTCAAAGTGATCCAGACCAAGCTTCTGGACGCTGCCCCAGGTACGTTTGATTCGTGGGCACCTTAACTGGATATGTCGACTTACAAGCTAGATATTTGGATCATGCCGCCGGACAACCTGCATATGACAGTAATGGAGGTTGCTCATTCCAAAACTGAAGAGGAGATCGCCGGTCTGGTGGATGCTGTAAAGGCCCATTATAAAGATATTGCCGACTACACAATGTCGCACCGTGCAAGACTGGTGAAGCCACTGCTCAGTTATGATACTGCCGCTCTAGCATTGAGCTTTGTCCCGGCGGCGGGCGAGACCACTTCGTATCGTCGCACTGCAAAGGATGATGAGTACACGTACCACCACCTCAGGCGAGACACTCATGCAGCACTTACCGAAGCTGGAATTCAGGTTGGCTCAAGATATGTCGTCCCCTCAGCGCATCTGACGATTGCGAGATTCAATTCTCCAAACGTCTTTGGCGAGGACCCGCTCGAAAAGAGCGTCACCCTCGATATCAAAAAACGGAAACATTGGATCAATGAGCTGGAATTGATCAACAAATGGCTTGAGGTGGAGTACTGGCCCGAAGAAGGGCATCTTATCAAGCCCGGTGGTGAGTGGGTGGTGGGCGAAGAGAAAGGCCTTGACTTCCGAAAGGGCACGTTATGGTACGGCGGTGGTGAGACTGTTTACCTCGGGGAAGGCTTCGTCCACGAGGAAGTCGTTGCAAGTTGATGAGAAAGTGTCCCCGGCAACAGAAGGGCGGTCTTTTAAAAGATTGAATGAACCGGCGAGGCACTTGACAACTCGCCCGCCGTTTTGGAGGAGTTATGCCATATATCATTCTATGACCTATTAACGGCTGTGCAAAGGAGGGGAGGTGGATGGGCGATGTTCCTTGCCGGCCATTTCGACAACGGTAGGAGAGAGTCTTGAGTTATCTGGCCTTGAGCTTTTCTCTCTGTGATGCTTAGAATTGGGATCCTGTCCTCTTATCAGTATACGATAGAATAAGGTATATCCGGTGCTTCTGCCTGGGGCATATTTGGGTTTGAGATTGAGCCGTTGATGGCTACGTGGTTGTGCGGGCAGGCAGTCTGCCAGACAGCCACTCATATCGACTTCGGAATACTATCGAGTACATACTCGCTCGACGTGTCTCCCATGATGAAGAAAGCAACATATCTTTGTACCTAGGTAATGAGAATAACCTTGAACCTGACTAATAAGTAAAGCATAAGCTTCGGGTCGCAATGACGCTGTGATGACGCTCAGGAAGGAACCCGCACAACATGTCGTGATTGTTAAGCAGAATACGCGGAGGGTCATCACCGCCCGTGCGATAAAAGGATAAATAAACATACTGCCCTATCCAGGAACCAGATGGTTCAAGAAGACACCCAGCAAGTCGCTCGAGCAGGCATTATGGCTGGCGTCAAGGTAGTCAACCGGGCCGCATACTTGAACCGCGAAGACCCGGAGATCAGGATCCATTATGTCGAGTCTTACCCGCCATCCAACCAGCAAAAGAAAGGCACGATTCTGCTAATTCATGGCTTCCCGGAAACATCATATCAATTCCGTCATGTAATGAAGCCCCTGGCCGAGGCAGGATACCATGTCATCGCGCCGGACAAGACGGGCCACGGATTCAGCAGCAAACCCATTGGCAACCTGCATCAGCAGGATCCATTCACGAAGAAACAGCTGGCAGCAGATCTGCACTACCTTGTGATGCATCTCATCGGAGTCAAAGACAAGATCCATCTCGTCGGTCATGATATCGGCGGAATGGTCGCGCACGCGTATGTGTGTCAGTTTCCCGAAGACGTAGCCAGCGTCAACTGGGGAGAATGTCCACTGCCAGGGTCGACCATCTACGAGAGCCAAAAGCACACACGAGACCTATGGCACTTTGACTTCCAGAGCCACCACCCAGATTTGGCTGTTGCGTTGGTCCAAGGGAAGGAGAGGATCTACCTCAAACACTTCTACGACCGGCTCACGCAGAACCAGGGCGCCTTCACACCCGACGTGGTCGACTTTTACGTCTTGCAATTCAGTGCCCCCGACGCTTTACGCTGTGCGTTCCTCACTTATCGGGCCTTCGAGACCGACGCGCAGCATAACAGAACGTGGAGGGACGAGACGGGAAAGGTGAAGGTTAGGGCCATGGTGCTTTCGGGTGCGGGTAGCTTGTTTGTCGATGTCGCAGGAGACATGGCACGAGAGTTCTACGACAATGTCACTGTAGGTGTTGTACAGGAGTCGGGTCATTATCTGGCGGAGGAGAACCCCGAGGGCTTCGTTCGGGAGGTATTGAGGTTCATTGAGGCTGAGGCTTGATTCTGGCTAGATACTTATAGTTTAGATCGGTGTACAATACAACTACCCCCGATCTGGCCGTCCACTTCTTGAGCCAGAAGACGGGGAAATCGAAAGCGACCGAAGATGCGAATTGTCAAAGTGTCCAATGAGATGAACTTGAAGTTGGCTGACCTGGGAGAACACCGGAGCGCGGGCCGGGTTGAACAACAGAGAACGATGGAGCGATGTCGTTTCGTTCTTAATTGCTGCTGCTGTATTGGACCTCGGCATCTGCTCGAAACTCCACCGTCGGCTTTCAACTGCGACTCGACTGACCTGCGCAACGGCCAAGTCTACCATCTTATATCTCCTTCAGAGACACTTCTCTCTTCTCGTACTTCTTGTTATACAGTATCTATACAGCGTCCACAAACAGAGCCCTCGCATTCCCGATCGAACACGGAAGTTCACCATCGACTAGACATCCCCACACTTCATCAACACGATCCATTGTTTGCGACCACAGCAGGGACACAACACGATCACAGTCGTTCCCGGTCTCTAATCACTTACAAAAGCCTGCTGCTCGAAGACCATTCAGTCGTCAGCGGACGCCATTTGGAATTCAATACCTCGTTCAACTCTTGCAGTGGTGTACCCCGTTACGAACCCATTTCCCATTGATCTCTCCGACGGCGATCACCCCGAGTTTCCCCAACTAAAGGGTATCCTCAATCGCGACCTCCAAAAGAGCACAAACCACAACCTGGTCGAGACAAGGACGCGCAATCGTCCCGGTCGATCGTCCATCCTCAGCTCTCTCATACACATACGTAAATCCAGAACAAAACCAAAATGTCAAAGACCTTCACCACGGCCGAAGTGGCCAAACACACCGCCAACTCCAATGAGGGCATGTACATCATCATCGACAACGGCGTGTACGACGTGACCAACTTTGTCGACGAGCACCCTGGCGGCGCGAAGATTTTGAAGCGAGTCGCTGGAAAGGACGCCAGCAAGCAGTTCTGGAAGGTATGTTTCTGTGTCTATCTATTTATCTACGCGCATTACATGTGGGAGAATCGATGGCGGCTAACATGATATGATGGCTCAACTCTATAGTATCATAACGACTCGGTTTTGAAAAAGTACTCTCCGAAACTGAAGATTGGCGAGGTCGCTGAGAAGGCGAAATTGTAGACAACTCGCGGATCGGAATCTCGGATCGCCCGTCTCGCAACGGCTGCCCCAGACGCAGTGGTTGATGTGGTATAAAGACGGGCTAGATGCGGAGACTCGGAATGACGACTTTGGTCTGTATATATGTAAAAGGAAGGGGGAGGATGCCTGCATACATTGCTGGTATGGAAAGACGAGGCCAAGGGGAGCCACAGGACGAGCGAATGGTACTTGATTGTGAGGCCAGAGTCCGTCTTCAAGTCAGCGCACCACCATAGATGATAAAGGCAGGCATGCTGCATCAACGAAGAACAAACCTCCGAAAGCGACGAAAGAACCCGACCCAGCATATATCTGCGAATATATACATATATTACTAGCATTTGGAGTTGTTATACCATGCCGATTAGTTCACCGGGGGAGAGTCTGATACAATGTGCACTGCGGGATTAATTGTAGATTCATGCATTGCACGTCCAGTTCAGACAGGTTTATTTGTGTGTCGACGGGCTCGATGGAGATTGGAAGGCGGAAATCAATTCTATAGTGCAATTCGGGTAGATGTATATGCGCTGCGAGTGCTTGCAAGATATGGGTATCAAACTTAGCAATACTCTGCAGAGGTCTCCTAGGACTTCCGCCGCCTTCTCCATGAGAAACCGAGCCGACCAGTTCCTGCATTTTATTCCTCCCCAGCTACACCTGCTCAGAAGCTCTTGAGCAAAGCTGAATTGGATTGGATAGGATAGGATGAGGAAGTGTACTGTACCTTGTAATATTAGGCACCTAGGTGTTAGGGGTCCTCAGCTGCCGATTTTGAACCCGCTAAAAGCGGCCCACCTGTCCAGGCAAGTTGAAGGGTACTGTACTGTACAACCAATAGACCGGAGTCCAGTCTTTGGCGTCTGTCATGGAGAGAAAGACGTTCACGAGTCATCCAGCATACATTGAATCATGCGCTGCAGTGGCATGTTGTGCAGTGGCGAGAAAACTGGACATGTCCGTCTCCAGACACATGTAGTGCCGAGGAGGCTCAGATTGGTCAGGCAGGGATTTTGGACCCAGTTGGATTGGTATTAACATGGTCCAAAAACCCTGATGAAGACGGCAATTTCAACTCTGGTCCCAGACATGGAGTCGGGCGGCTGCCATGACCCTGGGGTACGGGACATACTTGGAATGCCGACTTGAAGTCGATGCTGAATGATCTTGATCTTGCTCTTTCTCATACACTTCCTCACCTGGGTCATGATAGTTCCACCTGCTGTCGTTGCATAAGTGTCCCAGCACCAGCATCGGCGATGTCGGACACAGATTCCCCATGGCACCTGGAAGCAGATGGGAGAGGAATCCAATCTGATCTGTTGCACCGACGGAAGCGGTTATGAAGATGTGCCATTCACGATGGGCTGCGCCTGGGCCTGTGTAGTATTTTCTTCTGCCGGAGTGACTTTGGCATCATTGGACTCGGATTTGTTGTCAGACGTGGATTTGGATTTGTCAAGCTGTGCTTGCTTGTTCTGCACGATGCGGAGCAGGTTGCGCAGGAGCACGACGATGGTGACTTTGCCAATGGCGGGGACATAGATGGAAGCTCTCTCTTTGACCTCGGGGCCGAAGTTCTGCACAAGACCACATCAACGGTTAGCAACACTTTTTCACAGAAAAGTGGAACGAGCTTGTGATCCGGGGAATTTTCAAATAGCAATGCAGTGCAATGCTACAAAAAACATGAAGTGGGTTCAGCTGGGCCTAGTTCTGGAACGGAATCCTGAAGGGTGCAGAGTACAGTACATACCTTCTCACTCGAGAAATTAATACACACTGCCCCATCCTTGAGCAAGTGACACGGGAATTTGTATTTATCCCCCGGGACACCAGTGATAACAACGTCACACAGGGGCGCACAATTCTCAATAGTCCAGCCTTCCTTCTCGACGACTTCATGCTTGCGCTTCCGGATTCCCTCGCCACGCGTGAACTGCTGCACGCCCGTGACATCGACACTATAAACACAAGCGCCATCGTTGGCCAGCAGGGCCGCCAGCGGCCGACCGACCACTTCGGACCGATTAACAACACAAATCGTGCGCCCGAACAACCTGTTTCCGTAGGGCAGGATCGTGTTGTAAATGTGCAGATACTCCAGAATCTTAATCACCGCCAGCGGCGTGCATGGCAGGATGGATTTCATGGCTTGCTCCTCGTCCAGAAACCGGATGTTCTGGTACATGTTGAAAATGTACTGGTGACTGAGTCCCTCGACGTCCTTGGACACGTCCACGATTTGCTGTAAGTATTGGTCTTGTCGGTTGTTGAAGATCGGGTAGTAGACGATGATTCCGTCGACGGAGTCGTCGGTGTTGGCTGCCATGATTGTTTCTTCGACGTCGTCTTTTGCCACGTTTTTTAAGGAGTAGTCGAAGCCACTTTTGACACATAATAGGCATTGGTTAGGACGTCCGCCTTGCATTGATAAACGACCCATGAGAAAGAAACACCAGTCACAACCAACAAACACCGGGTGACCAACAAAACAGCAGATGCCGACTCCATCGCTCTCCACAAGATAAGACGCCAACACAAAACACAGCAAGCAAAAGCAACAAAAAGCCAGACTTACTTGTCTTTGGCCGTCTTCTCCGTCCAGTCCGCATATACCTTGGCCGCCGGGTCGTTATTGGCAAGTATACCGAGCAAATGTGGTTTGCGACCGAGTGTGCTGAGGCCCGCCTGCACTTCGCTGAGGAGGCCTTTGGCGATGTTTCCGGCCAAGATGACCTTGCACGGGTGCGCGTCCTTGGACATGTGGGCGGATGTGACTGTATATATCACCGCGAGGCAGATTTCAGTTGACGAGCGCCCAAAAGTTTGCGAAAATCGTTCTCAGAAAATCTTTCTGATAAGGGTCCCGTTTCGGGAACTGCAGGTGACGTGCATGGCACGTGGCAATGCTTGGCAGGGGTCAGCCTTGCTGAGTCAGATCATTACCAGGAACTTGGGAGACGACAACGGGTCAAAGCAGAAGCTAAGGGAGTGTACAGTCACAGGGTATATTCATGTCACTGGCTTGATAAGTAGCTAAAGTGTTCTGTCCATCATATCTTGCTCTGCGGCTTGCCCTCCCCCTTTGGAACCTTTTTTTCCACACCCAAAGAGTCAAGGTCTTTCTTCTTGTAATAATGAGGGGCCACTTCTATCAGCCACTCCGGTTTCAGCGGCATACAACTCCTCATGTATTCTTTGCTTGTCAGGACCAGTTCGTGATAGATCAGCCACTTCGGCCGGCTCTCGATGAGCACACTTGAAGGATGAATGTAGACGACTTGTCCATTCTTCACGGTCCGATAACTCTGACCATCCCGCTGCATTCTGGCTGAATGAGGAAAGAATCCGGCTGTGATTGCTTTCTGGATGGGTTCGATGTTGGATGATCCTCCACAACTCTTCGAGGCGTCCACCTCGACCCGATCACACAGCCTTGCCAGTTGATCCCGGACATCTCGTGCCCTGGTCAGACTTCTTTGCTGTAGGAAATTTTCCTTGGCCCAAACATAGCTGTAATCCGAGTCCACCCATTCCTGGAAGACATTCAATAGCGTCAAATGGTCCCCACCGTCTTTGTTGGTAAACCTTGCCCTCGCACTGTCGGCATGGATCTTCTTGTCCTTGGGTCGAAAGAATAGCGCCGACGCTTCGCCCAACATTGCAATAATGGAGAGTATCTCGTCCACACAGCCATACTTGTCAGCAGCCAGAATGGAGCGTGCAAGCATAGGATCTGTGGGAAACTCCGCCATTTGACGACCGATCTTGGTCAGCTCGCCAGCATTATTGAATGCACCCAGCGCGTACAACTGTTCAATAGCCCGCACGATCGTATCCGTGGGGGGAGGATCCATGAAATCAAAGTCGAGAAGATCGTTGATTCCCAGGCTTTTGAGCAAAAGGATTACTCCAGTCAGGTTGGTCCGTTGGATCTCTGGTGTCGTATTTTCTTCCAGCTCGTTTTTGTATGCCTGCGCCGTGTAGAGTCGGAAGCATTTGCCGGGACCGACACGACCGGCTCGACCGGCACGTTGGCCAGCAGACGCACGACTGCAAGGCACCACCACCAAAGACTCCATACCCGTGCGCGGGTTGTACTGGTTTTCTTTCACGAAGCCAGGGTCGATCACATATACAATCCCATCAATCGTCAGAGAAGTCTCGGCAATGTTGGTGGCGAGCACCACCTTCCTGGCACCAGGCGGGGTAGGCTCAAAGATTTTGGCTTGCAGGTCCGTCGGCAAGTTGGCATAAATCGGACAGATGATCATCTCTTTGATCTTATTTCCGAGCTTGCGGGCCGTCTCCTGCAGATTCGCTTCCATTGCCTCAATCTCCTCCTGACCGGTAAGGAAGACGAGTATGTCGCCAGGGCCTTGCGTGATGTGGATTTGGAAAACAGTGGTGATGGCGGCAGCAAGATAATTGGCTTCTGGTTGAGCTGTATAATGAATATCCACCGGGTATCTGCGACCAGGGATATTAAAGATTGGTGCGTCATCAAAGTATTTTTGAAACTTGTGAGCATCCATCGTAGCGGAGGAAATCAGAAGTTTCAAGTCAGGCCTCGCTCGGGCGATATCTTTCAGCAACCCACAGGCGATATCTGTACTGACAGTACGTTCATGTGCTTCGTCAATCATAAGGGCTGAGTATTGGGATAATTCCGGATCAGTCAGGAGTTCTCTCAGCAGCATACCGTCGGTCATGTACTTGAGCACCGTCTTATCGCTTGTATTGTCCTCAAAACGGATGGCATACCCGACCTCGTTCCCTAGTCGCTTCCCCATCTCTTCGGCAACTCTAGCAGCGACAGACATAGCCGCCACTCTTCGTGGCTGCGTACAGCCAATCTTCTTTCCGTCCTTGGTGAATCCAGCTTCATGGAGATATTGGGGGATCTGCGTGGTCTTCCCGCTTCCAGTCTCGCCCACGATGATGAGGACTTGATATTTTTTGACGGCCTCAATGATCTGATCTCGGAACTGGTAGACTGGGAGGCTTTTTCTTGTCTCCTCGATGCTCTTGGCTTTAGCCTCTGCGGCACTTAATCTCTGAGCTAGTTCTCGCTGCTCCTTCGTCATCCCCTTGCCTAGATCTCCGCCCACGGTCTCGGCCATGACGAATTTCATCTGCTGGCTCTCATCAAACACGTAGCCATATTCGCCTTCGTCGACAAACTCGGCTCGTTTGATCTGGGCCTCCGCTCTCTTGGTCTGCTCTTTCTCCCATTCCTCGTGTTCGGTGACGTACCGCTCTCGGCCACTTTCATCTCTGTCCACGTAACGCTGATACAGAGCTTGCTCCTTCTTGCGCTTGTCAATCTTCCCTTTCTCCGTGATATAGTCTTCGGGGAGAGCATAGCCATCAAGATGATCGTCGATACTCAATCGCTCCTCAGCGATACGTAGAATCTCCTTGTTGCGTGCAAATTCCTCCTTCTCCCGTTTCGTCAGGTTGGGATTGTCTCTCAGCTCCGCTTGCTCTTCGGCGACCTGCTTCCGCAAAAGAGCGAGTCTCTCCGCTTCTCTCTTCTTCAAGTAATCTTGTCTTGACCGGAGCCGCAAGTCGGGCATGGCTGCCTCCCTGGCCGCGGCGTCTTCTGCCAATGCCCGCCTTTGCGCCGTCGCACTGCCTTTGCTTGTTCTGTCTTCCACTATCTTCTTTGCTCGTTCTTCATCTCTCTTTGCCAGCCGCTTGGCGAACTCATCCCGTTCCCGTGCATCCGCTTCCCTTTCTCGTCGTGCCTTTTCTTCTGCCGATTCTGGGGGCGAGGGACTTTTCACACGGTGCGACGACGAACCGTCGGACAGTTTGACACGTTTGGAGGAGGACTCCTCGAACTCCGGGCCGTTGCCTTGCTCGTCATGGTCAGATATCTCTTCGTCTCCCCATCGGTCCTCGAAGTCTTCATCGTCGCGACGCCGTCTGTGAGCGGTGTTTCTTTTGTGGGATTTTATATGACGTTCGCTGGACTGCTGCTCAGCCATAGTCAAGAAGCGCTGTCAGGCCGATTCCTGAATTCACCTGGGAGGAATGAGGGCGGCGTTATAGCCAGCGGGGTTGTTCCAACCTCAGTGGGACAGCCGTGCGGAAATGAACGTTCGGAAGAGTATCGGGGGAGTAGGGGATGCGAGACAGCCTGAGGGGCGCATGAATAGACCCAGCCTGAGGTCCGCGAGACTATGAGATCGCTTTGTCGCCGCCTAAGTAAAGGCAAAAGCTATACACCACCGGCACTGCTGTACATGGGCTAACTTTCGACTTCGTCTCCCGCCACGGCCTTTGCCAAGATGCGGCTGTGTATTACATAAGCAAGGCTGCCATCTGGTCGCCACGAAACTCCTTCCATCTCCGACATTGTAGAACTTCGGAACCGTTTACGAAACTAATCAAGGGTTGCTTAGATCTAGCCTATCATCGCATACGCTCATAACGAGGTCACGTTGAGTTCATATTGCGAGCAACGTGGTGTATGGACGCCGGCTCATCGAGCACTTCCGGATCTGACCATAACCAACTTCCATCGACCCTACCAGCGACATATCACCAAGAGCACGAATACTACTATGCCCCTGTTTCGTTGTAGAGACATGATATACCAGAGATACCCAGTCTTTTCTGTCGCATTCTTCCATTTTGAAACTCTCTTCAATCCTGTAATCCTGGTCCAAATAATGGCGTTAATTGGCAGTTGTCTCTCTACGACAAATCTAGACAACCAAATCAATTCTATGCATCATCGTCGTCGTTTATGTCGTCAACCTCCCTGAGCCATGCGGCTCGTGCATCGACAGCTTCCTTCCTCACGTCTCGTTTCGGATCGTCCAGTACGCTGGTAAGGCCGTGCAACACCTCTCGCTTCAATCCAAGAAGAGGATTCGCCCTGGAGCCTGTCTTGCCAACATACTTGGGCAACAGCCCAAGACAACGCGCGGCAAGTCTGCGGGTTGTTGGAAGGTTGGCAGTAGGAGCAGTCTTCGCTGCTTTCGAACCTAGAGATGATCTGGACTTAGGCAATGTGGCAACAGCGATCAACCGCTTGACCAAGGCGGGAATATGCCCGCTCTCCTCCAAAGCCGCCGGGTTGTTTGATATCACCACAGCCAAGGTCTCCAGGGTGGCTGTCTTCACCATCTGATCTGTCACGTCCAAGGACTGGAGAAGAAGGGGTAACAAGGTGGGCAATTCTGGCATCACAATGTTGGATGGCACACTTGCCAGGATGCCGCTGAGCGCTATGAGATAGTTTTCTTTCTCGGTCGGGGACTGAGAAGCTCTGAATTTCTCGGATATAAGGGGGGTCAGCATCTGGAACACACGTTGTGGAGCAAGCAGCCTAATCTGCGCGAAGTTCTTCCTAGACAGGACATCGTCTGAGGATAGAATAGTGGCAAAGCCCATGGCTGCCTTCCGACAGACCTCCGCGGGATAATGCCCTTCATCAAGCAGACCAACAAGGCTGGTGAGGTATTGATCTGTCTTAGGACTGAGTCGAAGGATCAGGGCCTTGATTAGTGTAAAGGCAGCTCGAATGTTGAAGTCGCGGGGTGGGGACCCGTCCATTGGCTCATCCTGAAGATTGGACAGCGTGTTTGAGAGGAGATTGTCCACGAAGTCCAAGTCTGCCGTTTCAACGTGCTTGTTAACGTAAAGAGCGATCTGCAGAAGACAGCTTTGAGTAATCCCACGGCTGGTGGATTTAGAGGCGAATAATATCAGTTGGGTGATTGTCTGGGGTATTTGTGTCTTGTTGAGAACGAAGGATTGTGTGTTCCGCGGAATTGCTGCCAGGAGCCAGGTTGACAGAATGGTAACAGTTGGGGGCTCCAACAGGCTCAAAAGGTCGACTGACTGCTTATCCTCAGTGCTGTCCCGGAATAAGAGATATATATTCTCTGCAGCTAGTTGAACCTTATCAGGCGCAGAATGTCGGATGATCAGGTTCATGATGCGGCCTACCAGATCAAGCACGGCTTCGTTGGTGAGTGGGCCGCTTTTGGCTTCCGTTGTTCTGCGAGAGATGCCGATGACTACACGATCGTAATATGCATCGAGGGACGAGTTCGCCGCAGTTGTAGCACGATTCAACACGTAGAAGATCGTGCCCAGCACGGAACAGGTATAGGGGAAGGATGTCCTGTTGTCTGATTTGCAAAGGAGATCAACCTTGTTCAAAAGCCGCCGCATTAGAGTCTCTTGCAAGCCCCTTTCGACACTGATCTCAGCCAGTCCTTCAAGAACCGGATTATAGTCGTCTGGGACGGCTTCGTCTTCTGAATCCGGCAGACGTGCCAGGAATGCTGGAAACGCGATATCAGAGATCAAGGCCGGCTTGAAGTGTGATATCTCTGCCAGCGCAGCCATTGCTTTCTTTTTGAGTTCATCACGGCCGTATGACTCTTCTTTCAGAACAATATCGTTGAAATACTGGACGAAAAGGCCAATTTCATCATCCGAGAGCATTGATCTCATCTTCGAAATCAAAAGCAGACCGTTTGCCGCCGTTAGACGAAATGACACCTCTTCTTTGACCGTGCCCATCAGCGCTTGACTGTAGAGGGCCACAAATTTGTCTTTGAAATCAATCATTATGTTTTCACGACCTTCAGGGTTCCTTTCGCTCAAGCCCGTCCATGACCCATAGACCTCAAGAGAAGCTTCAAACAGCAGGTTGGTAACCTCAAGAACAGCTCTCTGCTGTACCAAGCCCTGTGAAGATTGGTGTATCGTAAACAGTGCCGGGCCAACCGCTTTGATCACAATCTCGAATGCCGGTACCGAGGCTGAAGCAACTGCTTTCAGAATAGTCCCTGATGCCTTCGCTTGGCGTGATGCTGGCTCTTGCAGATGTTCCAGACATTCTTTGGTGATCGGCTTGAGATACTGGAGGAGTGGTGAGTTCGGAGAACTGGGTGCAGTGGTAGAAAGGCACCGGGCGATGTTGCTAAGCACGCGCAGTGCTTCCTCGGCCAATTCCGGTTCCTGTGCCTGTAGAACTTCGAACTTCACAGCATCCCACAGAGTTATGGAGTACTGGCTCATGGTCGCAGGGTCATAATTGCCGGCACATGCCGCAAGAGTCTGCAGAACATCTTTCTTCACTGTATTGGATGTCGAGTCAAGGCGATCCAACATGTTTGGGAAGGTATGGGGGGCGAAGGTAGAGGTGGATGCCAGGCAATCGCGCAGCCTGTCCTTGAGGTCCTGGGCGGTTATGCCATATGGATCGTTCGGGGGTGGCCGAAATGTGATGGGAAAATAGGCGTAAACCGAGTCGAACATCATCTCGACATGCTTCGTGATGTCCCACTCCACCATGAGGACCCGCAACATTGAGAAGATGAGCATAAGATTCCGAGGATCCTTTTCGCCAGAAACGAGTTCTGTGATCCCTATAAGTGATTCCTCGCCCATGTCCCTGATGGCTTTGCGACGGTGTTCAAGAAGTTCATTGACCAGCTGAAGAACCCGGTATCTGCCCGCCTGGTTGCGTGTCTGCAAATCCGAGAAGTGCTCAAATATCGCTCTCAACACCATTTGTGCCATCTCATTTGTAAATCTGTCCAAGCTCTGCAGCTTGGACAGACCATCGATTGCGCCGCCATCCTCGATCCGATCGCACAGGAATTGGCACAAGACCTGGATTTGCTGGCGTGAAAGGTATTTTGGGGGCAGCGCAGAGATCACGGCGACAAGGTAGGAAATAGCCCTGGCTCGAATTTTGTCGTCGCCATCGTTGATGTATTCGCCCAGAGACTGGACGACGTCTATCAGGGTAGTCTGCCGTGTTTCCAATTCTTTTTCGGTCAGTGCCACTCGAGAAACAACTGCGCATGATATGAAGACTTACTCTGGGCGGTCGACTTTGCGATTTCCGCAGCCTCACGTTTGTCGCTCTCAACCGCAAGCACATAGTCCCGCGCGTCGGATAGAGCCATGATACATGGTTAGTGGTCGGTCAAGGACAGCGGCGGGAATATTTATTTGCAGAATGCAAATAATGACATGGGTACAGTTCCTAGCAGCACATTGTTCAGTACCACTGACTGGCCTGCACTGGCCGCCCCGGAGTCCCACCTTTACAAAAAGAACGAGATTCACTGGGCCGCAGGGTGCGATTTGATCGTTCAAGTTCCCGCGAAACTGATACGACAAAAAATTCCATCCGTTCGCCAGAGTTTCCTCACCGGGCTAGAGAGGGCAGCCCTTCCCTACCCCCCATCAGCCTCCCCGTCTTTGGATCCCGCTTCAAGGCAACCCATCCTCATGCAAGATGAGATACGCGACCCCGATCTTAGTTCTTAATACCATGGCGGACTACTAGTATTGCGAACCTTTCAAGAGTGGCCTGATGCTTCCTGCTTATCCTGGTCATCTCGAATTGCTTCCTTCCAGTTATGTCGAAACACTGGCGTCTCAACTCATCATGGACTTCCTAGGTTGGTACCCATCCGCATGTCCATGTCGCATGAATACGTTCCAGGGTTTTGCCTAGGTAAGAAGTTGGTGTTTGCGTACCGCAATGTCACCATCAAATGACGGCCCATGCCCCAGAGTGCTCTTTCCGTGACTGCTGGTTGCCATGCACTATCAGAACCAGCTCCAGAAGGACACGAACAACCTCCAACGAGCTTGAGGGCGTATAGCCGACATTTCCCTTTGAGCCTCCGGCGGACGGGAAAACTGATGATGGCAATGCCCTGGAGATAGGAAAAATACCCTTTGCCTCCGTCAGGTCGGAATCCCAGCTATTGCAAGGGCACATTCTCAGCAGCATTCACATGCCGCATGCATTGCTATCATCTTCACTGGTTTATGCAAGCTTCAACAAGACGCTGTTGGTTTCCATATCTTAGGTTCGCCATGAGTCTTGCATGTCACACCCCAGCCCTTTGTGAAGGGGTAGTACACAAGCACCACTGCAAACGCACGACGTTACTCCGTTTAAGGAACATGGAGACGTTGCAGGTAGGCAGTCATGTGGCAAACGGGCTGCTTGAACGCCATACAAGGTGAGAAACCACAGGAGTATATATTGCCTTTGATTTCAGGTTTCGGGATTAGATTTGCTTCAGGAACAAGCACTCGTCTCTGATGAGGAAAACAACCTGAACAAAGTCTGCAACATCCACACTTCTTGACATACCTATATCATAATGTCAGGTTATTACGGTAGAAGTCCTCGCAGCGAACAATCCAGCTCTCGAAACCCCGATCGAGAACGGGAAGGACAGCGCCGTGACGACCACCGTAAGCGTGAGGAAGAGGAACATGATCGAGACGAGTACGACCATGAAACCAGGTATGATCCCGAACGAGAACAGAGGCTCAACGATGCGTACGACAACTTCAAGACCGAATACGTACGTGAACAGAAATTTAAGTACCTTTGGTCAGAGGAAGGAGCTTCAGCAGATGAACGCACCGGATCGTACGGGGACCGCGCTGGTTGGTCGGACCCGCTGGAACGCACCCTCGAGGACAGAGTGGATCGACTTGCATGCAGCGATGACAATAGACGCACTATGGACGCGAACTCAGAGAATCGCATCATCGCCAGGGACTTTGCTTATGCTGCTGATGATCGTCGGAGCAGAACCTATGAAGACCCACGGCGCTCGTATACCCCTCGCACCTCTCTAGATGACGGGGCATCCCGTGCATCTGGGTCTTCGAAGGACAAAAAAGGGAAAAGACGAGCTTGAAGGTCGAGATCCCATGGCATCATCCCAAAGTGTGTGGGATACGCTAGCTAGACAGTAGATGCCATACCAGATCACGGAGGGCATTCTCTAGGTCTCTTGCTCAAGCGAGTCTTACATATTCTGTCGTAGGGCACGCCGCTCTTAATAAGGCCAGCAGCCCCAGCTCACAGCTTCCTGGCTCTATGAACATAGTAGGCATCATAACATGAATACCATCCATTAATCTCATAAATTCGAAACGTTAAAAAAGCTCCTGTAGACTGCACTAGAGCTTGCTTCCATGGAAACTGTGGCCCATACCTAGGTAATCTAGCTGCGGGGATGTATGTATAAACTATTCTCAAGGAGTGGAACTGCATGGGGTGCAGCTCACGCTGATGGAAACGAGTTTAAAATCGAACAAAGTTAGGCTACAAGCTACCTTCAAGAAATTCGAAGCGGTGTCCTGATGGGTCCAGATAATATGTTACTGTTCTACATTGAAAGGTGGCGGACTAGTACGGCACCTGCGACCTGAGAAAGGTACCTACTAGGTAGAAATGAGCCCTTTTCGGCCAAGCCTTGCACTTCCTCCCTTTTTACCTTAACCCCAGCATCAGCAATACGTACCTAGGTTCGAACACCAAGCAACCTTCAGACGATATTCTCTCGATGCCCATCGCAGAACCCCGAGATGCCTGAAAAACCCATCCAACTTCAAACGCAAGATAAGTTGCCTTCCGCTACGCTTAGAAAGATGCAGTCACACATCATGGCTTCCTGTTTGCTTGTCACCAAGCTCCTGGTTATAAAGTGCAAGACCTCCAAAATACCGCTCATCCACCATGGTTCATTCGTTTTCAAACACATTAGACGCCGTTTACACCACAATCACAATGACGACTGACAGCCAGTTGGTATCCTGACGATATAGCTCACCCTGTCATCTTGGAAATGCCACCGTCTGCTGTGTCACGTCGCAGTGATGCCTCAAAAAATGGATATAAAAAGGTCAGTTTTGAGATGAAAGCTTACCTAGAATGCCATCAGCTTGATCAAATACCTGTATCTGCTTAAAGTCCCCTTCTACGGATCCAGATCACGATTGCAGTATCAAATCTATCAATATTAACACAGGCACAGAAATACCGAGCGATTTTATCACCATGTCCAGCTCCAAATACTCTGATCGGAACGACAAAGGCAAAGGAAAAGAAAAAGCGAAAAAAGAATACGACTCTGAAGACTATGACGACGACTACGACTACGACTACGACCTCCCCGACAAATCGCATCTCTACGAGAAAATGCACGAGGGTTACACTACCAAAGCCATGATGTCAAAGCACATGGGCTCAGATATCTATCCAGCCCGACATGCCTCGTTCAACGACCACGGTAACGCTCAGATCACCCGCTCCAATACCCGTGACGACGGCGACGACAAATGGCATGCTGACCTGCCGCGAAGAAACGAAGTCTCGAGAGAGAACTATAACAATTTCAATAAGGAGCTGCCGAAACACAAGATCCAGCCGAGAGACTTTGCTTATGTCGAGTCCAGTAGCAAACATTGGAAGTCGCCTGAGTTGGGGAGGGATCATTCGGTTACGAGTTCGACGCTGAGGAGAACGATTGATAAGTATCCTAAGGAGGAGCGTCGTCGTTGATGACCTAAGGTCTGCACAGACGACATCTGCACGGGGAGGTGGTTAGATGTGTATAGATGTATTTGATACTGAGATAGATGGCATTGCTGCGAAAGTGGTAGGGCAGTGCAAAGTCCATAATAGTCATTAGCTAGAATCTGGCCGATAGAACTCAAATGCTATGGTTACCTTCGATTCTAGAGCAGTACACCAGCCTTTTCAGAATCATCTGCATACTGCGTGTGGTACAACGTGGGAAATCATCGAGTCATTCGGAATTAGAATCATATGGATGGATCGATTCATCGATTCTGATTCCGGCATCGATTCCCTTGGCAATTCCTCAAGAATCGATTCATGAATCGATTCCCTGGTTCGGGGGTAGACCCACTGGATCAGAATCACCAGAATCAACGGCCGCCAACGCTGGTTTGATAATAGGACAAAAGATACCACAAAAAGTTCCCTTTACGCGTCAGCAACGGTCGGCTCATTGATTCTCAACTCACTGGTACGTCAGTCTCCCAACGTGTAAGCCGTAAGACCAGAGATAAGCCAGTCCGCGATTATCGAGGAGACATCAAAGTGGTGTACTATTCAAACGGAGGTCGATTTGCAGACCGACTCCTCGTCGAGCTGCTGAGCCGCAAACAATCGTCATACAATGTCACCCCCCTCTGCAGCCAACAGACACCAAAGTCATGCTCAAGTGTTGGCAAACAGGTTCCCATATCACCTCTTCAGAACAGTCATCCGAACAAGTATATAAGCTCCTCATGGATCAGCACATCCTTCAGTGTCCACAACTCCCACATTATCAACTTATCAGAAGACCCGGAAAGATAAACCAAAGAGTCAACGAGCCGATATCTCAGCCACATTTGTCGACAGTACATACAAAGCCATCTCAAGCTCCAACATGGGCACTCACGACATCGTGGACCGCGGCCGAAAACCCCGCCGGGAAGAAAGACGTGACCCAGAGGCCGAGGAAGCAACGTGGTCAAATGATAAAGCAGCCAAAGACAGAGACAAGAACAATGTGGCAGGGCGGGATTTCGCTTACGAAAAGACCGATCCTAAACACTGGAATTCGACTTCGAAGAAGAAATAGGGGAAGTGGATGCCAGTAGAGCTGTGAAGATATCAACAAGTACTAGGACAAGTTTCAACAGGATATCATAATAGGCAGCGAGAGCAGACAAGGGGCGCTATCAGGCTAGCGTGATGATACCAATGCCTATAAGGCATAATAATAAAGCATCTGATGAAGCCCTTCCAAGTTCACACTTTTAGTGCAGACGCTCACAGTGATCGTGTTCATTCCAACGACAATAGCCATGTCACTTCGTTCATACATGAGTGGACACTGACAGTGACAATTGTCGCAATACATCCATCTTCGCCGCGGTGAATGAACAAACTCACCTTTGTCCGCACCTCCATAGACCAGAGAGAAACAGTCTGCAGAAGAGCACCTGAGATCGGCACCAAGACAGACCTACCCAGCAGGACAACAGACCGCGCACTTAAGCTAACAACATGTCCGACTATCACCTACTCAACGCTGAAAAAGAGAAGCGGCGCGAAGAGCGCGATGCCCGACGTGAGCGTGATCCAGAATACGAAAACGTCGCATTCGACAACAGCAAGACCGAGAACATACGCCACCGGTTCAGCAAGTACTATCCGCTCCAGGGCGACTCGATCGAGCAACACGAATATCTCGAACGTGAGCGCGCGTCGGCCTCGAAGCCATCCGCTCTGGCTGCGCTGAATGAAATGGACAGGGCGCATGTGACTGCCGAAAACCAACAAGCGTGCATTGACCGGCAAGCCGCAAAAGTCGAGACCAGGGATTTTGCCTATGAGAAGGACCATCCTCTTCACTCGGGATATCAGATTCATACTTACGCCGAGAAGAAAAGAGATGCTCAACGTGTCTTTGAGGACTATTATGAGTCTGTAAAGAGGACTAAGGAGTGAATGGCTCGCAGAAGGATGTGCTCACCGAGGGGCTTATGCTGTTCTACCTTGGCTGCGCATGAGGATCAGGATCACATGGTATTCATTCACTCTTAGAGGTAGTTGGTGTACCACTGCTCCACGACCTCAGAGGTCAGTGAATTCGATGATTGCATGGGCCCTCAGACCGGTAATCCTGGCCAGGGCGTTCAGAGTGTCGTTGGAATAGTGGGGGACGCCCGTTTCAGTGGGAGAGGGAATGGAAATCCGGATCCATAGCCAGTCAGCAGTGCGCAGCCAATGGGTTGCCGATTGAGCGAGGTGCATTTACCACAGACAGTCTGATGCTGGCGCTCATGTACCTTGATGCTTTCATGCAAACCCGCATACGTTTCGGGCGGTGACCCCATGGTCGTCAGATCATGCAGGTTCTTCGTTCATACTTAGTCACTGATCGTAGTGCAGCATGAGATGGAATTTGTCAAATGAGAGAAGGTCGTGCTGACCGCCTCTCAGTGTCATTTGCACGCCGTGTTACCCACCCAGGTCCTGTTGTAAGATACCGTGATCCCACCGTGGTTGCAGATCGGTTGGGGAAGGTTCAGGCTGGGAAAAGGGGCAACCTGATTATGTAAGAGACAAGGCTGAGGGACTAACCTGAAATGTATCTTAGCCAGATCCACCTTGTAGTATTGGACCAGCACTCACCCATCATATCAAGCCCACGGCAAACAACACATATAAGGTCAGCCAGCTTTTCAATCAGTGTTATTACATCGCACAGTTCGTCCATTCATTCATCATTCTCCCCAGGTCTATAACTCATCCTTTATTGGTACAGCTGCGAGTGGCCTTCCACTATCCTTGAGTAGGTCCACGCCCTTTTTCTTACGCCATTTCTCCCAAACATCCCAAAACTCCTTTTCCATGCCACTTTCCATCTGATCGGGAAGGATGACCTTGTATTCGACATACAAGTTGCCGAACTCGCGTCCATCGTGATCGTGTTCATGGACATGTCCCTCGTGCCAGATCGGCATGCCTTCACCATGAATAGTATCCACTTGATTCGGTTGGACGACTTCGCCACGCTTCCGGGACAATTGAACAACATGCCCGTCGAGATGGGTCAAGTTGCGCGTCCAATCACCCATCCAAGCCTCCCGCAGACTCAAGACTTCTTTCCAATACAAATCGTCGCCTTTGCGTCGGAAAAATGTCCCGTCTGATCGCAGACTCTCGTCCTCGTTGATCTGGGGTTCAGACTCCATAATGTACACGTACAGATTGCCCGCAACATGATCAGGGTGCTCATCAGCTTCGCTTTCAAACACCAGGCGGTGGCCTTTGGGCATGCCTCTCTCGACACTGGCGGTTAGAGTCGTGGGTCCTCTGACAACTTTGCTGCCTCCACAGACTTTGCATTTGTGTTTGATTGACTTGCCCTGTCCGCCGCACTGATCGCAGGCCATTTGGACCTGTTGGAATATGCCAGGGGCCAGCATATGTTTCTGGATGATCATGCCTCTGCCGCCACATTTGTTGCATGTCTCGACTTGACCGTCTGCAGAACCGGACCCTTCACACTCCTCACAGATCTGTTGTTTCTCAATGGTGAACTCGGTATCCTTGCCGTTGTAAAAGTCCCGCAGTGGCACGTGTAAGCGGACCTCGAGGTCGGGACCACGTCTCACTCCCCCTCCACCGCCAAAGTGGCCACTACCGCCGAAGAACCTCGAGAACAGATCGAATGGGTCATGGCCGTGTCCGCCTCCGCCACCTCCTCGCTTATGATTCTCCAGTCCTTCGTGCCCATACTGATCATACACTTTCCGCGTCGTTGGGTCGGACAAGACTTCATAGGCTTCGGCTACTTCAAGGAACATCGCTTCATCGCCTGATGCTTTATCTGGGTGGTATTTCTTGGAAAGGGTACGGTATGCTTTCTTCAGGTCTCGCTCTGAGCAGGATTTGTCCAGGCCGAGAACTTTGTAGAAGTCTCGGGCAGCAAGAGTGCAAGCAAAGAGGGCGAATAGGGCAAGGGCATGCGACGCGAGCTGGAGGAGCAACATGCTGGACACCCTTCGCTTTCAAAGCGCGCAGTTCAGAAAGAGAGTGAAGGTGAAAGTCTGAAAGATTTGAGCGGTATCATTCGAAGCCAACCATGATAGCAATCAAAGACAGGCACTGGCGAATGACCCAGTATGAAGAAACCACTGACTTAGCCAAGCAGAAAGGTGAGAAAGGCAATCATGCAATTGATGTTCAAGTTGTAGATCTCTCGTCGCTTTTTCGAGACATGTTGTCCACATGCGCCGTAAGCGTGTTTCGCCGCTTCGCTCACCGTAGGATGAGTAGTCAGCACAACGGCGAACCATTTGATCACTTTCCCGCCTTTATGCACAAGTACCACAGTCACTGCTGCAGGCGCGATGTTTGCTGATTGTCAGCTACTACTGGTAGATATCTTTCCTTGTCTTAATTGTACGTCAAGTTATTCTTTTCATGAATGTAAACACCTTGCCAGTATTGCTGTCGCTCTTCATTCTGAAAACTACATTTTGCTGGAGTGGTCTATCCACAAGGTGCAAGCGATCTTATCACACCCATACTGGTCGGCTCATTTACATGCATGTCCCGGTGCTACAATACCAGCACCGAGTGGTTTATCAGATGAGAGCTCTGTAAAGAGGCTCATTCATAATGGCACACGCTGTCTGACATAAGGTTGGTGAAGGAGAGGAAAGTCCTTTCTTAAATCCACAACGGGATGAGAAACAATGCCCACGTTGGTGGATTTTGGTTGCATATCACGATCTGATCTGCTGGGACGGCAAGGTACCTGAGTACCGGGGCGCAGAGGCAGCCGGCCTTTTCTACATTGTCTGATCTTTTCGATACGTCTTATTTCGCAGACATGCAGCCGGACAACCAGAGGACGCGTTGGCCCTCCACACCCAGCCGGATCTTGTCAACACCGATAGGCTGCTTGCAGCCACCTCCCAACAAGATCCGCGCGACCTGTGGTCAATCTGCCGAAGGCGTGGTAGGCTTCATGTCGCACAGGTGACCGCTGGGAAAGAAGTTTTGCACCCTCTGCAGCAAGTGTGACTCGTTTCCAGGTGAGAAAAACTTGCCGTTCTGTGTTGCATTCGAGAACGAAGCACGGCCGTGAAGGTCTGTCGGTGTCGGGACGAAAAGGTGGTGTGTTCCTGTCAGGCGATTTGAGTATTCTGACCTGGCTGCTGTTGGATGGAAGCCCCTTGCACGATGGTGCCTGCTTAAGCTGAATTCCCTTCCAATCGCTAGGCAGGACAACACCTGTCAAAACTTGAGGGCTGCGACGCTGGATTTCAAGAAATCCTTGCACGACCTCTATAGCAGTGCTGCTCCCAAATCCTTCATATTCAGGCGCAAGGCCGAACTTACTTCTTCTTCTTCGACTCTGTGCAAAGACGCAGCTTCTGACTCATTCTGTCGACATGTACACTTGCAAAGTTTTGACCATGTGGTCTATGGCCGCTGTCTTGGGCTGCCGGCTACTTGTCACCGCTCTTCCCCGTCTGGATTATATCCATGTGGTTGACAAGACGATCCTCATTGACAGCCAGGACTTCGATGACGACGATGCCTTTCTTTGGTTCCCGAACGGCTCTCCCGCCATTCCAGAGGCGCCAGGAACCGACGTCGATACCGATGCTGGCTCGAATCAGCATGACGACACCGGCGACCACGTCTTAGATGACACTGGCATCGGAGCTGTCAGAGGCCCCGCAACTGTGTATCCACATGATACATTCCCAACATCCATTCTCCGAGACCAAAGTAATGATTTATCAAGCAACACAATACAGCCTTGCACAGTTACCAGCCCTGCTCTGCTCAAGCACCAGCCACGAAACGCGCTACCGGAGGTAGACGAAGAGGCCATCCCTTCGAGCCTGAAGACCATGGAGGCATCAGGTCCACCAGTTGACGCAGGGTCACTTACACCGTCCTTGCCGTGCTCGGGCCTCAGTTCGTGCCCAAAGGGCTACAAGACCTACCTATTGATGGGGATGTGTTGGTGTCGGCTTCCACCGGCCGAGGCTTGAGCCATCAGCTGGTGGGGTTTATGATGAACGAGCAACGTTTGTTCTCCAGGTAATACTCCGTCTTGGCCTCCAATGACCTCGCTAATATTGTGACTATCGACTAAAGACTGCGTATTCAATTCCAGCATGAAGATTGAGCAGGAGCTCTTTAGGCCAAGGCCTGAAGGTTTGATAGGCGGGTATAGCAGGGTTATGCAGGCGTCGATTGGTTTAGTTCTGACATACTTGGATTGCATTGGGCTTGAAATCTGGGACATTCGTTGACATGGGTTCTTTTCTTGTAATCTCAGAATTTACCAGGATTTCGTTGCAAGCTTCGTTAACCATGTTTCTTGATGTTTCCGCCAAATCCTTTCCCCCTCTCCAACCCCTGTGATTTTCTATCAGACGTCGTTGGTGAGAATCTGGGATTATGGCATCCGATATTCTGATAGAACCCTAACTCGTCTCACCGACATGTACCAGCATTGACAAATTGTAGTAATACAACGTAAAAGATTCGACTTTGAGAACATTCCTTCAACTGTGAAACGGAGGCGTCATCAGTAGGAGGGGCATTCTCTCAATTCTCGAAAGGTTCGGTGATCCCTTTGCTGTCCCTGGCCACCAATGCCTCAGCATCCTTCTGTGCTAAGGCCCAGTGACCATTGGGGCCATCCATTCCATGCAGTATGTCATGAACACGCATCAGCCCCAACTTGCTGATAACCCGACGCATGAAGCCGACCACCAGCGCGACCTTCTCCCAGTCCACGTCCTCTTGTCCACGGAACAGATTCCTCCAGACTGCCGCTCCCAGCACAGCATCTCCCTTAAGCAGACCCTCATCGTACGCAAGGATATTGCCCCGCCACTGCAGAAACAGATCTTTCAGGTATTTATTCCTCACGCCTCGAGCAGTCATGTTATGCTGAATTATCATCTTCTCCTCGGCCTGCTGTGAAAAGTGTTCAATCAGGTATCGATGATAACTCTGGAACGCGGCCGCGTCCTGTATATCTCGCAGCCGCACAGTCAAAAGGTACATGTGCAGAAACGTCACTCCTGACCAGGTGGAAAATGTTGGTGGAAGATCCAAAGTATTGAACCACCACGACGGCTCGCCCACTGGCTGGCCCAGGTCCGCCCCGTCGGCTGCCTTGGGGGGAGTCTTTCCCGTCAGGATCTGCATACGCTGGTCTTCTGGGATGAAGTAGTCCGCTTGTTTCGCGCACGACTTGAACAGGATGTCTGTCTGTCCGTAGGTGATGTAGGTTTGCGTCGTGGCTTTGGCGGTCTTGCGTAGCCCCTGCGCCAGGCGCGTCACCATGTCAGGACGGTTGAGTGAGCCTTGGATCTGTTTCTGCATCTCGGATACGGATAGGCCATCGGGTATGCTTGGGCCCCGGGGGGTTTGTTGCGCAGACGCTTCGTCGCTGGGTGGTGTAGCTGTGACATTTGAGGTAACTGTCGATGCCGTAGTTGGTGGAGTAACCTGACTGACAGGTTGCTCTCTAGTAGTAGTGGCCGTCTGCGGTGCTGCTCGTGCTCTGCCTGCGGAGGTTGTGGAGAGATATTGCTGTTGCCGTCTGGCGGCGGATGCACCGCTCGTCAATTGACCAGCCTGGTTCCGGCGAATTAGTTTCTTCTTTCTAGCTGAACTTGGAGAGGTAAATGCGACTGCTTACCTCTTGTCGAATACTTCTTCGAAGGGCTCGCAGGCACTGCGAGCAGACGGTAAATGTGCCCATTGTATTCATCCTTGTGTGTGTAGGTCAGGAGAAGGAATGAAGCCGTACACCTGTATCACGACAACAGGCTTTTTGGTTAATCGAGTCTACAATATCGGCGTCATGAACTCGACTAATTATATTCTGTGTCTGGCCAAGAAGATTGATCTCGTAGTACGTGAACATGTCCACTAAATAAATATAATATCGCGTGTCAGACGAAATACTTTAGTCTCGAGGATTGGATTGGATTGTTTCCGCTTATAAAATACCGTGCCGGGCTTGTTTGTTCAGTTTGCTCTCCATCATTTGGATGGGATACATTTGGCCTTTGGTTCTCTTGTCTCCATCAGCGACAGCCCGACCACCATGACCTGCTTCCAGGGCTCTAGAGGGCATCGTGTGCCAGTACAGTTCTACCTCTTCCTTTATTTGTCTCAGGATCTGCCATGTCTTCCAGTTTAAAGTCCCTCGTATCTCGGGGGGTATGGCTCTTGAGATGGCTGCTCTTGAATCAGGCCGTGTTCAACCTTCGGCATCATTTGAGACTCCCTCAAAGCTGCCGGCCACCATCTGTGCATATGTCCTCCCGACTCCTCGAACAGGGACTTTGTCCTGTCGACGTCTTCTCGGGTAAGAGTACTGATACTTCACAAAAGTTGTCACGAGGTGTCGCTGTTTCTACCCGAACTCCCTTCCCACCGGTCTTCGGAAAGTGCAGACAGTGTTGGGAGCGTATCAGAGCTTCTTCTGGAAGACAGCCCTACGTCCAAACCGGGGATGTCACAATTTTGACCTTTAGCTCGAAGCTGGAGATCTTGCCTGCAAAACGGACACAAGTCTGCAGGCTCTCGCAGCGTGGGCAGTTCGAGGGGTTCAAGCCGGTCCCTCAACACATTTCCTGTTCGGTCGCAAATGAGAAAATGTCCATAGTCCCTTGCCCTGCCTCGATCATACTGCAAACGAACGTCATGGCGTTATCCGTGTCGCTTTCCGCGTCACTTCTGTTGCTTCCTCTGTTATCCCATGCAAAGAGCAAGACACAATGAGTTAGCGGTGACGACGTCCATTGCTCCTTGATCCTGGATTACCTGGGTGCCGAGTTATCGGATTCGTCCTTATCACGACTCTTGTTGTCGTTCTGGCTTCCAGTTCATCCTTTGTGCGCGGCCACAACCTCTGAACTAGGAACTTTGTCAAACAGGAATTGAATCGCCTCCAATTATGCATGGACCACGCGATACAACAGATTTGAACCCTTCTGATCAAGATGAATCCAAAGAAGCAATCACTTGTAGCAATTGACAACGCAAATTGCTAGGCTGCTTCAGCATGATTTTTAGCCTTATGCACTTCGACCACAAGCCAGCACGAAAGCGTGCGCCTCCCATGTTATGTCGATGCGGGGTTTTTCAGTATGAGAGTTTATTGTGGATATAATCAACCAGTGGTTTTGTTTGAGTAAGTGACACCACGGCTGACTGATTGAACTGAAGGATGCAGCACAACTGTACCATTAACACGTTCAAGATTTAATGGCATCAGGATGGTCAGTTTCCTATCGCGATAAGACAGTTTCTATCAGAGTTACAACCCCCGTCAAATGCTTTTAAGAGACAGATCAAGGCTCAGGATAGCTTGCTTCCCGAAACATCCATCCATGTCCGCAAGGGGTTGTACATTCAAACGCGCTCGCTGTTACTTAACTCAGCATCTGCTGAAGCAGCTAGTGTTCGTTGAGCCTTTCAAGTCCACGGTGATCAGTCACTGATGTCAAGTTCCACGTTCTGCCAGATCAACCTTGCAGTCTGCACCATGAAGCCTGCGGGTTACGTCCCTTGCTCGGATCTGTCAAATGCGCCCGCGGATGGCCGCATTTGTGGCACCCACGCGGCACAACACAGCCCACACCAGTCTCGTCTATCTGTCCCGTGCAGCGCACATTACCCCGTTGGAGGAGAAACAATTGCAGTCGATGGCTTCGAGGCTCTTAGTCCTAGGCTCATCCCAGGCTATGCATTTATGGCCGACATCCACCACCTGTTCTTTTCTTTTCTTTTGGAGCGAATCCAACAGGACAAAGGCAGCAGTACCTATCTGATACTATTCTACTCGACTTGTGCAACATTGTTGTGTCCAGGTATCCGAAGGCTTCCGTCCGCTGTCAGGGACCGACGTTAGTCCACCGCGGCCTCCTGCCTCTGCCGAAATCCACATACACCGGTCTAATTTTTCCGTGACTCAATTGCTTGCAAGAGTACGTGGCCAAGTTAGAGGCCCAACGCACTTAACAGAATGGTCAAGCACTGAATATTTTGGGACCGAACATCATTCAAAGCGATCCACCCCTGAATGGAATATCCGTCAAGTTTGATTTTGCCGGTTCGAAGTGAGCCTCTGAGCTCGGCTTAATGCAGCCATTGCCACCCACAGGGTACGGCCAGGGCATCTGTCACAGCTCCCAGCAAGTTAGTGATGAAGCAGGTCGGCCAGAATGGACATGACGGCTTCTTGGTGCGGATTTTAGAAATCCATCCGATCCACCCTCGGACAAGGACTGCCACGCGAGATTGCGTACTGCTGATTTCTCCTAATCGATGCTCCAAAAACCACCGGCATCAAGTTTGCTCAGGAATGCTGCAGGAAGAAAAGTGTGAGTTGTGCTGTGTGCGGCGTCGAGTCATCCCTTGTCGTTCAGCGGCGATATATAATACTCAACTTCATCGTCGCCGCATTCTCTTGTTGGGCAGTCACAATTTTCAAACTTTATCTTTGGCAGGCCATCGACGATGTACATCCAGTCAATTTTTGTTTTAGCAAGCTTCGCCAGCCTTGTTCTGAGTTATGCGGTTCAACAGCCAGGTAAGTCGGACAGGGTTTCTACATACTATCACATTACTGATACCAGGCAGTCGCCCATGCTAGGATCGTTCGTCGCTGCGACAATGAGACACATCCCCTATTCTGGCCCTTTGACAATGAGACTTCGACCTACCCACCCTCTGGGTCCGCACTTCCAGATCCCACGAATGCAGGATTGAGCTCGGGTGGCCTGGCAACCGGTTACTCGTTCCCTCATCCTTGTGGAGGCTACGGCGGTTTCCCCTGTTATGCAACTGGAACGGGTGGACCAGGAGCTGAGACAACAGGCACTTTCAATGTCTCCTGGACACCCCCCTTCAGCAATGCCTCTTCCAATACAACCAGCCGATCCGACGTTGGCCCAGATATGATTTCCACTGCGTCATTGCCATCCAATCAGTCAGGCATAGCCACGGCCACAGAGACTGCGATGTCGTCTCAGAGCACATTATCCCTCAATAGTACAGGAAACACATCGACAACCGACACAGCCACAACATCGAGCAATTCTTCTGGCCAAAGCACCACGCAGTACAACTCAACATCGCCAGAGCAAGCTTCAAGCTACCTGTCGATGACAACATTGCCAATCAATGGCAACGCCAGTGTATTTTCCAACCAGTCTTTTACGAGCTTCCCGTCGCAGCCTTCGGCTGGACCATGCTGGAACAGCATAGGCAGTGCTTGTTCCCCTTTCAATGGGACATACGTTCCGACAGGTCCTACCGCAGGCGGCGGGGTTCCACGCTGGGGGAACGATTCGACCTACTCTACACAAGGCATTTCTTCTACCTCCGGCACCGCTTCTCTACAGGAGAGTGTGCTGGTAGCAACACTGACAGTTGGCATTACTCCATCCCCAGAGGTCGTCACATTAACGGCCACGGTAGATGTTGGAGGTGTCCAAGCCTCGTCAAAGCCCTGGGAAAATGCAACGGAATCGTCAAATTATACCGAAACACAAACAGCTTCACCATTTACGAGCGATATTATTACCATGACAATTGTTGTAGCAAGCAATTCAACTGATATACTCGGATCACAGACTTCGCCGCCATCAAGCCTGTCTTCAACCTCGACGAACTCATCTGCAGTTGCACCCGCGTCAACTTCAATCACAACATCAGCAACAGGGTCAGCCAATGCTTCTTTTGCTTTTGGGAATAGCACATCAGCTCTAAGCACCTTGTCGTCAAATACCACAACAACAGCCGCTTCAGGAGCGCCCCTGATATCGCCTACAGCGTCAACCCAGAACTCAACGCTTCCCTTGCAGAACAACACCTCAGCAGTATCCGCTGCAACATCACTACCCTACTGGGGCAATGCCACCTCAAGCCCTCCCTGCGCTGGTGAGACATCCAACAGCAGGCCACCGTGGAGTGACTGGAGCCCTAATGACACACCTTTTGCCGGCCTCGATAACAGCTCTTCCTCCGCCCCACAAAGCGCCAGCTCCCAACCATCGACTGGTGCTAGTGTCACTACGATTCCCTTCGAGAACACAACTGCTTTTTCAACAGGCGGCCAGTCACCCTCTTTGAGCCTGACCGTCAACAATACATCGACCTCCATGTTCAGCAATTCGACGGCCGAAGCTCCCTCAGCCACACTGCCTGCGAATGCTACCAGCGCGACCGCAGCTTTTTCTCCCATTCTATCCAGTGTGTCCGGCTTTACCGAGCCTAACCTGAACGCCTCTACCATTTGCATGGTGAACTCAACAGTAGCTTTTTGCCCTAGCACTGCAGCGCCGTGGCTGTCGACAGCACCCACAGCTGGGACTGCGAGCGCAACCGGGGGCACTACCCTGATGACCTCTTTCGTTTTACCGTCAAGAGGCGACAACTCTGGTTTCGGCAAGCCCCAGGCGCCGGATCGAAGACTGCTAAAAGCACGTCTTACGAAGTTTGGCGACGAGGCGGTAGAGCATCTCGCTGATGACAATATGGGATTCAGTTGGGTAAGTCGTGTTATTCTTTGCTCTACCTCCTTCCTCCTCCAGTTGATTGCTGACAGCCCAACCAACAGCTACGCGCCCACCTACTGCGCATATATTAAAGTGTCATGCTCCGTGTGTATTATTAGGCTGCGTCGGTCGGCTAAAGTCAGCAACCTGTAGGGAGTTAGCAGCCGGGTAATGAGAAGGAAGTGTTTGGAGTAAAATTCTGCTGTTCTTCGAATCGATTAATTTTCGCTGAAGAGAACTCATTTCCCTGCTGAGGCATCTCCTCCTGTCGCAACCCTCGGCGCATTTCCGTCCTTCTGCGGACACCTCTGTCTTTGATTCTTCTTTCTAGCTCTGCATTAACAGGAACAATCATAAAGCAGTAGTCCTCCAACCTCGACAGCGCTGCACATCCCGTTATGCACAGGATGTATGGAGTGGTCCCGGCCATGAATTCCCCAGGTTGTTTCAATGGAAACGGATAGTAATTCGAGATCTTGCTCTGACCAGCCATCTTCCATTTCCGCTTCACAGATCCATGTCTCTAGTTTATCTGGAGCGTGTGATTGAGGTTGTAGCTCATTTGTTTGTCTTTTGGGACTTGCTGTGTTTTTTCGTGTTGTGCGGACATTTCTCGTCCAGAATTTTGACTATGGGTGAATAAGGCCTGCGTCACAGTGTAGACGAGTTCATTCAGACTCGATGGGAGTCAAGGGGGCGCTGCTGATGCCGGATGTTGCTGGAGAAGTGCCTGCGCGCAGAGCGGAAGAGTTGTTTGCGGCAGATGCAGTCAACGAATTCTGCGTCCATTCTGCGATTGTTGCAGCTGGACCGCCAACTATTGTCACTGATTGAACGTCGGGATCCTTTCCGAGAACTGTGCCTTGATAGCGCGATTCCTCGCCTGTTTTGCTGTGTTTCTTCTTCAACGCTGCGCCAAAAAGTCAGTTTCAGTCACTTCACTTGTTTCTCACTAGAATCTCAACTCGGCGAACCCAGAACAACAGAACCCAAACTCACCACTCAAGTAGTCTTCCTGATCGTCTAGTCCTGCAGCAATCTCCTCGAGATTTGTATCGTCGCCGAATCCTGCCACGCGACGAATCTCCTTGTTGACAGGTCCTTGCGCCCAGTTCACGAAGCCTTGAACGCCGCGCAAATCCTCAAAAGGCACCATCACCCCGTCGACCTCGACCGGATCTCTCAGACTTTCCTCCACCGTGCTCATCTGCGGAACCAGCGCGCCAGCCTGGCACAGCGCGAGTCTCACATCCTGAATCGTCGGAACGGGCGTATTGTGAAGATTCAGCGCATTCTGCGCCGTAGAGGAAGCCAGTAAAACCAGATACCGCGCCGCTAGATCGGTCAGGCTATCGATCACAGCTGGACGCGCATACCCGAATCCCGCAGCTCGCAAGATCTGAATCACCGCTGGGCGCAACAGGGCCGCGTGAAGCTCGTTTGAAGAAGTCATCGCTCAAGATTTCTGCGACAAACACGTCTTTTCCTTACGGCGCGACGGAAAGTCTCACAGGTCACTTCGAGAGCGAGATCGGCAGAGCATTGTTAAGAGGCGGAAGTAGAGAAAATCCACACAATTATCGGATACCCATTCCAAGCGCAGCACTGCAGACACAATAATGGCTGGCCCAAAAATGAAGAAGCAGTCGTCAAAGAAACCAAAACCAACGGCAGAGGTACTTGACGAGACCGCAGCGTCGACGTTTGTTACATTCAAGGTTTCGCCTGCAAAACTGCGCGCCTTGAACCTCCCAAGTGCACCTCGCCACGGGAATTCGAATTCCAACAATGCTATTGAGGATTATGAGGCAGAAGAGACGTATGAAGACACACACGAAGTTGGAGACAAGAGTTCAGTGGAATCCGACACTGAAAGTGACACCGATGGTAGCGTTTCCACCACTGGCACCGCCAATCATGCCGCCGCCACCGACGGATCCTTACAGCCTGAGACCTCCCCGGATGCTGACATCTTCTACGCCAATGACAGCGACGCATCTCAGCGCCAGGGTAAAGCGAGGCGCAACACCCAAAAGGCGACTACTACTACTACCGCCGCCCGCCGCGGCAAACGACACGCCCAAACTATCCGTAGAACAGGACCTATTTCTGCAACTTCCACATCAGTTGCCGGCAGACGTCAAGCCAAAAGGGCAGCTGCCTCCAAAGCAGTCACTGTCGCCTCTGCATTCGATATTAACACACCTTCTTCACCCGGCCCAGGCATCGACGAAGATAATGAAACACACCGCGACTCCGACACTGACGGCCTAGATTCTTCGCCCTCGACCGACAGCGACGCAGACTCCGAGATGTCTGACACTCCAGACAAGCGTCCTACACCTTCCCTCAAACTCAAGATTGGCAGGCCGTCGCTCCCTCCCGCCGAGCCTGTACAAACCCCGAACCCGAGCAGCGGGACGCGCACACCTCTACTCAAGCTCAAACTCGGCACTCCCGCACCAGCCTCTACACCACCGGCACCAACGCAAGGAGATACGATTAATGTCGAACCCCTATCGTCCTCTAAAAAGCGAAAGCGACTGAACAATGCCGAGTCCGAAGACGAGCTTGCGCGGCAGGCGCCGAAAACCAAGATCAAATTCAAGACGGGACCCGTCCAAGGCCCCAAGCCACCAAAACCACAGCCAGCTGCTCCCGTAGTCAGGTCGGTCAAGATCAAAGCAAAAGGAAAACCACCCAAACGACCTCTCGGTGTCGGTTACGATTCGGAACTCGAAGACCGTGAGGCCGACCCCGTCATTCACGAAGGGTTTATTCTGCGCATGCAACCTGGACCGGATTGTGACTATGTACGACAAGCAATTGAGGATAAAACGATAGGCAAGCCGCGCGCACAAGGCGGGCCGGACATTCGGATAAGAATGCTGGATACACTGGGCAGAAGAGGGGTTTTGATTGTCCGAGGCAACCAGTACGCCACTACCATGGTTGATCTGCCTTGTATCATTGAAGGGATGAAGTCGTGGGACAAGAAGGGTTGGATCAAGAGCATCGATATCAGCCAGATGCTCTTGGTGCTGGGCCGATGCAATACGGACGAGGAAGCGAAGAACTACCCACTCCCCGAGGACGTTGATCCCAAGAACTACCAGTATGCCCATGGCATCACTGCGCCCATGAAGTGGGTGAGGAAACGTCGATTTGCCAGAACCAAACGCGCCCGGGTGGACGACATCGAAGCTGTTGAGCGGCGGGTCAATGCTCTGCTCGAGGCCGACCGGGCTGCGGTGTCAACTAAATACCAGTTGCTCGATCATGACCCTCGTCTGGACGAAGAGAGGTACAGTTCTGGATTGGACGGAGAGGACGATGACGCCGAAGGCGAATATGATGACTACGACGAAGGAGATGGCTACTTTGACCCGAGAAATGTGCCTCATAATGGTGCAGCTGTTGAGACCCCGACCATGTACACGGAAACACAAACACCCGTAGAACAGGACGTGGGCCAGGACGAGATCGACGAATTCGAGAGAATGTTCGCTGCCGCAGACGACCTTGTCGCATCCGAGGCCGCCGCAACACAGGCTGCTCAGGCCAATACTAATACATTGCAAGTTCCCGAAGCCGCAGATTCTTCATTTGCAGTCACCAGCACCTCGGCTTCGCCTTCTAATAATACTGTTGCGCCCACGCCGGCCGAGGAGGCTTCGTCGGATGAGGACGACGATGATGAGATTGGTGATGCCGCCGCCGACGAAGATGACCAAGACCTTGACGATGCGGAGAAAGAGGGCGATGAAAATCTGCAGCAGATCAAGGACAGAATTCAGGATATGCAACACAAGATTGCGGAACAGACGGCCGTGCTGAAGCAGACTCAGAATGCCATCCTCAAGAAGAAATTGGCGAGGAAGATTCAAGATCTCAAGGACGATGTTGCTATGATGAAGAAGAATGCCGGTCTGGGCGGAGATGACGATGACGACTGAATACTGAAGTTGTCTATATCGGCCACCGGAGTTTGACTCTACACAGTGGGAGGAGGAAGGCATGAAATATTGCCCGGGCTCGGAGGAGAAACAGTTTAACACTAAGTCGAGGAATTGTTTTAGCCCTGGGAAGAGGAGCACTTTAATGTTGGGAGGAAGAAAGCACTGCGTGGGAATAAAGCTGGTGTCTTGTAGAGGCATGGGATGGCCTCTCGGATGGGTGCAGTGGTATGTGTGATGGTCCAGACTGCATGGATCACAGCTAGGAGCTAGAACTCATACCTACCCATTCAATGGCGAAAGCCTGGTCCTCTCGCCATATCAAACCCTGCAATGGTCCCTTGGTTGTGTGGCACACTGCACTGGCAAGGCTCATGAATCTTGATATAGTGCATACCTACCAGGTACCTACAGTACCTAGGGCACCTTGTATGTCTTGAGGCGAATCGTCCTATCTCCAGTTTCACACGTTTTACTCGTACCCAGGTAGTAGAAGTCCAATGACCCATGGCACAGTCCAGTTGCAAGGTTCAAGCTGTCTGTCTACCCTACTGAAGCTGCTTGTTTTGTTTTGCCTCGTTCAAGTTTGGCCTCAAAATCAAGCCCACGGCGTGACATGTTATGTATCTTCCAGGTGCAGTCGGGACTACATATAATACGGACATTATATACCCTTGCCTAGGTATAGGTAGGTACTTATCAGTATCTCAGATGCCGGTGTTTTCTTCTCGGAAGCTCTACGATTGACCTGATACTGCACAGTAGATGTTGACCGTTTGTAAAGTTGGCTTCAGCCATGCTTGGACGTACGGTACCTACAGTACATGTATTTTGCATTTGGACTTCAAGTTGCACTTCGAGTTTGCACTTTTGATATGTTTTGTACCATCATGCCAAGGTATTTTAAGTACCTGTCTCTGTATTTCTACTTTTGTAGCTATCTATCAAGTACTGCTCGTCTGCTTTCTATGCTTTTCTTTTGCCGTTGACTTTTATCCGTCCATCCCACATGATGAAATGCTTTCCATACCCGTCCGCAATGACACGCCCACACCTCTTTTATCCCAAGGGTGAATTGTTCACAACACACCTACCTGCCTGCCTGCCTAGGTAAGCTGCGAAGCATCGAAGAGAAGGATTTCCTCTTCAGGCATCAGCACTCCATCGATACCTCGCACCCGGATGATCACTCCTCAACCTCGGCCCCTTCCCATCCTGCAAATAATTCTCCCTCGTCGTGTTCGCGACATAATCGTCCCAAAAGACGCCGCGGGTCCTAAGTTCCGGAAGCAAGTATTTGATCACATCCTCAAAATCGCCCGGGTTGACCGCATAAGAGATATTAAAGCCATCAATGTCCGTCTCATCAACCCACTTCTGCAAGATATCCGCGACAGTCTTAGGCGATCCTATCGCTCTCGGATGGGCGCCTCCAATCGCAAGTTCCTGCGCAACTCTCTTCTTCGTCCACTTCACACCATCCGTGCCCGGAATCGTCGCCGACCACGAACTCACCATGCTTTGAATGGCGCCTGGTCCAGTGAACTGGAAATCGTCGTCGTCGCCAAATTGCGACAGATCGGTCCCCGTCCACCCTCCAAAGAGGGTCATTGACCCCTCGAGGTCGGCGTAGGTGAGGTATTCTTCGTATTTGGCCTGGGCTTTTGCGTCGGTTTCGTCGACGATGATTAAGATTCCGACTATCAACTTAATGGTGGTTGGGTCCCGGCCTTGTTGGGCCGCTAGTTCACGGATGTCCTGGACGGATGAGCGGACAGACCCTATTTCCATGCCGGGTAGGAACATGCATTCGGCGTGTTTGGTGGCGAAGGATTTGCCTGCGGAGGAACTGCCGGCTTGGAAGAGGTATGGTGTTCGTTGGGGGGATGGGTTGACGCCTAGGGGGCCGGCGGAGCGGAAGTACTTTCTGTAAGACCAGAGTTAGCCGCTGTAAGAAAATGAAGCAAGATTATCTTGCCAGTGCAATGTGCTGGAAGGGGCCCTGCTTACCCTACATGATTGATCTTGCGCACTCGGCCAGGAACAGTGTACTGGCCCGTGGTGGCGTCCTTGACGACAGCGTCGTCTCTCCAGGATGATTCCCATAGCTTGTACGCGACCGTCACGTACTCGTCGGCCATTGCGTACCGTTCGTCGTGAGGCACTTGTTGGATAAGTCCGAGGTTTTCTGCTGCCGACTGCAAGTGGCTGGTCACTACGTTCCAGGCAATGCGGCCTTTGGATAAGTGATCCAAAGTGGCGAATCGTCGGGCCAGAAGATATGGTGCTTCGTAAGTGGTTGATGCGGTTACGCCGATGGTGAGATGCTTCGTCACGGCTGCCATGGCTGAGACGGGCATGCTGAGGGTTGAGAAGAAAAATCAGTTCCACTCACGGCCGACATGGAGGACGAGAAAGTAGGCAAGCCTTACAAAGGATCCGAAATAGGAATCTGAGCTGCTCCAGGAAGTCCCGGCTCAAAGTTTCCTGGGCCCTTGTACACGTCGTAGGGACCTAGCACGTCGGCAATGAAGACGCCGTGGAACTTGCCGGCTTCCAGGATCTTTGCAAAGTCCGTCCAGTATTCAATGTCGTTGTGCTGCGAAGTCCGGTTTCGAGGATGCCTCCATAAACCTGAACTCTGTCAATTATTGTTTCCTCTTGTTGTGTCAAGATGAGCCTTACCAGTCGCCAAATGTCCTGGCGTGTTCATCGTAAAGGCGTTGAAAATCCATTGCTTCGGCTTGGCTGCAGGTTTGGTTTCGGCCATTGTTTCCACAGAGACAAAACTGAGCAGGTGTTATTGATGACTCGACCCTTGACTGTGAAAGGAGGTATCATCAAAAGCAAACGACTGAAATTGTCCACAAGTTGCTCCGGGAGGATTTTGGAAGGCAAGGTCTTTTGGGTGGTCCTCAATGCTGGCACGCCTTCTAGGGCGGTCCCTCGGGTCTTTGGTTTCTTGGTCATATCTTTTGCCGCGGTTTATTGAATTGCGGGACGGGCGCAATGCAGTAGTCGATCTCGCAATGCATCTGTCTCATTCCACCTGTAAGGGTTTCGTCCGCCGTATGTCGTGAGTTGCATGGAGTAGAATGGGTCCTCGATGAAGCCTCGTTTTGCCCCACAGTAGACAACATTATACCGCATCGGGACATATTATGGGTCTTTTTCCGGGCCATAGATACTCTCGAAGCACCTCATTTTCGATTGCAAGCACACCATATCATAAACGCTGCTCATGCTCATACAGCATATGAAACAGCAACTCACGTTGCGCAATCCGCCAAAAAGATAGAAGGGTACGTGAGTTCAGCCCGTTCGCCGCCATTTCCCGTAGAATTTGTTGTTTGATCTCCACCATATATACTTTCAAGGTACAGCACGCCCTATAGGGACTTGTTCTTACCTGAGCTGTTCCTCCCAAACGGCTGCGGATCTGTACAGTCCCTTGCATAATGCAGGATGCAATCATCATGCAGTGGAGGGCTAGGCCACGCTAGATTCTCGCCTCGATGCCTGCTTCGGGCGACTTTGGGCATTTTAGGACGGCCCTCGGCTTTGTAGACTTGAATTGTAGCGGGAAGTCTGGCCGCGACTCCATGTTGTAAGTCCTGCGATTTTTGCGTGTCAGCCATAGGCAGCAATGCAGCCGAAGTCATGTTGTTGATAAGTCATGTTGTTGATGCTAGATTCTCAGCAGCTAAAGGTTAGTATTCAGGATCTTGGATCGATGACTGCTCGTGGCTACCGCCGGCTGCTTCTTCGCCCAATCACCCCAAACTGTAGATAAGGACCCAGATTCTCAACGGCCAGAACAGTAGAACAAGCATTACGTTGCGGGTTCCGGCCATGCGTCGTGTCCTGGCATTGCCGTAGACGAGACTTGATATGGAGCCTGGAGACGCCGTGTCGGTGTTAGTCTTGCTGTCTTTATACCTTAATTCGTCAACCCGGATAACATCATCTTACATGCAAAAGGCGCCATTCAGCCTTGCAGGAAAGCGACGAGATCGGCAAAAATTTGCATCGACGGCGGTCCTAATGGATATAATAAAACCTGTGTCGCTCCAAAGCACCATTTTACATACAGAGACCAAAAGCACTAGCGCCATTCGCAGAACCATGTCGACTGTGGTGCAGGCTCCTTTGACCCAGGGCGCTGGTTATGGCGTCGTTGTTGGCCTCGGCGTGGCTTTCGCGCTGGGTAAGTTCGCGAGAACGGCGGCTCTCTGACTGCTGTGTACTGACGTTCGGTAGGTATGGTCTGGGTCACACGTGTGATGAAAAAGTCTTTCAATGAAGACAACAACTCGACAGAAACGTGAGCAGGCTGTGCTATTTTCCCACCGTCGGTTCCGGTTATTCTAATCCACCTGTACAGTTTCATGGTTGCCAACCGCAGTGTCGGCACCGGGCTTACAGCAGCCGCAGTGATATCTTCGTGGTTATACAGCTCGGCCCTTCTGGGAGCATCGCTGCTCACCTACCGGTATGGACTGGCATTAGGGGTCTGGTGGGGGGCATCGGCCAGCACCATGATCTGTCTGATGGCGTACCTCGCAATTCAGGCCAAGCGAAGAGCACCCAACGCACACACACTGCTGGAAATCATCAAAGTCCGTTATGGCAGGTCGGCTCACATTCTTTGGATCTTCCTTGCCTTGTTGAACAACTGCTTCGTCTTTGCCAGCATGCTCGTGGGCGCCAGCACGGCCGTCAGCTCCTTGACCGGGATGAACGTGGTGGCCAGCACGTACTTGTTACCTCTGGGTGTGGCAGTGTATACTTACTTCGGCGGACTCCGGGCCACCTTCTTGACCGACTATGTGCACACCTTTATCATCATGATCATCCTGGTCTGGTTTACCATCAAGGTCATTGTGGTCAAGGAGATTGGGTCCATCGGGGCGCTGTACGATGCTGTCGTAGTGGCAGGGCGGGAGAACCCCGTCGAGGGCAACCATGATGGATCCTACCTGACCATGAGGAGCGAACAGTGTCTGTACTTTGGAATCCTCCATGTCATCTCCAACTTCGGCGTCGTTATCATGGACACGGGCTTCTGGCAGAAAGGATTTTCGGCCGATGTCGCTGCTGCTGTACCTGGTTATGTCCTGGGTGGCATTGCCTCGTTCTCGGTGCCTTGGTGCTTCGGAACCATTGTCGGTCTGGCCGGGTTAGCATTGGAGGGGACAGCTGCCTGGCCCACGTACCCAAGGAAAATGACCGCTGAAGAGGTCAGTGGTGGACTCGTGCTGCCTTACGTGGCGCAAGCGGTGGCCGGCAAGGCGGGAGCAGGGGCCATTCTCCTAACCATCTTCATGTCCTGCACATCAATTGCTTCGGCTCAGATGATTGCCACGAGTTCCATCATCTCATTCGACATCTACGGCACGTATGTCAATAAGAAGCCGACCGATGCGCAGCTCATCCGATGGTCTCACATAGGCGTGGTGGTCTCCTCGCTGTTCATCTCGACGCTTGCAACGGCTTTCCACGAGGGCGGCGTGGACATGACATGGTGTTTGTACATGTTGGGGAACATCATTTGCCCCGGAGTGTTCCCTACCTGTTTCGCTCTCTTGTGGAAAAGGCAAACCAAGGCCGCGGCCATCATCTCGCCCATCGTGGGAATGGCGTGCGGACTGTCAGTATGGTTCGGGACTGCGTACCACTACTACGGAGAGATCACGGTGGCATCCACTGGCGGAACGTTGCCGTGTCTGTTCGGATGTGTGACCTCGTTCGTCGTTCCCCTGCCTGTGACCGTGGTGATTTCGTTGGCCAAGCCTCACGTATTCGACTGGTCCGTCTTCGGTCGGATCGAGAGGGTGCAGTCCGAACATGGCAGGTCGGTGCACGATCGCGATGAAGAAAGCCACTACTTCACGCCCGAAAGAGTCCGATACATGAAGAGGATGAGCCGCTGGGCAGCGTTCTGGGCGGCCCTCACCATCACGGGGCATGTGCTTCTCTGGCCTCTGCCGATGTTCGGTGCGAAAATGACCTTTTCCAAGACGGTAAGCGATCTTATCACCTTTGTTATGTTTGAAAACGTGGACTGATCGGAAACCAGTTGTTCCAAGCCTGGGTCGTCATCTCGTTGATCTGGCTCTGGTTTACCCTGCTGGTCGCCAACTTCTACCCGCTGATCGATGGCGGACTGAAGCAGATTCTGATTGTGATCCAAGGCAAGAGGGGAGTCAAGGGTTCGACAGAGCTCCCACCAGACTCGGAAAGCTCTAGTCCTCCGCCGGAGCAAGTGACAGTGGTGTCTGAGAAGACTACCTGAGCATACCTACCTAACCTCTACTATGAGTAGGCGGTTTGATCCTGGAGCACTGATGATAAGGTCAAGTTCAAGTCGACACCGTCGAGGAAGGTTCGGCGGACGGCGGTGTGATTAGTAATCGCGAGTCGCCTGCCTTTGTCCGACACCGCCTCCTACAACTACAACTTGACGAGTAGTGGTCACGGGGGCTTCATATCTCGACGGACCTAGACGTAGCAGCAAACAGTGCAAACGCGATTATTAAATTGGAGTGACTTTGAATTTGAGCTACCACCCAGGTGCCTACAAAGGTCAACTGGTGATTGAGTTAATCTAGACTCGTCGGCGGCGATATCTCGGCCACTAGTACACCTTGAACGGCATGATGGCTCAACCTGTCATGCTCGTGCTCACCCTCGCGCTCAAGGCGATAGTCAAATCAGAATCATATAGTCACAGGCGTGCCTCGATGAGTCTGTTTGGGGCACGCCGCATATTGACATTTCCGACTCATCCCAGTGCCTGCGTGCATTTGGCCGGTTTCCCTGACTGCGTTTCTATGTACCCTTGTGCTGGAGAAGAGATCTTTTTGGAGGCCACTGGTTCGGCGTAGAATTTCTGGGCGCCGTTGGTAGTACTGGTTGCGGTCTGGTCTGATCCGATGGTGCATGTCCCCAAGTCACAATTGAACCACTGGACGTGGGAGCTGAAGCGCTTGTTCATTCCAGTCCTGTCCAGTCCAGTCCAGCCATATGCTCATGCTTGCGTAGCAATTCATCGCAATGATAATGACAATTCATCCAATGATAATCATTGTGTTATTGTCCGAGGCTCTCTCTATGAGCCCGGGTGCCAGCCCTTGTAGACAATGATAGTAGAGTGTGGATTCTCCACTCGTAAATGTGCGATTTGATCAGATTCCAATCTAGTCGAGTCAAATCGACTCAACTCAAAAACCAGATTGGTCCGCTGTAACAGTAGCGATGGAATAGTGGCAAAGACCATATCAGATCAACCATCAAAAACACACCGTTTGCCGCGGCGGTATGGGTCCCAGGTTCGTATACCTCTCCCACATTTCATTCTCTTCCTTCCTCTTCGTTAGGTCGTCGACGACGACGAATGTGTCATTATTACCGGGCCATTTGTTGCTGTCGTTGGCGCTGCTGCTGTAGCACCGACAGTCAGCAATATCCTGTTCGAGCTCCCCTTTTCGCGTTTCTTTTTCTTCCTCCTCCTCGTCGTCGTCATTGTCATCATAGTCGGATGAGCAATATGTTTCTCCGTCACTGCTCCAGGTGTCATTGGGGTTTTTCGTCATATCATCCTCGCTGTCATTGTCTTTTTCGTAGCCTGAGGACGAATAATTCCCCTCTTCTTCATCATCCGAAAAAGGATCTAGCGAATCTTGCAGATTCACTTCTTTGACGGACACGGAATTCGGAGTTTGATGTTGTTGTAAGTCGGCTGGGTTTTCGAGCATGGCTAGCGCTGCGTCTTCTTCCTCGGGTGGGAATAAAGGTAGACCTTCTGGATTATTGGAGCCAGAGTTGGCTTCGGTGCTGAATAGTGCATCATTATGCTCGGATATAGAGTCGGAGTCTTCAGAGTCGGAATCAGATTGAGATTCCGTCCCGTCCAAGACAAAGGGATCCTCGGTGGACGGCAGAACGTCCTGCTGCTGCTGTTGCTGTTGTTGTTGCTGCGGCCCAAGTTCTTCCGAGTCAATGGCTGTGACAACGCCGTCGACTTGACCGTCATCGGTCGTGCTGCTGGAGTCAACACAGTGGCTGGCACTGGTCCATACCGCAATGTGACCTATGACTTTTGGCAAGTCGGGTTCAATGAGTTCGTACTCCTGCTGCAGCTTCCATGACGCCAGCCACGTTAACCGGACGGCTGTCTGTTGTAGTGACTCTGGAACTGGATCAAAGGAGAAGTCTAGGCCGCTGCCGCTACCGCCCGGCCATTGCTGTTGCGGTTCTTGTTGCTGGCCTTCCGGAGTTGTTGTGACTGATGCCGGGTGTGCTGGTGTCTCTGGGCGGTCAATGAGATCAATGTCGGGGTTAGTGACTGATAGCATAGAACAGTGTATTGAGATAGAGGATATGGTGTAGGAGTTTTGTTTGATGAAGTCCAATTGGACTTTATAACAATAAAGTATGATATTGAATTGGGAGTAATTCGATCAAGTCGAGTCAGGGTGGTCGGTTAGTTGGTGGGTTAATTGATTGCTGTACTGATGATGATGGTGGTGGCGATAGCGATGAGGATGGGAAGTAAACCCAACTCCTGTCTTTGGTGGTGGTGGTGGTATATTGTAGATGTTGTTCAAGGTGATTTCGTCAAAGGCGATTTTCAAACCGTTAGTAGAGAATTCCATCCCGGAGCACCAGCAGTGTTACAACGACACTTGTATATATGAAAAGGCGAGATCCGGAAATCAAAACGCGCCCCGGGCATGGCGTGCATGGCAAGGCCGGGTGTGGCATGTGCGGATCGAAGATCGATGGGGCGCGTTCCGGGTTTCTTCCTCCAGCCCTGCACTACAGGCAAGACACTGTCAGGCACTGCAGCCAACTTGAACCAGCCCAGTGGCCCAGCTTGGGCTTGGGGCTTAGTTTCGGGCTCGAGTCGTATGATGGGACGACCCCGTGCCCGTGAAGGTTGTAAGAACCTACCTTGGGTACTACGACTAGCTGAAGGAGGTAGCAGTGTTGCAAGTCATGGTTGGTGGTACAGCAGTAGAAGAAGGTGGGTTCGACTGAGATAGATAACAGTGCTTACCACCAGTATCACCCTAGAACACTTGAAGGTGAGGCTCATGCGATGCACTCACTGCCTGAAGTACCCAAGAGAGCAGCTGGAGCCATGTCTAGCGAGGTACAGCACTGCATGGTGTCGTAGCGATGGTGTTAGCAGACAGTCGATGTGGAAGTGAGTGGAACCCTGCAGCAGGATCGGGGGGGTCGGAGATCGTCAGAAAGTGGTCTGATGGGAAAATGCAAAAAGCCTCGTTTTTGCTGCAACCACCACAACTTAACTTTCACAGCCCAGTACACTACCTAGGCATGTTGCTGCCAATGCGATGCGAGGAATCAAAGCATGAATGAACTGAGGTGAATTATTTTAATTCTCTCACCTGAGCATCCTATGTTATTTCGACTGCTCTCATACTCAAGTTGCACATGCTATACTTTCCTCGGAACAACAAACAATATCATATCATCCACTACATACCTCCACACAATCAAGCAAGATACTAGTACTAGTATCGTACGATGCACATGTGGTTCACTTGCCTCTCTCAGGAAGGATCAGATAGAGAGGGTTCAATCCTTGTGGATCCTGGATCCTCATATCCGACGGTCGCCTCAATTTACAGTTGGACAAGCACGATGATGGGATATTGGATGCGGAGTGACGTGCTTCAGTGGTTCACTACTATCACTCTCAACGTCAGTAGCAGTACCAACAACAGATGATACAGTATCAGCATATCATCGTATGATGCTCACCAGTTTGAACGTAAGGTCCTCGGTCTTGATTGCCCATTGATTTTTGTCGACGGCCCCAACGGTATCTACCTGGCAGGGCGTAGTGATGAGGGCACATGCCTATCCAGAGGTACTGTGCTACGCAGCCCGCGTTTCCAAGAAAGAGCTTGCAATCCAGACACTGTTCTCGGAGCAGATGTTCCGGTGGTCCAAGCGAGTTTATTCAGACTGCGCTATTTCCCAGCCCCTGTCCTTACCCTGGCCCTTTAGAAGTACCTAGGTTTGTACCTGCAAGGATCTGACAGAACCCTGTCGTGTCATGTCGTGTTTGACATCAAACGATACTTTTCAAGTTCGGACCAAGGAAGGAAAACGAAGCGAGCAATGACGGACTAGTGGCTTGTAAAGCTGTCTACAATTGTATAGCTTGAAGCTTAAGCTTTGATTACATGTGCCAATGGTGGCAGTGCAGGCAGCTGAAGGGTGGTGGCTGGTGCAGTAATGACCAGACCAAGGACAGAAACTCGAACAGCACAACACTGCAGTGCCCTTCACCTGCTTGTTATTCTTGAAGTGACAGACACTGTAATCAGCCGAGACGTATTAGACATTACATTACATTAATTGACTACCAGCTTATAAGCTTGGTTCTTCTGTTCCTGTTCCTCCTCAGCTGTCGTCGCCCTTGTTGTTGTGAACCCGCACATTTCTGACATGACAGACAGATAGACAGACAGTAATCATGGCGATTAACCAAATGATAATACACTCGTCGTTGTCATTCCAGGACATAAAACACATAAAACTCGTACTTTTCACACTCGTTTGTTCGGACCATCATCCACCGAGAAGAAGAAAGGCATACTTTGTGTGCCTCGCTCCTATTCTGCTTCAATGGGTGTGGATCCGTCTCCAGGTTGCAGGCTTTTACACCTGTTCACTGGCGATGGTGCTGGATCCATGACTAGGTTTCCGGGGTAGGATGTGATGAGGCTCCTTGTTGATCGGAGTCCAGTAAGCAAGCAGGACGCTGACGAGCCAGAAGAAGCCACTCAAAAAGGTAAAGGCGGCCGTTGCCCTCCAGCATGGACGGTATGGTTCGCCATATTCGCTCCGCCATCCCATCCAGTTGTCGTCACAGTCAAAGTTCTCCACGGCACCAAAGGAGGCGAAGAAGGCCAATGCGAAGAACATGTTGATCATGGCGAAACATGCCGGGTAGTAGTCGAAGGTAAAGACAAGGGTGGCACAGTACAGAATGGCCAATGCCGCAATGATCTCGGTCCAGATAAGCCGGGCGGCTGGATATACTGGGGTGTCCTCATAGTGTGAGAGGAACCAGCTCACGATACCGAGCACGATCTGTGTGCAGACAAGACCATCAGTATTCATCATTCATCATTCGTCTTTTGGTCAGGCACGGCAGGCTGCAGCAAGCCCGCTTGGGGATCGCCGTTGCACCATTGCACCATTGCACCACCCCCGGCGTGGGTGCTCCACCACTCTGCAAGGGGGAGAACAAGATACAACCAACTGGAGAGTTCTAGGGCTGAAGACTTACCGCTGCAAAGCAGGCCTCGGACAGATAAAAGACTTTAGCGAGGTTGCGAACAACCTTATCGCTTGGCTTGTGCCAACTGTCAAGCATTTGGGATAATTGATGTGGTGGTCAATGCAGTACCTTTGGTCAGGACACTGCAAAAGGTAAGAGAGTTGGTTTTGAATTTGTTTGGATAGTAGTAGCTGATGTCAATCAGACGATTGGAGTTGCGGCTCGTGGAGTCGATGTTGATGGGTCTTCATGCAGACGGACCGGAACATGATGTCGTTAATATAGACGTTTTCGACTTCAGAAGTCGGATGATTGTATCGAGCGCGAAAAGAATCGAAGCCATTTCCTCGTGCTTCCATATCTCGTGAAAGCATCTCATGCTCTCGTCGCAGTAGAGCGTAGAAATGCGCCGTTTTGTGACGTCGTCGATAGTCTGGTTGAACCAGGACATAACTCGGTCGTCTGCAGTAGTGGTCTGGAGTAGAAGCGAATGGTAGTCCTGTAAAGCTATGAGCAACTTTTACTGTAGAAAATACAGAATGGTACCATTGTACGCCTCGAAATTTAGATTCAATGGTCATGCCTCTTGGTCGGCTATATCGGGCCAAATTTAATGATGTGGAGAGCCCACTGGCCCTCGCCCTGACCTTTTAGCCTTTGTATGTCACGCTATGTTTGCAGCAGATACGAGCCTTATGTGGTATCGTCGGCGAGCTGTCCGGAATCGACAGCCAATCGCTACCGCACTCTGCAGAACATGACACAGGCCAAAGCCCACTCCGGCCAGGGTCTGGAATGTCGTCTATGCGTGAAATTAGCGAGGAATTCGAAATCCGAAGCTGGGACAAGCCGTCACTTGTGCCATTAATTGGCCTCTGCCATTGGCACCGTGCTCACTTGTTGCGCGGCCCGGCTTCCCTGTCGCTCGACCCTCTTCTGAATCATAATGTAGGTCCTCCACACTAGTGACCCTCGTTGGTGATGGCTGGAGGTTTGATTTGTTCAGTCAATCCATATATGATGATCCCGCGACAGTCAGATATCACAACAGTCGCCGATAAGTCGGCGTGGTTCTTTTCCTATGTGTGGCCTCTGATTTTCGGATTTGTTCATATACTGTGGCTGTTCCCACGTCAGCTCATCCTGCCGTCCTTGGTCAGCCTGCACATCCAACCTTGCTGACTACATTCCAACGTCGACTCAAGGATTTGCGAACTACCCAGTAGCCACACCCCAGATTTCGTGGACAAAAGAATCCTAGCTGTTCAGAAAAGAAAAGAGGCATATGTTGTCGCCCACAATGTCACAAAGAGAAGGAAACCGGACAAAGCGGACCAGCGCGACTGGCATGGAGGAAGCGGTCATCGAGCCGAGCACTAAAGGGTGCTCCTCGGGAGTTGGACGAAAAGGACAACGTACAGTCCGCGCCTGCGATTTCTGCCGACTGAAAAAAGCAAAGGTCGGTCTTGTCTTCGTTGCTCATTTGGCATGCATCTTGAAAGCAAGCTTACCACAATTCCAAAACAGTGCGATGGACAAAGGCCTTGCAAGAAGTGTCAGAGTTGCAAAACATCATGCACTTACAGCCACCTTCGGAAGAGCTCGAGGCCACAGTCGATACTAGCGTAAGTGTCCTTGTTGCTGATGACGTTGTCCCACGAAACTGACCGAGAGCATAGATATGCTGCAACATTAGCAAGGCAGCAAGCGACGTTGATTAAATGCGTCGAGACTCTCCACCGTCGCCTCAGAGTCGAGAAGGGCGGTAGTGCGCCTGCGTCCGAACCGACAGTGAACGACATAATCCTTTCTCTAGGATTGGACCCCATAGACAATGTCGAAATCGATACCGAAGATGCCACCATTCATTTTAAATCCCATTCATCCCCATCGGCTTCTGACTCGCCTCCAACCAGCATCGAAACTCCCCCCAAACCAGCATCGAAACTCCCCCCATGCATGACACTTTAGAGCTACGGGACACTCTTGAGCAAACCCAACCATCCGCGCTGTTGCCAGAACCAACTTACCAGGATCCCGTTCAGTTGCCGCACCAAGCAATGAACAACGGTGGAGGAGGCAACTCGTGGAAAGGGACACCGCAGTACTACGAAATGCCGCTTGTCGAAGACGACATGTTCGGCACTTCTTCATTCACCAGAGACCTGACGCCAGGCCCCATGAAGCCCTGGGCTGGAACGCCCATGTTTGACACATCTTCTTTTCCCTGCACATATGACTTGTTCGACAACGGTCTGAACTGGAACACCTGAATGCGGCGCGCATTCTGTAATCATGCCCAAATTTGCCTTGACCACACGTGTCTAGAGGCCGTTCCGCCAGAGTCACATTTGCTTGAGTCCTGAAGGTCGCCAAAAAAAACCCCTACCAGGCTACCTCTCTTGATATTGCTTTAGACTCGCACAACGAGTCCCGCTCATGTCTCGAACAGGGGCCAAGCCCAGATTCTGGAAGGAGACACCACGGAAATACCCGCAAAGAGCCAAACCGAGCATTATCAAAGTCTGCGGATTATAGCACGCCGTTAGGAATGCAGGTGTGAAACCCAAGCAAAGGATGTCGTGGTAAAATGGATCGGCAAACAGCCCGACGTTTTCAACGGCTTTGAAACCGCGGGGGTGAACGGAGATCGTCCGGTCCGCGAGATCCGAAATTCTGTCTCGATCATCATGTCCCGGCCTGCACGGAAGGACAATGCTGAGTCGAGAAGCACGAGCGGTAAAAGCTCCAATGTTCTCCCACCGCAGCCGGAACTTGAATGAGGGATATATGCTGCCAGTGTATGTTTTGGTGGAACTAGTCTTGATGTAGGCTAGCACCCTAATGAATAATGTCTTATGTAATACATATGTGATTGGTCTCTAGCATTTGCCAGCCTTGCGCAGTGACTCCATTATACACTGTATTGCCAACGTATCTATGTACATGCGTCCACTTGTGAGAGGAGTCTATGCTATCCTACGACCGGCACACTCCTGGACTGAGGTGCTGTAAGAAAGGAGCCTCACAGTCTTTGCAGATGTAGCTAGTCTGATCTCGAATCGCCACGTCTAGCATGTCTCGATTTCATTCTCATGTGCTTGCAAGGCCAGATCCATGTTGGTATGCAAACAATCCATACGTGCTGTGTTCCGTTGGTTATGTACTTGCTTCTCTTAAACACCCCCAGACCATCTTCGAACGCAATGCCACCCTCTGTACTACTGACCCATCCTGCGACCACCTATCTTGAAGCCATGCAATGCTTTTATGCCCGTAAGTCTCCACCCCATCTCAACTCATTCGCCGTTGTCCACAGCTTCCACATTGGCTCTGATAATGACAATCTTTTCACCTTTTTCCCTAGCCTCTCTCTCTGGACTGTCACGAACCTCAACCTCGACTTTGAGACCGGCCCCACCATTTTTCGACCTGCTTCGACTGGAACCAGGACTGAGATTGAACCGCTGTTCGACTGTACGTTGTTCGCCCGTGGAAAGCCGGTGAGTCGACCTTCTCGATCTGCCTCTCGCCGGAGTTCGCGGGTCGGGTCGCGCAGGGCTGGGACTCCGCTTATTCAAGGATTCCAGCTTCTCAGCAGGAGCAAACACTTGTTTCTCTGTCATGGCGCGCTGGAGTGGGGTTCTGGGTTCTGACGGGGCGTCATTGGCCTTCGTATCAGGCATTATCCCTTCTACTTCTTCGCTGATGGGAACTTGAAGTGGCGGCAGATTTGTAGGTTTCAATCCTTGAAGATCCACATGGTCCTCTATCAGTTGCGCCTCCATGACGACTGGACGAGCACGGATTTCTCGTCGAATAAGTCGTTCCCTTTCTGCATGTCTTCGGCGTTTTTCAGCATCATCTTTTTCATTGGCAGCCTGGAGCAAGTCCTGTACTCTGCTTTGTACTGCGTTCGACTTTTTCGGTGGGAGGGAATCATTCTTTGCTTGGACAGTCGCTGGGCCAGATTCTGCCTCTTGAACAGGGGCGGAAGGAGATTTATTGAAGAGACTCCACTTGAAGGGCCAACCAATCGACGGCTTTCTCTGATGGAATACTTCGTCCGCAGCCTTTTCATCAGTGGACGGCGGCTCTTTCGGAGTGAGCTCTTCTGCCGCGGGCGGAGAACTCTTGCTCGACTTTTGTTCCGCGCTAACCATGGCCGGAAGGGTCAATGGTATCAAGGGAGTGCCTGGTCTTTCCTCAATGGCTCCTGCGAATTTGATTCTTGCAACCGTGTTCGTCTCCTTCCCAGTAAGAGTGTCATCCTTCGCTCGTGGAAGACGCCGAGAAGCCTGTTCATGCTGGGAAGGCTTCGGGACGAAGCTCTCAAACATGGCTGCTCTCTGCTTCACAGGGCTTAGCTGGTGAGAGGCGGCGGCATCAGAACCCTGACGCAATGGGCTCGGTCTGCTGTTTGGCCCAAGAGTTTCCTCATCATGGTTGTCACCGTAGCGGCCTTCTTGACTCGATCTTTGCGAAGTCGACCTTTCCTCGTAGTTGACTCGGACTGACTCTTCGCTGCTCCGTGGCATAGCAGTTTCTGTGCTTCGTAGGGATTTGTGGCCGCGTGATTGTGACTGCCGACGAGTTGTTTGGCTGATGTGTGGCGGCAGCTCTAGACTGCGCCTGGACGGGGTCTCATCGCTGACTTCTCCAGAAAAGGCTCCGGGCATGAACGACTGGTCCTCAATCGCATCATCCAGCATGAGTCCTAATTCCTCCAGTGTATCTACCCTCTGCATCTTTGAGCTTCTCGCCACAAGACCCTTGTCAGCTACTGATCGCAGCCGTGACCTCGCCGCTGCTATTTCCCCAGTAGGGTCGGCCACGTTCTCCATTGAACGGTATTTCCGATGAAGTGAAGGCAAGTCAGTCTCTTCAGTTGGTCGTCGGGAAAGGATTTGTTCATGAGGGGGACATTCCATGCTGGTGACAGGACGAGTCGGGGCGGCTTTTGGGCCTTCATCTCCATCGCCAGTCTCTGCGGCAAAAGGTGTCCTCTTGTAGAAAATGGATCCTACGGGAGGACGGCCATCCCCTCTGAACCCTTCTTTTCCATCTCTTGCCGCCCTGCCGGCCGGAGATGCAAAGTTTTGATCTTGCCGTTGGCCGTGACCTGAGAGGACACCGAAGTCCGTTGCCTGTGTCAGAACACGGCGCTGAGAGTTCAGTTTCGGGGCGCTGCGTTCGAATCCGATGTCCTGGAACGCCCGAATACGGTCGGCCACGGTGCCTCGTTGCGGTCTGGCCTCAAGTTAGCATTTCGCAATGATTACAAACATTGGAGAATGAGCAGACCCTGATGAGCTACTCATGCTCGGAGATGTTTAGCAAGTGTTATTTCAATGTCGATCATATTGGATTGCTGAAATGCTGCCAAATTAACAAGGGTAGTGCAGATGGTAAAACATGCAGTTTCGCCCTTTGGGGCCTGTTGTGTTGGCGACAGCTCTTTCCTCCAAGAGCCTGGGCGAGCACCCGCTGGTGTAAGGCAGGAGCGGGCGACAAGGGCAATTGGTCTCCTGTCTGCGGGACCAATTCATGGCCGGCGTAGTCCAGGCTGAAGGCATTATTGGCAGCAGGAGGTTGTTCAAATGATATGTTGCGCCTGTAATGTGTTGCAATGCGCAAGGTTGCAAGGAAAACATGAAAGGAAAGCTTAATAAGAAACGAAGAGCTTCAAGCGCTTAAACAACTGAACAGTATGTCTTGTCACAATTCCGTTGAATCTTTTCCGCTGTGTTATTTTATATGTACAGAAACTGTGACATGCGCACTTATTTCAGTGCCGCCTGTAAAGATTCCAAAACCTGTTGTGCGTTAGCATGCGTTGACTGGATTGTGCAGGAATCCCATTACCTCAAGCTCAATCTTGGCCTCAGCAATGTCCTGCTCGCTTCCGTTTCCATTGGCGATCTTCTGAGCTTCGGCGATTTGCGATCTGACAGCCTCTTCGCTGAAGTCCTCCAAAGGGAATCCCTCAACGGCGTTTATGGTCAAGTGAGAGTTGGGCTGGACAACGGCAAATCCTCCGGACACTGTACAAGCGTAAGCACTGCCCACTCCGTCTCCTTTGTATATCTTCACGTACGGAAGAATTGCTTGTTTCCACCGTTCTCTTCGATGATTTCCACCAAACCAGGCTTCAACTGTTCAATGGAGGGAACGTGTTGCGCGAGAATACCCATCTCGCCGGATTCAGCGGGGACATTCACTTGCACGCTGAGTAAACTCGGTCAGCTTAAGGAGCACGAAGGTTTTGGCAATGGTTGAGGTTTGCATTCGTCGGAACGTACACATCTTGCGATTTGTAGATTGCCTATTCTCGGACTACGTCAGCTGAATGCTCCAAATGTAACCCGAATATCCTCCAGCCCGTGCAGGGTGTGTATAATCTTCTGGTGCTAGCGTACCTGGTGCGGAAGAGCAAGGGAAAGCTTTATTTTGTCCGAGACTGCTTCAGCATAGCCTCTGCGTTGGATTGGGTTGAAAGCAGCGGCCGATCTGACGCGGAGCGCAGCACGAGACAGTCGAAGGGCGCTCATGTTGACGAAGAGCGAGGAATCGTGGCAGAATAGGCCTTAAGTATAGTAGTGAGCTCCGATCGAGCTTCTTACTGCGCTCCAAGTTGAGGTCGACACGCCAAGTAGTATACTTCCATTCGCAGTTTAGTGCAGGTTCGCAGCTTGGAAAGGATGCGAATACTTTGGGCAGGTAAACCGACCGCAACCGTTATGACTAAGCCGACATGAGTTCAAAGACCGGGCACCTACTAGAACTGGTACGAGTCATCTCTCTTCACGCAGTTCCATACAAATCCCTTGCATCACATATACAGTTCTTGCATACCAGCCGGTAGCTTGAAAAGTTCGAATCCTTCATCCACCTTTTTGTTCAGCGGATTCTCGTCCATTTTGGCGAGACCCGTGGCGGTTTTCTCCCAACGGTCCAGTAGACCAACCTCCCAATCCTGGAACCTGCGCGCAGACTGAGGAAGGATGTTCGTGCTTTCTTCCAGGGTCTTTCTGAAATCTACAAAGTCTTCTTCTGTCACAACGAGCTCTTCGTATGTGGTGCTGTTCGCGTCCAAGAATTTGACGGGGTTGGCGACAACCTTGTAGAACACCTTCATGGCCCGGTGCGCCGTGGGCCCTCGCTTGCTGCTCGAATAGTAGATGTCGGGATTGAAGATCCACAGCATCAGGCCTTCATCCTCCTCGACATGGGTTCCGGCACGATTGTCAGCATGAACCACTACCCTGCGGGTAACAGAGCTCTCAATCAACGACAACAGCTGACCACAAACAAAGGTTGCGGCGGGAAAGCTTTCCGAATCTCGATTCGAATCTGGAACGACCTGGAGTCTGGACTTGACCAATCGGCGACTATCCTCATTCTCTTGACTAGAGCCAATAGTGGTCCCGCAGCCAAAACACTTGACGACGTAGGCGCCTGCCCTAGATGCGTGCTTAAAAAGCTGGAAGAGGTTCTGAGTTAGCTGACATGTACCTCACAACCATCCCTTTGCGATCTGCAGCTCAAAGACGCAAAGGCGAAATTAGGAGGCGTATCCATCGGAAAGAGAGGAGCAGGTCATCCATCGCTGCAAGCAGGAGGTTGACACATACGCCCCATGGACACAGAGCATATAAATCAATATGCGGCGAACGTATCAGAAACTGGATCAATTGAAATCTCGAATATCAAGATTGAACAGTCTCTTTCTTTACGCCGGAGTAAGGAGGGAGTACTCCAGGGGGGTTCTTAAATTCCTTTTGGAATGGAAACTTACTTTGAGGTTCTGGCAGTCCTTCTCATGCAACAGAAAAGAGACGGTATCCACAAGCCCAGCACCAGGGCTGGCAGTAAATTTGCTGGTGGGAGCAAAGCCTTTGGATTCGGCTGCATGCTGCTCATTGCTGGGATCATCATGTGGCTTGTGACAAAACCAGAAATCCATCAGCTCCGCCCAGTGAGTGCTAGGCAGATCCTTCCAGACAGTGACCTTTCCGGCAGACAATATATCGGCACCACAGCTTTTGCATCGGACAGAAGTGTTCGTCGTTAAATCCCCAGCCGACCAGGGCACTTCGATACTGCCTGCGTCGTCGTCGGCTGGTTTCAACTGATCAACATCGTCTATCTGCAACCGAGCGGAAATCTCGGTCCTTTTGTCCGTGGGAAACGTGACATTGGCAGTGCCCGATATTTGTGTCGGGAGGTAGATGCTGGACGACTCTTCGTCGTGGATCGCTGTGATTACCTTCTTATCTGAAGACAACAGTATTTTCGTGTGCTCATTTTTGGCGGTCTCGAGAGAGGCGTACAGGGTAAGCTGGCGAATGTGAGTAAGCGCTTCGGCATAGAGATAGATCTTCGGTTTGGACATGATTTGTTCCACTTCGAGACGACAAGTTGTGGACAGTCCTCGCACCCACCCTGTGCGCGGTTTCACTGTATCGAACGTGCTCAACCACGACAAAGGGCAGCTCCAATGGTGGCAAGGCTGTGTTTTTGGTGACGTCCTGGATGGTGGCCAAAGGCAACTATCGCCCAGCTACAGGTGTAAGTCGTCAGGACACTTTCAGATTAACGCCTTGCTTTGGGTGTTGATCTGGTGTGATCTGGCAGGCGACCGGGTATTCCACCAGAAGTCCATTATTGCGCCGGAAGAAGGATTTGAGACATTGAGTTGTCTGTTCATCCGTGATCAATGTCTGCCAGTGAAGTGTGGTTCAGAAATCATTTTGTGTGGATGGTTGCATGCGGTGCCGTAACTACGCGCTAAGATGCCCTCAATCCACCGTAGGTCCCTGCAAAAGTACCCCGCCCATCCGGCACCCGTGCTAACCGCAAATGGAATACTTTATCGCGAGGACCAGCGTCTTGGGCCGACGCTAGAAACAACGACAGCCGAGATAAGAGACGTCGGCTTCCTCCATGAATCAGAACTTGAACGCCTCGTCAGCGCCTGCATAGTGTCAAATATGGACGGGTACCTACCATACAGTGTCTCATACCAGAGAAGAGGCTTGCTTCACCCATGCGTCTGACAAGAAATGATCCCCCACTCGAGACGTTCCCATGATCAAGCACGCGACCCAGCATGAGCGCTCGAAAGATAACAAGAAGCCGGTCAGGATGTTCGGCTTGTCGGTTGCAAAGGGTGAAATGTGACGGTGAGGGATCTCCCCGTGTACATTATTTCCCACATCCACTGACAGAGCAAGGACAGAGGGTCGACCTAGATGCCAGAGGTGTCTCAGACAGAACCTTGCATGTCACTACGGAGGCATCCGCTTGATCTGGGAGAATGACAGCGAAGCACGAGGAGTATGCCACGGGCGTCAAGGAGTCTGGAAAAAGGCTGGCAAAGCAAGCACTCGAACGGCTTCCAGTCCCGAGGCTGGATACCCTAGCACCGACGCGTTCCCCGTCATTGAGCGTGCTTATTTCTTAAACACGACTTATAAGGACTTTGAGTTGCACTACACCATCAATACACCGAAAGCCTCGCCATGCACACCGAGGGAGCACCAGGAAGATGATCATGACGAGCAGAATTCTCAGTTTAACGAAGTCGTCGTAGCCACGGATCCATCTCTCCATGCGAAGACGCTGCTCCACGCGTTGTCACCATTTCCAGTCGTGACTCGGTCCAGCGATTCGATTCTCCTTTCATATTACGACCTCGTAATCTGTGCATCACGGACAGTACTCGACGATGAACAACACAATCCATATCGACACGTTCTGCTACCCATGGCGCTTCACTCGCAGGGTCTATACGAGGCAACCCTGGCGATATCAGCTTACACACTCCATCTGAGCCAGCCAGATCTTGCGACGACAGCGCTAGAACACCGGCAGCAGGCGTTGAAAGCACTGATACACCTGATCAACCAGGAGAACCCCGACGGCACGGTCATGGACGAGATCCTTGCACTGGTTCTCATGATTTGCTGGTACGACATCTCAGATGGCTGCCGTCCATCTTGGGTCAAACACCTTGCCGGATTTCGTGGTCTCCTACATCATATACCACGAAGGAACAAGACAAACCAATCTCTTCTCAGCCTTCGACTTGAGAAATTCTTTCTCCAATATTTCGTCTTTCACCTTGTTTTGGCAAAAGCCACGTTCCACGATGGCGACATGGAGATCGAAGAACAACCACCGTCGGAGGGCAGGAGTAGCTTAGTCCATGAGGGTTCTGGCTCTCTGGCAGTGGCTGAATCCTGGCTCTCGCCTTCCACTTCGGCGCTATCCATTCAAATGTCTCTCGACGACCTTGACCAGATCGACCTTTACATGGGATTTAGCAACTCGTTACTTTTGCTCATCAATGAGATCGCAGAAATGACCAAGATCAAACCCGACGCCAGTGACCGTGAGCAACGAAATCTGAAACTACTTGCTCGAGCATGCAGGATCAAGGAAAGTCTTGTCAGGCTGGAAAAGACAAATTCTCATTTGGGCAGTATGCCCGAGCTGGCAGACAAGGAGCCTACTGTGGTCGCCATTGCCGAGATCTATCGACTAGGAGCGCTTCTCTACTTGCACGAGGTCCTCTCGACGCCGGCGTTGGAGTTTCCGTACTGCAGACGCATTTTCAAAGCAGGTGAAAAGGAACACTACGTCTCGCAGATTCTTGACATGACCAGCTCCAACATCACACAGATATGTAGTGTGGCGAGCATGCCCCTTTGGTCCCTGTTCCTCGCGGGATGCTGCGCCATCAGCGAGACGGATCGGGTTAAAGTGCTCCAGATCTTCGAACACGTCGAGAAGCAGTGCCAGTTCGGCAACGTCATCCCGGCTCACGCAGCTTTGGAAGCCGTATGGCGCCAAAAGGATCTATTGAGGGACGAGCCTTCGCCTGCTTCGGGTCGAGCCCAAAACCAAAGAGGGAACAGAGCCCAAACCTATGTGCAATACGAATGGGAGAAAGCGCTCGATATGCTTGGTGGCTGGAGAATCAGTCTAACATAACAGGTGGATTCATTCCCGCATGTACCTTTCCCATCTATCTGAGATTTTCTCTCGGGCCGATCCTAACACCGCCTACACTCTGCAGTTATAGGACATCAAAGCCTTGCCTCTCGCTTCTGAGGTCCATTTCTCCTTCTGCCATGCCAACCCGAGAGATCGCGCAACTCCATTTCAGGATCCATGTGGGCCAGATTCGTTCCCATCTTCTGATTAGGCCGCCACCGCCAGGCCCGTGCAATATCCGGTTCCAAGGTCCCCTCCAACAAATCAGCGATATATTTGCCCAACACAGGCATGAATTTGAAGCCATGGGCCGAGCCACCTCCGGCAATGAAGAGGCCCTTATGGTCCGGATGGGGAGTAATCAAGAAATGGCGATCCGGGGTATCGGCGTCCCAACACAGCCGAGTGAACGAAAAAGGTCTGTCCGCCAATTCAGGCAAGACTCTCCTGATATTTCGGCGCATCGTGGCTTCGATCTCCAAAGGCAGGCCATCGTCTGGATTCTCGACAAAAGTGTGGGGCGTGGAAACACCATTTTTAGACATAGTGTTGGTGATGAATTGGCTGTGCGCCGTCTTGAAAACGCCATCCTGGGCCGGAGGGAAGAAATACCCCAATTCCAAGTTATCCAGTATCGGCATGTTCTGGTAGCGTTTCGCCTCTTCTGGAGACAGTTGGATGTGTGCGACACTGTGTCCCTTGGCGATCAGCTGGTCCTTGAGGTCAATGAGACTGGGAAGCCATGCACCCGCCGCTAGAACCACCAAGTCCGCGGTGTGAACTGTCCCATCGCGAGTTCGAACACCGGCACATTTCCCATTGGATACAATGAGCTCTTGCACCGTACCTCTGTCAGTGCCCGAAACAAATTCGACACCGTTGGCCCGGGCCGCCTCGGCCAATCTTTTCAACGCCTCGCCTGAAGCGATCCAGCCGGCGCTGGGGTTCCATACGTTGATGTTCCACCCGTCTAGGTCGCCCTTGACCTGAGGAATGCGCTGACGCACCTGGTCCTTGGACAGGATCTCGAGCCCTTTGACGCCCAGCCGCTCCGACGT